>NC_072482.1:85638824-86238824 GCF_027574615.1 Eptesicus fuscus
CCTGAACCCAGACACAGCCCTTTATGTCCTTTAGAACAGCAGGAATGTGTCACTAGACTGAAGACCTTCTCTTTAGTGTCAAAAGACAAGCAGTTACATAAATGAACCAAAGATGGCCTTTGGCCTTAGACCTCTGGGTTGCTCATGTCGTCCCTGCAGGCTGAGACTTGTTAGCTCCAAATCTGGCTGGCATCAGATTCAAATTTTCACACATCCAGTTATTTTTAAAGTAGCCCAAACAAGCAGATCTTTAGCCCTGTAGCGCCTGCCTGTTTTTCATTCCCCGAGAAGCCATACCCAGCATTTGCTGGCCCTTGATAAGATAGGGCCTTGTGGTTATAGGACTTCAAGCTGCTACCGCCCTTTAGAGTCTTCTGACCCAGAGACTGTCCACCATACCTGCAAGTGACGTCACTTACACATGTCAGCCCCCTCTCTCTGGGAGTGTTCTTGCCTTTCCCCTTCAGGGTGATGGCTCCTCCCCTTAATCCTCTGGGCAGCCTCATGCTGGGAGGGACTTCTCCTCTCCTGCAGCCCTGTCCAAGCACCACCCAATGTAGCCTGTTGTATATGACTTACCCTCATGGGCATATCTCCCCCCACCTGCCCCGCCTAAATTGGTCCCCAAATCCATCAGGCAAAGCCCCTACACAAGCATACCTGGCACAGCCAAGCTTTTGAGAAAACCAATATGTAAACTTTCAGAACCAACGTTGCACCATCCTGTCTTACATCTGGAGAAGACCTTTTGTAGAAAAGGTCTTCATTCTTTCTCCCTCCACCTTTGGATACCAAATAGTTGCATATATTTATAAAAAGTGGTTATGTACTGTATAGTTTGTCTGATTTTGTATAGATGAGCCCCTCTTGTTTATCCTGTCTGTTAGTAGGAAAAAGTAGGGAGCTCTTTCGCATTTCAAAGATCAGAGACATGCTTGAGTTTTTGATAAAAATAATAATGCCTATTATTTATCAAGCACTTACAATGAAATGTGTAAGCACTTTACATGCATTATTTTATTTAATCATCATAGTAACCAATGAGCCTGGTATTTTTGATTATTTACATTCTATGGGAGCTGAAAGTGGACTCAGAGAGATTAATTGCCTCACTTAGGGTCAGTTGTTTGAGAGCTCAGATAAGAATCCAGTTTGTCAGCTGCCTACGCCTATGTCCTGCTCTTCTTCATTCCTCCTCAGTCAGTGACAGGATTTCTCTATCAGGACCCACGGGGAAGAAAGTAAACAGTCTCAGCAGCAAAGAGCCATGTTTCATGGAGTGGAGCTGAGATAATTCATCAACATTCAGACCGCAAACAGCATTGTTCGTCGTCCACAGCAGCTCGGCAGACCTAACGTGATTCCCCGTGTCTGCCTCCCAGCCTCCTCTCACTTTTTCCTCCTGGCCTTTTGTCTCATGGTTTCTCCTCATGCTTCCAGTTGCCCATGGCTCCTTTTATGGCTTTTTCTCTTGGTGTATTTCTAGTTATCTGCTTCTACATCACGTTGGCCTCTGGATTCTCTGTGAATATCTCCCAGTTACACTCCCATATGTAGGGTAGATGGTTAGATTGGTCCATGCATGGGAGGAAGCGTCACACCTGAATGCCTCACCTGCAGATCTCATGGCCAGCTCTCAGTCGTCTGCCTTTGGGTCAGGTACCAGGCCCTGCATCAGTCAGCTGGGGCCAGGGACCCAGATCACGCTGTATAAACTATGGAAATTTTGCGTAAGACCCGACAGGAAGGGGCTGTAAATGAGACTTGAACATGTAGCCACAAAAGTCAAAAGTTGTGTGAGTTTAAGTTGAAATTTATTTGTTTTTTTCAACTTTCATTTTAAAAATTTAAGTATAGTTGGTATACAATATTATATTACTTAATATTGGTTTCAGGTGTAAAATTGGTTCAACATTTTTATACCTTATAATGTAATCATCCCACTGTCTAGTAGTAATCATCTGTGTCCATGCAAACTTATCACAATATCATTAACTATATTCCCCTTCACCTTTTTCACCCATCCCTCTGACAACCATCTCTTTGGTCTCTGTTTCTGTTTTTAATTTATTTGTTCATTTGTGTGTGTTTTTAGATTCCACATATAAATGAAACTATACCGTATTTGTCTTTCTCTGGTTGACTTATTCCACTTAACATAATACCCTTTAAGTCCACTCATGTTGTAATAAATGGCAAGATTTTATTTTTTATTACTGTGTAATATCACATCATCTTTATCCATGGTCTATCAATGGACACTTAGGTTGTATCTTGGCTGTTGTAAATAGTGCTGCAATGAACATGAGGGTACATATATCTCTTCAAACTAGTGTTTTCATTTTCTTTGGACAAATACCCAGGAGTGGAATTGATGAGTCATGTGGTGACCTGTCTGGCAAAAATGGTGAGATTTTTAAAAAGATTTTTAATGTGTCTTTTGTGAATAACTTAAGATCATATGAGCAAAGCATCAGTAGGTAAAAATATTTGCTAAGTTTCGTTTCTAGCAACAAAAATGTAACTTCAGAAATCAACACATACCTAGAGATATTTAAGTATATTTTTATTTATTCCTGGCTTTGCATGTCCTTGATTAGGTCAGGTCATAGCATTGAAAACAAACTGTTAGGTACAACAGTAGAGCTATGCACAACATTTAATTAGTTTTCTTCTTGTTGTCATATATATAAACATTTATGAGTATGTAGGAAGAAGAGGTTAAGCTTCAATACATTGTCTATTAGATTATAAGCATGGTAGAATAATGGGCACTTCCCTTCTAGTACTTTAGCATCTTATTATTTATAGCATAGCTGACCCTCAATAAATGGCATTGCCTAATTACTCAGCCCTGATGCCAAATGAGAAGAAAATGCTAATCAAAGAATCATATAAGCAGAGAGTCAAAGGGAAGTAATGCTGTTTTTAAAATATATTTTATGCCTTAATTCTAGCTTCTCTCGGTAAAAATAATGGATTGCTATTATGAAATATTTTATCATTTTGCTTTATTTGTTTCCATTCATACCATTACTTTCACCAATGCAAATATAAATACTCAGGGGGAAAAATTGGCTTGCTTTCAATTTATCTTTTTTCATGAGGGTTTCAGTATTGCATTTGAAGTCCCAATCAGCATCAAGTGTAGGCCTGTTTTAATTCTTCTACTAGGGGTGTCAAGTTGTATAACCCTAATTAAATTGATGAAAGACTACAAAACAAAATGAAGGAGCCTGTGAAGAGGGGGGATTCATCCTATCCTTAGTTGGTCGTTGAATTCTAGAAGTGACCTTCTTGTCCTGTCAGCTCACAAGCACACTGAGTCTGGGGAGATTAAATGCCTGCGTCCCCATGGTCCCTAGCTGGTTAGCAGCTTAAAACTGTAAAATTAAAAGCTAGTAGCATTTTGATGTGTTCAGATATTTGTACAAGTCATAAACCTAAGTTACAAAGTTGTTGTTACATATATATGACTCTCTCTCTCTCTCTCTCTCTCTCTCTCTCTCTCTCTCTCTCTCTCACACACACACACACACACACACACACACACACACATACACATACACACGTGTGATGTCTTGTCTTGGCTTTCACATGGTAAACCATCTGCAGAGGTCACCAATCACTAGATTCCTGAAGAAACCGCTCTGATGCTCCATTCAGGGCATTTGACCACCTTATTTTCATTTTTGTTTCTAACTTTAACTCATAGAATCCCACGGGATGAGGAACCCATTTTGAGAAACATGTGACAGAAGCTTTGGAAATGTAGGAAGCTAAGCAATTAGTGTCAAATTTTCCCTTGAGGGAAAAGATAAGAAAAGTTAATATATACTTCAGAGGAAACTGAAGTAGCACATTGTGTAAATGATCATTTTTGATAGAGCAGCAGTCTTCTATGGGAGAGCTTTATGCTTTCTTGGAGTCATTAATAGTATATGGCGCTAGCTTCTGTTCAGTCCTGGAGCTGAAACAAATCATCATGATGGGTTTTTCTGTTCTTGGGTCACATGTATTCCAAAAGCTTTTGAATTTATAAAGTATTTTTGGAAATTTGCAGGAATGGGAAGTTTGCCAAATGTTACACATTTAATAGGAGAACCAAATCAAACTCAGATGTAATCTCAAGGTGTTTTTGTGGATTTCATATACCTCGCCTTTCCAGAGGCTCATTGATTTCTGATTCTGTGATGTGGTTTAACTGGTTTCAGCATAGATTTAAAACTCAGTAAACATGTGATTACCCACCATGTGCCAAGCAGTGTGCTAGGTGCAATCACACAGACCATGTTCACATAATCCTTACATATACACCCTGTGAGGGTTTATGATCCCACTTTTCCTAGTAAAAAGAGTCTCACAAAAACTGTGACTCATCCATGATTATGTGACTCAGCAGTGATGTTACTGGGATTATAAATCAGGTTATTTTACCCTTAAATCTATTATACTTCCCAATAAAATGAATTTATAAGGAGAAAATCTTAAAAACGCGGCTTTATATGCATTTTATTGATTGTTGGAAGATAAGTCTGGTACATCAAAGGAAGAGCCTGGTGCTGACTCATTAAAGGAAAGTGATGCATTGTGTTGGGTAACACCATGGGCTTTGGAGTCAGGCCGAACTGGATGAACCCTGGCGCCTCAGCTGTGGAAAAATGCCATGGCTTTGAGTAAAGTTGTTTACATTTAACTTCCAAGCCTCAGTTTCTTCATCTACCACATAATGTAACACAACACATTGCACAGGGTTAGAATGAGAATTGAATACAATATTGACTAGAGCATTTAGTACAGATAGTACAGATTTTTTTAATTAAATTTATTGCGGTAACATTGGGTAATAACATTATATACATTTTAGGTGTACAACATTACAATTCAATGTCTGCATGCTCACCACCCGAAGTCTAGTTTCCTTCCATTGGCATACACTGAACCCCTTTTACCCACCACATGCTCCCCCACCTCCCTTCCCTCTGGTAACCACCATTCTGTTGTCTGTGTATATGTGTTTGTTCATTTGGTACTTTTAGTTTTATATCCCACATATGAATGAAATCAGATGTTTTTTGTTTGCTTGTTTTTGTTTATTAGAGAGAAAGGAAGGGAGAGGGAGAGAGAGATAGAAACATCGATGAGAGAGAAACATCAATTAGCTGCCTCCTTCATGGCACACACCGGGGATCAAGCCCACAACGTGGGCATGTGCCCTGACTGGGAAATCGAATCAGCTACCTCTTGAGTGCATGGGTCAACCACTGAGCAACACCATCCAGGAGAAATCATATGGTTTTGTCCTTTTCTGTCTGACTTATTTCAGTTGGCCTAATACCCTCAAGAGATCCATCCAGGTTGTTGCAAATGACAGTATTTAATCTTTTATGGCTGGATGTTATTCCATTGTACATATTTACCACACCTTTATACAATCATTTGTCAATGGACACTTGGGTTGTTTTCATATCTTGGCTATTGTAAATAATGCTGCAATGAACAAAGGGATTACAAATTCTGGTAGTCATCATTAGTAGCAATTATTGTGAGATAGGAAGATAATGTACATATTGGTTAAAGAAAAATGTTAATTATCATTTTCAGGGACATCTGAAGACTTTCTTATTCATAAAATTGAATTGATTTTACTGAAGATATTTAGTCATAAATAGCCCTTATATAGTATTTATAACTTTGTGATGCTTTTTAAAGAAATTTTAAATATGAAGCCATATTATAACATTTTCAGAGTATGTCCATATTTTAATTATTGTTGCTAACAGATTGGGAGTAGTGACAGAATAAGTTCTATAAAGAGGGGAGTCCTCCTTTTGAAAAAAATGTATGTAAACATAATTATATATAAATTCTTTGAGTCAATAAAAAAATTTATACAACTATTATACAATAGTTATACAGCCATTTTTACAAGCTTTTAGAACAATTCTTCCCCTTGAAAATTATTCACTTTCTATTAGAGTTAATGTCTCGCACAGTAGATCAAAACTTTGTCTATCAGCCAGGAGAAATTAATTTGGTTTTCATTATATATATAGATGAATTAATTTTGTTAAAAATAATAACAGAAAAGATTTATGCAACTAGTGGTGACAGAGAGGTTTGGACTTGAAAACATTCCTGGTACAAGGAGTCTAGATTGGGAATACACAGGGTCAGTCTTCTGTTACATAGGTATACACATATATGTTTACTATTAAATATTTATTATATTAAAATAAGCTGAAGTTTTCCAAAATCAAGATATAACCATAGAGCTTTATTTTTTTCATTTCTTGCAGATATTTAAAAATACATCTGTATAGATTTGGTCAAGATAAATCAAAGTGTTCAAATGATAACCTTGAATATTTGTCTTGAATGTTTGTACTATACCTTGAGATTGAAAGTACAGAGAATCTTGTACAAAAGTATGAATTTTAAATATAGAGTCTTTTCAGATTTAATCTGTCATGAGAATGAAATAGATAAATGGAAGAATGGTTTATCCTTTTACTGATAAGCTAAATTTCTCTTGCTGGAAACTGTCTTTTGAAAATGATGTATATTTTAAGTAGAATAAAATGAATTCAAAAAAATAAAAATCTCCATTTGTAAACATAAAGGTGATATATATATATATATATATATATATATATATATATATATTCATTCTAACTTATATCATTGTCACAGTTTTAATTAATCATCTTTTAAACTAAGCAGTGAGTTTTAATATTTTAACCTTTAGGCCTTTAACATATGATCTACTCTGTAGCAAAAACATCTCAAATTATAACCCCATTTTCATTTCTTTTCTCAGATGATGAAACATGCTTGGTATAACTATAAAGAGTATGCCTGGGGATTAAATGAACTGAAACCTGTATCAAAAGAAGGCCATTCGAGCAGTTTGTTTGGTGAGTAGAATATACTTTGTGTCACTTGTCACAATTCAGTGACAGTAACTTCTCCTAATTGGCTGAACTTGTGGGTGGTGGAGATGTTTGTGTGATCCTTCCGACCACGTTGCTAGGAAACCTGCACACCTGATGGAGTTATCTGCAAGGACCATCCTTCAGACAGAGCACCCGTGCGTAGTAGAACCACCTGCATACCTTAGAAACCACTGAAACCTTCCGGAGGTTCTTCTCTAATGGGTATGGGCGCAGCATCATGATTTCTAGATCCCCAGGTGAAACCCCGCAGAGGAGCAGTTGGTCTGCTTCATTAGCTACGAGGTAGAAGGGTGGGAGGGAGAGGAGAGAAGGGCTTCAAAGAGGGAGTCAAATTCCATTTTAGAGTAACGGTTTCTTAGAGCTATCGCTCAACAGTTTTAGAGCTCATTCTGCGTAAACACTTTTACACAGGTGTACTTTGATATAATCACATTAAAATGGACGCATTGCTCCTATTTCTTAGGTCAACTATTTTCTCGCTAGAGAATGCAATGAAAAAATGAAATTTCTAAGAGATTCATTTTCTACAGCTCAGAAGTAACTAAAGAGTAGCGTTTCCATCCATAGCCTGTGATAATTGACTTGTGTGCGGTTTTTTTATTTTTCCTTCACTGAAAGAATTTTAGACTGTGTTCATTATTACTGTTTATTAATAAATTCAGTATTACCCTCTCCCTTTCCAAGGTCTGGTCAATTTTCATGTATGTCTCTGTCAAAATTAATTGATTGAATAAAAATTTTTTTCTGATATTTTCAGGCAGTATCAAAGGAGCAACAATAGTAGATGCCCTGGACACACTGTTTATTATGGGGATGAAAAATGAATTTGAAGAGGCAAAATCATGGGTTGAAGAAAATCTGGATTTTAATGTGGTAAGTTAAACAGAAGTTGCCAATTCAGTTCTTAAATCTCAGTTAAGAGGGATAAATTCTGGCATTGGGAAGATTATCGTGTTGTACCCTAGCGGAAACAAATAATGCAACTTCTAAGCAGTATCGTACTATATTCTTAACTTGTCTTCCCTTACTGCACAAATATGTGTCTTCGTTCGTTTTTTGTTTTGGGGAGGCAATTTAAGAGAAAATTGAAATTAATATTTGTCGAAGATACAGAGGCAGTAAAGCACTGAACAGACTGTCAAATTACAGCAGGAAGGCTGGGGAGTGCTGGGGAGGGAGGGAAATGGATCAACCAAAGGACTTGTATGTATGCATATAAGCACAACCAATGGACACAAGACACTGGGGGGGTGGGATGAGGGCATGCGATAGGGGTTAGGGGAGTCAGGGGGAAGGTCAATGGGGGGAAAAAAGGAGATATATGTACTAATATATGTAATACTTTAAACAATAAAAAATATTTTTTAAAAAGGAAATTAATATTTATCAAGACCTACATGTGCCAAGTATTCTTATTCAAGTCCTACATCTACCCTGTGAGTTAGGAATTGTTTTCACACCTTTGCAGATTAGACATCTGAGCCCCAGAGCTTTCACCAGACCACACAGCCAACTAACCACATCACAGCTGTGAGTCAACACAGCTGTGTGATCTAACGCTCATACTTTGGCACTTTGTATGTTTAACATTTGTTAAGGGGAGCACAGGGTGCCAGATTGGGAGCTGTAGTTTAACAAAAGACCACAAGAGAAATTGAAATAGAGAAGTTTATTACTCGCACATCCTGATGAAGTACAAGGCTTGCCCGCAGGGGCCACACAGCACCATCAAAGCCAAGTACAGACAGACTGCAAGACAGGAACCCCGTACATGCCTTTATTAGGCTGGGTAGAGTGCTTAGGAGTTCCCAAGCTAAGGCCAGATTGGTCCATTCAAACCAAAAATAGCGGGGTTTTGATAAGTTCTCCTGGTGTTTTTTCTAAGGGGTACACTAGGGGAAGGTCCTGGGAGGCTGGGGAATCTTATCACAAGGGCTGTCTGGGGAGTCATATTAGGAACTTGCATTTGCTTGTAACTCCCCAGCTGTTATCTAGGGCATGCACTTGTGTGAGGGGCTGAGAGAGGCTGAGTTCAGGGGAAGGCACCCACAGGTGACTGCACAAAATGGCTGCAGAGCAGTAATTCCATGAAGTAGCTTAGCTAAACTCTTGGCATATCCAGCAGCGCTGCACCCACTTTCTTGTAAATAAGGCTTTGAAATTTGTTGACTGGATAACCTCAACTATAAAATTGTGTCAATATATATTTTAAATATTTTTTAAGAATTTGCATATGTGCTATTCTTTTAAAAAATATATATTTTATTGATTTTTTACAGAGAGGAAGGGAGAGTGATAGAATTAGGAACATCAATCAGCTGCCTCCTGCACACTCCCTACTGGGGATGTGCCCGCAACCAAGGTACATGCCCTTAACCGGAATCGAATCTGGGACCCTTGAGTCCGCAGGCCAAAGCTCTATCCACTGAGCCAAACCGGTTAGAGCTGTACTATTATTCTTAACAAAACCCATGTACACTGAGGGAAAAGGTTCAGAATTAAGAATGGGGGACACTTCTGCTCCCTGAGAACTTTGACTTGGAAGGAGCAAGGGTTTTCCAAGTAGGCTTTGTAGTCAGGTCAGGTGTTTGTGGAGCTGCTTAGATCTGAGACTACTTCTTAAAGAGTACAGAGACATACCAGGTGACTCCTAGGCTATCTCATTTAGTCTTTGTGAGAACCATACAGGGAAATGACGTTTTCCCTATTTTTATAGATGGAGAGGTGCTTGCTTAATCTGCCCCAATCATGCAGCAAGAGCTGTGGTTTGAACAAGGTCTGCCTAATTCAGTGACCCTGTTTCTATTGGAGAGGAAATGCCAAGTGTTGAGAAATACATAAGACTGACAGAATCTGAGTCCTCCAAGGTTAGGTATGTAATCGTAGTAGCACAGTGCTCATTAAGTGCATTGTTCCATAGGTATCCAGTGAATATTAATTAAATGAATGAGAAGCCAAGCTATGTTGTCCTACTTCCTGACAGACTCCTCTGGAAGACGACTTATCAGGATGCAAGGGTGGCTGTCGTTTTTAATATGCTTGAAATGATCTGGGGTTCAAGTGCAGTTGATCTACTTGTTTTTACTTAACCTACTTCCATAATGGACTTGTGGTGGCTCCTGTTACAGGAAGATCATTAACATGATCAATAATTTTGGATTTGGGCATTTCTAAATCCAGTACTGAGCTTCCTGTTCTATACGGTCACTTTCAAGAAGTATTGATTACCTAGGTCCTTACATGAGAAATATTGAAAATCGTCTTCAGTAATGAATTTTATAGACTAGACATTTTCTACAGCTAACCATGTCTTATGTAAACTCTTAGAAAAAGCCAAAGTGACATTAACATTATCCTAAAGAAGCTTTGTTCTGCATTGAGGTAAAGTAATATCTCGGTGTGAGAGACCAGGTGTTGAGAATGACAACGGAAAGATGATTAGCTTGCTCCAGACACTAACTGGCAACACGCTGAGATAGTGATCTTCGGCACACACCTGGATTGTACTTTTGATTGTAATGAACACCATATGTTTTAGATAACAGAGATACTTGTGGCAAAAGTGATTTTATTTTTTAAAGTTCCAAACTGTTCTCTTATCTAGTCTGAATGCCACCCTGCTTTACAGGGAAATAAGTTGTAGGGCTTGCTATCCGAAGAATGTAAATTGACCTCAAGAAGTGATTTTGGAGTTTCTCAGATGCCTGTTGAGTACTTGGCTTGGGTCCAGAGCTCCAGGCCATACAGCCTGAAAGAAGTGAGTTTTGCCTCAGTATGGCTCTGTGGGTACTCTGTCTAGAGCAGCGTTACATCCCAGTGGGGAGGGGGGCACATAACTAAGTTTACTGTCCTGTTGAGTGGGGTTTTTCAGTATTTTCCATCTGAGTGCTCATCAGTGCTTGCTTAGAGGGATGGTTTGGCTTTAAGAGGATATTGAGCAGTTCTCTGACAGTTATTAGTGATGGATTGGACTGCTACTTGAGGCTCTTCTGGACCTACCTGGTAAAACCAACCTATTAACATAGAAAAGATGGTAATTTGTCAGTCTTTGTGAACAAACACTCTGTTCATTTTAAAGGGTTTATCGGGTTACTTAAATATGAAATTAAAAGCCGCTAGGACATATGTTTCACTAAGTTACACTGTTCAATATTGCAATCTAATCTGTTAAAGGAGTTTTATACATATTCTTAATCCTGAAATGTACCATTTAAAAATAAAGGTGTATACTAAGCATACACTTTGAAGTACCATCCTATCTAATAAAAGAGTAATATGCAAATTGACCATCATTCCAACACACAAGATGGCTGCCCCCATGTGGACACAAGATGGCCGCCACAAGATGGCCAGCAGAGGAGGGAAGTTGGGAGGGAACAGGCCTGCAAGGGAAGGCAGTTGTGGGTGATCAGGCCAGCAGGGGAGGGCAGTTGGGAGGGACCAGGCCTACAAGGGAGGGCAGTTGGGGGTGATCAAGCCTGCAGGGGAGGCAGTTAGGGTTGACCAGGCTGGCAGAGGAGGGAAGTTGGGGGCAACCAGGAATGCAGGGAAGGGCAGTTGGGGGGGACCTAGGCCTGCAGGGGAGAGCATTTGGGGGTGACCAGGCCTGCAGAGGAGGGCAGTTAGGGGTGACCAGGCCTGCAGAGGAGGGCAGTTAGGGGTGACCAGGCCTGCAGGGGAGGGCAGTTAGGGTCAATAAGGCTGGCAGCAGAGAAGTTAGGCATCAATCAGGATGGCAGGGGAGTGGTTAGGGGTGATCAGGCTGGCAGGCAGAAGCAGTTAGGGGCAATCAGGCAGGCAGGCAGGTGAGCAGTTGGGAGCCAGCAGTCCTGGATTGTAAGAGGAATGTCTGACTGGATTGGGCCTAAACAGGCAGTTGGACATCCCTTGAGGGGTCCCAGATTGGAGAGGGTGCAGGTTGGGCTGAGGGACACACACCCCCGTGCACAAATTTCGTGCACTGGGCCTCTAGTATATAAATAAAGGTGTATACTAAGCCTAAACATAGGCAAGGCTTATAGGCAGTTACCTGTCTTTAATTAGTGGCTTTGAAGAGTCTCATGTTGTTTCTACCATGTTTTTCAGTAAGGTAAAGCATAATTATAATACACGTTAGTAGTGGAAAATTATTATTAAACACAGTTGCTGCATTGGATTGTAGTGGGACATTATTGCACAGAGTTAATATTGGATGGTAGTCGAGCAGTTGTTATTAAACGTAGTTATTGCATTGGTTTGTAGTCAGGCAGCCCTGCTCGCATCTTACATATGGGAACAGGCTACGAAACCCAGGCTTATAGTTCATTGAGTAGAAAGCTGACAGGGAGTTTGGAAGAATAGCTAGCAAATGAGTACTCTCTGAGAATTATTCCCCTTTAAAAAGAGAGAGAGAGAGATAATTATCTTTGAAAAACGTCTCTCAGAATTAGTATTGAACACTAAAAGTAGAATTAACATATTTTTGAAAATAAAAGTTCTTTTTCAATTTAATGTAATCAATTGGATGTCAAGCTGTGTGGAATCATGGGATAATAACTACAGAGAATTCTGGTACAAGTTTGATTCTAGATAATTATAAGGCTTGAAAGTGCAAAGCAGCAATATATCTGTCCTATAGGGAAACTTTTGCCTCGATAGTTCCTCAAACAAAAGGAAACTGGCTGGATTGTTCTCAAGCCTAAATGTGTTAGTGTAATGGTCAAACCAGTTACATCATTTATTGAGATCTATTAAAATAGATCATTTTATAGAGAAATTGGTTATAAAAAGCACAACCTAATGAATTTCTCTGAGTTGTTTAAAAGCCACCTTGTCTAGCGGGAGGAAGTTGGTCTTTCCTGCACTTGTTTTGAAATAGTCACTTTCCCTCTTGCCCAGCTCAGGTTCTTCATGCCCAGGAGCTCATGGTCAGTTGATTTGCAGAAAGCCTTTCCCAGTAGAGAAATGTGGCATAATGTTAAGGACTGGGGGAGGGAGGTACGCAAAAATGATGTATTGACTTAAATTCTTTTTTCATTTTAGAAAGCTTTGTCGGTTTCATAGATGTAGAGTAAATCAAAGGACAGAAATAATAGGGAAAGGGATAAACACTTAAGTGGAAATGATCAATCTAAGACACCCAAGACAATTTGAGAGATTAGTACTGAGGCCTCTTTTTATTGTGGTTTCTAAGACTCAACTCTTGTTTTTAGGTGTAAACTGAGTTATGCCATTTATTTTATTAAATTTCTATATCAATCTGGTTAAGTGTGCTCTTTGATTCAAAGGCTGTTGGTAGAGGAAAGTCAAAATGAAAGAGCAGGGACTCTCATCCTGATTTTTTGTGTGACTAAGTCTTTAGCCAAAAATGTCCACCTTCCCCTTGCTCATTAGCTGTGATATTAGCAATTTAAACAGAAGACAGGATCCACATGTCAAGCTGAAACTCACATATGATGTGTGCTAAAGGCCATGGAATACATAGGACAGATTCCCGGAAAGCAGACACGGATGAAGGAGATGGCAAAGTTCACCTTCCTTGTTAGGATAAGTCACACAAGATTTTCGTGTCACAGGCTGGTTAGGGTTTGCCCTCCTTTCGCATTCTGTCCTTTCTCTGCCCCGGCTCCTCTTCTGTCATTAGGGTGAGTGGCTGGAAAAAAATTTAGAACACCTTAAAAGACACTGCCTGAATATTAACAGGAGGTACGTATTTATTTAAATTTAATAAGATTATTTTAATGGAAAATGGAATTAGAAGCTTATAAAAATGGCCTAAAAACTTCAGATTGTAGAAATTTATTTTTGGAAATCCAGATGTCATATAAATGATATCAAGCCCAAAAGGAAGTTTGGTCAGAATTCTATATTTCAAAAAAGGGTGTGTTTTTTTAGCCATTGAGAAATATGACTCCCCTGAGGGTCAGAGATGTATCAGTTTGCATTCTAGAATTTAGAATGTTATGATTTCGGAGTTTCTGATTTTTCCAGCAATCTCTGTGGAAGGTCATTTAGGCTGCGCTGCTGTACAGTCATAATGACAGCAGCTCACTATTGAGTGCTTGACCTGTGCCAAGCATTGCGCACAGTGCCTCACACTCACAGACTCGTGGTGCCTTGTAAAGAGCGCTGTGTTCCTTGTGCAAATGAGAAAACCAAGGCTCAGAGAGAAGTTACTTGCCTAGGATCTCACATTTCAGCTAGCTTCCAAACCAGTCTTCAGTCCCAGGTCTTTCTGAGGCTAAGGTAGTATGTCTATCGTCTGCTCAACAATATGGGCAACCAATTTGTTGCAGTGGGCGAATCGTTATCTTCTTGGTCCTTTTCACCTGAGGATCTGTAAAGAGTGACGTGTCAAAATTTCAGTCTTCTAACCTAAAACGTAGGGTAGCCAGAAAGTGGAAATTAAGGTTTCTAAATAATTTATATTTCACTTTGAGAAAAAAGAAAGGAGAAAAAAAATATATGTTGGGAATTCAAATGTAATTCAGGTTTTCAAAAGGAGGAAGATATGATGACTGTTGAGTGCCACAAATGGTGATGTGACCTTCCTGAGCCAGATTTGTAAAGACAAGGACAGAGCAATCACTGGGAAGGGCATGGATTCACTCGCAGCCAGATTTGCTTCTTACACAGGCTCACTAGACTGTTAGATCCATGAAATTCAAAAGACAAAGCCATTGACTTTGATTGAGCATGGCACTTTGCAAGGGTACTTCGATATCTTACATGTAGAGCAGGATAAATAGAGTTCTAGAATACATGGCTGGACCAATAACTAGTTGAACAACTGTAACCAATAGGTGATTGATACGTAGTTTAAGATATATATCTGGTCATGTTTGAAATGGCTCAGTCCTATACCTTGCAATAATTCTTATCAGATGTCGCTATAAAGGTCCTAATTATCTAAAATTTTTATAGGAGGAAGAGAGAAGACATGTCTAATGAACCAATAACCAGAGTAAGAATATAGAAATCACCTTAACAAGCTTCAATAAGCAGAAATATGGAGGACTGTTCTCAGGTTTAAAACTGAAGAACACAATTACAAATTGAGAGTGATACAATATGAGGGTTTAGAGTCATTAGATTTTATTATTAGACATCAGCAGCCCAACATCCCCCGAGGGGTCCCAGATTACGAGAGGGCGCAGGCCAGGCCAAGGGACCCCACTGGTGCACAAATCCATGCACCGGGCCTCTAATATGCATATAAGATCTTTGGTTATACTCTTCCCGTCCTCCCCCTTCCCCACTTCCCTCTGAGATTCATTAGTCTGTTCCATGTTTCCATGCCTATGCATTGAGCGTCTGCCCTCTGGTGGTCAGTGCGTGTCATAGCTGCCAGTCAAACAGTCGCTTAGGCTTTTATATATATAGATTGTGACCCTTAGACATACAAAATGCAGCTGTGTGATCCAAAACAAATGAATGGATTCCCTTTTTCTTATCAATAATTTTGTGGAATACTAAAACTTTTACGAATATTTACATAAACTCACTCAGAGTCATACATCATGGATAAATTGCACCTATACAGGGTGCTTTTGATCAAATTATATTAGACATATGTTACAAATTATGAAATACAGCTAAACAACTCATCACATATTGTTTTATGATATTTTTGCTTAACTCTGGCCCAATAATTCTTCCTCCTGAGTAGTTTTCATAATCTTTTTGCAGGAAATTTTTTGGAAAAAAAATTTTAACTTAAACAGTTACTTAGTTTTAATTGTTAGATCCTTATACCTTTTTAGAGATCATTTGGGAATTAAATGAAAATATATCTCCTTTTTTCCTCTGGAACTGTTTCTTCCCACTATAATTCAGACTCCATGAGTTTGAGGGCCTGTCAGTCTTCATTGCCACATTCTTAAAACATAGAAGTTGGTTAATAAGTGTGAAAGGAAATAAAATCTCAGATGATTTTGACTAAGTTTATCTGCCAAATATTTACTCCCTATATTATAATTTGCTCTTCTCCCCCGTGATTATTGTAAATGGTTTGATGTTAGGCAGAAGTGAACAAATACTGAGTAGGCCAAGAGAATATATAAAGAAGCTAACTAAAGCTTAAAGTGTATCATGTATCAACTGTAGGTTAGTTTTATTAAATTATCTAGTAACAGAATGTAAGACAAATCCATTCAGTAGTCAGATATCATAAAATAATGCAAGTATTGGCAATAATGACTGTTGCCACAATGATATGACTATTAATAAAGAGACTTGGTGCATTATCATGTTAGGTGATATTGGTAGCAGAGCCCTGGACCAAGAATTTAGGACTCGAGTTCAAATCCTGATTCAACTACTTATTAGTTGTCTGACCTGAGAGTCAGAGTAACCATTATAAATCTCAGTATCTCCATTTGTAAAATGTACATAAAGATAGCAGTTATTTCAGAGGGCTGGTGTAAGACTTAAAAGATATAGCCCATGTAAAGAGATTAGCACAGAATCTGGCATAGTGTAAATAATAATAATAATAACAAGCTATTATTGATATAAACAAGAGCAGTTTCAGCAGCATACATCATACATATGATTATCAGCTCCTTCATGCAAAGATGAAATTTCTTCTCAGAGGCTGACCCTTCCAGGCTGCAGGCAGACAGTTGGGAAGCAGCACTAGACCCAGGTCCCCCAGTTTAAAATCGGATTTGCATTCTCGATGTGCTACTTTAACATGATGCGAGAAGGATACTAGCATAATGGTGAATTGCCAGCCAAAGTGTGAGTCCAAATGGCCTTGCAGGAAGAAAAAGCAAATGAATAAAAGAGAACACAGAATAGAACAACAGAATGCCCTGGCCCTAGTGCATCTGCACAAATAGAGAACACTGAGCATTGTGAATGCTGTTGAATAGAGGGAGGAAATAATATATCACAAATCCTATACAATAAAAGGCTAATATGCAAATCAACCAAACGGTGGAACAACCGGTCGCTGTGATGTGCACTGACCACCAGGGGGCAGACGCTCAACACAGGAGTTGCCCCATGGTGGTCAGTGCGCTCCCATAGGGGGAGCACTGCTCATCCAGAAGCCGGGCTCGCGGCTGGTGAACACAGATGCGGTAGCGGGCAGTCAGACATCCCCTGAAGGCTCCTGGACTGCAAGAAGGCGCAGGCCAGGCTAAGTGCACAAATTTTGTGCACCGGGCCTCTAGTATTTTTATAATTGAGATTTTGAGTCAAAATTATTCTATCTATGTATTTTGAGAGGATTTTCCCTTATTATATATAAACTAAAGTCTCGGTGCATGAATTTGTGCATGGGTTGGGTCCCTCAGGCTGGTCGGTAATCGAGGCCTATTGGGAGCCAGCTGGCCTGGGGGAGGGACCCTGGGAGATTAGCCGGCCAGCTGGGGAGGGGGGCGGGGGGACCACAGAAGGTTGGCTGGCTGTTAGGGGGGTTGATGGGGGAAGGCCGCAGGAGGTTGTCTGACTGGGGGGAGGGGCCATAGGAGGTTGGCTGTGAGAGTGCACTGACCACCAGGGGAAGCTCCTGTGTTGAGCATCTGCCCCCTGGTGGTCAGGTGTGTCATAGCCGCTGGTGGACCGGTCGTTCTGGTCATTTGGTCATAACGGTCGCTTAGGCTTTTTTTTTTTTTTAATTTCTTTATTGATTAAGGTGTCACATATTTGTCCTCATCCCCCCATTCCCATCCCACACCCCTCCTCATGGATGCCCCAACCCCCTGTTGAACTTTAGGCTTTTATATATATATATATATATATATAGAGAGAGAGAGAGAGAGAGAGAGAGAGAGAGAGATCTCTCTGGGGAGGCATATATGATTTGAATAAAATTTAAAAGATTAAATTTTTTTTAATCTTTTTTTTTAAGCATTTCTCACAATATTTTTCTCAATTGTATACTGTTGTTTATGTATGCACCTCCTTTATTTTGTTTCTACAGAATGCTGAAGTTTCTGTTTTTGAAGTTAATATACGCTTTGTTGGTGGACTACTCTCAGCCTACTATCTGTCTGGAGAAGAGGTAATGAAAAGTGGCACACAGATGGGAATTACAAAGTGTCTTAAAGTTACATTTTTAAGATAAAATATGCTTTGGGGAATATATATATAGGGGGTATCCACTGAATATTCTTATTCTTATGGACCTCTAGCATACACTGAATTTTACATAATATGTACTCATTTAAATGAGCACACTGGGAAAGTCTGGCAGAACATGTCAGGAAATGGTACGCAATGCCTTTAAAAAGCCTGGCTCCATTATGTTACGTATAGTGTGATTATCACTACACATTATATGTGTCTGTGGACAAAATAAAGAGGTTTAGTGCAGTGGCAGGCTTGTGGGTGAATTTTTTTCTTTAAAAGTTATTTTAACATTTGTTTAATGTCAGCTTAATAAAAACTTTTTAAAATGAAGAAAGCTTGGCAAGTAAGATATAAAAAGTACCGTATTTAAGAAATTGAGGGGGCGAGTGAGATGCTCAGCTTTCCAGTGAGGGTCAGGCAGGCCAGTGGCCCTGCATGGAGTGCTTTGGAGCTCTTCCTGGGTGAGCTAATTCCATATCTGCAGCTCGGTGCAAAGCAGGAGTTTTTTATTGAGCTGCATTTTGTTGATAGATTAAAAAAGGATTTTTTTGTATCATTCTGATAAAGAACAGATTTTCTTGAAAGGCTTTGAACTTGGGCCTCACCTGTGATGTTGACTGTTCAGAGCTCAGGTCAAGGAAAAGCAGTCATGTATTTCAATTGCACATCACTCAGATTTGTGTTGGCCCCAGCGTTCTAGCTGGAGGAAGAGTGGATCTTACCTGGGGTAGTATTTCATGTATTTTTATGCTCCTTCAAACAGATTAAGCAGAGCAATAAATGTTTAACAAGAAAAACTGCTTTAACATTGTCCTACCTCTCAGATTCTTGGCCATAATAAAACAGCCCGCACAATCTTAACATTTTCTCTCTTTAGATTTTATTCCACCATAGAGCTTTTCAAAGTTATATAGATGGCTTCTGTATTCCCCTATTTGTCCTTTTTACAGCCTTTATTTTTTCCATCATCATTTATCCCCTCTATGTCCTCTTCCACCTCCACCTGCCCCACCCCGGCCATCACCACACTGTTGTCCATGTCCATGAGTTCTCTCTCCTTTGTCCTGCTTACATCTCAAAGTCTATTCTTCATTACGGACTTTGTCACCTTCTCAGCCAGGGTAAAGAGACCCTCTGGTACGCTATGCCTCTTCTCCTTTGCCAACCCCAAATAATTTTACTTGTCCAGTTTGGTTTAGACTGTTCTGAGCATTAAGCCAAGGAATCCATGCTTTTAAAAAGTCATACTTAAAATTACCCGATTTTATTTTAGTTAACAGATTTCTGCTTTTAGAATACTTGTCTTTGAGTATCTAGTGCCTGGGTGTTCTCATTGTTTTTCACATGGCATACTTAGGTGACCTTAGTTTTAACTTTCTTCATCATTTATGTGGAGGTGAGCTGAAATATATCTGAGCTCAAATAGAAAAATGAGGTGTACAAAGAGAAACAAATAAATGTATTTCTACCCTAAATATGCATCATGTTTAATTAGGATACCTTTTTCACTCATAACAATGTTTTAATTTTATACACATATTTATTTTTATATATATGCATATTATGGACCTATAAGTATTTACATATTATATAAATGTAATACCCACAGATACTGTAGTTCACTTATAGATAAAGTCATTTGCCTATGACCTTAAAACTATTTTTAAAATTTTTGTAGTTAGCTAAGTTAGCTAAACTTAGTAATAAACAAAGAACTACAAAGAATACATCCATTGAAAATTATTACTTGTTTAGTGGACTTGTTTTGTCCTTATTCCTGTGCAAACATTGTTTTTTATTAGATCTAGATTTTCTGTATTTTAATTTTATTATAAAAAGTTATGCAAGGTATTTTCTTTCTTACATAATTTTTCCATTTCTACGGCATACATTTTAATTTTTTTTAAATATTTTTATTGATTTCAGAGAGGAAGGGGGAGAGAGAGATAGAAACATCAATGATGAGAGAAAATCATTGATCGGCTCCACCAAGCCCGCAACCTGGGCATGTGCCCTTGACCGGAATCGAATCTGGGACCCTTCAGCCCTCAGGCAGATGCTCTATCCACTGAGCCAAACCAGCTAGGGCCATTTTCATTTTAGTTAATACGAATTCATCTTCTTAGCATAGTTTTGTCTAACTATTCCAAAAACATTTGACAGTTGGGTTGTTTTCAGTATTCTTGAATTTTGAATAATGTAGCTATAATCCGTCAAACAATTTTTATTTTCTAAAGTGGGATTGCCCGGTGAAAAGTGTCTAGTTCTGGACCCTTTCAACATCACTTCCTGCTTCTTCCCCCCAGTTACCTCATCACTGACAATTGCCTCTCATTGACCAATGCACTCAGGAAAAGTGTCTATCAGGAATGTGATTATGAAAAATTATTTTACCCCAAGCCTATGCTTGAGGTATATATCTCCATATTAAAAGGCTATATTAAGCATTCATTTTTTTAAATATGTTTTTATGTATTTCAGAGAGAGAAAGGGAGAGAGAGATAGAAACATCAATGAGAGAAAATCATTGATTGGCTGCCTCCTGCACACCCCACACTGGGAATCGAGTCCACAACCCAGGCATGTGCCTTGACCAGGAATCGAACCATGATCTCCTAGTTCATGGGTTGACACTCAACCATTGAGCCACACTGGCTGGTCTTGAGCATTAATTTAATAAAAAGAACACCAACATGCCCAAATTATAAAGAAGTTGATTTCAGATTGTTTATAAAGTTCTATACCACATACTTTTATGTAGATCAAGGTATTTGCTAAGATAATCTCAGAAAATCTATCTTCCTAAATTATCTCATAGAGGAGCTACTAAATTACCATAATTTAACATTCTGATTCATCTCTGAGGCTCAGGAGTATTTTGAGAGCATCTTATAAATCATCATCAGAAGTATATAGGCCCCCATTGTTATAAACTCAAAATTCCTGAATTTATATTGCAAAAATAGAAGAGGAAGTACCACTGATTTGTGTTATGTGCTTACAATTAGAAACACTGAACTATAATCAGGAATGCCAATGAAACTCTAAACCTATCATAAGAACAATAGGAACATTAAGTACCTATAATAAACTTTTATTTCAAGGACGTATTCATAAACTTTAAACACCCTAGTTCAGTTAAAATATCTTGTAATACTACTGGGGAAAAAAGTCAAGCCACAAAATTTTCAAAGTCTGTATAAGAAATGCAAACAACAGAAGCCCTACAGACAGGATAGAGATCAGATGAATACTAAGTAGGAATGATCAGTATGAAAGATAAGTAAAATAAATAGCATTGCTCTATTATGAGCTCAAGGGAATTCTGAGTCCTCATTGGAGACAGTAAATAGCAGCATCTGGAATATGTTCTGCACACCATTGATTTCTTTAGCTATGGCAGGACAAACCTGCCTGTATACATACTAAAAATAAGTCAGAAAAAGCTACATCCTGTGATCTTTCTTAGAAATTCACAACGCACAGAAAAACGAATTAGAATGTATTCATCTCTGTGTTTTCCATACTTATTTAACTATAACCCCTCTTCCTTTTTTTATGTAACATTTTCTACCACTGCGTTACAAATATTCCCAGAACAAATTTTGGAAAACAGCATTGTAGCATAAGAGTAACCAAAGCAGCCTGGCCAGTATAGCTCAAGTGGTTGCGTCGACCTATGAACCAAGAGGTCATGGTTAGATTCCCGGTCAGGGCACAGGCCCAAGTTGCAGGCTTGATCCCCAGTGTGGGGCATGCAGGAGGCAGCCAATCAATGATTCTTTCTCATCATTGATGTTTCTGTCTCTCTCTGCCTCTCCTTTCCTCTCTGAAATCTATAAAAATATATTAAAAAATTAAAAGAGCAACCGAAGCAAAAATGATATTGAAAATTGGAAAATGCAAAACAAGACATTGTAAGAGAAGATGATACATGTAGAAAATAGTGTGTATGAATATCCCACATATTATTATCTGTATTACCACAGAAACCAATGGCTATGTGGAGCAGAAAGTGAATTTTATAGCACATAGTGACACCACAGAATCAGAGAGAAGGCTGAAGGACAGGTTGGAACTAATAGTCTCAAGTTGCCATAGAGCATCTCTCTGGCTTGACAATCATTCTGGGACATCCTAGAGTTAATAAACATGCACTATTTTTTATACTCTTGTCAAAAACAAAGTCGCAGGAGAAAGAGTTCAATTGGCAGTTTCTGTTACATGTGGTTCCTTGGGGATCTTGGGGAATGAAACAGAGGGTGTGATAGAAGCAGTTCCGGAGAATTCGATTTCAGTATCCTGTGAAGACCAGGGATAAGGAAGTATGAATAATTCCTGAACAGCAAATTGATGCCCTATTAGAGGGTGGAGAGCATAAATGTTTGGGAGCCAAAAACGGAGAACGAATACACAGGGGTGGGCAAAAGTAAGTTATGATTATTACAAGAGCTTTATCAACTCTGTGTTTCACATACAATTGTAAGCCTACTTACGTCCACCCCTGTACAATATATTTTTTTATTGTCTAAAGTTTTACATATGTCTCCTTTTTCCCCAATTGACCCCCTCCCTCATTCCTCCCCCACCGCCTCAGTGTCTGTGTCCATTGGTTATGCTAATATGCATGCATACAAGTCCTTTGGTTGCTCTCTAACCCCCCCCCCCCCCGCTCCTCTACCATTTGTCTCTAGATCGATCTGTTCTTACAATATTAAAATAGACTACCTAACAAGCAACTCATATATAAGCATCACTTTAAATTATGAGGAAAGCAGACAAAGTTGTACTTTATTCTAAATACGTAACTCTAAATATCTACATTATGAAAAAATTACTGTATGAATAACGAAGCCTATATTTTATTAGTTAGGAAAAAAGGGACATAATAAACATCAGGACCTAAGTAGATTGTAAAATGAGAAAATGGCTGGGCTTATAAAGCATTTTTTCCCCTCCTCGTTAACGTTCTTCCTGAGAATATTTTTCTGGGAAAGAACTTGGTAACAGGAAGAACCACATGATTCATCTGTTGAGCAGTGGAGGCTTTTGCAAAGGGCACGTTTGAGTGGCGCTCCCAGCAGGAAGACGCTCACTGGTCTGTGTTTTCGGCCCAACAGCTTGAGCAAAGAGGAGAGTTGAAATGGTGATGGCCAGATAGGGCAGCGAGGCACACAGAAAACAGGCACCACCTGGGAGAAGTCACGTATCGCTTCCCTCGGTGTTGATTGCACTCCCCCCACACGCTGGGCACTGTTCTTCACCTTGAGCTATACCTGGGAATAAAAGCTCCTCGAACCCTGCCCCGTGGAGCTTCTCCTTTAGAGAGGAGATGTAACTCTCAGACACCCAAACTGGGCAACTTGGACCGACCTGTGAGAAGAAAAGATTTGTGATGTGGTTTGTCCGTGTTGTTTTGGGTCTGGCAGGATGATAAGCAGGCAGAAAACAGACTTCGAGATGTCCGTCTGAACTGGCCTTCCATAGTTTCAGCATCTGACCTCTTCGGCCAGTTCTCCACTTCAATCCTAAATAAAGACAAGATCGCGTGTCACACAGCCCCTCTCTAAACCTCCCCTGCTCCTTAGGCCTTAAAAGTTGACTTTTCTATTTGGCCTACAAAACCTTTGTAAATCTGACTTCATCCTACTGTTTCCTTCATTACTCCCCTCAGGCACTTTCCCCTCTAACTACAGTGGGCTGCCCCCCACCCCCAAAAAAATACCCTAGGCACATTGGTGTGCTTTGCCTCTGCCTATACCCTGTTCCTTCCACTTCCCCCCCCAAACCTAGATATTGCCCCTCCATGAAGCCCTCCCTGATTGCACTGCTGAAGCCACCTCCTACTCCCGCTACCTGGAGGGGTCAGGCACTTCCCTGCACTCTCTGCTTATGCTGCTGTTACACTTCGTTGTGTTTGGATCTGTGGCTCTTCTATGCCCTTGCTCCCCTTTTCCCAGTAGAATTTGTACAACTGAAAAATAAGGATGAAGTTTCTGCTGTTATTATATCAGCACTGTGTGCCTAGCCCTAGAAAATATTTAGTGTTTGTTGACTACCCTCTATTAGGTTTTCTGTGAACTCCAATAAAAAAATTCTTCCAATAATTTTAAAAGTAAAATCTGTACATTGATGACATAAAGAAGCAACTGGCCCCAAAGGCTTGAGATTGTTGGGAGGCAAAGAATGTAATAAGGGGACTGAAAATATGCCCAATCTCCAACCTCCCATATAAGCTCCTACAACTCCACCCCCTCCCCCCTACCCCCACCTCCCCCAGCCCCATAGAACAGCTTCCTGTTTATCAGTTCTGTACATGCTGGTTCTCTAAAGAGGAAGGCTTTTGAAAACCAGTGAACTAGAGATCATATCTAAATTTCAACCATTACTAAATATGGTAGGTCACTTATTGTGGACCCTTTAAGTAGAATTGACATTTAGTTAGAACATTTTCTGAAGTTTTAAACCTAAGAAGAAATTAGAAAAGGTAAGTATGAGAGGGCATATGTTTGCTTTAATTTGTGGAAGCTATCCAGCTGAAACAATTTGTTGACATATTTATGTAATTTTCTGAAAAGGAACAATGTTAATCATATCCATAAAGTGGTAATTATTGATTGTTACCTTGTTATTGTGTACTAATGTGTTTATCCTTATAGTTTTTTAAAGGTTTTGATCCTTATGTAGACTTTATTACCCTACTATTTAGCATTCATTATTGAATTTTAATGAAAGAAAGAATATGATATAAGTAATACCTAATATTTTCATTTAAAAGGTTTACTTTAGTAAAACATAATAGAGAACAGTAATTTTGCTTATACGTGTAATTAAATTACCATGTTTTCATGAGTTACAACTGTTGCATATTGAATATTTTATTATGATTTGAAATTTGTGCTTTAAAAGGGATCTAGAGCATATGGAAGTGCTTCTAAAATAATATAAAATGAAATTATTAACATTTTTTGTCCCAGAGTGAACCATAGAAATCATACTTACTCCTTAATATGTCTCTCTCTCTGTTTTACATATTCTGTATTTTAATTGACTTCGAAAGAACAGAAGTTTTATCAGCAGTAAGAACTTTACCTCATGAAAGCTTTTCTACAGTTTGCTAATAATTTCAGATCCCAAACTTATTTATGCTAATGGATAAATGGCAGAAGCTGGTCTAGCTTCTCATCCAATTGATCGACATGATAGACATAAAGGAAAGAGAAAGTAAAAAAAATAATAATAATCTGTTTCTTAATCAGATATTTCTAACCTGTTTAGTTTAGCATGGTATCTTACCCACAATAGGCAGACTACAAATTCACATCAATAAGAATAGATCTAACTTATGATGAAGTAACAACCTCAAAATCTCAGTCGTGTAGGACAATATGCTCTATACACTACTTGTTCTGCTCTCCCCACTATATGGTTTGCTCACGGCTGTGTTTCTCATCATCCTCCCTCCAGAGCCCAGATTGATGGAGCAAGCTGCCATCTGGGTCATTTTGCCAAGGCGGGACTTAGAGGGTTAGGGGAAAGGAAGTGGCAAAAGAGAATGTGGAAAATCACACACTGGCTTTTATTGCATCTATCTGAAAGCTCGCATCTCATTGGCCAGAGCAAGTCACATGGCCACCTTAACTGGGGAAGAGGATGCAGCATTAGCACCCTAAGCCCAGGAAAGACAATGAGTGAACAGTGTTAATGAGCCACAGAGTGGCCACTTAAACAAGGAGTAGCAGAAGATAGGAATTTGTGAGAGCAGACGGACTTCTGCAAGGGTCCCCAAACTGGAATCAGTCTGCAACAACTAGGAAAAAAAACTTCCAGCCTTTGCAAGCAAGAAATAAGTGGAGAGTCTTGCTTTGGGATAGGAATACACATCTTTACTAACTTCTCAAGTAAAAAGCCACTGCTCCAGCACTTGTCTACAAACTTCTGCTTCTCCAAGAAATACCTTCTGCTCTAGGCTTCCCCCCTAACTTTCCAAATGTCAAACAGTAAAAAGTTGAAAAACAGACATAAACGACCCTATAAAAAGGGATGCCTGTCACTCCACTGGAGTTGTCTGGTATGAGGGCTAATCATTCTTTGGCGGCAGCTCCTGTGTTGACCGGACATTGAGGACCTGGTGCTTTTCCTTCAACCACTTTCTCCTTTTATTTACGTGTTCCCTAGGCCAGGCACTTCTCATTTTATCAAAGCCCAATGAAAGAGATGAGGCAATATGCTTGTATTTAGAGTAATATTAAATTGTTTAATAATTCACAATGTCTGTTAAAACCAATACTTCATATCGTTTCTATTGATGTGGACTTACAATACTAGAATTTGTGTGTATTTTAAACAGAAGTTGTATTTTTCCAGGAATATTCCTGTGTAATTCTTTTTCTTTCAAATTGTGGTGTCCTTTAGAAGGGCACCATGAGGTGCCTATAACAAGGAATTTCAAATTTAATAGGGCCAGTAGAAAATTCCTCAGAATTGTGATAATTTACCATCTGGTAGGTACATTTATTTAGTGAATCAAGGCACTGCACTGGTGCTGCAGAAATAACGAACAAATATATTAATTCATTAGATTTCAACACAGCCCTATAAAGTGGTAGTAGAGCCCTAGCTGGTTTGACTCGGTGGATAGAGCACAGTCCTGCAGACTGAAGGATCGCAGGTTCGATTCTGGTCAAGGGCACATATCTCAGTTGCAAGCTCGAACCCCCAGCCCAGTTGGGGATGCGTGTGGAGGCAATCAATCAATGTGTCTCTCTCACATTGATGTTTCTCTCTCTGTGTCTCTCCCCCTCTCTTCCAGTCTCTTTAAAAAAAAAATCAATGGAAAATATTCTCAGGTGAGGATTAACAAAAAATAAAATAAAGTAAAAATTAAAAAAATAAAGTAGGAGTAGATACTGTTTTATCCTCATTTTATAGAAAAAGAAGCAGCACAGAGAGTTAAGCCAAGGGCATGGAGGTGGCAGAGCTGGGCTTCAAATGTGGGCATTCTGGCTCAAGATGCCAAGTAGCAGCTAGACATCAGGGATCTTAAAGTGGATGTAGGCCATAGGCCTGAACTCAGGAGCTAATTGATAATTGAAGGGAATGAAGTTGTCCAGAGGTTGTGTAGACTGAGAAAAGAGGATTTAACATTTAAGCACTCATGAGATGAAAGAGCTAGAAAAGGAGACTAGAAGTGGTGGTCCCAGAAAGAGGAGGAAAACCAGTAGAATGTGGTTATCATAGAAGACAAGGGAACATGGTATTTTGAAAAATGAGGAAGTATTCACTGTGTCAAAGGCTGCTGCAGGGCAAGTTGTATAAGGACTGAAACGTGTCTCTGGGATGTAGCAGTATGGCGATCACGGACGACTTTACTGAGAGTGCTTTGGGTAGAGTAACAGCACAGAATCCAAGTTGTGTGTGATTGAAGAGGAGACGGTCTTTAAGCAGGTGGGGGAGGGTGGATTCAGACGACAGATGGCATTGGGGACAGAGAGGTCCTTCTCCCATTGCAGTCTGAGAGAATGGAGGCAAGATGGGGATGATGTCAGCAACTAATTAGATTGGGTGTCAAAAAATATGAGACAGTTACCATCTCGTGGCCTGTTAACCCCACAAAGGAAGAAAAGATAGGATATCTGTCTGCTGAGACTCAGAGAGAAAACAAACTTTGGAAATGAGTGTGTAGAATTTAAAATTGTCATTCTAGATAGGGTTGGCTAGAGAAACACAGAAACACGGTAGAGTTCCTGGACAATGTCTAGATTGTTGACATCAGTCCTCCCAGGTATACGGGTATTTCTCTCTCTAGGAGCTCAGATACAAGCATATGGAAGGTGTTTGTTTGGTTTTAATTGTTTTTTGCTAGCCAGGTGTGACAAAGAAAGGCATGGATTAGCCTTTAGCAAACGTTTTATTGAAATTATAGACCATGAAATCCAAAATGAATATATATACAAAATGATAGTATGAACAAAAAGCAGTTGAGTGGTGATCAGAGAGAAAATGCACTAGTTAAATTGCCTGGAGCCTAGCTGAAGTAGAATAGGAGTGGTAGCAGTTATTTTAGCAGTTGACTAGAAGGTAAGGCTATATAAGGGGTGTATGAATAAGACATTTTAAAAATGAGGAAGTTTTGAGTGATTTCATAATTCTGGATAGCATAAAGAGGGATTTTATCAGAATCTATCAGCATGGCTGATTATGAAATACATTTTAATTGGAAAAATATAATGTAAAAGTTAGTCTTTAAAAAAATACTGTCAGTGAACCTATTTTTAATTTGCTAAGATATAATCATTGTTTATATAATATTATCAATCTGTATGAAAATATGTATTCAACAAAAGTTGCTGCTTAAACAAAAAAGAGAAAGTATTTATGCTTCATGAAATTTAAATAGAAGATTGTTGGACACACTTTCACAGCTCTACCGCCTTAAGAAATTAGTTCAGATGATGAGAGTTGGCATTAGAAATGGAAACAAAATGCATATTAGCTACTTAGTTGGATTTTATGCAACTAATATACCTATGCAGAGCTGTTTCTTTTAAACTATAACTAGATGAAATTTACATAAATAAATGTAGTAAGTTTGATCCTGGTGAGATGAAATATGAATTTGTTTTGGATTCACTTTAAAAATTAAATCTTACCTAGTATAGCTCATTTGATTTATAAATACATGCTTGGTTAAAATTTTTAAAGTTTAGGAATTAGGTACTATCTTAATCCATTTGGGCTGCTGTAACAGAATACCATGGATTGGATGGATTATGAAAAGCCAACATTTACTTCTCAATGTTCTGGAGTCTGAGCAGTCCAAGGTCAATGTGCCAGAAGACTCAGAGTCTGGTGAGAACCCACTTTCTAGTTCACAGACGGCCATCTTCTCCGTGTGACAGAAGGGGTGAGGGAGTGCTCTGGGGTCTCTTTTAAGGCACTAATTCCATTCATGAGGCCTCCACCTCATGACCTAATCACCTCCAAAGAATCTACCCCAAATATCATAACATTGAGGATTAGGAGTTAACATGTGAATGAGGGGTGGGGGGGTGGGGGGACACATTCAATGTGTAGCAGGTGCCTTGTAAAGTAAGTCCTCTAAAGATTTCATTTACAAGCTTTCTTGTTAACTTTTTATGATGTAGATTTATACTATAAGTATTTTTTAAAGAATTTCTCTTTTTTCTTTTTATTTAATATATTTTTATTGATTTCAGAGAGGAAGAGAGAGATGGAAATATCAATGATGAGAGAGAATCATTGATCAGCTGCCTCCTGCCGCCCCCTACTGGGGATCGAGCCTGCAACCTGGGCATGTGCCCTTGACTAGAATTGAACCCGGGACCTTTCAGTCTGCAGGCCAACGCTCTATCCACTGAGCCAAACTGGCTTACGGGTAAAGTATTTTCCTTTAAAACATTTTAGAAAATAGTTCATTGACAAATTTTAGGGTTAACCATTCTAATAACTGAACATATTTCTGCTCCATTATGAAGTGTTTCTCCAAGCAAGCTCTGCTGATATGCCACCATTAATTCTGCATTAAAAAGCAAACAGCTTATTTTATAAGTTAGCTGAAAATGCTTTTACATTGATGATAACACCCAAGCCTTGAGGGTGATGTTTGTTTGTAACTTAATAACTGATCTTTGTTTTAATTTGAAGTATCCAATTTCTCTGAAGCAGTACAAATAGTGATTAATTCTAGAATTCCCTCTAAAAAATGAGGGAATTCAAGAAGTTTAATAGTATAGGCATAGGCTACAAGAATTTTTTCAGCTCTTTAATCTAAAGACTTGTTTTGTTTTCCGTTTTTGCCATTACGTAGGTTCGGGTTAGACCAGAGAAGCAGAAGAGGTTGTCACCTTTGTGTTATAAGTCCTACTTGTTTAATGTATTTATTTGTTCAGTATTAACAGATTTTTTAAAGTTCCTGATATAATAATAAGGATAACTGCTCTAATTTATAGATCATTACTGACTGCTGTGTTTCAGTTCTTATATATGACTTGGTATAATAATTATTAAATCGTGGCTTCTTACTGTAGTCCTCTCTCAGGAGCTTCCTCTAGTCAGCTTATGTACACTTTCTATTTAACTTAGGCTTAACGGTTAACTCAGATAACAACTATAGCATCTGTGTGTTTCCGCTGTCTAATCTTTATGACTAGCTAATGCTATCTAATGCTTTATGGCAAGGCTTACAATTATACTAATCCTAAGTTTCATTCTGAAGAATTAGTTATCTTGGATCTTAAAGGTCTGTTGTCAATTATTAACATATATAGTTGCTTATGATTCATCCCTTCATTCAGCACATATTATGTGCCATCTGTGATGATTTTGAGCATCTATTATGTGCCAGACTATGTTCTTGTCTCTGGAGGATTCAGCGATAAATTAAAGGCCCCTCTCTCACAAAATGAGGTAAAATGCTAAGTTTACAGGACAATTTCAGATAGTGATAAGTGCTGTGAAGAAAATACAATATACTCACGTGATAGAGAGTGAAGGGGAGGTGGGGAGGGAGATGCAAAGGACTCTCTAAATCAAATGGGAGTCAGGGTCTGAATGACAACATTGAAGAGCTGGAGAAATAGCATTCTAACCATAGGCACCTGAGAGTTCTGAGTAGATTGTCTTTCCTTTGGGATGAAGAAGAGGAGGAGGAGGACGAGGGCAGTAGGGGTGATGATGATGGTGGTAGGTAATAGGGCTGTTTTTTGAGGGTTTGCTGTGTGCCAGGTGTACAGTATCAGTGCTGGGCTGCGAATTTGCATAATCTTCCTGTGGTGGATCCACCGAAGCTCTGTGCAGCTGATTCTTGACACACATGGGAAGCCACCGAACTGCTGTCAGACCCTTTCTGCCCGCTGCGTGATCCTGCCCACGTGTTATTCCCAAAATGGAAGTTACCAGTATTAGAACCACCATCTTTCTTTTTTACTTGCTCCTTAGCTCAATATCTAAGCCTCATATAGTATGCTAGCAACCATCTTCTATAACCCATGAAATCTTCCACTTCTCGCAACAAAGAATAATTAAGGTATGAAAACTAAACCAATATGTTCATCACACTTGTGGGTTTGTAACAGCTTTTTATTCAAGTTGTACTTGAAATTATTTATTTATTGCATTCGGGCCTTTTTTTTTTTTTTTTTTTTTTTCAAAATAGAGACAAAGTTGTCCTTGAATTTTCCCAAATAATTCTTTAAGTTGTAAGCATTCTCATTTTTCTTCTCCATGTTTTTATCGTTCATTCCCTCACACTATTCATCAGTAGAATAAAATGTTTCTCATTGTCCACTGAGTACATGTAGCAAAAATCTTACATTTTATATATATATATATATATATATATATATATATATATCCGTGTGATTTTAGCATTCATTTCTATTTTTTTCTGAGTTAGTATCTGGTACAGTTCAAAATGTTGATAAAATTCATATCTATGTTGTGGTGTAACACTTCAGTGATTAAGGTATACATTCAACTTCTTTGTAAGTAAGGCATATTGAAGACAATGGTAATTGAGAATACTGATGTAGATGTGCACAATTTAGAAAAAAAGAATAGTATTTTCAATTTAGAATCATATTTTCTGATAAAGAAATATGAAGGAAAATTATAGTACCCTGTTACTTCAATGAAACTAAAATTGTTTGGCTTTATTAACAGACATAAATTGTGAAGGTTTACCAATGCAATTGGAATGCTTTTATGTAATTAGAGAATTCCAAAAAGCACTTAGAAATAGCTTGTAAATCTACCATATGTGGACAGCACTTTAATAAATTTCGCCTAACTGGGGGAAAAAAATTTGGAATCCAGTTGCCTATTTGCTCTTTATATTATATTTATTTAGACAAAAAGAGGAAAGAAAACTCATTTATTGTCATATAAAAGTAATTGTAAAAAATGATTAAAATATCTACTTATCATAGTCTTTAACCTTTGAAATGAGCCAACATTTTATGGTATGTTTTTCCTCAATCATTAATTGCTGTCAAAAAACAAGACTCAAAACCAGGGTGCCTAAGATTACACCAAGGTTTGACCCAGTGACCCAGCATGCGGCCATGAGATTTTCCTAGGGGTCTGTCCCATTTTGGGATTTCAAGATGTCACCTCAAATAATGGAGTTTAATTAGTCCTCAGGTAAATGGGCAGTTCCCATACTTTCAAATACTGTATTGCCAAACTCGTTTCACCTCTGCCTTGTGTTGCACATCCCACTAGTTTTATCCACTCAATGCACCCCCCACCCCCAATGTTCAAAGAGATTCAGAATAGTCATTTACTCTCTTTATAAATACTCAAAATACCAACACTTTGACTCCTCCTGCTCCCCCCCTTTTTTTTTTTCCATCAAATTAGCAAAGACTAATAACCATGTGAATAGCCAATTTGGTGAGAGTAGGGCAAAAATTTACTCAGACATTGCTGAAGGGAGTGTAATTTGATACAAGTAGTCTGAAAAGTACTATGTGTATAAGAAGATCCTAATAAAGTTATTTATTTAGCGCCAGTTATTCTGCATTAGGGAATCTATTAAAAAGAAATCATCGGCTGAAACTGGTTTGGCTCAGTGGATAGAGCGTCGGCCTGCGGACTGAAAGGTCCCAGGTTCGATTCCGGTTAGGGGCATGTACCTTGGTTGCGGGCACATCCCCAGTAGGGGTTGTGCAGGAGGCAGCTGATCAATGTTTCTCTCTCATCGATGTTTCTAACTCTTTATCCCTCTCTCTTCCTCTCTGTGAAAAATCAATAAAATATATTAAAAAAAAAAAAGAAATCATCGAAAATGTAATCACATTATACCTAAAGAAGTTAATGGATATATCTTATAGACTCAGGAAATCAGAGGAGACATCGCAAATGCCCAGCAGGAGAGAATGGTGGAGCAGATCATGGAGCGCCCACATAATGGCATATAGTGCAACCATTACATTTCATGCTTGTTCATTTACATAGTGGCATGGACAGTATTGATGTCATAAATTAAGCAAGATACAAATGTTCATGTGTAATGTAACTTCAGCTATGGAAAACAGAGAGAATAATTGCATAGAAACTCTTTTCTAGATATAAATTGTATTTACTTTGATCTTTTCCTCCTGTCTTTTGTTTTTCTATATTTACCAGATTTTTCATAGTGAACCAGTAATATCATATGATCAGAAGATTATCAAGGGGAAATTGCAATACCCCTAGAAAAAAAGTCATTACCAAACTTTTGTCCCTAGACTTACTCAGGATTCGGTTCTAGCCTGTCTTTAGATTTAAATTTTTTAAACGTTTCTTACAGGAATCTGGGTGTAAAGTCTTGAAAGTCATCTTCCCTCTCCACACCCCCCCCCCCCGCCCCAACATTTCTTCATAAAGAAAATGACCTTTATTCAGCAATAATTGAATTTAACTTCTTTACAGCCAATTTATAGATGGCCATTTCAGATGGTAGTTAATTACAACAGCATCTACTAGATGTTAATAATATCCTCAGTTCACATGGAAATGGAATTGAAACAAAGCTTAAGTAAACAGATTGGTCCTAAATCCTTACACAGTCTCAGATCCAACTACAAAGGCTAATTATACAAACAATATTTCTTTTGTTAAACACACACAAATCAATCCAAACTGTCATACAAATTAGTACGCACAGCATTTCATATTTAAAAAAGAATATGTGCATTGGAAATTTCTTTGTATTTTCTGTTATCAACCATTTAAAAAGCAAAAGAGTAGAATTATTTGCGATGAGTGTATAGATTCAATAGAGTTTATTTTTATTACTAACAGAAGGAAATCCGGGAATACTGAAGCACTTGGCACAATCTGTGACTTTGTCTTTCTTCTAATTAAGAGAAGGTATTCGGGAAGACATAGCAGAGAACCTTTTTCTGTTGTTACAGCAGTAAATATCCTTTATGGAACTTCAAAAGCAAGGCATGCTTGCTTGAGGAAGAAGAAAGTAAGAGAAAAGCTGTTCAGTGATGAGCCAGGGAGAAAGAAAACTTGGAGAGATTAAGGAGGTAACTATGTAAGGAAAGCATACAGTCTACCAGACTTGAGGCTTCTTGAGGCTTCTCAAATCAAAATACAGATTCACTTTGTGATGGAAACTCAAAGTAATTAGAAACTGTATTATTTTACTTTATTTTTTAAAACTCAAAGCAAATTTGATGATATGACTTCATGATATGAATTGATAGATCTTGGTTATGGGTATACAGGTATTAGAAATTTCTGTATTTTTGAAACGCAATTTTAAAAAATGTTTGAAGGAATCTCTAGATGTGACGAAAAGCCAACAGTGTCTTGTTTCATTTTACTCCCTCCTTACCCTACTCCAGTTATGGGATATTAGCTACTTGTCTGAGATCCTGTAATTGGAATAAACTTTCCTGTAATGATCTGAGGCTCTTATTACTTACAATTGTGCTTCTAAGGGAAATTATCAAATTTTGAGCCTACAGGTAAAACATTTGTAAATAGGGGGCTACTTTAACTATTCATTGTATTAGAGACATCAACCTAATGAACATAAACTCTTACTGAATGAAAGAGCACTGCTCTTAGAATCTGGAATTCTAGCTTCTCAGACCCTGTTAGGTTGCTGACTCACTGCATTACTTTGAGCAAGTCATTTTATCACTTGCAGGTTTTTTTTTCTTTAATTGAAAATAATGGGATGTGAAATAAATATCTTTTAAACATCCTCTAAATCCAGTATTCTCAAACTGTGATATACTGATTATCAAGTGCACACAATGTTACAAATTGGAGGAAGAGTGTGGTGAGAGAAGTTTTCTTCCCATAACTCAAAACTTCTTAACCCATTTTGGGGCATAAATACTGCGACTCCTTCTGGTGAAATGTAGAATTGTGCTTTGTGCTTTACCATGCTTTAGTCATCCAGATAAGCAAATACCTGGGAATGAAAAAGAAGTAGGAAAGTTGATCCCCTAGAAAAACCGTGGAAGAGGGATGTTAAGAAGTAGAGAAGTACTGAAAAGAAAACAATAAACTGCTGTAGACACAGAATAATTAGGAACCTGCACTGATTCTTTACTGATGGAGTAGCCACAGTCTTAACTCCTTCCTTACCCAAAACTTGAATGTAGAGTGCTGTCCACTATAAACCCATTTCCCATTTTAATGACAAACTCAAGGGGAATTGTGACAGTGGTAGCAAAAATGAGAAATAAGGATTTTTATATCCAGCAAAACCAACTTTCAGGTATAAAGGAAACGGGCAAACTTTTGCCAGCATGTAAGAACTTAGGGAATATTGTTTCCAGGAACTTTTCTCGATGAATCAATCTACCGGAGAAAAAGCTTCAGACAACCAAAATACCAGACATTGTACGATTCAGTCTTAACAAAGTTGTATATAAATCTTCTTGACGCTATTAATATAAACCATGTCTCATTTTATAAATGTTGTCCATTTCATTATTCCAAATGTACAGTATTAGCAGAGTTCTCACTGTTGAAAATAGTTGTTTTATTTTTTCTTTAATGTTTTAAACCTTGTATGATTAGTCCTATGCTAAAACAGGAAGGATTATTTTATCTCTGAACTACCACAGATAAAAACACAAGAGTTACTTTACATGTAAATGATCCTTTAAAATTAAATACTATTGTGTGCTGATTTGCAAAAGAGTCTGTATGAAGAGAGGCAAGACTAATAAATGCTGTGTTGTGAACTAATAATTAAATTCTTAATGTGGTCTGAAGTACTCACAGGAGGTTCGTTCTTGGCCTCATAAATTTGACCGTATCTTTCCATTCTAACACTATTAAGTGACTTAGAGACATGACTTAACAATAAAATAAGCTCCAAAGCCACAGTGGCAAGCACGGAAGGCTGAAATTATGCAGTCATGACTGCCATTCATTTAGGAATTGGCTGTCCAATTTGCTCTTAAATATCGGGCACACAGCAAATGGAGAGTTGGCTGTTAAACTGCAAATTCAGCATCAGTGGCTTTCTATCTCTTGTGCTGTTTGCTAAATTTAAAGATTATTACAGATTTTTGCTGGATTCACTGCAGGAACAGTATACTGCCTATTGTAATATATAAGTACTGTATTTTGATTAAAGTATTGTTTCCCACCCACTTAGTTCCCATTCTTTGAATTACCTGAGTCCGACTTCTGAGAAGTTGAGTGCTTCTCAAACTTTGGAGTGTGTCAGAATCCCCAGGAAGGCTTGTTAAAACAGACCTGTGGCTCCCACTCTCAGGGTTTCTGATTCTGCAGCTCTGGGTAAGGCCCTGATCATTTACATTTCTCACACGTTCCCAGCTGCTGCTGGTATGAGAACCACACTTTGAGAACCGCTGACTAGTATCACGAAACCCACCTCTTGAAATCAACAGGGTTCATGTTTTTAAAGATAAACTAAAAAAAAAATAGACATTTGGCAATCACCATTGTTTAGGAAACCGTACCCTAATGTACTAAGCCAGTGGCGGCAAACCGCGGCTCGGGAGCCACATGCGGCTCTTTGGCCCCTTGAGTGTGGCTCTTCCACAAAATACCACGGCTAGGGCGAGTCTATTTTGAAGAAGTGGCGTTAGAAGAAGTTTAAGTTTAAAAAATTTGGCTCTCAAAAGAAGTTTCAATCGTTGTCCTGTTGATATTTGGCTCTGCTGACTAATGAGTTTGCCGACCATTGTACTAAGTCAAGAATTGAGGAAAACATTTCCTCTATTGGGAATCATAACAATCTCCTTCCCTAACATCTGACGCGCATTGTCTCCAATGCAGCACAAGCTATTTGGTGTTGCATTTACATTATAGAAAACTCCAGTTAAATAAAGCAAATAGAAGAGCCCTCTCATAATCCCTGAAGAATCTGTGACACAAATTTCTATCATTAGTACCTAACAAAGGTTTTAAAGGTTTTTTGAAATCTTATTTCCTCAAAGTCTAAGATCCATGTTGGACTTGGCCAGAATTTATTTTCTTATAACAGGCCCTTGAAAAAAAGATAGTTGCTTTTTCTCATGGTTCTCAGTCATTTGTCTTCAACAGTTCTATCTTGTAGTGACTAAAATTAGGAGCAAGGGAACAATACCCCATTCTCATTCTATTTTGTTAGCAGAGGAAATTTTCAGTCTTCATCTCAAATTTTCACCTAGTGCATTGCCTTTTATTTAGTGTTAGAAGAACTTGAGTCCATTTCTTTGGCACCTTGATCCGTGGACTCTCCTGTGTTTATTTCCCTTTTATCCTGCATTGCCATGTTTCCCCCACTGTGCTTTGCCTCAGAACTTGGAATCTTACTTTTTTTTCAGGTTTATTAAGATATAATTGACTTATAAGATGTACAGTAGGTGGTGATTTGATACACTTAAGATTAATAACCACAGTAGCATTAGTTAACACCTCCATCTCTTGTGCTGTTTGCTAAATTTAAAGATTATTACAGACTTTTGCATAATTACTACTTCTATTTTGTGGTGAGACCATGTAAGATCTCTCTTAGCATCTTTCAAGAATGTGATACAGTATTGTTATTAACTATAGCCACCGTGCTTGCTGCACATTAGATCATCAGAACTTATTCATCTTATAACTGGAAGTTTGTACCCTTTGATCAACATCTCATTTCCCCCACCGCTACCCCACTTCAGCCCCTGGCAGCCACCGTTCCACTCTGTTTCTATGAGTTCAGCTTTTTTAGATTCCACATATGTGATAGTATATAGTACTAGAGGCCCAGTGCATGAATTCGTGCACCAGTGGGATCCTTCAGCCTGGCCTGCGGGATCAGGCTGAAACCAGCTCTCCAACATCCCCTGAGGGGTCCCGGATTGCAAGAGGATGCACGCCAGACTGAGGGACCCAACCAGTGCATAATCAGGGCCAGGAAGGGACACAGGAGATTGGCCAGCCAAGAAGGGAGCTTGGGAGGGCTCCAGAGCGTGTCCGGCCCATCTCAGTCCCAATCTGCCAGACCTCAGCAGCAAGCTATCCTACCAGTCGGAGCATCTGCCCCCTGGTGGTCAGTGCACGTCATAGTGAGCAGTTGAGCAGCCTTAGCGTATCATTAGCATATTCTGCTTTTATTGGTTGAATGGTAGACTGGACACTTAGCATATCAGGCTTTTATTATATAGGATTTGTCTTCCTCTGTCCATGGGTTTTACTTTTTTTTAAACACACAGTGCTGCTATCTGGGTCTTTCTATTAGAGCTTGTTCTTTTGAGCAGATCTAATAGATCAGTTTCTCAGCTACTAAAGGTGATTCCCACCTGAATGATAAGATATCCACCAGTCACAGAAGAAAAGATGTACACCTGATGTGCATAGATCATATTGGGGGAAGCCTGCTTTATCTGAAGCTGAGTTTACCATTTTCAAATACACGTAAATGATAACTTTCTCTACAGTTTTACACAATCTTCTTTCTCCATCTCTGTGATGCTGTGGCCAATTTTACATGGTCAGGCATCATGATGGCGAGGATTTGCCTGGTTACATCGTGCAGCACTCACAACAATATTTTATCCATCTTCGTTTTTTGTTTTTTGTTTTTAGAGGAGAAATGGAAGTTATTACTTCATTCTTTCCTGTGTATCATAAAATACTACTCTGTGGATGTTTCTCCACTGTTCCACTTCAAAAACAAGTATTATTATGAGTCATTGACCACAGCCGTCTTGTTTACTTACATATTCCAAGTGCCTCTTGCAACTTGGCATGTAGGACATAGGCACTCAATAAATATTTGTTGAGTAAGTGAAATGACATTTTTAAAAGGTCAGAATTATAAAAGAAGTTCCTTCTTAAAAGTTTATAAATGAGGAAGTTTAAACTATGTTAAAGTGTGTGTGTGTGTCTAATAGCTTTAAAAAGTGTTCAGATAGTGCAAGAGTGGCCACAATGGATGAGATGTTATATGTCCTGTTGGTTAATATTTGTTTGTATTTTACAGAGAAAATGCCTCTCTAATTATTTCACTTTTACATTTTCAAAACTCTAATAGAAAAGTATTGAGTTATGTGACATTTTGATATTCTGATGGTGATTGCTATTAATATAAGGCATTGTTTCATTGAATTATTTCTGGTGCTGTAAGAATATAACTGATCTACTAAAAGCAGATATAGTGTTGTCATGAAATAGTATATATGAAAATATTTTAAAACTTCTTAATTTAAATGAAAAATATTTAAGATGCTTTCCATCACGGTAACAATCCAGGGATTGGCAAAGTACCAACACACATTCATTTACATTTTGTCTGTGGCTGCTTTGACCCTGCAACTATAGTTAGTGAATGAGTCAATGAATCAACGAATGCCCTCTGACCAGAAATTCCACTTTCAAACATTTACCCTGAAGAAAGTCATGTGTACAAATAAATATGCACAGGGATGTTCATACCACTGCTGTTTGTAATATCAAAGCAATGGAAACCCAAGAGTCAAATAATAAGGGACTGGCTACATTGTAGTCCTTTACAGAAAGTCTTTGCTAAGCTCTGACATAGTGTTGTATTTAATGTAGATTCAGTTGCTGGAATGGATTTAAAACATTACAACATAACCGGAACCGGTTTGGCTCAGTGGATAGAGCGTCGGCGTGCGGACTCAAGGGTCCCAGCTTCGATTCCGGTCAAGGGCATGTACCTTGGTTGCGGGCACATCCCCAGTAGGGGGTGTGCAAGAGGCAGCTGATCAATGTTTCTCTCTCATCAATGTTTCTAACTCTATATCCCTCTCTCTTCCTCTCTGTAAAAAATCAATAAAATATATTTTAAAAAAAATAAAAAAATAATAATAAAACATTACAACATAGTACCTATGGAATGATACCGTTTTTCTAAAAAAAAAAAAAAAATGCAGTCAATACTATTTAAAAGAATAGATGCTTAAGATGTTAACAATAGTGTGTTTGGGTGTATAGGATTAATGATGTTCTATAATTTTTGTTTATTTGACAATTTTATGGTTTTTTAATAATGAGAATATGTCCGTTGAATAATGAGAAAATTTTAATTTGGGTGTGGGAAAAAAGAACAGGAAAAAGAGAACCTCTCAGAATTCTAAGGTGCAAAGATATTTTTCTTCATTTTGTAAATAAAGAAACCGAGACTAAGAGAGGTCAGTCAACTTGCCAAGGGGAACAACCATGAGAACAGTTGCACTGCTCCCAAATTTTCTGTCCAGCAGCATCACCACTTAATAATTTAAAATGTTCACCCATCAGCTGACATAAAATTTTGAACTCTATGCCCAGAGGTACTTAGAGGAATCAGTGTAATCCTATATAATAAAAGGCTAATATGCAAATCTGAATGGCGAAACGACCAGTTGCTATGACGAGCACTGACCACCAGAGGGTAGATGCTCAACCCAAGAGCTGCCCCCTGGTGGTCAGTGCATTCCCACAGGGGGAGCACCCCTCAGCCAGAAGCCAGGCTCACAGCTGGTGAGCGCAGCATCGGTGGCGGGAGCCTCTCCCACCTCTGAGGCAGCGCTAAGGATGTCCCATTGACGGCTTAGGCCCACTCCCCCCGGGCCTAAACCATCAGCCAGATATCTGCCGAGGGATCCCAGAATGCAAGGGGGCCCAGGCTGGTCTGAGGGACCCCCCCCCCAAAGTGCACAAATTTCATGCACCAGGCCTCTAGTATATAATAAAGGAGATATGCAGAAATCAAAAACCACCAGTTTGCCCTAGCCAGTTTGGCTCAGTGGATAGAGCATCAGCCTGCCGACTGAAGGATCTTGGGTTCGATTCTGGTTAAGGGCATGTACCTCATTGCAGACTTGATCCTCTGGGGCATGTACTGGAGGCAACCAATCGTTGTGGCTCTCGAACACCAATGTTTCTCTCTGTCTCTCCCCCTCCCTTCCACTCTCCCTAAAAATCAATGAAAAAATATCCTCGGGTGAGGATTAACAACAACATTTACAAAACCAAACCCACCAGCTTAATGGTATTAGATGCACAACCAGATAGGTTTCCATTTATTTGAACAACAACAACAAAAAGATTAATTTACATTTTGCCTTTTTTTTTTTTCAAAAAAGAAAAGCCTATGTAGATATGGCTATTTAGTTTATTTTGTAAATCTGCAAACTATTACCGATAAATAATATACTGATTCACTGCTTTTTCATACCTATAGAGTTCACAGTTCAAGTTATGTCATCTGACACAAAAAGGGCACATTTCCTGAAGTTTTTTCGCTTCCCAAAAGGTAGATACTTCAGGCCCTGGTACAGACAACTGTTTACAAAATTACTCCAACTTAGAAGGGGAGCAACAGTGAGTCATCTTCACTGTAATCAGCTGACAGCTAATCACCGGAAGAAAGAGCAGGACCATAGAATGCAGACATGAAAAAGCTCAGCAGCTTTTGGTCCATTGGTATGGACAAAAAATGCTAACATCTTTCAGTTATTCCTGAGGAAACCACTGTCTTGTAGCAAAGAACAATGAAGATGATAGCTATTGTTATAGCTCTTTAAAAAGCACTTGTGCATTTAATCACATTTAAATATCCTGTGATTTGGGAGGATGATTCCCTATTCATATACCTAGAAACTGAGGCACAAAGCGGGTGAAGTGAATGTTCAAGATAATACAGCCCAGGCAGCTGATGGCGGGGCCCCAACTCCAAGTCTGCGTGTGATACTAATGCTGAGTCACCAAGACAGGATCCCTGTACATGTCACTAAATCAAAAGAACTAAACAAGTTTTTTAAATCAATGCAAAGAAAAAGGTTAAACTATAAACATTTTAATACTCTTTAGCAGTGAGATTAGGGATCTGGGACAATTCACTAATAGAATGCTTCATAACCCAAAAATGCCCGGGAATCATAATATACTTGCATAGATGAGGCTATTATTTTCTTCCTCTTATCTTTCTAATGAACAAAGGTTTCCCAAGTCCAAATTTTGTATATTGCAAGTGGTTTGTGCTGTTTACCTGCAAGTGTAATAATAAACAGAACACTCCCTATTTTAACGCTGTGATATCACATATTAACAAGCTCTATGTGGTGGATTTCACAAATTATGTTAGAAGTCATAGCTAGATAGGGTACATGCTTTCATAATTCCTGTGTCTTTAGCAGGCATGGTTTATTTTAAAATGTTTTCTTTTTGGTATGAAATGTGGGTTCAGAAACTAGTTGGCATACTTATCTAATGTTAAATGTTATTAACAATATACTGCATATTTTTCAGAACATCATGTTGGTAACTTGCCCATTTTTTAAACATAAATTGAGATAAAATGAGCAGCTCAACAACTCATTTTTAAGCTTTGTGTAATGGTTTGGACTGTTTTGCTGTTATTTACTGGTGTTAAAGCATCTACGATAACACAATGTGGGGAACACCTCAGACTAATTCTAAGCACAGGAGCTAAATAGCCTTTCCTCTCCTTTTTCTGTACACTTTTAGCTTCCATATGGAATGCATGTTAGAGGAGGGACATATAATTTTCTATCATCATACTATATTATTTTTCCCAGCTTCCCCCTCTGCACCATTTATCTCTACAACAAACTTTGTTCTTTGGGAGACACTTTCTTGAAGGACCCTAATTATTTCTCAAGCTATTTTCTCTGTCAGACCTCCAGTATAATTTCTTGGTGTTGTCACTTATGTATCTTTGCCCCTTATCTCTCAGGAAAGTTCCATAACCGATAAGAAGTGAAGTTACCCATCTTCATGGTGCAGAACTAGTGAGCAGCAGGTCCGAACTTGAACTTGGGCCTCCTGACTCCCTGTTCAGTGTGTCTGTTACCACCTTGATGCTAACTTCTGCTCAGGGAAAACACAAACAATTTCCAGGTGTAGGTAGCATTGGTTTCTGCATACCTGGATACTGGTGATGTCTACCTTGAACAACAGCCTGAAAATTTCCCCAGTTTCCTCTTCATTTTTCATCTTGCTCTCTTAACTTTAGAAAATCTTGCCAACTCAGGAACCAGGGAATGAATTCAGACCCTCAGGGAAAAAAAATCAGTGTTCATTTATCAACATTTATTCTTTGTGAGTGAGGGATAGCATAAAAGCAAACTTTAAAAAAATTAACTTGCTATTAATTTTTTCATGAAAATAAATATCTTTTATAAAGATAGTTAAGTCTAAAATACCTATTCATGACCTAGACTGTTTGGCTCAGTGGACAGAGCATTGGTCTGCGGACTGAAGGGTCCTGAATTTGATTCTGGTCAAGGGCACATGCCCGGGTTGTGGGCTCAATCTCCAGTAGGGGGCCTGCATGAGGCAGCCAATCAGTGATTCTCTCTCATCATTGATATTTTCTATTCTTTCTCTCCCTCCCCTTTCCTCTCTGAAATCAATAAAAATCTTTTTTAAAAATAAATAAATAATTAAATAAAATGCCTATTCACTACTGCATTCTGCATCTAGATTTATAAAGTATAAGAAGTAGTATTCTTCTTGCTTTTAAACTTTGTGCTTTCATAGATTAGAAACTCAAGTCAAGGGTACAATTAAATTGTTTCTTCTTTTCTTTTTTTAATATATATGTGTGTATATATATATATGTATATATGTATATATATACACATATATACATATATACATGTATATATGTGTGTATATATATATTGTTTCTTCTTAAGTTTCAACTCAAGGTTACTGGCAGGTTAGCATGCATATCCTTTATGTTTTGAATAAACAAGTTGAGGAGATCTTAGTGCTTTAATTTTTCAGAAAAGTGAAGGACACTCTCTTCATCTAATTGCCTAAAAGCTAAAGACTGAATTGTACTGAATCACAGGGAAGAAAAACAAAACAATTGACAAAAGTGTTCATCTAATTAAAACCTATCAACTTGAAAAAAAATGAAGTTCATAATGCAATTTGAGAAATAAAACAAATAAATATTTAATTTTAAAAATTTCAGTTGGGATTTTAATTAATTAGAGTGAAAATGCAAAGATTAAAAATAGGCAGCAAAGTGAGGGTGTGCACACATACCCATACAAGGGACTCACAGGGGGCGTCCCTCTACATCAAAGGAGTTGCAGGTATCTGAGGTGGCGTGGACCCAGCACTCACTTGGCTGTAGCTGCCATCATACCACCCCCTGTGACAGCACTGAACTAGAAGAAAGCCTCTCTGAACCTTAGTTTCCTCAACTGTAAACCAAGATTAGGGGAATAGTGGACCTTGGCTGTCTCTTCGAGCTGTAAATTCCTGCTGTATTAATTATTTTATATGTCTTTACTTGAGTATTTAACCTTTAGAGGTTCCACTCTAAACTGAAAAGCCAGAGTAGCTCAATAAGTTGGTTGAAGGATTAAAATTGGTTCATCTTATGTGTGTTGATTTACTCAGCTAACAATATATGGGTTATTTCCGTTATTGTTCAGCCAGATATTTATCATTTCTCTGGCATCTTGCACTGAGAGCTTTTAGTAGCAAAAATGAGTAATAGGTAAACTCTGCTTTTATTAATGGGGGAAATCAGTGTTTGATCTTTTAACAGTGAAGTTTTCAGCAAGCGCATTTGAAGACAGGTTTTGATATTGATTGTGCATTTAAACCGAAGCATGCCTGAACTGAAACTGGTTCTTTCCAGTGTTGCCTGTTCTTCTTCCCTTCTTCTTTCTTAACTCTTTGCTCTGGCATGTAAATATATTGTACAGTTCTTCAGGGATCTGCAAACCAGTAAAGCAAGGAAAGCCATGCATCTTGTTTTACAGCCTTGTCTAATCCTATTTGTAAGGGTAAAGTAAAAAGATAAATGTTTTTATTTGATAGACTCTAAAATCTGACGTTTTTTAAACATTGATCAACTACTGTGATGATCTTACTTAAGTGTAATTGAAAAGATACAGTTTGGGTGTGGTTATTTTGAAATTCTTAACTTTAGAACATAAATGTTTTTATCTAACCCTATTTGTGAGTTGCATGCTTTAAAGATTATTTTATAAGCTGTTTCTTAATATTTTACTACCCTTCTTTCAGCATATATTAGTTTTTATTTTTACTGTGAGTGAAATCAGAATCTCTCTTATGCAGAATTTTTCTGAAGATTCTTGTTGAATCATAAGATGTTTGCCCATCTCAAACTGATTGGTGAATTGTGCAAATACCCTATTTAATTTTAATGGTCATTTAAAAAAAAATAGAAAACATCTATTGTCAACATGGATTGCATTTTATTTACTGTCATTTTTCATCTTGTTCTTTTAACTTTGTAAAATCCTCTTCGCCAAATATAAGTACCAACAAACCCTGGAAATCAAGACTGACGAAGAATCCGGTGGCAAGTTAGCACTTATCTTCATAAAACAGGAGCATAATTTTGCTCGTTTGCCAGTCTCATTTCAGTACTAGCTTTATGACTTCTGAATACTGGGGGGGGGGGGGTTTCAGTGTTAAATCAAAAGTAGAGATTATGAGCCCTGCTCTCCCATTTTACTGGGGAAACTGAGAACCAGAAAAGTTAAGTGACTGGTGCAGGCCTCCCATTGAAGCCACGGTCGAGCCAGTGCTAGCACCCACATGCTGGCTGGGGCTCAGCGCTCTGTCCATTGTGCCTGCCCATTTGAAGGAGTGCTGAAGTACCAGTTAGTGTACTACTTGTGATCATTTGCTTTCCAGCACATTATCCAAGATGTGCTAGTTAAAATTTAACTGCCCTTTAGAATGATTTGTGACATTTCTCCTTTATTCTTTTAATAATATTAACTTGATAAGCTAGTTTGGAATTTTATTACCTTCTGGCCATGTTAGCTAGAAAGATGTTCTCTTTGAGGATCTAGATTCCTCCTCCAAGTAACCTCTCTTCATATCTCGGGAGAAGGTAAATCAAACATGAAGAATTGGAACTGATTCCGGCCCACATATGATTTCATTGAAAGCATCAATAGCTTAATGTTAGAATCCAAAACTCTTTTGTAATTGTGCTCAAGACTCCGGAATACTTGACATAATTATTTGCAGATAGTAGAAACCAGTGGAATGGGATGGCGCGGTTTGCAAACACTGGAATATCAATGGTTTCTCATTATAGTGCCCCAGGTATGTCTATTTATTAAATGAACATTTATTATTGAGCACCAGTTACTTTGCTAGATGCTACACACACCACCACCACCACCACCACCCAATAAGGCAAAGTCCATGCTTTGGAGGCTTCCATATGAAATGGAAATTAAAACGATGATATGACAAACAATAAATGAGAATGGCCAACTTTCTGGGGAGTTATTGAAAAAGACCTCTCTTAAAAAGGGATATTTAAAGGGGTCACTGAAGTTAAGAACGAAACAGGAAAGTGGAGAGAAAGAGCATTGCAGCCAGAGGAACCAGTAAAGACAAAAACCTTGAGACAGGAAGTGCCATTGTTTCCTGTTGACTGAGAATATAAGTATCTTCCCCCATGCTACTCACAGAAATACTGTGTTATCAATACATTTAAAAAACAAATGACCTCATCTGTGGTGGATATGTACTAGTATAATAGGAAACAAGGAAGAAATTGAGGGTTTTTTCTCTACTTTTAGAAAGAAAATTACTTGGGGATAAAAGAAGGAAGGAAGGTATCTTGTTTTCTAGAATCAAATGCTGCATTGTGTGATACCAATGTAGGTGTTCACAGAAGGAAAAGATCTTGGCCTTGGCCTTGAATAATGGGTTAAATTGTATGGGCCAGAAGGAGACAGAAAAGGGTGTTTCAGGATGAGAGAATTGTGTAAATAAATATACTAAAGGTGGTAAGGTGGCATCACCAATAAAAACAAAGATAGAGGTGTTAAATAACCTTATTGTGGTAATCATTTCTATATATATCAAATCATGTTGTACACAATGTTATATATCAATTATATCGCAATGAAGATAAAGCTGGGGAACATTAAAAAACAGATAATAGAATGGACTGAACTTGAGTGAGTGCTTGAGAGCGTGAGACTCGAGCTAGAGTCAGACTGGTCTTTGAGAGAACAGAAGATAATAGATTGATAGATGTCATTGAAAGGTCAGTAGACCAGTTTTGACCTGATATTTTAAACAGAGGGAATCAGTATGGTTTCTTGAACAAGAACATTGGATACTAAAAAGAGAAAATGGTAGACTTGATTGGAGGACCTTCTTTTTCATCGTGCCATTTCATTGTACCCAGCAATGAAAATATGGATTATGCTCATATCATGGAAAGGGAATGAGCTATATATGAGACATTTCAGGGACTGAAGAGCAATAAATCTAAAGTCAAAATGCCCGCACTCTCAAGCACCAGGGACTCAAAGTCAATGTCAGTGATGGAACTAGGGAAGTTTGCCTGGGACATTAAATGATGGATTTCACCTTGGACATGTTAAGTGTCAGGAGACAACAAGACACCCAAACTGTGATGTGAGCACCCAAATAGAAGTACAGAGCTAAAGCTAAAATGGGAAGTTGAATTTAGGAATTCAAACAGGTGATAAGAACTGAGTGCTTAGTTCTTGAGAATGAATGTTTATGAGTGTGTGTATTAGGGGAGGGAACACACACATACAGAACTTGAGTAGAAGGTACCAAAACAACAGTTGGGTAAAAGCCAAGACCAGAAAGAATTTCAAGCAGTTAAATAAGGAAAGTTCTTGGGGAAATACCATTATTATCATCACTATGAAAACTACAACTAACCTTTTAGAGTAGTTGCTATGTATTCTAAGATCTTTAAATGTAATAATATGTTCATTTCTTTCCACAGCCTTTAAAATAGTAAATGCTATTGTTATTCCCATTTTAAAATGAGGAAATTTAGGTACAGGGAGATTAAGCAATTTGTCCAAGATTACCCAATTTGAAGAATATTTTTAAAGCCTGAACCCGTAACTGACATGCCATAAGATTATACTATTAATGATGGTGTTTTAACTACATAGTTTGACTTTTATCTCTTATAAGTTTCTTGAAAAAGAGTTAATTTACAGTTTTAAGAAATTGGGTTGAAACTAGAAAGTCAAGAGATGGCTGAGCAGTAATTGGATAATCCCATACAGCAGAAGAGAACTTGGAATTCTCCAGGGCAGTGGTTGGCAAACTCATTAGTCAACAGAGCGGCAAACTGCGGCTCATGAGCCGCAGTTTGCCAACCACTGCTCTAGGGTAAGGCAGAGAAAGAAGGAAGAATATACTTTTTGGTCTTTTTTTTCTCTCCTCTCTTTCTATGCACTGTTAGTTGTTAGAACAGGAAATTGTCCACTTTAAAGAGAGTTATAATAATTTGGGGGGAAGAAACATGGTACCTCTATTTATTTATTTATTTATTTGTTTATTTATTTATTTATTTATTGTAGCTATTTCTATATACTACAAATGCCTGGACTCCAGGAATGTTAGTTTATCTAAATCGATTGTCAATCAGAGTTTTACATTAAACACACTACTTTCTTAATTTTCATTACTAAATGAGAGTGGGATTCCAAAAGAGTAGGGTCTCAGAAATGGCGCCAACATTGGTATTACGGGGTAGTCTTCAGTGTGGGAGCTCACGTGCCCAGGTCTCTGTGTGGGGAGACTCAGGTCTTGGGAGCAGGCGCTGTGGCCTGGAACCCATCCTCTGGAGAAGCCACACTGACTGCTTTATTATTATTTGCTTACATATATATTTTTATTGATTTCAGAGAGGAAGGGAGAGGGAGAGAGAGATAGAAACATCAATGATGAGAGAGAATCACTGGTCGGCTGCCTCCTGCACTCCCCCCCGCTAGGGACTGAGCCTGCAAATCAGGTATATGCCCTGGCCGGGAATCTAACCGTGACCTCCTGGTTCATAGGCCGATGCTCAACCACGGAGCCATGCCGGCCGGGCCATACTAACTGCTTTGACAGTGCTTTCACTAATGCTTTCCCATTGGCTGGGCGAGGCCTTTGCTTTTCAGGGCTCCCCCAGCCTTTCTGGCATCTCCCTTGTTTGAAGAAGAGGCAAAGGGAAATGTTTCGTTCCCAGCCTCCCATGCTCAGGCACTCCATGTGACAAGGAGCAGGGGTAAGGCACCTGCTTGCTGCCACAGCTGGAGCCGTCCTTCCTCCAACGAGTAAATTAACTCCGTGCTTGTCTTTGGACCAGAACTGTACGAATGGATGTCAACCAATTAACCTTCCTAAAGCATGATTCTCTCCAGTGAATTGGCGGCTCAAAAACTGTCAATATTTTTCCATTTTAACAGAATAAAATTCCTAGCCTTTCATTTATGACCTTCCATAGTGTAGGCCAGCGCTGTCTGTGTGTGCCTGACCTTATTTAGCAGCATTCCCCTCTACTGGCCTCTTCCATTTCTCCTGCAGGTCCCCACTCACCTCCGCCTGGGTTAAGACCCATGCCTTCAGGGATGCCCCCTCCACTTCCCAGCCTCACCCCAGTCTCCAGCATTATTAGCCCCTTGTATGTGCTGCATACAATCTTCACAGAAGTGCCTCTCCACCACACAGCCTTCAGAACTTCCCTGAACTCCTAGACAATCTTATCTCCAGCTCCTGTTTATCTGTGTTCTAGATATGTATTTTGCATCTGTTATCTTCTTTACTAAATCCTGGGTAGAATCTGTACCTAATTTAACTTTGTATCTTTCAAATCACTTACACTTACCATTAGAGGAAGTTAAAACCGTCAAGGGCCATATAGATTACTTATAATAATATGTCTTTTTACAACTTTATTTTTTGTGGGTGTTATTTCTATTTTTTTATTAATTTTATTGGAGTGACATTGGTTAATAAGATCACATAGGTTTCAAGTGTACATTTCTATGATACATCATCTGTATATTGCATTGTGTTCCCACCACTCGAAGTCAAAGCATCTTCCATCACCATATATTTGGTCCCCTTTAACCTTTACTGCTGGAGGCTAAGTCCAGCAGGTCATAATAAATGCAAGAAGTCCTCAGAAGGTTGAATGGACTCTTTCGGCAGGGCTGAAAATTTGCATGTTATTACCTGCTGCTGGAACAGCTGAGGGCAGTTCCCCCAACCTGATAATACTTTATTGTTCACCAAACCTTACCTTTGTATGTATATCTGCTTTGCTGTAGGGCAAAATGTGAAAATAAAAAGCCAGGGGTCTGGAGATTTGGAGAGGTTAGTCACTAGAACTAAGTATCTGTCTGGCCCCCCAAAATGCCTTCCAAATTCATATTTCTTCTCTAGTCTCTTCATTCATTTATGCACAGCCCCTTTTCCAGATTCCTTGAACCCTAGTAGATGCAGAAAGACCCCAGCACTTTACTACCTCCATCCCCCTGGTCTTCTTTCACTGTGACATCATAAATAAGTGATGAGAGAAAAGGACCAGATATCCTGATTTTTAGTCCAAGACTTATCCACCAATAACAGTGGTCCTCCCCCTGACTTGCACATTGGAATCACCTGACATCACCTGTGATGCTTTAAACTATTCTGATCTGGAAGCCCCAAACCATAGAAATTAGAATCTCAGGAGTTCAACCCAGACATCTGTATTATTTAAAGCTCCCCATGTGATTCTAATGTGCAACCAAAATTGGAATAAATGCCCTACAGCACCATGGCCCTTGGATCATTCTTGCTTTCCTAGATAATTATATTTATTTGGGAATTCTTTTAATTTGAGAAAATTTTAATTTTTTCATATATAGAAAATTTCAAAGTAGAAAAGTGCTAGATAAGAGATAGCAATATAGTACATTTTGTTTTGCTTACAACTGTAGCTTACTTGACTGTTTAACTTTTCAGATATTTCGAGAGAAAGCAGTGGAACTTGGGGTAAAATTGCTACCTGCATTTCATACTCCCTCTGGAATACCTTGGGCATTGCTGAATATAAAAAGGTAAAACTCTTCATTTTTTGACAACGTATTTTAAGTTGAAATAGACACTGGATGGATAATTACTTGTATGATGTCAGCCTCTTCCACCATTGGAAGTCTTGGCATCTGTCCTTGTGTTGGAAGTTACTAATTTTTCAGTGTTCCGTGGCCTTAGATGGGTCCTTGTCATGGGATAGCATGACCCCAACAGAGTCATCCAAGCCAGACATGATTTGAGGTTTTCATTCTCATGGTGACATTGCATCCGAAAAACTGTCTCCATAGATTCCAAGAGCTTCCCAATTTTATCTTTAAAATTGTCATGAAAACGTTTCAGAGGTAGGACACTTGGACTAATCAGATCTCCCATGCAGCGAGACTGGGAGCACCCGAGGCTGCCCCACCCACAGGTGCAGGAGGGAGGGGAACTGCTCCACTGACCCAGATCAAACCAACCCTCGCATCCCATTTGGGTGGAGAACACTGGTGTGACAAGTCCATGGGAGTGTGGTCCCAAGACAAACCCGGACTGAAGACTGTCTGGTATTCTCCCCAGGGAATAGCTTGAATTTTCATGATAGCTTGAGCATTTCATTAATAAACAATTTTATCGTAAGCTTTCTTCTTAACTCCTTCTTCCCCATAAGTAATTAATTGCATATGCGCCTCTTGGTAATGATGATAATGGTAATGATAATGATCATGAGAACTGTTTATAAAATCCTAAAATATGAAGCTTTGTTATACACATTTTGTACATACTACCACATTTAATGCTCACAACAATCCAATAATGTCAGCACTGATGTTATCTCCATTTTAATAACAAGGAACTCGAGTCACAGACAGATTAAGTCATTTGCCTAACATCATGCTATATATAAATGGTAGAACTAGAATACGTACTTTGATGTTTATGCACACATGATATATAGGCATTAATTAAACAGCTTTCTTGTTTTGTAAATGCCAAGAAACTGTACAGGGTGGCTTGGCAGGATTAATAGAGATTTCTTCTTCATTATTTACTTTATGACATTCTTTCCTAAAATTAATTATGAAAAATCATCAGTTAAATGTCATGCAGTATTTTCATTTGTGTGCTATATATGTATGCCTTGAAATGATTATGTCTATAATCGTCGGGGGAGGGGGAATCCAGGGGCAGTGATGCTGAGGCAGTGAGGTGGGAAGAGACCACACAGCTGGCCCATGTTAATAACTGAGGTAGTTCTCTAGTATATGTGATATCTCAGGACCTGTGTTCCCCTTTAAGGGGCCTAAGGCTTTCTCTGTGATCTTGAAGACCAAAGCATATGCTGCCACAGGTCTCAAGGCCATGGCAATGAGCTTGGCTTAGAGGCAGCATGGCATTTGTTAGAGTTTTTTTTTTACTCATGTAGACCATCTACATTACCTTCCACATCTTCAGCCTTTGGATTTATAGACAGTATTCTGACCTAGAAACTACTGTATTCCCTGAAATAAGATCTGGTTATAAAAACACTGTGCACATTTAACACATTTTCCCCTACCTAGTAGCTCTGAGAAAAATGATAGGGGCAGAACAGTACACTGAGCTAATTGGTTATCAAGAGACCTGGTTCTAGGTATTTTATAGATGCTGCAGGTTTGTCTTCAGAGCAATCATTTCCACTCTCCAGGCTTATTTGTAAACTGGAAGTTAGGCTACTTTAGTTGTTCTTTTGTGAAATTTTTCAGGTTCACAGGCCACTTTGAAATTCTGATGAAACATGGCCCTCTCCTCATAAATTGCATATTCCTGAGTACACATATTTTTACAGTTTCCAAAAGCAAAACCATGCCATAGGAGCGCACTTACGACCCAAGGACCCCAGGTTTAAAAGACTGGAGTGATTGATCACGCCAACCTTCTACCCTAAGATTTCACAGAACTAGTTCTTGCTGCTTCCTGGAAGGTAATGAAATTAGATAAGAGGGTACTAAAGCTAACAGAGAGACATGTGGGCCTACATCTTTGCAAAAAGTCAGTCAATTATTGTAAGGTGCTGATATCATTTAATTAGTTCTAGCCTCTCTTGAAATAAGCATAAGAAATTGGATTATTTTAAAGCATACTTAACTTTACTTAGTGTTTATTTCTAACAGCAAGAGGATTTTTCCTTAGGAAATCTGTCCTCAGTGTACAGTGGAGATATTTTTTGGTGCATAAAGGAATACTTCTAGAAACTATTAAATACTGAATCTTCTACGATCTTTCCTATCTGTGCTTCTTGAAAATTCATTAAATGGGGCATTCAAGTTTTTCTTAACACCTTACTTTGCATTTACAGTGTTTTATATGGATGTTATTATTTAATTTCAAAGATTATAGAAAAATTGGATGTGGTGAAAAATAATGTGCCATTTCATTTATGTGTTATCTAATGTTTTCAAGTGGAACTAGAGGAAATCAGGTGACTGTTTGACAGCTAATAGGCAAACTTTTAATTTCTTCCTGGCATCCTGTATGAATTTTTTATTATATATTTTATCCACTCGCAATTCCACTTACTAAATAGCAGTGACTTGCCCAAATTTACACACTAAGCCTTGGCAAAATTATTAATAATATCATTTCATTAAATTCCTCCAATCCCTTTGCCCAACCAAATCCACTCATCGAGTCCCCTCTCCTTCCAGCTGTGAAGCTGATTTGGAAGAAAACATTTCATATTTGCCTGCAATAATTACATTTCAGGATACACTGTTGATGTCAACCTAGATATATATGCTGTTTTATCCGAATCTGTGTATGTTTACAGTTTGGGCCAGGGGATAAGGGACAGCTGCCATGGAGCTTCTTTGCTAGGTTTTTGAAGGCTGTCACCAGTAGAAGGCTCAAAGAAGAGAAGAAAAAAATATGTCTGGCACAAGCACATTTTCTTAATTACTCTCCCAGAATAAGGGAGTGTCTGTAGAAGGATGCCCAAGAGGAAAAAAAGTGCTTGAGGATGCTGTTTAGAATAGCTTGCGTTCACTGTTGACTGGCTTTGAAACTCTTGGCAATAATTATGATGGGAGAGGCACAGAGTATGCCATCTATAATATAATTCGGCTCTTCCCTCTCAATTCTGAAAATAGTTATGGATGCTGCTCTTTGCCAGCAACTGTCTGCTCACAAAAATGTGAACCTGTTGGTCTTATCTATTCACATCTCTCGAGCATTCAGGTTATTGCCTAAAGATAATTGTTTTCTTTACTTTTTCTTGGTTAAACAAACAAAAAAAAGAATAAATAAGCATGTATTTGAGAACCTTTCTGATGAAGGTTTTATGCCAGGTCCTGGGTAGATTGCCCTCTTCTCTTCACTTTATTAAAAAAGAAAACAGGCATGGTCTCTCCCTCCAGGTATTTACAGCATGATTCTTTAAGCACAATATATATATTTTTTATATGCTATATTATACATTCACTCGTGTAATTGACAAATGTAAGCTAGTCTGTGCCAAGGAGAGATAATATGATCTCACTGAATTGAATTTAAAACAAGCAGAATTTTAAATTGGGGAGGTTTATGCATTTGGAGCCAAAACACCAATAAGCCAAATTGGATTTCAGTACTTGTGCAAACTGAGAATAGCAGAGAACCTAAATAATTTACTTATATTCTACATTAGGAACTCTGTCCCAAAATCTGTTCAGAAAAAAAAAAGTATTTTATAATGATTTCTTCTGCTACATCTGTAACAAATTCAAGAGCTGTGTATTAAGTTGTAAATTAGTCGGAATTGTGATTTAATAGCAGGTGGTAATTTGATGGAACGAACAGAACAAACACCATGGTGGTATATGCAGCACCTGATTGGGCGAACGTGCTTGCTTCACCAGCACAACAGTAGAATGACAATGCATAACTTACATAACACCTCTGCTAAACGGAAACCATTGCCTTTTTAACAGATTAGATTTGGGTATAACTCAATTTCTCTAATGTGTAAACGTCAAAATTTGATGTCTGATCTTGTTACGATTAGCAAGAGGCCATGTTCATTTTTTCTTCCAACCTAAAGAAGAAAAATCACTTCTGTAGTTTGTAAAATCAAGTATCTCACCATTTTCATATATATATACATATATATATATTTATATATATATATATGTATACATATACATATATACATATATATGTATGTATGTATGTATATGTGTATGCACACACACACACACACACACACACACGTATAATTCAAGTCCAGGTGAGTAAACTTATTATATTTTGAGTTTCCTAAAATGTGTGCTTAATTTCAAATAATATAGGTACTGTTCCCATTATTCATTTCTATCACAGGGCATACCTTCTGGGCATTCCTAAAAATTATTCTGTCTTTCTTGATAAATGAGTTCGTTTTAGCTGTGTACCATTGTATCACTTGTTTGTCTTTGTGGGTTGTTCTGAGCTGACACTTTCCTGGTGGTTATATTAGGTTAGCAGAACTGTCTGCAGCACGTGTGTTTATTGCACGTATCAAGGAATGTCTGGGGAATGACTGATCTGCATTCTGGCTCTCATTAGTCAGCAAGGTGATGAATGCGGTACCACTCTGTCACCTGTGTTTATTTCCTGCTGTGTGAAGTTTTATTCGCTGACTACTCTCATTATCCAATGCAAATGCATACTCTGTCATTAATTACATTGCAGTTTGTATTATGATAATTAAATTGCAAATTGCTTTACTTTAACTGAAATGGGGCCTTAATTAAGAATAGTACATAACTTAATGTTTTCTAATAGTGAAAGATTATCCCTTGTGAAGCATGTGCTATATATATTGTGACAAAAGGCACTAGCCCCTTTATTGGGTTTCTTAGTACGTTAGTGTTGTAAAATGCTTAAATATTAAATAGACACAAACTGAAAGACAATCTGACTAGGTTAAATATTTTAAAAAGGTTTTTAACATATCTTCTTGTATTTTTACTTGACAGTTGAAATATAAATTTCTGGATCATTAACTTTGCCAACCATTTTTTAAAGTAGCTGATTTCAGATTCTTACATCATAAGAACAATGTAAAAAATATCAAGAAGCAAATTTCCTGAGTATGAGCAGATCAAAGTTTTTTAATGAGTTGCTAATATTCTAAGAGGTAAAATAGCCCTTAGGTATCCTAAAAAGTGTTCTGTAGCAGTGGTATACCCTGAGCAGGAAATCAGAGCCACATCTTACAGTTTTATCTTTTACTAGAAGCCCGGTGCACGAAATTCGTGCATGGAGGGGGCGGTGTCCCTCAGCCCAGCCTGCACCCTCTCCAATCTGGGACACCGGGATCGGGCCTAAACGGGCAGTCAGACATCCCTCTCACAATCCAGGACTGCTGGCTCCCAACTGCTCACCTGCCTGCCTTCCTGATTGCCCCTAAATCACTTCTGCCTGCCAGCCTGATCACCCCTAACCACTCCCATGCCAGCCTGATTGATGTCGAACTGCTCCCCTGCCAGCCTGTTTGCCCCCAACTTCCCTCCTCTGTCAGCCTGGTCACCCCTAACTGCCATCCCCTGCAGGGTTGATTGCCTCCAACTGCCCTCCCTTGCAGGCCTGGTGCCTCCCAACTGCCCTCCCCTGCTGGCCATCTTGTGGTGGCCATCTTGTGTCCACATGGGGGCAGGATCTTTGACCACTTGGGGGCAGCCATATTGTGTGTTGGATTGATGGTCAATCTGCATATTACTCTTTTATTAGATAGGAGGATAGAGGCCTGGTGCACGGGTGGGGGCCAGCTGGTTTGCCCTGAGGGTGTCCTGGATCAGGGTGGGGTTCCCTTGGGGCGTGGGCAGCCTGGGCGAGGGGCCTGTGGTGGTTTGCAGGCTGGCCATGCCCCTGGCGACCCAAGCAGAGGCCCTGGTATCTGGAATTTATTTACCTTCTACAATTGAAACTTTGTAGCCTGGAGCGGAGCCAAGCCTCCTGCTGGATCCCTGGATTTGTTTACCTTCTATAATTGAAACTTTGTATCCTTGAGTGGAGGCCTGTGCCCGCCAGAGTGTGTGGAAAGCTTGGCTTCTTCTGTTGCCGGGGAAACCCAATGGTAGCCATCTTGTCTGGGGTTAATTTGCATACTCGCCCTGATTGGCTGGTGGGCATGGCTTGGCTGGTGGGCATGGCTTGTGTAGCAGAGTGATGGTTAATTTGCATATTACCCTTTTATTAGAGAGGATTACATATGCTATGGGTCTGTTAAATTCAAAGTTCTACAAACTCTAGAAAAGGTAAAAAGAAGTTACAGGCTTACCAAGAATTTTAAGCTAACCAGTTTTATGGTTTTATTTTTCTGATTGGATATTTTATTATATTGGGTTACCCTACTTTAATTAATTTGGCCATTTAAACTCTTCTGGAAACAGTAATAATGACACTTTAGGTTTTAATTCTGATAAGCACAGTTATTAATGTTAGACATTAGAATATTATTACCCTTGTTAAAGCTGCCATTATTAATATTGTCAATTTAGCTCTTAGCCTTGGATAATTCATATAACTGAGTTTGTCTTCTCATATGTAAAACTAAAATAACAATAATAATAGTATCTGTCCTGATGACCTCATAAGACTTTAGTGGCAATCTAATGAGTTAATATCTAGAAGATTAATCATTGCAAATGCCATGAAGTAAATGTAAATTGTAATTATTAATTCATGATCTTGTTCTAAAGTGTTATTATGAAATATGGTATATGATAAAATAACATAGCTAAAACTTAACTTGGTTCTCATGCCTTCTTATGGTAGTCTTCAGTTTTTAAGCCACTCAGTGCTTCTAATCCATTCTCAAGCTCAAGTCCCATTTTCTCAGGCCAGGACAGAAGAGAATATTGGCAGAAATAGCTGGAAAGATGGAGAGAATGTCTCCATGTAGTCCATGTGGGATAGTTGTGACTCCATGCTCAAACATTTCTTATGTTTTAAGTTATTTTGGGATTCATCTATAGAGTCAAAACAATTTCCTCTCCAGAATTATATTTATTGTTGAATTATCTCCTCTCGAAGTAAGAACTGTTTAATCCATAAGATTTAAGAAGAGTGTAAGGCAATAAAATGTAATTTTTTTCCAAGTCCCGCATGCTAGCTATTAATTAGCATGGTACAAACAGTCTCTGGAAAGGTGTATGCATCCTTGCTGAAAACCAGTGGTTCCCAACCTTTTTTGGCATGCCCCACCTAAGCATCTCTAAAATCCTGATGCCCCCGTGACATGTAATTCTTTTTTTTTTTTTTAAAGGATACTCTTTTTTTTTTTTTTTTTAAACATATTTCTTTATTGATTTCAGAGAGGAAGGGAGAAGAAGAGAGAGAGATAGAAACATCAATGATGAGAGAGAATCATCGATCAGCTGCCTCCTGCACGCCCCCTACTGGGGACCGAGCCCGCAACCCAGGCATGTGCCCTTGGCCAGAATCGAACCTGGGACCCTTCAGTCCGCAGGCTGACGCTCTATCCACTGAGCCACGCCGGCTTGACATATAATTCTTATTATTCAAAAACTGAACTCCTATTCACATGGAGGAAGCCTAAAAGGCCATTAACTTGCACTAAACATGGTTCCAAAGAACATGGCATCCATGAAAGAGAAAAACAAAAGAACAAAAGGACAGTTTAAGTACTGAGGAATAAATCACTAAGAAATTGTTTAAAAATAATAATAATAATAAGTGATATGGAAAAATAGCAAATAAAGTTTCAAAACGTAGAGAACTGAAATGCATAAATATGTCACAACATATATTTATATACTGTATATGAGGCCCCTAGAACCATAAGAAAAGCAAAAAATTCACTGTTGATAACTCATTCTCAAATTGCCCCCCCCCCCCCCTAAAAATCAAATTGCCCCCTGTGGGGCGTGTGCCCTCCCACTGGGAACCACTGCTGTAAACCTTCACATTCTATTTCCTCGTTCCTAGACTGAGCTACTTCTATCAAGGGTCTCCCTGTCTCGCTATGGTTACTCACTGTCTGTCAGTGATGCTCCACCTTCCCAGTGCTTTAGAATCACTAGGGCATTAAAAAGCATATATATCACTGCTGCCTCCCTCCCCCCAATCTGTTTCTGTTGGTTTTGAGTTAGTGCCTGACATTTTTATAAGCCTCCTCGGGCATTCCAATATTCAGCTGGGGTTGAGAATCACTGCTTTATGTCTAGTATTTATATCCTGAGGATAGTTTCATTTCTCCTCTCCGTTAACTTTGGAAACTTTTCCCTGCCCACTGATTGTGAACTTACTGAAATACAGAATATTAGAAAATTGGTTTGATAATGCCCAGCTTTAATGGAACAGTGGTTCTCAAACTTTAGAGTATATGAGAATTGTCTGGAGGGCTTGTGAAAACGCATATTTGCCCACTCTCAGAGTTTTGGATTCATAGGGTTTTGGGCCAGGCTCTATAATTTGCATTTCAAACCAGATCCTCGTTGATGGAGAGGCTGCTGCTGCTGGTCCCAGGACCTCACTTTGAGAACTATCATAATACAAGAAATGACTGAGCCAGCCATCGGAGCTGTTCAGATTCTTAACCCAGCTGCTTAGTGAGGCAGCCAGCTCCAAACGTCCATGGAAAGGGCAAGGGTTGTTGTTTCTATCACTAATTTACTCGTTACCCAACATTTTCACTTCAATCTAAGCAGTATGTCGCTTCTTATGGAATGTAGCTCATTCCAGCCACTGATTACCCAAAAAGAGTTTACAATGTCTTTTTTTCCCCTTGCATCATCATCATCATTAATTATGATGATGATGATGATCATTTTATCCAGTAGGACTAGAGAGCAAACTTTGTGCCATTTTAATATAGTGGGAGAAAAAAATGGCATTTTTAATTAAGGACTTCGGGGTAACTGTGAAAAAGGAGAGCCATTTTCAGAAAGCCATTCTGGTGGCTTCAGGCAAAGTGATTTTCTGATGAGCACCCGGTGACCTGGCCCTGTACCTGAGGGCATTCCCGGCAAAGACAGGAGGCAGCATTATCCTCCCACCAGAGGACGGGACCTCAGCTTTTTCTGGATCTCTTAATCCTCCCACTGAGCTGCAGACTGCTCTGTCTATGCCAGGCATGCAGTCCCTTGACCAAATCAAAGGCATTTATTTATAATGGCAAGTGGACAAGAAGGATGGTAGCACTTAGTTTAAATGGAACTTGTTGTGTACAGGCCTCCTCTGTTAAGGGACAAACAATTCTGAGCAAAGGATGCTTTGCTGTTTCTTAGTCATGCATTGGGAGGCAGGGGGAATTTGAAGTGCCTAAGGGTGCCTGGACTGTTCCCTTTCTTCCCACTCATCCAGTCATAATGGAAGGTAATGCCAGGTAAATGGGGCTTTCAGTCTCTCTTTAAGCCCTGGATTATTTCTCCGTACCACCCTTCCCTCCTTCTCCAGGAATTCCCATCTGCCACAGACCACTTCCGCTGTGCTGCTGGTGGGGCACTGGCAGAAAACGGAAGTGTGAATGGAGTAAATATTTTACTGAACCGTATATTAGATATTGGGGGGGGGGGGGGGGTTGTTCTATACTTCCATAACATCCTGCATTTTAAGGCTAAATTGCAGCATATGAGTAACCCTAGTGCAGAAATTTATCAAAGGTGATCTGTAGCCAATTTAGAGATAATCTACCTGAAAAGGATTGCTTGCATCCCTTAAAAAGCGACTTGTGGAAGTCTGTTAAGCGGCCTTTCTCACTCTTCAATTTTTGGTACTTAGAGGGCCTTGGTACAAAACCCCATGGGACTGGATTTATAGCTACGGCCTCTACTTCCCCCACATCAAGCTGTTAACCATGGTTTAAGCAGTCGACTCACCAGGAAAATTTTGCGTAAGGACAATTATAGTCATTTGGATGCAGCAAACTCAAAGCGGCTTTGATCTCAAGGTTTTCAAATGCATAGAACCAGTGTTTTACAGATTCAGCTTTGCTCACATTATTCACACAATAGGTGGCAAATCAGCCTTGGTGATTTGAAATGTGTTCTGTGTACAGAATTTAGATCAGGTACAAGTCACAGCACATAATTCATACAACGTCTTTACAGGTCAGCAGTGGAGCAACCTGTTCAAGGAGCTTGCTACCCTCAGTTTTTAATGAACAGCAATCAGTGTCCCTGTGATTATTCTCAAGACCAGGCTCGGGGTGTTAGTGTGGGGCAAAGCTTTAAAATATCTAATTAATAAAGTTAGTTTAAAGATTTATGACATTGTTTGAATAGGTGTTTAGGTGTTTGAAAATCAGCTTGGTATCAAGTCACTTTCTCAGCCCTTATCATTGTTACTCATTGTAAATATTAAACCAACTGCATTGAATCTTTGAGTGGGAATTGGAAGGTCAACATAAAATATTTATACTACGGCCAATAATTTTTAAACACCTCACAATCTCCGTGGAGGCATTAACCACTCCATGATTCCTGCTTCTGCACTCACCGCTGTTGTTGATCTGTTTTGAAAAATGGGATGAACAAGGATTGATTGCCATCTCTTTTATTAACTGGAAAAAGAAAACTGATGGAGCAATCGTCAGAATTAATTGTAATTATTAATCTGGAAATTAATGTGCAGCTGGGCATGAGTACAGACAGTGCAGTTTGGTGATTTAGCCATTGTGACAAATGATCTTCCTCCGAAAAGGAGACAGTTGCTAGCTTTTCTTTACTTGACTCTTAGTACCAGACCCAGTTTCAGGAAGACAGTAAGAATGCCCAAGTTGCCCTCTTATCCTAGACATGGCAGTTGGAGTTTAGCATTATTAATTAGATCTCGCTTTCCCCCTTTGTCATGTCATGCTATAGTTTTTTATGGAACATTTATACAAAACAGTGATTACTGGTAATTGACCTGCATATGTTGAATAATCTTAAGATGCTACTGAGAGTTTAATGTACCTTGTAAATCGAGAGGCTTCCAATTAAGTCGAGTTCTTAAGATAATCACTTTCAAAACTAATCAAGTAATAGGACATTAGTAAAGCTGTTATTGACTTAATTGTGACAAATTAATAAACAGACCCAGTGCAATTACTATAATGGCTTTATCAGTGAGCAGTTTTCCAAAATTTAAGCATAAATCTGTTCTATCCCCTTGAAGTGCAATAAAAGTTACATTTTAAGATGGATGTCATTCATTGCTATAGTGATATGTGAGCACATTGTGCAAATAGCTTGGATCTGTGTGTGTGTGTGTGTGTGTGTGTGTGTGTGTGTGTGTGTGTTTTTTTAATGTATTTTTGTTGATTTTAGAAAGGAAGGGAGAGGGAGAGGGAGATAGGAACATCAATGATGAGAGAAAATCATTGATCGGCTGCCTCCTGCACACCCCACACTGGGGGATCAAACCCACAACCCGGGCATGTGCCCTGACCTGGAACTGAACCACAACCTACTGGTTCATAGGTCGATGCTCAACCACTGAACCTCACTGGCCCGGCTCTTTCTTTTGAAATGTGTTTTACATTTATTTCAGAAGTCAGTGGGTCTACTTGCTTAGCCCTTAAACCATGTGATTTGATGAGATCTTCTAGACGTCCTGGACAAAACCACGGCACCTGCTTGTGTTTTCTCATCTCTGCTTTTCTGTGCTGGTGCCCTTGGGCTGATGCCCTCTCCTCCAAGAGCTACGCAGTGTCTGTCCCACTCTCCCTGCCCCGGAGAGCTCTCGGCACAGTGCCCTTTTATACCTGCTTGGCACTCTGCAAATAGACTTGGGAAAACAAATGAATTATGAATTACAAATTGGCCGTTTTGTTTTAATATCTGACAGTGCCAATTCCTATAACTTTGCTGATTGCAAATGTTTAAGAAAATGGCAGCCAAAAGAGCAGGAATGTCAGTCCTGCATCCACTGTGACAAATATATATATAGTTCTCAAAACACATCTGTGTTGAAGATCCTGTGTTTTACTGAATATAACTATTAAAAATAATGTGATCACACATACTCATTTTTTAAAACTTGTGTGTGTGTTTTTTTCATTTTTAAATGGGATTAATAGTATCAATTTTACAGTAATAATGTTCATGACAAAAACCTAGAAATCTGAGGAATTGGGGTCTTTTATATCTAGAAGAGTAGATCGCTGTGGGATTTCAAGATCCTGAAATCATGGTAGGCATCCATACAATCTATGTTTAAGTTAGACCTTAACAAGGAAGAATGGACTTTCAAGTAAAGTGTGTGTGTGTGTGTGTGTGTGTGTGTGTGTGTGTGTGTGATATGTATACACATCTGTAATTTAGCAAGCCTCCCATGTGTTCAGTTTGTAACACATAGTCTTCCTCAAACAGGGAAGTACCATAGAGTCCTCATAGTAATTGTAATTGGCATCATCTGGGACAACAAAGGGAAGAACACAATGAAACTGCCCAGCTGAAGAAGGGTTATTTTTAAATGATTGGAATACCCTAAAATAAGGACTAAAATTGTGGCAATTTCATTAATGAGGAGGTATTTAAAATTTGTGGTGCTTGAATTTAACAGGAAAAAATTAATTTAACACTGTATAAATATAGCACTTCTAGCCATTTATTTACATGCAATTACGATAGCTAGTTGCATGATGGAATTTGCACCCACAATTATATCAGGAACATAAAAATAAGCCATTGGTTTTTAAACTTTTTTGCTGTCTTATCAGTAAAATATTTTTAAACATTTAATCCAAACCATGTATTCTTATTCACAAATTACACATACATGTACCACTGTTCTAATGTCATATTCATTTTAAAACACTCAAAAGTAAAATTGAAATCTATAATAATAAAAGTGTAATATGCTAATTAGACGAGACGTCCTTGTGGATGAAGCCAGGGCTGCGAGAGAAGCCTGGGTCCCTGGTGCCTGCGAGTGGCTGGCGGGAAGCCCAGGTCCTGGGTGCCAGAGGGAAGCTGGTGCCGGCAGCCAGGGGAAGGAAGGCCTACTCTTGCACGAATTTGTGCCTCGGGCCTCTAGTCCTATATAATAAAGAGGTAATATGCAAATTGGCCATCACTCCAACACACAAGATGGCCGCCCTCATGTGGACATAAGATGGTTGCCCTAACTGGTTTGGCTCAGTGGATAGAGCGTCGCCCTGCGGACTAGAAGGTCCCAGGTTCGATTCCGGTCAAGGGCATGTAACTTGGTTGCGGGCACATCCCCAGTAGGGGGTGTGCAGGAGGCAGCTGATCGATGTTTCTCTCCCATCGATGTTTCTAACTCTCTATCCCTCTCCCTTCCTCTCTGTAAAAAATCAATAAAATATATTTTTTTTAAAAAAAAAAAGATGGCTGCCACAAGATGGCCAGCAGGGGAGGGCAGTTGTGGGCAACCAGGCCAACAGGGAAGAGCAGTTGGGGAGGACCAGGCCTACAGGGAAGAGCAGTTGAGGGGGACCAGGCAAGCCTCGGATGGCAGCTCTCCAGCCATGCAGAGCTGGCCCGAGGCACAGGTAACCAGGGCCGGCCGAGGCTTGCACTGCCGACAGTGGCAGAAGCAGAGGTGTGATGGGGCATCGCCTTCCCCTGATCACCAGGTCACCTCCCGCCCCTGAGGGCTCCCGGACTGTGAGAGGGGGCAGGACAGGCTGACGACCCCCGCCCCCTCCAGTACATGAATTTTCATGACCAAGCCTCTAGTTTTATATAAAGGACTTGAATATCCCTGGATTTTGGCGTTTTGAGAGGGGGTCCTAGAACCAATCCCCCACAGATATCGAGGGGTGACTGTGCATCAAAAATCTCTGACAGCTGTAGAGCAGTGGGTGTCCCGCTGCCGACCTCTCCTCATTGTGTTGTAATCTCTGCAAGAACCTCTGGGTATCTTTTATATAAAACCTTTCACATATGCACCAAGGGAGGGATCTGGGTCTATCTCAATATTTAATTTAATAAAGCGTTTTTTCTTACTTTTAGATAAAAAAATTTAGAAATAGCAGCTTTGATAGTTCCTTCCTGCACTCTAATTAAGAATCTTGCATTCGGCTTCAAAAGCTACTGCCATAAACAATACATATCTAAGTGTCACTTACCTTATCAAGCCCAGGCAAGTGTCTTATCATTTAGCGGTTCATAATGGGCATATTGTCTCATTATATTATGTGGACTTTGATCCTTTTAGATTACTCTCGAGAATATTTTTTAAATTGGTTTCAGTGGAAGTTTTAAATTAGTTTTAACCAGATTTAAATATTATAACACTAAATAGACTCTTGGCAAATCCTTCTTTAAGAATTAAGTTTTTCCACTTTAAAGTGGGCCAAGTGAGGAAGTATGCCTGCAAAGGTTTTTAATTAGATCAAGAGCTTTTCTTAGATGAGTTATTGGTTTTAATATGCAGTAGGTCAGAACGTGCTTGAAGACATTAATTCTTAATATTGATTTGGTAAGCCAAAAATATGAACAAGGGTGTCAGTCTGTACTGGAAGAATGATGGTTTAAAATGAACAACATATTTGATGCTGGAATGCAAAATTTTAACTAAATTCAAAGGGTTCAAATGACAAAATTGGCTAATCTGTATTTCTGGGACCTATGACCAAGAGAATGGTGATTTCATATTTAAATTTAAAAAATAAGCCTCAAAAACTGGAATTTATAGAATTTATAGAGTAAGTATATATAAACTCTACAGAATAATCTATAAAAATAATAAATTTGCTTTTAAAGTTTTTCTAAAGACAGCAAAGTCTAGGTCTCTTTTCAAACTAAAAACGTGCTACAAAATATATTTATTATAATGTTGATTCTGAAGGAAAAGTTTTTAAAGGGTAGGGGATGGAAAGCAAGAGGAATTATGAATGTACAAGCTATAGGCACCAGACAAGCTAATATATTAATGCCTTATACATTATAATTCTCTGTAGTCTACATAGGAGTTCCAAGTATATGTATATTTTTAAAGTTTCATTAAAAACTTTCGCTCATACCTCATGCATTGCTGGTGGGAATGCAGACTGGTGCATCCACTGTGGAGAACAGTATGGAATTTCCTCAGAAAACTAAAAATGGAACTCCCATTTGACCCAGTAATCCCACTCCTAGGAATATATCCTAAGAAACTGGAAACACCAATCAGAAAGGATATATGCACCCCTATGTTCATAGCAGCACAATTTACAATAGCTAAGATTTGGAAACAGCCTAGGTGCCCGTCAGCACATGACTGGATCAGAAAACTATGGTACATCTACACAATGGAATACTATGCTGCCATAAGAAAGAAGTAATTCTTACCATTTGCAGCAACCTGGATGGAACAGGAGAACATTATGCTAAGTGAAATAAGCCAGTCAATGAAAGAAAAATACCACATGATCTCACTCATTTATGGATAAGAAAGAATATCATAAACTGTTGAACAAAAAGATAGATATAGAGACAGTAAAGCATCAAACAGACTGTCAGATTACAGCGGGAAGGTTAGGGAGAGGTGGCGGGGGGCGGGATAAGAGATCAACCGATGGACTTCTATGCATGCATATAAGCATAACCAATGGACACAAAACGCTGGGGGGTAAGGGCAAGTATGGGAGTGGGGGGGGGGGGGCAATGGTAAGATATATACACATATAATACCTTAATAAAAAATGGGAAAAAAAAACTTTCGCTCATATGTCGGATATAAAACAGGAAGCAACAAACAAACAAACACTGGCACTGCCGCTGTGACTGCCTTCATTCCTAGCCTGGAGCACCCTGCAGCGCCCGGCAGTGTTTTCAGGGCTCTCAGGAGGCCCCCAGGACACACAGGGGAGAAGAGCCACGAGAATGGAAAATGAGAGAGGGGAAGAGCTTTCTGGACAAATGAAAGCATGCCATTGCTCCTACTGAGAGATGGAGGTCTGTGTTCTCACCCCTTGAATTTAGGCCAGCCTTAGCGGCTCGTCAACCAACAGAGTGTGGCAGAGGTGGCACTGTGTGACTTCACAGGCTCAGTCAGAAGAGATGGTGGAGCTCCTGCCTGATTTACTGGATCCCCAATATATTTTGGAGCTCTCGATGTGTGACGTGCACCTGAGAATTCTTTTGTGGTTGTGTAGCAAGTACCTAACTCTCTTGGACTCTCACCATAAACGCTGTCTCCTCTGCAGTGCACTGCAGCTGGGACTTCTGTTCAGTTTTCATTTTCCAGCTGTGGTTGTTTTTAACCTGACCTCCTGGGGACCTTTCATATACCTGTGCACTGTAGCATCCAGGCAGGATCTGGGCAAAGTTGGTGGCAGGCCATCACCAGGCTCTGTCGCCTGGCACATGAAATCCGTAAGGCTTTAGCTTGCTGTCTCCTGAGTCAGTCATGGATTCAGGAGTCCCTGAGTCCGACAAAGCAGCAAACTCACAGATCTCCTCTAGTGCCGTTCTGTCTTGCAGAGAGAAATGTTCCTCTGGTTTTTGTCAGCTGTCTTCCTGGCAATCCACGGATGTCTTATCAAGTGGTGCCCCGGGATGGGGGACAGGGATTATACTCAGATATTTGGTCCCGCCCCTTACATGGCTCACTCATTTTCAGAATTTTCCCTCAACCCTGGATTTTCAGCTGTTCTGCCAACCTTTAACTCTTGTGGAAAGTAAGACTACAATTTTGTGAAATACGGGGAAAAAAGGCACTAACTCGAATTCTAACTCGCTGCAGTTGCTCCCTGTCAGTTGTTAGCACTTAGTTTATGCTTGCTTTTGGCCACTTTCCAGTGCTTTTAAATAACAGTTTATTGGGTTTTAAATATATATATATTTAAAACCCACACACATACATACATACACACACATACATACATACATACACACACACACACACACACACACTACAGATTTTATAATTGTTACTTATTGGACTATTTGCCAACCAGTTCCCTTTACCATTACTGGAAACCAGCAATCCCTAAATTTTAAAAAAATGTATTATGCCCTAGCCCAGTGGTCGGCAAACTCATTAGTCAACAGAGTGGCGAGCCGCAGTTTGCCGACCACTGCCCTAGCCAGTTAGAGCATCAGCATTTAGAGCATCAGCTCGTGTACTGAAGGGTCAAAGGTACACACCTCAGTTGCAGGCTCGATCCCCAGCCCCGGTCGGGGCATGTGCGAAAGGCCACGGATATACATATGTGTCTCTCTCATATCTGTGTCCCTTTCCTCCCTTCCACTCTCTCTAAAAAATCAGTGTAAAGGAGAAGTGTTGTAAAGACTTCTTTGTGTTATTAAACTTCTGTTACAACAGGATCTTTAATGGCTTTCTACTATTAGATCTTCTAAACAGGCAATAATTTTTATCCTTTCCCTTGTTAGATATCCAAACTCTTTTCAGTTTTTCAACTGGTATAAATAGTACTCTATGTGTTTATACTTGAGGATATAATATAATTACTTGCACTTGAAAATAAAATTATAATTGTTTCTTTAGGGTAAGTTTTCAGAAATTGAATTATTATATTAGTGAGGGTGAATATTATTCATACTTTTGATATATTTTGCCAAACATCCCTGCAGAATGGTTGTAACAGTTGTCAGTGCCAATTGTCATTAATTTTATAGGATTACTCACTTCTCTTCAAGGCACATAACTTTAAATTTATTAGGAGTTTTATTTGGCTAAAAAATTACTTTATTGGTTTTTATAAAGTAAAAAATTATTCCTGATTTGTTCCTTTTTTATAAACTGTGTGCATATATTATGCTTATGTTAACAAGAGTCACATTGAAATATGGTTGCATAAGCAAAATAGTGGAATGAGTACGAGCTTTAGTTTATTTACTTTAATTATTATGCTTTCCTTGCAGTACTAAGAATACATAGAAAATATTTATATTCCACTTTAGAAAACAGAAGGTATTTTAGAATATGTTTTATGTTTATTTCCTCCCCTCTTTTAAAAAACTACTTTATTGAGATATAATTTATTGAACTTCTGCTTTACTTTGTGTCAGTGAAATTTTTATTAATGAAGTTTTTTAAATGTGTCTGAATATTTTAGAAATGAAATAAGATGTGGTCTTAATTGGGTTTAGTCAGCTACTATTGATGTAAAACGGGTGGATATGTATTCATCGTTGTCAGTGTACGTGAAGAGTGGAGCACACATTGTCGAGTCTATGCAGGCCCTGCCACCTCGCTGAAGGTCATAGGCAAGCCTTCACTTTGCTGAGTCACAGTTTCCTTTGGCAAATAGTAAGAAAATACTACCTATGTGGTGGTTGTGAAGATTAATTGAATTATTTAAAGAACCTCCTACCTGTCATGCCTTCATTTAAAGGAGGCAACCATTGGCTATTTTTAAAGCGTGGGTTACCAATAAGTCTATGAAGGACTATTAATTTCGACAATCGTTACACTCCTTCATTTAGTTGCAGGTAACTCTAACGAGAATGAAATTTAAACCATTTACTTACAAACAAGACATTATATGAAGGTAATTTTAATTAGATTTAAAAATTAGGTTAATTTCAAAAATTATTTTAGACCCTGGTCATGGCCAAATAATGTAAATTCCTGAGTTATCAAATATTTACCCTTTATAATTAAGCTTTACACTGTCAGCTGTTTTAACCCATTGGTGTAGTTGATTGGATCAGCAGCTCTAGAAATCATAATGTCCTTTGCAAACGTTACATATTGTCTATGGTAAAGTAGTTGGCATAATGAGCAAGTTCGGGCCTAAGAAAGATTAGGAAATCATTCGGAAAATGGATGTTGTGATAAAAAAAGAAAAAGTACTCCTCTAGCAGAGGATGTTTTAAGAGAATAATCTTAACTAATTTCCTGTGCATATGGATATTCAGAAGTAGATGGATTTTTAAGTGATGATTCATTAAGGACTTATAATTGATTAGAGGCCCAGTGCATGATTGAATCATGCACGTGTAGGGTTCCCTACACGCTTTCACTTTCGATCACGGGAGAGCTGGGTGCCTGTCCGCTGGTGCACCAGGCCTTTCAGAAGCCTCCAGTGCAGTGGAGCCTTGTGAAAGGCCTGGTGCCTGAGTGGACAGTCACCTAGCTCCCATGCTTTTGCTTTCAATCGCGGTGCATCAGGCCTTTCAGAAGCCTCCAGCCTGGCGGAGGCTTCTGAAAGGCCTGGTGCCTGAGCGGACAGGCACCCAGCTCCCCCGCTTTTGATGGTCCGTGGTGGGACGTGAGCTCGCTGCCCCAGAGGCCCCTTCTGTGCCGCAGCACAGCCATGGCGCAGATGCTGAGCTCGAGCCGCCGCTGGTGACACGAGCTCAGTGTCCCGCTGGCCCAATTGGCCACCCCGGCCACCCCGAGTCCCGCCCCCCCCACACCTCCTGGCCAATCACGGACATAGCGAAGGTACGGTCAATTTGCATATTTGTCTATTATTAGGTAGGATTATTTAGCCACCCTGCAGAAAGGATATACTGCACCTGTCCAAAGTAGACCGAGATTTCTCACCTTTGCGGGGTGATGGTGAGGGATCACCGGACAGGATTTTCCTACTTTACCTGAGTAACTCACATATATGTCATCCGTCTCTACAGCTCTGTCTTACAACTGGAAATATTTTTTAACTTAATTTTTCTGGAAGACATGCAAGACAGGAACGATCTCTTACAGTGCTGCATATTTGGTAGTTGTACAGCAATTAAATTGCTTTAAGAAAGTTAGCTAACAGTAACAATTTGTTACATTTCAAAATCTTGGGAATGCCTTACTTTATTTCATTATTGCTTATGTTATAATTTCTATCTCCAAGTGAACATTTGGTGAATTTATTTTTGAATAGACATCTCTAAAATGGAAGAAAAAACCTGAAAACAGATTTCTTTTGGTTAGCTAAATGTCAGTTGCTAATGCAAAAGATAAAAATACTTTTCTGGACTAAACTCTTTGTAGTTTCAAAGCACTTTCATGTGTATTATCCCATTTGATCATGCTAACCTCCAACAAGGTGGGTTTTGCAGGTGTTACTTTGTTTTAAAGATCAAGAGATTGCTGCCTTAGAGAGTTTAAGGGACTTGCCCAACGTCACACCTGAAAATTCTCTGCATGCATAAATTTTGGGGGAAAATTGCAAAGCACATAATGGCTAAAAGGCAAGTTTTCTTAATGTATAAATATATCTTGCTAACAGCATTACTATGAATATGGATGGCTAATGTGGATTGATTGTTATATTTAAAAATTAGAACAGATCTATCAATAGAGGATTGGTTTAATATAATCTGATTATCCATTTTATGTGATAATATTTATAATATAGCTGTTAGAAATGATTATCCTAGTGTCGGTGATTAGCTACTAATTGAGACAGGTACCTTGCAAAGTAACGTATATAATACAATCCCATTTCATTGAAAAGAGCAAATATTAAATATATACACTGAGTGGCCAGATTATTATGATCTCTGAACGCATAATAATTTGTCCACTCAGTGTGTGTGTGTGTGTGTGTGTGTGTGTGTGTGTGTGTGTGTGTGTATCAGAGGTCCGGTGCATGAATTCGTGCATGGGTGGGGTCCGGCCAGTCTGGCCAGGGGGAGGGCACATGGGCGGTTGGCCGGCCTGCCTGCTGGTCGAACTCCTGGTTGAGGGGACAATTTGCATATTAGCCTTTTATTATATAGGATATACACTGAGTGGCCAGATTATTATGCATTCAGAGATCATAATAATCTGGCCACTCAGTGTATATCCATATGTTTGTGTATGCACCTGGGTGGATAGCATTGTTTAACTGGAATTGGCAAGTTGAGAAAGTACAAGGGGGTAGGAATACAGTATTAGCTTTTCTCAATTCATTTTACATTGTTTCACTCATAAGATGAGTATGCATTACTTGTATAATTTTCTAAAGTATAAAAATAATAGTACTGGGGGAAGCAGTAACACCAATACATCAATTAGACAAATTCACAAACATGTATTTCTCAAAAAAAGATGTGCATTGGCACTGAATATCAGAAGCTCATATATAAAGAAATGCAAATTAAAATAGCTTTAAGATGTGTTTGGGTTGTTTTTTTTTCCACCTAACAGATTCACCAAGTTTTAAACACTTTACAAATGCCCAGAGTTAGGAGCAAGAACATTCTTATGCATACTTAGAGGAAGTATGCCTTGGGGCAAACTCTTTAGAAGGTGATCAGGTGGTGTTTATTAAATTTAAATACATATTTATAACCTGGGAATTCCACTTGCAGGATTTTATCCAGGAGATCTACCCAAGAATTTGTAACATTGTTTATAATAGCAGAACTTGAGACAAAAGAAAAATTATTGAATAAGTCACTGCACCCCCAAACACACACACACACACACACACACACACACACACACTGACATACTAGCCAGCTGTAATGAGGTAGAGCACCAAGATATTTTACCTTTTCATGAAATACAGTATAAAACAATATGTATAGTATTCTTTCATTTGTGGTTGTTGTTTTAATTTTGTCTAATGATCATGCACTAAGAAATTTTGGAAGAGATATCAGTTAATTATTGTTTTTACTCTGAAAAATAATAATGGAATCCTATCTAATAAAAGAGTAATATGCAAATTGACCATCACTCCAACACACAAGATGGCTACCCCCATGTGGTCAAAGATAGCTGCCCCCATGTGGACACAAGATGGCCACCACAAGATGGCCAGCAGGGGAGGGCAGTTGGGAGCGACCAGGCCTGCAAAGGAGGGCAGTTGGGGGTGATCAAGCCTGCAGGGGAGGGCAGTTAGGAGTGACCAGGCCAGCAGAGGAGGGAAGTTGGGGATGTCCGGGCCTGCAGGGAAGGGCAGTTGGGGGGAGACCCAGGCTTGCATGGGAGGGCAGTTAGGGGCAATCAGGCTGGCAGGGGAACAGTTAGGCATCAATTAGGCTGGCAGGGGAGTGGTTAGTGGGTGATCAGGCTGGCAGGCAGAACTGGTTAGGGGCAATCAGGAAGGCAGGAAGGCGAGCGGTTGGGAGCCAGCAGTCCTGGATTGTGAGAGGGATGTCCGACTGCCCATTTAGGCCCGATCCCAGATTGGAGAGGGTGCAGGCTGGGCTGAAGGACACACACCCCCGTGTGCGAATTTCATGCACCAGGCCTCTAGTCTGGAATATGAGGCAATTCCTTTCCATGACATAATCTTTTGTATGTTTTCAATTTTTTTGCCTTATGCATGTTTTTAGATTTTAAAAATTATTTTAGAAAAGCCATTGCACAGCCAAAACTGGTTTGGCTCAGTGGATAGAGCGTCAGTCTGTGGACTGAAGGGTCCCAGGTTTGATTCTGGTCAAAGGCATGTACATTGGTTGCGGGCACATCCCCAGTGGGGGGTGTGCAGGAGGCAGCTGGTCGATGTTTCTCTCTCATCGATGTTTCTAGCTCTGTATCCCTCTCCCTTCCTCTCTCTAAAAAATCAATAAAATATATATATTAAAAAAAAGAAAAGCCATTGCACAAAAGAGTTCCTTGAATTAAACAAATTGATCTTTATAGGAAACTAAGAAAGGAAAATTAAAATGATTAAATTGTGGTTTTTTTCCTTATAATTGCTTCCTATGGTTATTAGAGCAAAAACTAAAAACAGAACTCATACTTTCCTTTATCATGGCCATTCCTATCTCAATCTTTCCCATATTCTTAAATAGCACCAGTAACCACCCAGCTGCTAAAGCCAAAAAACTAGAAATCATCTTTCATTTCTGTCTTCCCTCATCCCCAATGCCAATTCTTCCTGACAACTCTTACATCCAGGCATAGCCTGAACCCTTCCGCATCTGTCCATCTCTACTCTGTCCCCTGTCCAGACCACCATCTGTCTTTTTCCTGGAGACCAGTTTGCTAGCTGACTTCAGAGCTGCTCTCCTATAATCATCTCTTCCCACAGTGTCCAGAGTGAAATCAGATCTTATCACCTCCTATTTAAAACCTTTGTGTGACTTCCCGTTGCACTTAGAATAAATCCAAATGCTTGCTCTGGCCTGCAGGTCCTGTGTGATCGGCCCCCTGTCAGCTGTCCAGGGTTCCTGTCAGAGAGTCCCTTCACTGACTGTCCTGTTTTCATGCTTCGTAGAGTCATGCCCACCGCAGGGCACTGGCAGGAGCCACCCCCAGGTCTTCGCTGACAGGTTCTTTTTTGTCTTGCTGGCCTCAGCTTGAAGATCTCCGCTTCAATGAGATCTCTCCAAGAAGCCCCTCTAACGAAGCTCTCCTTCAGACGGCCACATCATCCTCTTTCCCTTTCTTCTTAGCCCCTCATATTACAAGATAGCCGTGCTGTGTTTCACCGTGGCATTTTACTATTAACTGGAGTAGGTAATCTTACATTCTAAGAATGTACATTTTGCCCATGGGGCCCAAGAGAGCATTTTTCATTTGGAATCAGGGGAGAAATAGCTCATAAACAGGGTTATTGTTCTTCCATTGACATTTAAGGAAAAAGAAGGCACTCATCAAAGCTGTGAGATTTATTTTGTACTAGGAAAGCCCCAATCCGTAAAACTCCAGAATCCTCCTACCAGCTCATTGCATTATTTCACAGCAGTTCATTTCCGACCAGACCTCTGAGGCAAGTCCTGGTCTTACTCTGGCATAATCTCATCCCCTAAATTCATCCCCTCCCCATCAATTCCAGATTCCTCTGTCTCTCCGAGGTTCTCTTCACGAATCACCAAATCCTGCCCTCGGCCCGGAGCAGGAAGCTAAGGAGGGAGGGTTTTCTCTCTCTTCCTGTTCCTAAAGGTAAAATGAGTGTGATTATTGTTTGTCAGTTCAAAATACTATTTCGATGTCTTCATTTTTTTTAGCTTTATAAATGTTTTCCAGCAAATTAAAGTTGCCACAAGCTACAACTTTTTATGTGAGCACTTATTTATCTAAGTATTTCCTTAAAGGTCAAAGGAATGATTGTGTGGTCTCAAGTTACTCTATTGATGTTTTCATTTTACAGAGCTAACAGACATTACATAATAAAGATTTTTTTAAAGCTACAGTTGTTCATGTCTGTCCACACTCATATATTTTGAATATGTCTGCCAGGAAATAGGTAGTTTTACTATCGAAGTTCCACCAACCATTTACTTAGCACAGGTGACCCTTGAACAACATGGGGGTGAGGGGTGCCTGTCCCCACACACAGCTGAAAATCCACGTGTAACTTTTGACTCCCAAAAACTTAACTACTAATAACAGACTGTTGACCGAAAGTCTTACCAATCATGTAAATAGTTGATTAGCACATATTTTGTATGTGTTATACACTGTATTCTTCAATAAAGTAAGCTAGAAAAAAGTTATTTAAAAAATCATAAGGAAGAGAAAATACATTTACAATATTTATTGGAAAAATAATCCAGGTATAAGTGGACCCACACCATTCAAACTCCTGTGGCTCAAAGGTCAACCGTGCTTTGAAACACTTTTTAATGTTCATATCAGCATAGGAGGCTACCAACAGTTGAGACCATGTGAACGACCCATTTTGATTATTCTTATTTTGCAGATGGTAGGAGTTCAGTTACATTTTTCAGATTTTTTCCTATAATATAAAGAAACTAATTGCTAAAAATATATAAACATGTAAGCTAAAGGAAAACATAAATACATATACACTATTTTAACCAGAAGTAATAAGACTTGCTTAGAGTATTTCCTGAATTTAAAAGTATATATATGAATTATAGTTATGTTTGAAAGGGATTTGTTGCTTCCATATATAAATGCAACAATCAACAAATTATGGCATCTACTATGCAAAAACTTATTTGAGGAGGTGACGGAGGTAAAAGAAACAGAAGAGTGCCTCTACATTTAGGATGCACCGATATTCTCCAGCTAGAGAGATGTGTTTACGCAGGTAGAAAGTTAAATAACAGAGGTGTCACAAGGCAGCATAGAGCTCATTACAGGCAGGTTACACTTTGCAGTGCTTATATTTTATATGCGGGAGTCACTGCGGGCCGAAACGGGACAGACAGTGCTTTCCTTGTAGTAGCTCATGTTCTGTTGAGGATATCTGTCTTCATTGTTGAGTTTTCCTCAGCAATTTGTTCTTCCTCTGGATTCTTTATTCTCCATTATCCTCTTTATTCTTTTGTCACGCTTTTTCAAATCTTTATGTCTTTAAAACTTTAGTTGCTATACTGTTTCATAACATAGTCTTCCACAGGCTCTAAACCATAAGTTGTAGGCAGAAGGCAGGAAAATGAGAATGAGGTAGCATGATAGCTTTATTCTCCAGCATCTGTTCTCAGTGATCCTGAATCTGTTCATTCTAACCACAAGCTATGCACACATTTTTGTTTATGTGATACTTCTTACGGAAAAACTCAAAACTAAGAAAAGCTAGCATTTTCAATAATAAGGCGGTTTAATTAACTGTCAAACTTTCTTAAGATGTTAAGAGAATTGTCTGAATTTACATAATGCAGCTTAACACACTAATTATTGGCCCTGATTACCTAGACATCATTTATTTTCTTGAACTTTCTTGCTGTTAATTTATCATTTGGGAATTTTTAATAGCATTTGTAGCATTTAGCAACATTTTCCCACTACAGGCTTCTTAATTTAGCATTTATTTTACTGATTTTGCAATTTATTGTCTACTCTGAAGTATAATGATAACTAATTTATTTAGCATCTGGTGATGAATCTTTCCCAATTACTCCCAAGTAGTTTAATATCTGGAAAAAAAACCTACAGTGAGGATCTGCTGAACTTCATATTGTGATATCACTGTGTTTCAGATACCAGTCAGACAAAGTTCACTTTCTTTTATTAAAAGTTAATTAGACCCACTTGATCTCTTCCCTAAAGACCTCTAAGGAATGCCCATAGGAAAAACAGAAATTGTTCTCCAGAAAAAAATTGTTTTACCTCTACTCAAGTGCCTGAACAAAAGTTTAATTGAGTTGCCATTGATGCCCCAAAGCTCCAAAATTTCAGAACAGACGATCTTGACCATTAAAAGAACCTTAACAGGTTTCCTACAGTGTTTGATGGGTACACTCCACAGTTCCTGGCACATGTAAGCACTCAGTCAATTAGGGTCAACTGACTGACTCAATCTTACTTGCTGAGTTTGGCAAGATACCCACAAAGTGCTCATCTTTTAACATGTTGAACAAAATCATTGAATATTATTCTTTCCTACCTCAGAATTTCGGCCAGAAACTTACATTAGTTGTGGCATAATGGATAGTAAGATGTCCTTTTCCATTAGTAATTGCTCCATAGCTTTAGCTGCATCTTAAGGTCAATGGTGCCAGAGTTTTAGCTCCTGGGCCAAGTAGTTTCCCCAGTTGTTGAGAGGCTAGCCTTAGTTGCCAATGTTTTTATCTCATTAAAAAAAAAGACACCAGAAAAGAAAAATTACCTACTATCATTATTTCATCTTAATGAAAAAAGATAAGCCTGACATCACAAAAATGGGAAGGACAAAAAAGACAATCATTTCAGCTGAATAAAATTTAGCCTTCATAAAAATTTACCATCCTGTCCTTACTTTCCTTATTTCATCATAAGTCTTAGAAAACACAACTTCAGACCACTTCAAGTTTGTGATTGTAGCCTACGTGATCAGCCTAGAAAGAATTTTTTTAAATATATTTTTATTGATTTCAGAGAGGAAGGAAGAGGGAGAAAGAGATAGAAACATCAATGATGAAAGAGAATCATTGATCGGCTGCCTCCTGCATGCCATACACTGGGGATCGAGCCTGCAACCTGGGCATGTTCCCTGACCAGAATTGAACTGTGACATCCTGGTTCATAGGTCGATGCTCAACCACTGAGCCCTGCTGGCCAGGCTAGAATGGATGTGTTTTTCCTTAAATTGACTATAAGAGAGCTATATGGTGACACTAATATAAGATTAAATTATTTACATATGTTAGGGGTGGAAACCAATGACACAACACTTTCATTATTGTTTTTTCATTTTATTAAATGAAACATGTATCAAGTGCCTCTGTTTGTTGGCACTGCCCTGGACTTAGGGATTACACAGGTGTATCAACCAGTCAGTCCCTGAGGATCTTAGACTGGAAGAAGAGAGCAGTCCTGGACATTCTGGTTCCTGAAAGACTGTAGAACAGAATCTGGAGAATTAAAAGCCAGGGTCTGTGCTAATTGCATTTAGTTTGATTCAAAGATGAGTCATAGACCCATTGAATGAAAGACAGACAAAGCGATGAATAAAAGCCCAATTTTTACTGAAGTCTTGAATCGTAAGTAATGTCTTTTAATGATGATTTGTGTTAAAAATCTTACAACAATGGAGCAAATGTATATATAAAACCAAAGGAAGGGGATGTCTGGCAAATTGATATTAGTGGATTACCATTTCTGAAGACGGACTGTACTATGCTCCTGTTTATCCTGAGGTTTTTAGAAAAGTGTCTGCATAAAAATGCTTGTCTGTAGCATCCCTCCCCAGGGTTAAAGGATATGATGCAGTGACTTTCAGCAATGGATCTGAGATATCCCAGGAATTCTAGAGGCTACCAAATGGAACTTGGCAGGCCCATGCTGTAAAGAGAAACAACTCCACAGTGGACATTTATGCCTCCAATACACATTCCCAAATCCATCCCCATTATCACTTCAGACAATTAAACTAACATCTTCCAGCTGGTATCTATGTAGATATTTTTGTGTGAATATAAGTTTGCCTAAAAAAAAAACAAAAAACACATATTGCTAAATCGTTTATAGAGGCAAAAATAAATAAATAAATTAGACTCAATGTCCTTTAGTAGGGGTATGTTTAAATAAATTAGAATTTATCCAATCAGATACTGCGCATTCAACATTAATAATAATATACATTAATTGGCATGAGGCATGTTCATGAAAAAATGTAGTGTATATTTGAAACAATGTATAGAATAAGATTTGTTTTTAAGTTCAGTAAAGTAAATGTATTTGCATGCCTGCACAGCCTACATGCACTGAAATGCCTTTTCATCAGTACTGTTGATAGGATATCCCAGTATATGCCTAATAACTGGGCAGAAGCTACATTCCATTATTGCAGTCTGTTGATTATGGTAGACAAGAAGATCTAACCCAAAGGACAACTTGAAACAGAATTTTGGCATCTGTGGACCTCACGAGCAGATTAGTTACAGAATTAGAGAGGGCTTCTCACCATCTCAGTCTTTGTAACTCCCAGCCTCTCCTCCAATCCTCAACAGTCAGATACAGGGCCCACAGTATTGAGGGTGAGAATACCCTAAAACAATCTTTGATAGTCACATACAAGGGCAGCAGTATTGAGAGCGAGAATAAACTAAAATGAAAGTGTTCCATTTCAATCCTGCAGTAAACCCCATAATACAAAGCAAGATATGGCTAATTTAAAAAACGTTATTTTGGCGCTTTGTTAAAAAATGTAAGTATGGAAATCCTTTGGAGATTTAGCCCACATGCTGCTGTTCAGAGGTAATAAGCTGTAGATTTTGAATCAATGTCATCAAATGGCTGCCCTTACTCCCCTTTTTCTTTTTCCCGGGGGACAGACCCTGGGGGAGTGGTCCTCCTAAGGCTGATTCTCCAAGGGTGGCCTTCATAGAACCTTGACTAGTTTTAGAACGCCAGCCCCTGCAACTGTTGGCTCAACTCTTAGTGGGGTCCCAGACCACAAACCGGAAAGCATGGTGCTGTGTGAACACTTCAGAAAGGAGGCATTCGTAATGAGTGACGACGAAATCACTTACGCTCAACATCACCGAGCTTTGGGAATACAGTTAAACGGAGCCATCATTTATGAACTTTCTAATGAGTCTTTTCTAATTTGTGCTAAAACCCAAAAGGAATGATATTAAGTTACCTGCTCTTTCGAAATAAATATCCATGTGCGCCTCACCGTTTGCATATATAAGTAAGGCCTCACCATAATACACTGAATGTGGGGGACTTTTTTCTCCTAAAACTTGTTAAACTCCATTGCCCCCCAGGGAGTAAGCTGTATTCCGTACTATGACCTTGAAGGGAGTTTGTTTACTCCTCAGCTAATCAGAAATTATTCAGGCATTAATCCTCAAGAAAATTTTTATTGGCCCATTTCCCATTTCGCATAGAATAGCAAGCAGCAAGGAAAACGGAATTTGAAAGTCAGAGCTAATTGAGACTTTATAACTATTTAATGCTTTGTTTATATATTCATCTGGCTTTTTGGAATTGTTTCAGTTCTATAAATTTTTTTTTTTTTTTTTTTTTGCTGTATTCGATTACACTGAGTAACCAAATGTATTTATTAAGGATACAAATTGTATCTGGGCAATAACTATAACAAAACTTTAGGTACCTCAATTTAAGATTATTTTGAAGATATATACCATCAATTTAGAACAACCCTCTGGCTATTTGACTCATTTCAAGCTCTTGGCAAAAGAGTTAGCAGCGCTCCCATGGGATTCAGCCCTGAGTAGAATAGTGTCATTAGTACTGTAGTTCCTTTCTTTGGTGCTGTTAACCATTCCCGGGAGAGAGAAGGAAAAACACCTAATGCCCACTGCTTATCAAGCTATGAGGTCAGTAAATAATTATACCTTCTTGTTTTGAGTGCAGTATACTGCCACTGCTAATAAACTACATTCAAATGAAGTCTCTAAAGAATAAAATAGTATTCCACATTTTCAAAAGATTCATAGTGATTCCATTTTTGAAGACATTATTCTAATTGTAGTTTCCAAAATCAGTTATTTTTCATTTTGATGTTTTGTTTTCCAAGTATGACTTTTGTAGACTCCTGGAAATCTAAATTAAGTGAAAACTTGACACATATATATTTGACCTTGAACAATGTGGAGGTTAGGCATGCCAACCCCGTTTGCAGTTGAAAATCCACATGTAACTTCTGACTCCCTAAAACCTTAATTACTAATAGTCTACACTATTGACTGGAAGCTCTATGGATAACATAGACAGTTGATGAACATATTTTATATGTTATATGTATTATGTACTGTATTCTTGCAATAAAGTCAGCTAAAAATGTTATTATAAGGAAATCATAAGGAAGAGAACATACATTTACAGTATTTATTGAAAAAAAATTTGAATGTAAGTGGATCCCTGCAGTTCAAACCCATGTTGTTCAAGTGTCAACTACTTATTAAAATGACACTCCAAATTAAAATGGGAAAACTGGAGATTGGAGGAAACAGAAAGAAATGAAATTAGAATGACACAAAAGTCTGAAGTTCTGTTCCAGGATTCCTTGAACCAAAACAAACACTTGGCAGCTCCCCAGATCATGCTAATTGCCTTTTCGTGTATACATTTCCATATGCTGACTAATGGTTTTGGCTTAAAATGCAGTCATTGTAACCCCATTTGGAATATTAATAAAATATTCTTTTCTTTCATGCCTGCCTTGTGGAACTAATAGTTTCTGAACACAAACTGTTACTTTATCTTTAAAGTATTTTTAAAATAGTATTTGTGTTGGTAAAATAAAGACAAAATAGTTAAAGAACACCAGGACTGCCTTTAAAATACTGTGATAATGAAACTGAGGTTAAAGACATTTTTAATTGAATGTATTGGGTTGACTTGCTTAATAAAATTATATAGGTTTCATGTGTACACCTCTATAACACATCATCTGTATATTGTATTGTGTATTCACCACACTGAGTCAAGTCCAAGACATTTTAAATCCCCTATTCCTTCAGATGAGATTCATTTTGAGCCAGAGGCCTAGAAAGCTTAACCTTTTGTATCATGCTATGCCCAGGGCACCCTGACCCCCAGACCAAGGGAGCAAGACTCTCTGTAGATTCATTTCCCTTTGTCACAACTCCACCATGTTGGTGTCAAATGCCCACTGTCCATATACATCACAAGTATATAGATTCCTGAGTAGAGTCATAGAATTTAAAGATAAAAAAGATCTTAGGACTCATTCCGTGTGTAACCAGAACTTGGTTCTCACTGTGCAAGTCAGCACCATTTCCCTGACATACACACATTTTAGCTGTGATGGCCCCACAGTCTGTGCCCCATGGCCTCGCTCAGGCCAACCTCCAAGTCTTTAAACTTTTGCCTAAGAAAAGGCAAGTGGCCTTATTTAATATCTAGATATAACGATGCTTTCTCTGATTTCTTGAAACCCTTTCTTGACCAATGCAACTGCTGATCTTATAATTTTACTGAAATGCATTAATTCTGTAGGTTGAAAAAGTGGTAACCAAAGCCATCCTTTCATATAACATAATATGTACTCTAAACTCAGCATCATTTCTGTTACCACGAGATAGCCTTTGTCAGTGCTTTCAATGTTCTTGCCCCTATGTAATTAAACAGTGATAGAAAAGAATGCTGTTTGCCTGTTGATATGAATGTGTGCAAAGGAGGAGAGGGGTTATAGGTAAAATCCTTTTAAATCTTACTTGCTTAAAAACATATCGAAAGTTTTCATTATATCTCTGGTTTTCTCTTGCCTTACCATGTTAATAGCGGGGAGCAAATGTCTGGATACAAAAGTAATTTGCATTGTAGTTGAGTGTGTATGTACTGGTTACATTGTCCATCTCAGGGTGCCACCACGCGCTCTCCTACCCTGCGCTGGAAAGAACCAGTCCTGGAGACCCAGTCCTGGGAGTGGGCTGGCTTCCTCAGCACGCTGTCCTCTGCCCTCTCCAAAATGAAGTCATCCTGCCCTCCCCTCCCGGTACTGCCGTACATTGCAGCTTTGGACTTCATAGTTTCTCTAAAACCTAGAAATTCGTAATTTTGCTTAATGTGCTCATTGACTTTGGTCAGTGATAGAATGGTTGGGCTATAAAAAAATAATGTCATGACAACATATTAATGACCAATTGCTATGTGCATTTGCCATATGTTAATAAAATCTTAATGTAGCTGTTCCTCCTATCTGGATGGGTAGATGTTCTTTCTATGTAAGTCAACCATGAAAATAAAAACGGACTCGTGTTCTCAGAACTTAATAAGTATCAGGTGTTTCTAAAATAAATGAATATCTGATTTTCAGATCTGCTTACCTTTTTAAAAATATATTTTTTTATTGATTTCAGAGAGGAAGGGAGAGGGAAAGAGAGCTAGAAACATCAGTGATGAGAGAGATCATTGATTGGCTGCCTCCTGCACAACCCTTACTGTGGATCAAGCCTGCAACCTGGGCCTGTGCCCTGACCAGAACCGAACCTGGAACCCTTCAGTCTGCAGGCCAACGCTCTATCCACTGAGCCAAACCAGCTAGGGCCTCTTTTGCTTACTTTTTATGAGGTGTACTATAAGTCAACGTTTTGAGACAAAGTCTAGATCTTGCTCTACAAAGAAATCAGGAGTAAGAGTGAAGCCGGCTTAGAAGTCACGTACCAGTTGTCCACGTTGCTTTCCTCTTCTTCAGCCTTTCCTGGCAGCTCTGCAGCAGGACATGCAGGCCGGAAGGCTTTACCCAGAGCTGTGAAAATAGAAGGAAAAGACAGAGGGGTTAGCAAATCTAGGGGACACCAAGAACTACATTTAACTGGGGCCAACCTGGAAAGAAAGGAAAGGGAGACTCCCACAAGACTCAGACGTGGCCTCAGTGGAACCCGTAGCCTTCTCTCCTGCTGCCTTTCCTGCCCTCCACTCACTGGTATTGCAGCTGCCTCCCGCTCCCAGCCAGCCCTTCTGCTGTGTCTCCATGTTCACATTCTCCCTCTCTCCATTCTTTCCTCACGGCTCCTTATTTATCCTTCAAGAATCAACTCAGGACCCCCCTCCTTGAAGAAGCCTTGTGTGATCCTCACTGTGTTGGATCTCATGTCTTGGCTCTAGATGCTCGGGGAACTCTACACACATTTACCTTGGCATTTCCCACAGTCGGCTGGAATTATTTATGCTTAGATTTCTCTCTCCTGTTATACTATAAGGTCTTTGAGAAAAGAGTGATTTATTCATCATAACCATCTTGCAACCCAGGATCAGGCATAGTCCGTGGCAAATAGTAGGCATTTAATAAATAGGCATCTGAACTAAAACCAACATGTGGGTTTTCAGATTTCTGCAAGGGAATTGACTGGTCAGGAGAATCATGACTTTATTCTTTATTTGAATTATTACCTATGTCTTGACAGTTTAAGTGGCTTTACAGAAATAAACTGTACCCAAGAGTATGATCATGTTTCAGTAGCCTCTGTGTGTCTGTGTGTGTGTGTGTGTGTGTGTGTGTGTGTGTGTATTTAGGACTTACTCTTTTTAAAGAGCATTTCTCCAAGATGAGAGGCAATAATTTTTGAAGCTCCTGCCTTTGACCCCTTTTAAATTTGAATTACATAAATTTGCTGACATTTTTAAGCATAGATTAAATATGTCAGGGAATGAGTAAATCCTTAGAAAATGTCCTTAGGATATAGGTAAAATAGTGTGAAGAGAAACATAAGAAAGGAAGTTCAGTAAATGGAAGGTTTGGAGAGGGTATGGTGTCAGTGGATTACTAATGAATCTTTGAAATTTATCCAATACCCAAGAAGAAACTGTATATCATGTGAATGTCTATAGCAGTCCATGGAATCTCAGGCTGAAATTAATTAAAATGTTGAAGTGCTATAGGTCGGATTTGGGACACGGTGGGGATGTTTTGGTATGATTTTGTTTAATATTCTACTTGGAATGGGTATACAACTCTATATGACACATGTACCTTCCAAAATATTTATCTGTTCATCACCACCAGCAAGAACATAGCAGCTTCTCTGTGACTCAAGTCAACACCGATTTTCAATTTGGAAATAGAAGTGAAAGCCTGAGACTGGTACCCAGTCAAAGACAACAATGCTTTCAAATATCCAGAGTGGACTAGGAGCTAAGGAGCCATTATTCAAAAGCTGAACCTTTCACTTCTACTGTGTAGAGCCGGTGGGAAAAAATGGAATTAGTCTGACCCATAACTCTTCAATCTATTCTCCTCTTTAGTGGGATTGGAAGGAACTGGCCCTGGGCCTCGGGAGGCAGCAGCATTCTGGCCGAATTTGGGACCCTGCATTTGGAATTTATGCACCTGAGCCAATTATCAGGAGACCCCATCTTTGCTGAAAAGGTGAGATTCTCCAGGACGCCTCGCATTGCAGAGCACCGCTGTGAGAAACAGTGTCCTCTGCTGAGAGGTTTGATAATATTGCATGTGGAAGAGAACAATCACATTTAATATAGCAGCCCTTCATGAAGTTTTGTTACATGCACCTTTCCTTTAACCAACTGTGAGCTCACCGTCTTTCCATGGCATGAGTCTAGCTCAGCGTGAGATCACCTGGCTTCCAAGGCTGATTCCCTACCCCTCAATCACGTCACTTTCTCTGAACTCTTTTTCTTATCTAAAAATATATAAAATTATATGGACTATATGAACCAAGTATATAAAATACTTTTTAAACTCAAAGTGTTATATGAATGCAAAGTAGCTATTGAGTTAATTTCTAATTTTTAAAAAACAAACATCAATATTTGAATAAATCCAGTTTCACCCCACCATTGCTGCCCTTAGCTTTCACCTCACTTCTCTGCTCCACCTTACAGCCACACACTCTCCGGCACCCCAGTCACACCAGTTACACACACACATCTTAAGTTATCACTCCCAGCATAACCTCAGCCCTCGTGGCCTGCAAGGCCTGCTTCTCCCTTTTGCTTCCTCTCCTCCCAACCCAGTCTCTTTTCATGGCCTTTGTCCTTGCTCCTCCCTTTGCCAAGGTCGCTCTCCCTCCAATTTCTGCATGGCTTGCTCCTTCGTTTCTTAAAGTGTCTGCTCCAATACTCTTCCATCAGCCTCCCAGCCCACCCTGAGTAACAGCCTCACCGCTCCACAGCCTTCTGTCCTATTAGCATCCTGTGTGTTTTCCATAGCACTTATTACCACGGGTTATAGTCCTCGCATTGCAGATAGGATGTTTCTTTATGCGATGTCTTTCTCATCCCACCGGAATGGACTTTGCTTATCCACTGAAATATCACTAGTTCCTTGGACGGCATCTGGCATACGGCAGATCAGTGTGACTGTGTTCATTGCTGCCTATTATTTTTGTAAGCTGGTAGCGACTAACTTTGTTCTAATCCTGCATCATTTAAATCAATTTTTTTTCTAATATGGAAAACTATCATCAAGAAAGAGAGAAGAATGACACCAAAATTGTTTTTTTGGATTTTCCTAGTAACATTTTATTTTCTATTTTGTAGGTAATGAATATCCGAACAGTACTGAACAAACTGGTTAAACCACAAGGCCTTTATCCTAACTATCTGAATCCCAGTAGTGGACAGTGGGGTCAATGTAAGTCAAAAGATTATCATTGTTTGCCCTGTGGGTGTGTCTCAGTGGTTAGAGTGTTGGCCCACACAAACAAGGGGCTCAGATTCGGTTCCCAGTCAAGGGCCATACCTGGGTTGCAGGTTACATCTCGGCCCAGTCGGGGAGCATGTGGGAGGAAACCAATCGACGTGTCTCTCATACTGATGTCTCTCTCTCCCTCACTTCCCCTCCCTCCCTTCCACTCTCTCTAAAAATGAATGGAAAGAATATTCTTGGGTGAGGATTAACAACAACGAAAAAAGATTAGCATTGTTTTAGCTCTTTATGGCCTCCCTTCCACTCTCTCTAAAAATGAATGGAAAGAATATTCTTGGGTGAGGATTAACAACAACGAAAAAAGATTAGCATTGTTTTAGCTCTTTATGGTACCCAGCACTGCCCTGGTAACAGAAAGAAAAAAGCAGAATAAAGCACAGTATTTGGGGAGATTGTTTAGAAAAGGAGAAAGAAGACCTGGTCCCTTTAATAAATAGGCTTCTGTCACTAGACAGACTGTAAGTGTTACCTGGAAACTAGAGTGTTTTGCTTTTCATGCGGAACTGTGAGCATGATGACATAGAAGCACATTTAAAGCTATTGATCAGAAAGGGAAGATCTAGTCAGGGTAGTAGGGGAATGTTAGCCTGTAACAAACTAGACATGTGGGTGAGGGGGCGGGGGAATTGTTCCTTTGTTTTAATGACTGTCATCAGGATTTTCTATAGAGTAACTAGATCATTCTACTTCATAGCAGTTCCTTTCTGCTTGACTACAAGATGAGAGAGGAGCCTGAGTCTTTAAGGGTTAGGAAATTGAAAGAGCAAACGGCGTATTTTTTCTGCTTAATTTTAAGCCAGCAGGTAAAGGTTCCTTGCCAGTAGAGTTCTCCTTAGGGTAGGAGAAAGTATTGTGCCAGAAGCCCTCACTTGAGAGCCTGGCAGACTTTGACCAGCAGTGTAATGATTCAGAGTCGTTGAGAGAAATGTCCTCAAGCTGCTTTGGAAAAACAGTGGTAGATGAAGCAGCAACTGAGAGCCAGTGAAGAATACTAAGTGAGACGCCTAGCTGTGCCGAGTGTGTTCGAATGCCTTACAATTTACTCTAATTTGAGTTGTTTCATTATATTTAAATGCCATATATTCTTAGATGGCTGGGCCTCACTGCTGCTTTGGAAGTACTCTGCTTAAAGAATAACTTAGTAGAAAAAAAATGCTAACATCGATGTGTGTTAGTAATGGCTTGGAAAGGCCTAGCTTTTGAGATCATAAAACCATAATCAAGGTTGCCACGTAACCTCAGCGTGGTCCACCAATCACTGGGCATCCCTGAGACCTTTCAGAGAGTCCACAAGGTCAAAGGTGTTTTTATAATAACACTAAGACGTTCTGCCACAGTGCTGACATTTGCACTTAGGTTGCAAAAGTACTGATGGGTGAAGCTACTAAAGTGAGAACCACAGCCGAGGCTCCGAATAGTCGTCACATTTTAAATCTTCACAGCGGGTTTGAAAAAAAAATAAAAAAAAAAAGAAGAAAAAAAAAAGCCAGTTTCACTTATGAATGTTCATAATGAAGCAAAAATAAATTATTGATTCTAGTAAATCTCAGCCATTGAATACCCATCTTTGTAATATTCTGTGTGATTCAATCCAAAGTACACTTAAAGCACTCCTGCTGCTTAATAAAGAACAGTGGCTGCCTCACAGAAAAGCATTTGTGTGATCCTGAGTCCTGAGCTGAACTTACTGTTTCACGGTCACCCGTTCCACTTGAAAGAACAACTGAGGACAGACTGGTTTTTCCGAGTTGGGCAGTTAGTAGATGTGTTCTTGAAAATGAGCCTGCCCACTTCAAGGAAAACTGGCAGAATCTGTCCCGATGATAAAATTTGAACTCTGCATGAAAATTAGAATCTTGGGAAACGTGTATATGCCACCAGGAATGAACTCATTGCCTTGAAGCAACACTTGGAGACTGTTCTGATGAGATTGGTGGTGATATTCACAAATGCATAATGAAATGTGTCGACATTTGGAAGATCTGCGTAATTCAAGTGAGCAATACTTTCCGAATGACCAGTGCATGCTTTTACAAAAATCATGTAGAAGATTCATTCAAAGCACAAGGGAGACCAATGGATGTTAATGCAACAGCACAAAAATGCATTGATATGGTTTCTAATTCTACATTGCAACTTTTAAAGCACTCTAACCTTTAACAAAAACCACTTGTCAAGTTTTGTTGTAGTATCAGAGAAGAATATCCACAATAATCTGAAAAAGACTTAAATATTCTTCCCTTTGCAGCTGTATAACTGTGAGATGGGTTTTCTTCATCTGTTTCAACCAGGACAACATATAGTATAGATGGAATATAGAGCAGATATGAAAATCCACCTATGTTCTAGAACAGGAAACGTCAAAGAGATTTACAAAAAATATGAAATAGTGTCACTCTTCTCACTAATTATTTTTTGTAAAAATATAACATTTTTATGAAAAAATTGTTCTAAGGGGTATATTATTGTTGTTTTAAATATATTAAGAAAATATATTTAATTCTGTTTTAATTTCCAATATTGTAAATGTTGGTAATATTACAGAAACAAGTTTTTTGGAGTGCTTATTCATTTTTTGAAAGTATAAGGGGGTGCCCTGGCCAGTTTGGCTCAGTGGTTGGAGCTTCGGCCCACACACCAAAGGGTGGTGGGTTCGATTCTAGGTCAAGGACACATACCTCAGTTGCAGGCTCTATCCTGGCCCGGTAGGGGTGCTAGTGGGAGGCAGTCAATCGATGTCTCTCTCTCTCTCTCTCTCTCTCTCTCTCTCTTTCTCTCTCTCTCTTTCTCTCTCTCTCATCGATGCTTTTATCTCCTCCCCCGCCCCCCTCCCGACTCTATCTGAAAGCAATGGGAAAATATCTTCAGGTGAGGATTTTTTAAAAAGTGTAAAGGAGTGCTAAGACTATAAAACGTTTGAGGGCCACCGGAGTATTTGGGATAAAGCAGAACTGGAGTAGCTTTCTTTCTAAGGACGAAATGGCCACATGTGGTTCTCTAAAAGGACAGGGTTTTTGGAGTTCTCCTCCTCATGAAAGTTCAAAAGTTGAAGAAAAGTCTGAGGATTTACTGTTTTATTTTCCCTGTGACTTAGGGTTTAGGAGTCACTATGGAAAGGGACAAAAGAGTCCGTTGTACTGGTACATCCTGGCTTCACCTTCCGGGTCACAAATATACTATCTATTTGGCCATGTTTCCTGGTACAAAGAGCCCTTTATATTTGGATTGCTTATGGGTCAGTTTCCTGGTAGAAAAACAAACAGGGTTGATGAGTTCCCCTTGTCTCTCCTCCTCCACCCTATCCTGGGTTCCAACCACAAGGAAGACTTATGTTTTTATTCTTTAATCAAGCCTGCTTGGCTGTGCCCACATTTGTGCTTGTTCTGTTTCTTTCTGACTCTACCAAGGCCCAGCTCGATTGCCATTTCTTCTGGGAGGACTTTGTGTTCAAGACTCCGGTTAGAATTTGTCAGCACCCATTCCTCCTCTACTCACCCCCTTCTTCCTCCTCATCCCAACACTTTGGGTACTTTCCGGTTACAGTCCTTTTCCTAATGATTCATATACTTACCCATCAACCTAGGGATCCAAACTTTTGAGGGCTATGACTTTGTCTTAGTCATATGTGTTAACCCAACGCACGGTATCTTGCACCTAGTAGGTGTTCACTTAACTTGAATTTTGTGGACATTCATGCACTCTGTACGCAATCTGACTCTCGCTCTGCCTCTGCTCTTAATAGTGGTTCTATTTATTCTCTTGGAACAGTTTCCCATGCTCTTCCGTTGTGACTAAGAAGCAGCATCTGGCCCTGGTCACTAGTCATAGAAAGAGATCTGGTGGCTGTTGAGACCAGATGTGGGGCTCCATGTCAATAAGCAATAATTATCACCCTTCTTTGATTAATATAACTAATATCCATATAGTGTCACTAGCATCACTGGGGGATTGCTCTGAGGAGTTCAGATTCAGATGAAGTCTACAAAATTTAAAAAATGAGGCTATTGAGTATTCTTTTTGTCTTGTTCTTTTGCTATTTTCTCTCTCTTTAAATATTAGGAATCCTTTTATGGGACCTATTTCTATTGGGAAGAAAAGGATACATTACCCCCTTTAGAGAAGAACATAATAATTGAGTGACAATAGTACACATTACCTTTAGAGCATTTGGGAATAAAAACACGACATATGTTCTTTCTAGCAATAGGCGGTCCCTTCCTGCTGGCCAAATCCGGCATGTTCTCTCCTCCACCCATGAAGATATTTACACAGGGCCCTGTTGCCAACACAAACAGTCATCCAAAACCAGAGGAAGCTTAGTGAGTGAGATGCTAAAATCTCAAAGGGCTTTCTCTCGTGTTTCTCCTCTATGTGCCTTTATTTTTATTCTTTCCTAACATGAAAATTTTATAAGCAGGAAATTTAAAAAGTAAAAAATTAACTAGCATTTGCTAAACAATAGTTAAAATACATGTAATACTATGTAATCCTTTTTTCCTTTTTTTAAAATCACCACATGCCCAAAATTGCTTCTTGCATCTATTATAGAATCATAACCCAAGGAGTAGTGGGGGGAGGGGAGGCCCAGAGCATGAAGCCGCTGCTTCTGGCTGTTGGGTTTCAGATCTCATCGCTTTAACTCGGAGGACCTGTCTGGATCATGGCCATCATTTCCTATTACCTCCTTCAGGCCTTGTTATGCTGACAGGAGCTGGACAGTGACCCGCCTGACCATGCATCGCTTGCATTTGTCTCCTGCAATCATGTTTGTAACAACAGGGCTCATTATTGATGAGATAGGTCTTCGTCTATTTAATTTTTAAATGTCAGAGGTTTCTGTGGTGATTTACTTAGGAAACTGTAAAGGTCACTTCAAACACTGCTATTTTAAGAACCAGCTCTACAATGGTAAAAACACTCTTTTACATTAAAATTAAAACTATTATTCTGGACTTTTCTAATAAAATCCATATTTAACCACTTAACAAATACAGCCCTTCTAGCCTGAATAGATGTAGTCCTTATTAAGAATGACTTAGAATTTTTGCTCTGTTCAATTGTTTACTGAGTAGCCACTCAATGCCATTTTCCAAGATAAGTGCATCTTTTTAATGCTCGTGTTCTCTATGAATTCTGTAGATGACATCTGTCTTTGTAGCTAAACATGCTTGAAAAATAAAAGTATAAAGGGCAAAGGAACCCATGTCGTGTTATTTGGTGAAGAGCAAGCAGGTCCACATGCCAGCCTCTGTATGAGTCGAATCAGATGGCAGGAATCAGAAGGCTGTAATCTCATGTAGCGTCCGTGAGGCTCAGGTTCCTCATTTTTAATGAGGGTACCTACCCTACAAGTTGCGGGATTGTTGGTCCTGTATGTAGTGGATCTGGCACAATAAATGGCAGCGGAGGATTGCAGAAATGATGTGTAAGGAAGAAAAGCGCCTGCCACTATCTTCTTTCTTACCACCACCCCCCACCCAAGGTTTTTGACCCTTCTTGTTTTATTGCAAGCCACGTTTTTAAAAGATTTGCTAATACTCATAGCTTTGCCATGGTTTATATTATTGAGCTAAACAATTAAATATTTATTAGAATATATACTGTGAAACATTTTCATTTTGGTATGTTTACTAGAGAACCAGATTTTTGGAATTAGGGGGGGATTATATATTTTTTTTTATCTTCCTGCTTACAAAATTACCCTGGTAATTATTTAGAGTATATCGCATTAGTTAACAGCACATCTGCTCGTTTCAGAATGTCTTTCTGAAAACAAGAGATATGTTGGAATTTAAATGTAACCCCGAGTTGCAGTTGACGTAGGGTTTTGCATCCTCGTTGCTAATGTAATTTTGCTGCATTATCTGAATTAAAGGCTGAATCACTCTAAAATTCATTTCCCTCCCTTGCAGATCATGTATCAGTTGGAGGACTCGGAGACAGCTTTTATGAATATTTGCTAAAGGCATGGTTAATGTCTGACAAGACAGATCTGGAAGCTAAGCAGATGTATTTTGATGCTGTTCAGGTAAACCCAATAGTTAAATCATCTTTGCCACTCAGCTCTGACTTGTAACTTACTTATTCAATCAAGCTTTAATGAAAAAAAAGTGGAATACTACATAAGTGAGTTACAAATTATTTCCAGTTAGGAAGAGTAAACTATCTGCTAACGAACTATAACAATAGTCAACATACTTGATGTATGCAGTTCTCAGAGGGCAATTAAGTTTTTTACATAGTTCAAACCTCAGTGAAGCTTTACATATCTGAAAGGAAAAGGTTTGCATATCTGAAAAAAAAAGATATTTTTGTGCTTAGAGTCTATTACAGTTATGGAGAGAAAAAAAATCCTGAATTTATATTCTGAAAATTGACTAAGTTAAAGTGGCCTGCCTATACATTTGAAATAAACTTATCTCCAGAGATATATGGACAGTACTCTCAAATAAAAATCTGAAGTCACCCTAATATTATTAACAGTTTTCAGAGGTCCTTTAAAATGGAGGAAGAATGAGAGGGAACAAACCCTTGTTGAATTGCGGACTGTGTGCTAAGAAGTGTTAGGTAGATACTCTAAAGTACTAGTTTATTTCCTCACAGTTTAGATGTTATTCACCTTGTGTTACAGATTGTATTACAGTTGTATTACAGACAAGACAACTGAACTTCAGGTTGAGTGTGAAATAAAAATTCAGATTAAAATTTGTGTCAACACCTCACCACTATGGATTTATTTGTGAATAGGATTTCTGTACTCATGTATATATATTTTTTATGGGCAGTAAGTTAGTGAGGTAAGTCAGAAACTACTTAGCAAAGTCTTTAGGAGGTGGCCAGTGTGAGAGTAAACTAAATCTCAGTCAAAAATGAAAATAAAATTTGAAAGTAAAAGAAGAAAATTATTTTATATAAAATACCTGAACTTGTACCCAGCTTTTCAGGAACAAATTTTGTAGCACAATCAAGTACGCTTCTGATTTTTAAAAGTACTTTATATGGTAACATATTTTTTGATATTAATTATTATTAAGGCATCTCAAATAATGTTGTAAAATTATGGTGAAACCATCAAAAAATTGACTGCTTAGATTTTTTTTTTAATTTAGAATAGTAATTTTTTTTTATAATTTAGAGTAGTAGAGGAGAGAGAAAAAAATGGAAATTTGGAATTCCAAAAATGTAGCCATTGTTCTAAAACTGATCTTCCTCAGAAAAGGTCTGAGTGGTTTTGATATAGACTGATTTATTTATTTGACTATAAATGCAACTTGCTTTGCTCTGATTGACCAGATTAAATGCCACATTGGTCCCCACTCAAGGTCAATAGGGAGCTTCCCTAATAGAGCAGCTACAACTCTGCTATTTCACAGATGAGAACTAAAACACCTTAGCTAGGACCCGGGCCTGCATTTAGCACAGCCTTTATTCAGGCACATGATGGACATCAAAAGCCTACTTACTAGGATAGGTCCGCACGGCCTCTTCCAGGTTTCTTTTTCTTCATTCCTGTGGGATTTAGGTTTTAACCTAGGGAGTTCCTCACCATACAGTGTGGTTTCCATAATGTCATTTTTTAATTACTATCCTGGCAGACATTTTAATTATTCTCATCCCTAAAACCTGCTGTTCCAGGAAAAGCAACTTTAAAATATTCTTTGAAGTATTTTCCCTCAGTTTCTAGAACTATACCCACACAGCTTTCAACATATTGTATTTAGACAAACCATTGACAGGAAAATCCATTAAGAACAATTGAAGTCAAAGTGTTTCTTGTTTCTCTTAATAGTAAAAACACTTTCAATCCATTGTGTTTTCAACTTAGAAAGAGCAGCTAGAACACTTAAACTTCTGATTTTGACAAGTAGCCATGTCTTACCTAGCAAAGTTTCTTTGTCTAGTTGTACTTACAGAGATAGATCATTATTATCACAGAGAGGGTGCCTTACATTATTGTTCTGTACAGTTGAATTGCTAGAGATATGGTTCATCAGTTTTAGCTGCAAGTGGGTTTTAGAAAGGGTTTAATCCAAGAGTGGTATGGTTTGGGGGGTTTCTTTGGTTGTTTTAATAATAAAATACCCTGAACTTCTAATTGGCTATCATGGCCTTCTCTGGAGACCATACTAAGAATCCACAGGGAGAGGTGCTCACCCTGAAACAGGGCCATTGGAGTGAACAGTACCTGGGCAGATGCTATATTAGACAATCAGGATTCTACAGGCTTCATCAAACTAATTTTTTTCTAATATAGAAGGATGAAAATCACAAAATATACAATACTCTTTTTTCCTAATTAATTCTCTATACACTTCACACAACATTTTTTTAAATATATTTTATTGATTTTTTAGAGAGGAAGGAAGAGGGATAGAGAGTTAGAAACATCGATCAGCTGCCTCCTGCACACCGCCCACTGGGGATGTGCCCGCAAACCAAGGTACATGCCCTTGACTGGAATCGAACCTGGGACCTTTCAGTCCGAAGGCCAACGCTCTAGCCACTGAGCCAAACCAGTCAGGGCAACACAACACTTTTTTAGAGCTACTTTCCCATCCTCTGTATTAACTTACATTTGCCAATTGCCATACAAACATTGCTTTGGAGGCCTTGGAACTTAGTTGTCTACTTTATATTAAAAAGTAGCAATTTAGTCAGAATCATGCCAAAAATAATATAGTGCTTTATGCAGGATCCATAACAGGATAATAATGTTTCTCTGATCCATGCTCAAAAGCTATTGCTCTTGCTATGTAGAAAGAATAATTTCTTGGCTGATGAACAGGTATCTGCTTAAAGGACTTTATTGCAATTTGTGCTCTGAGAAGTATAAATAGCTAAGATGTTCAGTTGCATTAAACAAGAATGAAATATTAATGTAATAACTGGGTCATCAATAAAATTAGCTTAACCACAGTGAATGAGCACAGTAGTATGTTTGTTTATTTATTACCATCTTGATTTCATTTGTTTACTTAGAATAAAGGTAGGGAAAGTTTTATCTGCCTGTGTATTCATTTTAATTTATTCTTCTCTATCACAAGTTTTATCCGTGTCTACTATTCCCAAATGTGCTTCCTAAAAACCCTTCTTTTTTGATAATAGTATAAAAGGTACAGACACTGTCATAGCCCTAGTCCCTCTCTATGAAGTAATTGTGGGGGGGGGGGGTAACATGTTTTAGTATAAATTTGAGAAGAGATTACAAATGCTGAAAATAAGTGTTACTTTCAGGCAATCGAGACTCACTTGATCCGCAAGTCTAGTAGGGGGCTGACGTACATCGCAGAGTGGAAAGGCGGCCTCCTAGAGCACAAGATGGGCCACCTGACCTGCTTTGCTGGAGGCATGTTTGCGCTGGGGGCAGACGATGCTCCGGAGGGCCTGACCCAGCACTACCTTCAGCTCGGAGCTGAGATTGCCCGTACCTGCCATGAATCTTACAATCGCACATGTGAGTACATGTTATTCTTCATCTACAGTCTATTGCCACATGCTTTTATTTCGTTCAGTAAGGAATTTGGTCGTTGTTGCCCTCAAAAGAATATCCACTGTGCCTGATGAAACCTAATAATCATGATTAATATATTAAAGGCATATGTGTTTTCAGCTTAAAAGATACTGCTTTGCTACATAAAAATATTTACTCTTAGTTTGCCAAGAATTGGAAATCGAGGCCATAAAACATTAGGCCAGACTAATTTATTGGCCTTGCTTTAGGTAAATAACATTGGATAAGAGTTTCTGTCTCACTGCCAAAGAGATGTAATATATTTTTGTAAATTATCGTTAATCTTTCCAGTGTCTCTATGAATGAGATTTTGACTTTGACTCCCTCCTTATAAAATAGGGCTTGAAGCACAAAGATTAAATAACCTCTCATGACATAATGACTTAGAATTCACACCACTGATTTTCTAGCTAGCTTATAAGGTATTTCCTGGGACCTTGCACCTACCCACTGGGTCCTCAATAACTGTTGGTTAAATGAAAGAAAATATAGAATCATTACCATAGATGACTGAATTTTAAAGTATATTAAATAGCCCTGGCCAGTGTTAGATTATCAGTGATTAGATTATCTGCCCTCAAATCAAAGGGTCACGAGGTCTATTCCCAGTCCAAGGGCACGTACCTGGGTTGCAAGTTCAATCCCCCACCCCAGTTGGGGCATGGGCAGGAGGCAACCAATTGATGTGTCTCTCTCATATCAATGTTTCTCTTTCTCTTGCTCTTCTCCCTGCTCCTCTTCCTTCCTCCCTTCCACTCTCTCTAAAAATCAATGGAAAAAATATCCTCAGGAGGATTAACAAAAAGAAAATGTATACTGAGTATCATTTACTACTAGTGTCTCGTGCACATTGAAAGAAAATTAATTAGCAGTGGCCGGCAGGGTGGGACTGGGCAAGACAGGCTGGGCATACCCTGGAGCAAACCTCCCACGGGCGCCGCAGCTGGATGGTCGACTGTGGAGTGAGCGGGGTCCCTCGGGCAGGTGGGGTCCCTTGGCCTGGTCTGCAGATGGGGCCAAAACCCGCTCTCTGACATCCCCCGAGAGGTCCCAGATTGCAAGAGGGTGGTTCTCGGGTGACGCACCCCGGAATCAGGCTCCCTCCTCTCTGGTTCCAGGTGCGTCACCCGAGAACCGCCACTGCCAAGTCACAGCAGCTTGGCAGCTCCTGCTTTGAGCATCTGCCCCTTGGTGGTCAGTGCGCATCATAGCTCCTGTTCAGACGTTGGCTTAGCCTCTTATGTATTATAGATATGATGTTTATAACTATTTCTTAAAGTGATTTGTTATTGTTCTTGACTATTGTAAAGTGCTTTCTAGTTTCAGTTAAGTTGTAGACACTAAGCATTATTCAGGACAATAACCTTTGTTACCCATTCCATATTCTTTAGTTGTGAAACTGGGACCAGAAGCTTTCAGATTCGATGGTGGTGTTGAGGCCATTGCTACAAGGCAAAATGAAAAATACTACATCCTACGGCCAGAGGTTGTTGAGACTTACATGTACATGTGGCGACTGACTCATGATCCAAAGTACAGGAAATGGGCCTGGGAAGCTGTAGAGGTAAAATTTTAATTTGCTTGTGTTTCATATAAATAAATGTGTCAGAAAAAAAAATGTAGCATGTACAGATAAATATAGCATATCAACTTTTCTATAATTGTTAAAGCTTTGACCAGACTTTTTCCATTCAAGACTGAGTGTTTTCATTTAGGTCATCCTGCATATTTGCCTTCAGCTTTTCAGCTTTGCTTAATATATATATATATAGAGAGAGAGAGATTGAAGGAAATATCTAGAAAAGCATATTATAAAATTAAGTTCCCACGACTAGAAGTGACGACCACTCAACTCCACAAAGAGTTATAGGCAACTTGGTGATAGTCACCCCTTGCCTGTTGTCTGTTCCAAGAAACACTGTGTGTGTGTGTGTGTGTGTGTGTGTGTGTGTGTGTGTGTGTGTGTGTGTGTGTTCTCTATTAGTCTTTGGGCATTGAAATGATAATATAGTACATACTTTTACTTAGAGTAAATTAGCTACTTAGTTTTAGAAATAACCTGTAGAAGAACTATTTTCTGCAAGTTCAGGTTTCTCTGAATGTCGATAAGCTTTCCACCTGTCCAGGGTGCTGATTTAATTCTTTGTCATCTCTTGGGCCTCTTCCTGCCGAATATGGCATATCATCTTCCTAAACTAAACTATTGTGTGTGGATGCCACAGAGGCACCCTACAGAGTGTGCATCAAATGATGTCTAATTTTAAGAGCTCTTATTCTGAAACGAGTGGGAGGGAATTCAGGGGATGAGAACAAGCAAAGGCTTTAATTACGCTTTCTTATTCTCCACACTCTTTCTTAGAAAGTTCGCTATCTTTAAAAACAGTCCATTAGGAGTAACTTCTCTCAGGAAATCTAAGATGAATATTGCCTTTGTCTAAAATTTAATATCTCAGGAAGCCATTGATAAATCTCGCTTATTACCCTGTTCATTTAGTGTGTGTCTTATCACTAGTCATCACTCATTTTAAGTAATAGCAATTCTTTAGGCCTTTTTAAATATTTTTTTGCAGTTTTCTAATTATAGTTAGTCAGTGGTAATTTCAATTTCTTTAAAAATGTTTTCTCTGAAAAATGTATTTAAATTACATTTCATCTATACTTTGTTGATAGGGAATTATTTTGGTCTTCAATAAGCCAGCAAAGGAATTAAGGCTAGCGCTCACCTTGGAGATATCAGTTTAAATTAAAAATAGCAGGAATTATGTTTTTCATCAAATCTAAAACGCCATTTTTTACGTACCCCTAAGAAAGTACAGCCCTACCAATTAAATTGTGTCATGACAATTTTGGAGATGTTAAAATGTGAAAAATGTATGACAGAGACTTGCTCAAAAAGAAGCTTTGATTTGCTTGTTCCTCGGGGGAGTTTGTTGGTGAAGTAAGAAGGTTGATGTGAGGTGTTAGGAATTTTGCCTGTTACCACCTCTTAGTGTAGGATATGATGTGAAATGGTTTCATCGTGTCCCAGTGCAGGGATCCTCCTGTTTTTGCCCCTAGTAACTTCAGCTGGGACTTGAGACGCAGTGGGGAGAGAGGAGTGCTGGGGGCTCTTGCCTCTTCTAAAGCACAGAAATCACAGAGTGGGCAACACTTAGTTCACTATCGCATGCCCTCGGCCCCCTGTGTTGGTGTTGCAGCTGCAGTGGGTGATGCCCGCGTGCTGGCAGCATTACCCCAAGTGCCCGTGACTTTTCTGACTCAGAGTTTCTCCGCAGGCAGCTCGCCCCGGTATGGGAAGAGGGGGAAGAGTTCCTGGTCCCACCAGTGAGATACTGGAGTGGGTGGGTGGCTTTCCCAGTCTTCCTTCTTCGAAGAATACTTCTGAGATGTGTTCTGCGTGGTTCCTCAGAGGTGTAGGCGGGAGGGAGCCCTAGTTGCACACAGCATGTTTCCCTGGCTCCTCTCACTTCCCTGTTTCACTCTCCCCACTTCCTGATATCACCTCCCCCAAAATTTCCTGCATCCAACCCGTGACTCATGCTCTGTTTTTAGGGGAACCCAAATTAAAACATAGGGGGCCCTTAAAAAATCACCTAGTCCAGATTCCACGCAAAGGAAAGACTCCTGTGCCGATCTTCGCCAGATGGCTATTCCTCATCACTTCAAGGACTTTGTAGCACAAAGGAACATGCTACTAATAACGTGGTTCATGTCATTTTTTAATGGCCAGGAGTATTAGGAAGTTACTCCTTTTAAAACCAGAATTCACAGTTCTGTGCTTTTGAAAAAAATAATCTCTCTCTCGTACAATTCAGCTCCTCAGTTATCTGAAGACTGTACCTTCTGCCAGCTGTTCCTCCCTCATCCACCCTTTTCCTCCACCTTCTCCTGACACGGTTCCCAGCTGTGTTCTTTCAGGGCTGAGCACTGTGACTCAGGAACCGCTCTCCTGAGGGCTAATTCCTACAGCCTGTGGTCCAACTTGTCCCTTTAACAGATTTAGAAAACCCCTGGCTTAGGTGGAAACTGTGGCCGAATGATGTTAACGAGTACATTGACGACTGTTGAGGCATCTCTTTTGTTGTGTGCTTGTTTTCACCCATACTTCTGTCCTGTCTCTAACAAGCACTCCCTTCCCAGCCTTCTTTCAGTGGTACACTTGTTAAACCTGCTCTCCACGTCTGAAGGCAGGATAGGAAGGTATAGAGGCCCGTGTACAACACTGGAGACTCCCTCCACAGGTTACAAGCAATCCATTAGTCTCAGGTGTTCCAGCACTAGGGAACTGACCTAACAGGAAAACCATCTACCTGTTTTTTTCTCAATAATGTCATGAAGAACTACATTAAATTCCTCCTAATTAAACATGTGTAATTAATATCCTGATAAAGCTCTTACCATAAGTTATACACATACATTCCTATATGTGTAGGTAAATATGGATTATATAATGTCTATAAATGTAGGTATGTGTAGATTATATGATGTCTCCACTGGGCTAGAGTTGTGGATAAGCCTTATGTAGGAATGTTCATTTCTTTATTTGCACAAACATTTCTCTCTTGTTCCCTGAATCTAACCTTTTACACATGGACATTTTGGCTCTCAGAGAAAGATTTGTCTTCCCAGTGTCTTGCTTCTGCCCACCCAGGCTTGATGCCTGTTTTCAGACTCTTTGATATGTCTGTTTTTGCCTGATTCTCAGACCAAACTCCACAAGTTAGCCTTCTTATTAGCGTTGTTCTCTGGGGCCCACTCTTGGAGGCATCTCCGTTGAACAGCTGCTTCTCTAACCTGGTAGATAAGACAAGGCTTCTCTGTTCTTGCAGTGATGCTTTCCGGCTTAGGACTTAACTCATGCTGCCCACTAGTCTCTTACCTTCCCCACCCTAAAGAGGTTCAGTCGCTTGGGGTCAGGTTTGTGTTCCTTCTTTTGTTTAGAGCTCCAGTCGGTGTAAACATTCTCCTATCCTTCTTTTCTGTGCTATTAGCAAGTCCCATTCACATATGGTCACTAATAAGTAATGTAAGCATTTACTAAAACTGAGGTGGTCCCTATGCCGAGACTGGATCCAAAGAACAGACTGTAGTAAAATGATGCTCTGATCAGACTCTGCTGTGTAGATACATCCTTCCACTGTTGAGATTCTGTAAAATCAGAGCCTGTTATGGGGGCCCAGGAGAACTGCTTGTCCCTAGATTTACATATTTAAAGTCTTAAAATTTAGGCTTGACATGAAGGTTTTTCTTTTTATTTAAAATGCATCTTTAGCACTAACCGGTTTGGCTCAATGGATAGAGCGTCGGCCTGCGGACTGAAGGGTCCCAGGTTCGATTTCAGTCAAGGGCATGTACCTTGGTTGCAGGCACATCCGCAGTGGTGGGGGGGGGGGGGGTGCAGGAGGCAGCTGATAGATGTTTCTTCTCTCTCATCAATGTTTCTAACTCTCTCTCTCCTCTCCCTTCCTCTCTGTAAAAAATCAATAAAATATATAAAAAAATAAAATAAAATGCATCTTTAGCATTTTTTTTATTTATTTACCAAAAGCCTAAAAATAAAAATAAAAGAAGCTAGGCCTCTCTGGACCTCTCACAGGGCCCTGTACTGTGCTGACTGTGTCTTCATCGTGTTTTATTGTCACAACAACCCCATGTGGACCACAGGAACACTGCCTGGGTCCAGGAACCTCTGAGGCCACAGTTAGCGAGTCCAGAGCTGGGTCACGACTCCCTCCTCTAAAACTCTACGTTGTGTTCTTAACGACTGTGGCTCTCCACACTAGGACTATGGGAGAGAAAGGACAACTGGCGTGAACTGAAAAGAGAAAATGCTTTGGACATTGCCTGCCCCAAAGCAAAAAATGATGGAGCTTATAGAAATTTCTACGAGAGGGAAGAGTGGCCTGACTCCCTCGTTAGCTGATCGCCCAAAAACTTCCAGAGAAAAACCAAGAAAAAGCTTGGTGGTTCAATTACTTTTTAGGAAATGTCGGGAATAAGACTTCATTATGTTCCATAATAATGAACTTACTCATTTCTCCTAAATCTCCATCTTTTTCTTTTTACAAACAATCTTTAACCTCCATTGTATCTGGTATTTAACTTTTTATCAAAAGGAACTTTGATCAAAAAAGGAAGGAAGGGAAAAAAAATAATTGGAACTGAAGGTCCCTTTCTGTAGGCTTTCGCGCTCTTGGTTCATTGTGTGCAACTGAGAACATAATCAAAGCATTTTATTTTTGAAGTTGGTCTTATTTTCCCGGGGGGCTTTTAAAAAGTACCAAATCATGAGACATTTTCTTTATGCATGGAGCCTGCCAGTTAGAGTTTCTTCAGCTGGTAATTAAATGCTTCTCCTCGTGACCCCGGGCTCTGTGCCTTCTGCCCTCCAGCCCTGGTGTGCCAAGTCAATTTCTCCATTGCCAGCATCTGCGGAGGGGAGCTGAGCCCGCAGCGCCGCATCCCTGCTCACGGCATTCACCTCGCCCCCCTCTTTTCTGGGCTCTGCATTCTTAGAGCCATGTTTTCCTCCAAAATCTTTTTCTAGCCAATAACGATCTTTCTCAACTAATATGGCAAGGCCTGTGTTCTCCATCTTTTTTGCTAGTTTGGCTGAATGGGAGAAAAATGGAGTATAATTATACACGTAAAAAAAAGAGGGGCAGGGTTATGTTTCATAAGAGAAAACTGAAAAATAAATTTAAAATGACATGAGAATCTAAGAGTAACTTTACCTTGTTATTGTGTTCTATATTTCCTTTATTTCATTATAAATAATGGGTTTTGTAGTCTTAAAGTTTATATTTTTTTGTCCACATCCTATGAATTAGAACCAGATTTCAGATGGCAATTTCGATGTGACTGTAGAGTTGATAAGAGTAATAGGATGTGGTGAGTAGGAAATAACTTTTTTAGAGCTGACTAGGCCTGGTAACTAACAAAGCAGCCAATGTGATTTCAGAATATAAAGACTAGTCAACTTAGTGGCAGCAGCCAATGTAGAAGGCAGTTATTTTCGGTTGTTACCTAAATTTTCTTTCCAACCCTGCCCATCCCATCTCTTACCCAAATACTCATTAGAGCCAGACAGCTGCAGGAATGTAGGGTCCTTTCTCCCTAGATAGTTACCAGTGGATTCATCCCATCTTCTTCCATCCCAGACCAAAGAAAAGAAAAATGTGTTTTAGAAATAGATACCAACCACATTTTTCCCACTGCTTTCCACTTTCCACTTTTATCTCTTTCACCAGTATCACTAATTAGTACTCCACAATGGATTTTTAAGCAATAAGATGTTCTGCTTATAGTAGCAGCTGTTTTGGTCCGCACACTTTTTTCACCAGTGGTTTATAATCCCATTTGATATGAATAATCTTTCTAGACCAGGGGTCAGCAAATGTTTTCTGTAAGGGCTGGAGAGAATTAGGTTTCAGGGCCACATTATAGTGAAGAAATAGCCACAGACAACATGTGAGTATAGCTGTGGCTCCATAACCCTTTATTTACCAGAACAGACAGCAGACGGGATTTAGCCTGTAGTCCAGAGTTGGATGAACCCTGCTCTATCTAGATTATAGTAGGAAATGGTAAATATGACTGAAAACTTATTCCAAAACTCAGTTTCCAATTAGGTGAGAAGATATATTGTCCATATGTCCTTTAACTTTTCATCCTTTATTTGTATTTACATTGGATAGGGTTTTTGTTCTTTTTTTTTTTTAATTTTCAACTAAAGCTGTTCTAATGTAGCAATTCAATTTGAATCCACATTTATTTAATTTGACAATCTAGTAATAAAAATTAGTGACAATCGGTTGACTGTCTCGCGACCATTTTTTTCCATCTTCTTGGTCATTCAGGCTCTGGAGAATCACTGCAGGGTGAGCGGGGGCTACTCGGGCCTCAGGGACGTTTACCTCAATCATGACAGTTACGATGATGTGCAGCAGAGCTTCTTCCTGGCGGAGACACTAAAGTGAGTAAAAATCATCTAAAAGTATGTGGCCGAGGGGGCTGGGCAGGCCTCTGTCCATGTCTTTATCATGAGCACATTCAGACACTAGCACGCATGGCTGCCTCTGAATGCCATTCTACATGCATGGCGATGATTGCAGGTTTGTTTTCGGTCATCGTGTGAGTTTGCTGACTCGGGCCTGCTTTCATGGTTCTGGTACTCTAGGATCAAAGCCCAGAGTAGCTTCTTCACTCCGCATTAATGTGTATATTCCCTCAACGCGTTGCTATACGTGACTGTTGTCCCTGGTTCTCCCTCAGATGAATGGAGTCACTGATGTGGTTTGGGCTGTGCCTTTGTGGTTTTACTGCTTCATACACTCGTGTTTCTCCCTCTAGATATTTGTACTTAATATTTTCTGACGACGATCTACTTCCACTGGAACACTGGATCTTCAATACTGAGGCCCATCTTCTCCCTAAACTCTGCACTAATGAAAAAGAAGTGGAAGTCAATGGATAATGACAAGACATTTTACATTTTACATTTTACTCTGCTCATTCCCATCACTGCATACCTTAATAGTCCCTCTTCTGGTATCCAGGCCCATGATGAATTTTATTAGTAGGTCTGTGATTATTCTAAGTTCTAAAATTGTTTTGCAGTCTTTTATGTTTTTTATCATAGGCTTAAATGGGACGCAAATTCCTTATCGTATCCTTTAGTATTTAGTCAGTAGATCACAGATTTTCCTATTTTACGTAATCTGTTATCTCTGGAGTTCATGAAGGTATAGTATCATTTTTATTAGAATGAATAAAATGGCATACCAGTGACCTCTTAATTACAGTTTTGATTTGACTGCAAAACTTTTTCCTCCTCTATGAGGAGATAGTGTCTGCTTTAAGCTGTAATGTTTTGCCATGTTGCAAAAAGCCATAATAATAAATTAAATATTAAAAAAGCTTTTTCCTTTTTAATTTCATGTGAATATGGTTTGTCTATCCACCAGAGACAGATCTTATAACTGTGACAGCCTCCTTATGCGGGTCTATCATTATTTGATAGAATGTCTTCTAAAATACTTTACCTACAGTTTAATTCAAAATAGAATGCCATTCCAAAAAAGATCATCTCGTGTTGACCTCATTTCATTAGAACCACAGTATATTTCTGTTGGTGAATTATGTTAGTGTTTCCTAATTTGTGAATTAGTTCTCAAATTTTACTTGAAATGTCCTGTATCATTTCTGGGTCATGTGCTGGTTAATTTCTCCCATTCCCCACCACACAGCGAAGTGAGCTTGCAAGTTTGGCAGATCTCTGCTATTGCTCCATTACGTTTCTTAAAGGGAAATAGCATCACTCTTAGTGTGTTAGCTTTCGCTTTTTACTGAACATACGAAGAATCGGGTAGAGAGGATGAATATTTCAAATGATTTTTCATTTGCATTTCATCTTTAACTTTTTTTTTCCTTGAAGTAAAGAAAACATTACATCTGGATCAGATTTTTCAGATTTGACAAGGGCCCTTTCTCAAATGTAGTAAATTATTTCATTTCTGTTCATGAAAGCAGAATTAACTCTGAAAGAAGCTTTAACAATGTATTTATTCGTGGTCAGTTGAGGAAAATCTAATAAACTTTTAGGTCAAATAAGAATATAGTCTTGGTTAAATTCAATATAGATGTCCCAGCTTAGAAAGAATATGTAGAAATGGATGCTCCCAATCCCCCACAATCCGATAGCAGATCAAAATAATTATATGGTTCTTCAAAGCATTGTGTTGAGATATGAGTGCTTTTCCCAAGAATAGATTTGGTGATACCTTGTGTTTTCTTATCATATTGGATCATATTATATATGTGACCCAAAGAGCTAATATGGTGATGTATATTCTGAGGTACAAAGACTTTAACCACCTGCATTCTCCGCCTACAGTGGTCAAATAGATCAGTACAACCCCATGGATTAAGCTGAAGCATATGAAGTTGCTGCATTTGTAGTTTAAAAACTATCCAATATCAGCAATTTCATATGGCTCAACCTAATATTTTTTAAGACAGTTATCTTCTTGGATCTCTATAGACGTAATTGTTTTAGCTCTTTCAGCTTTTAAAAGTGTTTCAAACAATTTCTTTTGTCTGAAAGGACCACCTTGTGTAACCTGCTCTTTTTTTCCATATTGTACATTGGTATACAAAGAATAAATTAATAAAGTTAGTAAATTAAGGACATCCTTTATAAATCATTATTGCCAAGTTAATGTGTTTTGAGACCCAGAATATCTTCCACTCATATGTCAGCTCACCTTATGAAATGAATGGATAGTGAGAGTTCTTTTGTCCCAGAACATAAAGGCAAAATATAAAAGATTATTGCAAAAAACAGGCCATATGTATTTAGATTATAATTTTCATATAAGCATCCTTGGGCTAACAATTTAAGTTACCTTCTTTTCTTTGCTTTTAAATTTGATTTGAAAGAGCACAGAGCTGGTATGTATTTCTACAGCAGATAGGATTTTAATATCAGGTTTATGTACACCCTGCACTATAATGTACCTTCTGTATACTGGTATAAGTAGGCCAAAAGATTGTACTAGACATTGTTCTGCCAATGGCAAGAATAAAGTTTTTTCAATTCTAGAACTTGGATTTTTTTAACGTAAGTCCCAAAACAACAAAAATGTAAGCAAGAGATTAATATCATAGTGATGTGATTTAATTAAAGTTATATTTTGTGTTAATTATTTTAAATAACTGATGTCTTTAGGTAGACACATCTTTCATTCATTTTCAGCAATTTCACCTAAAAGACAAATAATTAAAATAGCACTTAATTCTCTGTATGTGTTTTTGGTATACTTTATGCAATTAATACACATAAAAATTGTGTGGCGATTTTCAGGACTCGATGTTTGACATAATTCCTTCATATGTGTTATCCATCCTTTACAATGATTGTTTTTGATTTGTGCATAAATCCATTCTGTCATTTCCAACTTTATATAAATCTTTAATGTTATGGGAAACATAATAGATTGACACATAATTTTTAAAAACTATATTTGTAAAATTTCTCTATTGTGAATAAAGTCTTTTAATATATCTCCTCCTTTGTAATGTTTTTCTCCTTTTAAGTAAGTTTTTGTATATGTAGGGGTGAGTATGTAGAGTTGCAAATGGAAATATTAGATCCAAATAGTGATTCCATACCACACCCAGAGTATCCTGACAAGGAAACATTTCCCATTAAAAACTTTAACTTGCAAATGATTTTGCATGCATGGCCTTTGGTTAATCAAATACCTTTATTAAGAATCTAACATGTTCAACACCAGGGCATGTAGGGTGGAGGTGGGGAGTTGGTGTCAGAAATAGCATGAAGTATGATCATTGTTCTTCCATTTACTTCCTCACCGTACCATTGAAACAAAACAAAGCAGCATTTAGTGTGAAATGACAAGTGAAATTCTTCTGTTCAGGGAGCAGGCCACTAGGATTTGATATGCCCCTCCTTTGGGGGCTTGACCGGGTTCTGGGACAGCAGGGGCTCACAGGGAGATTCATCCCTATGTCTGTGCCTCAGCCCTGTCTCCCGCCCCGCCCCCCCCACCCCCCTATATCCGGGGCTCTTCGGCAGTGACAGTGCAGTGGGCACACCAGGGCAGGCTGCTTGGTGGGAAGTACAGTTAACTTGGCTCAGGGACTCCTCTGCTTGCCCAGCCCTAGGCTGTAGGATGATGCAGGGTACTCCGAAGCCCCGCCCTTACCTCCCAGGCCTTTCCCCTAAGGAGTCCAGCCTGGGGCTCCCCTTCCTGAAGCACCTGGGTTGATTGTCAAAGAAGCTTAGTAGAAAAGAGAACTTGAGCTACAGGAGAGCCTCCACTATTTTTGAAAAAGCCTGGGTTTTTCAAATTCATGTTCCACTTATTAGAATGTTGTAGACATTTTGGTTTTTGTTCTGGCTGCCTGAAACTCTTCCCTCCCTGGCTCTTCCCTCACTTCGTGTGGGTGTCTGCTCAATGGCACCTCACCAGAGTGGCTATTTTGACAAATCAATATAAAATTTCCCATCACCCTGTGTCCCTTGGTCTTACTGTATTTTCTACTTAGCATTTGTTAGATTACCTATTCGTTTCCTTGTATGTTTATTGTCTTTCTAACCCCTTAGAATGTAAGCCTCATGAGAACAGAAGTTACCTTTTTTGGTGCCTTCCTCTCCCATCTCCATCTCCAGTGCCTGAAGCAGCATCTAGCACTTGGCAGCCCACAAGGAATGTTTTGTGAACAGTTGAATGCATGCATGAATGAATGAATGAATGAATGGGGTTCATAGGGTTTGCTACAGCTATTTAGAAATGTCTTTTAATAAGCTGAACATTTTAAAAAATATAACATGCCAGTATTGCATAACATGCTGTTTTAAATAGATAATTATAAGAAAGGGCACTTTCTTTCATTGATATTTATAGTGGTTTTAAGGAAATATAGAGTAAATTGTGGTTGTGACTGAAATTAACTCAAAAAAACAGATTTTTAAAAATCACTTTTTATCACATATGGCCCTATGTAAAACACCTACCAAAAAAAATGTAAGTCGTGATTTCTCCAATATAGAGTGTTTTCAGTGTTACTATTCAAAAATAGCCTACTACACTGTATTGTTTTCTGACTTAATTTCACAGTCCTGTGTCATATATTTTTTAAAAAATGCTTTCTACAACATCAAGCAAAAGAATTGGTTTTTCATTTAAAATAGAGCTAGTCAAATGAGAACTTTCTGAATTCAATTACTTGTAACATAAAGGATACTGGTTATGTTTACTCTGTTGGTGACCAAATTATTAAAAAGTTTCTAAACATAATTTTTATTTATACTAATCATCAACCATCCACACAGAAATGGCAGCCTGGCAATCAATACATCCAATTTCTGATAATTATATGTAGAGAATTCCTTAAATTTTTAAGAAAACAAGAGTAACCTTTTTTCATTTAAGCGTAAAATTCATATATCTAATCGCCATTCCAACTCTCTAGGTTGTGGCTGAAATGTGAGGGTGGGGAAAGAAATCTTATTTAATTTTGATTTAATGGCCCAGAGACTGATTTCTGTTTTTCCCGGCTTATTCCAGTCACACTGGCCAACACATGAGTCATAATATTCAAGAAATATCTGCCAAGCATCAGATATGCATATAAAGTATTAGAACTGCATAGGAGTCTAGACGGCATTCAGTCCAACTCTTATTTTAAACATAAGGACATGGGATTTTCCCAAGGTCAGGAACTGTTTTTTATCCTGGCTCTATGCTGCCAGGCACAGTGATTTGGTAAGATTTATGCTAATAAAAGTTAAAAACAACATACGGGAGCACATGTTCTATCCAACCACTCTAAAATAAGGGTGTAAATTGAGAGTTCACCCTTGGAAACTGACCTAAGGCCATATTTCTCAAGGTGTGGGCTCCAGTTTATCTACATCAGAACCTCTGGTAAGTCTTGTTAAAATGCAGATTCCAGAGCATAGCCCAAATTTAACCAATCAAAATTGTGGTGGGGCCCTGGAATACTAAAGTGGAGAACCACAATTTTAAGTTATAGGGGGTGGAAGTCCCAGGATAGCAGAAGAAATAATGAATCAATTAGGGAGTGATGACAAGCCCATGTACCTTTTTTCTGTATTTTTGTTTCTACTTCCAGGTTTAAGCACAACGACAACTTGAAACGTAATTTGGATCACATTGGAAATGTGGATTCATTCTTTTACAAAAGTATTTCTGAGCAATAAGCCATATAATCTAAATCTTTTAGAAACAGATGCACATTGGATTTTTAAACATAATTCTTTCTTATTGAGCAAACTCAAAGGTATTAACTTCAATCATCCCTCTTTTTATTCAGTGACTGTTTCATTTGCTTTATTCTCCCAGTAGCTGCTTTTAAAGTCAATTCTCAAATTGTTTCTTCTGTTCTTGTTGAATTTTGACAAGATTGTCACTTGCACAGACTACACGAGAATTCCTAGGTAGGCCATGTGTCGTACAAATATATAAGATATTCTTGGAAATGACCTTTGAAAAGCACCTTCATTTCTATCCCTTGTCCCCTGTGTTTTTGCATTCATTGTGATGCAATTGTCAGAGATTTGTTGGCTTGCCATTATTATGATCACTTTGAATCTCCTTAAAACATGCCTTAGTTACTGAATAAATTAACGTAAATTTGTGTCACAGATTCATTTAATTCCCCAGTGCATGCAAATTACCATGAAAGCTTAGAAAGCAGTAATAGATATATAGCATTTTTTAAAACTTTTCCACAGATGTTTTGGCCTTAGGCTACGAGCCCATATTAATTCATGATTTTACAAACAAGGCCTCAACATGCACAGCTTTTCAAATCATATTTTTCAAAATGACTGGCACCTGAGAGTATTTTGTTTTGCTTTGCTTTTAATTTTCTTAGGGGAAAGAAGTAAATGACCCTAATTCACAAAATCTGGGGAAGTTTGTTCTCGACTTTCTGACTGTCTTGGAGTACTTTGTGGAAAGTGGAAACAGGCTTAGAATCATCTCCTAGAACTGGGATGGGAGGCCACAATGTCAACTTCTCTAAGTAGCTGCAGTGCTGTGGGTCCCACTTCACAGACATGGCCTCTTGCTTGTTGTGACTCCACTTAGTAAATACCAGAACGAGCGAGGTCTCCCTTCTGTGTGGAAAATGTCATCACCACTCTGCCATTCAGTACAACACTTCCACCTCACCAGTTAAATAAACCCTGAGTACATTCCACAGCTAGTCACACTTTCGGCTTGCTAGTCCCAAATTGGTAACTTTGTGACTTAGTCTCAGCCAGGCCCTGCAAAATTATATACATTTTAAATACCGCCATTATAATAAACTAGAGGCCCGATGCACGAAAATTCGTGCAAGAATAGGCCTTCCTTCCCCTGGCTGCCGGCACCGCCTCCGCTCCGGCCCAGAGCCGCCTTCTGCCTCTCACCTTGTTGCGTCAATTTGCATATTCCCTCCTTACTGGTTGTGGGTGCCGCCATATTTGTCGTGGAGTTACGGTCAATTTGCATATTCTGTCTTTATTAGATAGGATTAAGGCCCTCTAGTCTCTTTACCTGGTGCAGTATAGAAGGGGTAGAAAGTGTAGATGCATTTGGACCTATACTTTGATAAGGATCTATATATATTTGGATTTATACGATGGTAAGCACACCTCACTAGGAATCAAGACAACTGAATTCCAAACTTATCTCTGTTTTGAACTTCCTGTGTGATTCGGAACAAGCACTCAAGTCTTCACATCTCGGTTTCCTCATCTGTAAATAGAGAGGAGCGATCAGTCCAGGGACAGCCGCTGGGCTCTGCCCTGAACCATGTCTGTTGTGGGAACCTGGAGCAGGAACCAGCAGTACCCAAACCAGGAGTTTCCCATCCATGGACTAGGGACCACCACACCTGAATTATAAGACTTCAAACCTTAAGTTTCCTCATCTGTGAAGTGGGGCCAATAATACCCACTCCCTGAGGATTAAAATTGCTCATGTAGGTGAACGTTCTTAGCTCTCCACCTAGCAGGATCCGGCCTTCAACCCTGAGTTCCAGACCCTGATTGCAGCTCTTACATCCTGGGAAAGAAGCCTTGCTGCTCCACGTTGGCAAGCTGCCAGCGTGTTCTGCTATGACAACACGTGTGCGATTATTTCACTTGCTGGTTCCAACAGCCCCCGGGTTTTGGATGCCGTCCTTCAGGCAAACTGCTGCAAACACATGCTCTGGCTCATCTTCCAAGGTCAGAGTTTAGCATTCGCTTTCTGACATGAGAAGACAGAAATAGTCTGCTCTGTCTTCACACCTGTATTGTGCACTAATGGAAGACCTTTTCACTTTTTTACTTTCTTTCTTTTTCTAAAAAACAGGTTTTCCTTTCGCATTTGTAGAAGAAATAAAGGATCAACCTGCCTGATTGTTGCACTGGTAAGAACACTATTATCGATCGTGTCATTGATCTATTGAAATAGTCCAGTGAAAATAAAATAATGACTGCACGTTAAGAGCTCCATTTAAATTTTAGTTTTATTCCATCCCAGAGTAGCTTTGAAAACCAACAAATCAATTTTTTTTCCCTTTTTTTTAACAAATCAATTTTATGAATTGGGAAGGAATAATTTCTGAAAGCGCCAGTATTGCTTCCAAAATCAGCTTATATGTTTAAAAATCACTTCTAGTGACTGAAAACTAATCACATCCAAAGAAAAACACAAAGAGTGATTTTGATTCTGAGTCTACTTAACCTGTCTCTACCCATCCACCCCAAGAAAACCTTAGTTTCCACAGCGTTGGGGACATGAATTCTGTGAGAAGAACCCTTCCTTTTCTTCTGCTCTCCTCCACAGGAATGTAAGACTTGGCTTCTGAAGAGGGGCTTGCAGTCCTGCCCTCAGGTTCTGCCTAACCAAGCGCTCAGGGTTCCCTCTCCCCCGCCATGCCACCCTCTGCTGACCTGCACTCTCCTGCACTCTGCCTGAAATGCCCCTCCCAGTCTTTTCCTCTTCTTGGGAAATGCCTGCCTGTCTGCCTCTCTGGTCCCCCAGCTTATTCTTGCACTTCTGGGACTCTTAAGGACTTTATGCAAATTTCTATTCACATGCAGCACACTATGGTGTCACTATGGGTTCCCATTCATTTATTCATTCTATCACAACATTTATTAAGCACCAAGAATGCTCTGGACACTACCCTAGGGATTCAGCAGGGAGCAAGAGATTTTCTTCTTGTTTTCATGGAGCTGAAGACTAGAAAAAGGAAGGTGCCGTGACTTAGTCATTCATATAAATACAGGATGTAATACGGCATCTGGCACATATTTGTTTCAACCCAATTGCATCCTTTTATCCTATATATATAAGAGGCACTCAGAAATCATTCGATAAAGAGTGAACAAATTGTTAAGAAATGGAGAAAAAGTTGCAAACGTTCCTTCCAAAAATATAGACACAGTTTTCACCTTAAGTTTTCCTGCAAGAGAACACAGCCCCTGCCAGGACCTGCTAACTCAGGGGTGCAGCTACCTGCACAGTGGAATGCAGAGCTTATATTGAGGGGATAAATAATCTAGTGTTTACCTTAACTGCAAGATGCCTAATTATGAGCTGTCATTAGAAAATTTTCATCACTGTACTTGCAAAAGCAGATTCACCGAAAATAGGCCACTTGTCATCTTGTAGTATGTTCATAATATATCAGCTGTCTCAGGGAAAACCCCAGGAGCCTGAGCTGTACCCCTCCACTGTAATTGCTTCTGGACTCCACGCTGTTAGTAAGATCAGCAGACACGTCAGATACTCTCAGGGCTGTTGGGGTTCGCCCTGTTGTGTTTGTGGGGGATGCGTTGTTTGTTTGCTTGCTTGCTTGCTTGCTTTATCCATCATAGATGAAGACTGCTCACTGGCACGCTCACACATCGGGGGCTGGCATCTGGTCAATGAGACACTTAAGGGACACTCCCAGTGATGTCAACAAAAAATAACTGCTGTGGTGATGGCAGCCCTTCTGTAATCTTCTAATCACAGGACAAAGGATTCTGGAACTAAAGCAAATCCGTTATTATTTATATTGCGGTGTTCTTTCTCATCTTCCTTTTCTCAGGGGGCCTTTCCTCAAGCATTCCTACAGGTGACAAAAATGACTGATTAGAACGTTCACCCTCCTCCACCTTATCTTCTTGTCTCTGGCATCTAGGGGAGGTGCTGATATAAATGAGCACACGGCAGACAGAAAAACAAAGGCTCCCAGGGCGATGAATCAGTCCCTGAAAAATCTGAAAGTGACATTTGTCACAATTATAAATCAATATGCAGGATTCCATTAAACACTAGATAAAAACCATATAGTGTGTCAAAACCGTGATTAAAAGGTAAATAAACATCGTGAATTCTAGCAAGAGCTTAGATTTATTTTGCAGCTCTGAAGAAGTAGAGGATAGATTGTTTTCTTCTTTCTGGTCCCCTTCACATAATGAGGACTGCATTAAGGAGAAGTTTCAAAATTTCCACATTGCATATCTGGGCTTTTAACCTCTCCCAAAGATCAGAAAAGACTGCCAAGCCAGAAAGCATTCTTGGCTTGTGTACACAGCTCATTCTTTAACTAGGAGTTTCAGCACGTCCAGGCAGGAGCGAAGACTTCTCAAGAGTCTTTATCTATTGATTAACTGTAGAAGAGTTTTTGTTTAAAATGATTCATGAATACTCTCTAAAGTAAATGTTTTATTCTATTTTAGAATAAAGACTGTAAAGGGAAAACTGAGACATGCATTTCCTTCCCCAACCCTGCAAATATGTTATATTGTTTTTTTGCCCATGATATTTCTATTAAGAGCTAGAAGCAGGAAAAGACATCCATTTGGCAATGAGATTGTATTTTTCCTCCTGAGATGGAAATCCAAGACCAAGGGCCAGCTACGACTCCGCTGGGCAGAGGTCACTTGGCTGCTCCCCAGTATACATTAGGAACTGCCCTGGGACCTGTGATTAGCTACTGGCGTGCCCCACATCTCAAAGGGAAGACAGGGAAACCTCCTTTCTCTGTGAGCCTGATAGTTAAGATGCCAAGATTCCTAGATAGAAGCCTCAGAAGCAGGCATCACAATGTGAACTAATTTGTTGTGTGTGTTCTTTTGTGGTCGTTGTCTTTGTGATTATCACAAGCGGTGTATCATTCTGTCTCAAAAAGAAGAAATTCAACACAGGAACTTAATTGCATAAGTGATAGGAGAGCTGAGAAGCCAGAGGGATGGTGAATTCTCAGGGAAAGTCAGAAATCAGCAGCTGCAGGATGCCACCGTCTGGGGCCTGAGTCAGAAAGACACAAGGCGGAGGTAATGTTACCAGAGACCAGAAATGGCCAGAGCATGAACTAGGTCTACAATGGAGGACCGGCCAACAGGAACTGAGATCAGGAGGGGAGAAATAGTTCAACAGAAGCTAGAATCATGAAGGTGATGTAGCTGCTGTTTGAAACACCACTAAAAGCACAACCAATGGGAGAAATACCCTGGTTTCTCTGTCTCCTACTTTCCAATCTTCCATAAATACCTCCCATTGGTCAAGATTACAGAAAGCAGGGCAAGGGAGTCTGGGAAATGTAGTTCCCTGAGATGTAGAAGCTGAGGAATAACATTTATGAAAGAAAGTAGGTGAATTACTGGCAAAAGTGACAATAGCTAGACTCGTCATTTAGGACCTCTGCTTAGCTTGAGACATCTTTATTGAAAAAAATAATCCTCAAGACTACCAGATCCTAGAACTGACAGAGAGCCTCGAGTGCAATGATCTATGCATCACCCCTGAGCTACACAGCAAATATATTTGACATATTTTTGAGCTTTCATATCTCAGTATTGAATTAGCTAGTGAGAAGCCACATCTGCCCATCCATGAAAGTTCAAAAAAGTTTAACAGGTGCTTTCAGTAAAAGAGTAGGCTTGAGAGAAGGAAATTTATGTCTCCATGAAGGACTTGCTTGCTGTCAGAGAATAGCAAGACAGGTAGGCCTCAAATAAAACCTGTCAAAGGCATGGCCATCAAAACAATACTCTTTAGATGTCAATGATTAAACCTTGGCCAACCTGCTTTGGATCACAAATGATTTTAACTCCAAATTTTCACATGACTGATATTAGCACTTTCTAAGCCTTTATCTGCCAACCCAAATACATCAGCCTAGTTTTATATCCTACTTAGTGCAGCATAAAAATGATAAAAGCTAAATGATCATGCAAGGGATAGAACTTAAGCTTCTTTTTTTTTTTAAGGTTCTGACTCTATTAGTTTAATAGTACTACTCATCAGCACAGAACCCTGTGGTGTTTTTTTAACCACTCAGAGAGAAGACATTTTCAGTCATCTTGTTTTGTATTCCTCACTGGGGTTAAATGACAAAGCCTACCCTTCTAAGCCCAGTTCAGATGTCACCTCTGAACCTTTCCCTGTCTTCTTCATTTTGCTCTGTTAACAGCTTGGATAAGCTTCAACAGGTGTACTTATTACATTTTACTGCATTTATTTGTTGCCAGTCTATCTCTCTCTACTAGTGATTTAGAACAAAATAACCTGTCAAAAGCAATTTGACTTTACAGATTAAATAAGTATAAGCTGGTCTACACTACAATTCGGTCAGAAATTAATATCCCCAGTCACTGTTGCCAAGTTTGATAATTTTGTTGTGGAATGAGGTTGTTTTGCAATACTTTGTGGGTCCAGAATTTAAGCTTTTTTGTCATTTTTACAGGAATGGGAGTGGAGCTTTTCTCATCTTTGCTCACTTATTATCAGCTAGTTGTTGCTACTCTGTGTTATTTCAAAAGTTGAGATAACCATAATATCCAATTTAAGAGATTGGAGGGAACAAATTTTCAGTACAAGGACAAACTGGAACAACCTTAAAATCCAAAATCAATTGGCTGGAAAAGAATATGTAAGTTATCTTTTTCTTTTCATAGAAAAATATTATAATGATGCCTGTTAATACTTGACTTTAGCTCATAGTATAAAATAAGCATCTAATAAATGAGTATGTGCTGTAGACCAAATATTTGTGACAGCCCCCCTCAAAAATTTATATGTTGAAACCTAATTTTCAAAGTGATAGTATTTGGAGGTGGGGATTTGGGGAGGTGTTTAGGTCATGAGGGTGGAGCCCCCATGAATGGGATTAGTGCCCTCATAAAAGAGACCCCACAGAGCGTCCTCACCCCTTTCACCATGTGAGGACATAGCACAAAGCCTATGAACCAAGAATAGGGCCCTCACAAGAAACTGAAAGTGCCAGTACCTTGACCTTATACTTCCCAACCTCCAGAACTGTGAGAGGTTGTTCATAAGCCACCCAGTCTATGAGCGTTTGTTAAGCAGCCTGAATGGACTAAGACAGTATGAATATAATTTTTGTTCTTTTCCTTCTGAGTTCAATCCATCTCAATAGAAGGCACTCCCTCTTTCAGGCATTCCACAGATGTATCTATATCGAGAGATCTTTCTTTAGGGAAGATTTGGCATAAACGCACTGGTTCAAATCTAATTTTACTCAGCTAGGATGCTATTTTTCCGAATGGGAAGTACACATCATTTCTCTCCCCACTCTTCTCTCAGTCTGTTTCTCCGGTCCCCAGTTCCTCCCATTCCTTACCCCTCCTTCCCAAATGGTAAGCCAAACTCTCGCTATCTATAAACCATATGCTAGGACAAAGCTATCCCTTTCGTAAGTTATTTTCTGCCCAACTCTAAGAATTTCATTTAGACAACACTCCTAAGGGCTCTTTAGAACAGAAGGCGCAAGGGGAAAAGAAAGAATTATCCAGCTCAGAAATTATTCTTGAATGATTACGACTTCCGAAGTCACACGTGAGAGTGTGGTTGCAGCAGGGATCCTTCAGAACCAATCCAGGCAAAGTGGTGTCTGGTGTTATTTCCAGTGTGCAGGAAGTAGGATATATAATTCAGAATATTAATGAACTTTAATGATTTATAACAAGAAATCAGTCAAACAAGTAATCGGCTTGCTTAAAATGTAATTAATAAAATGACTAATTCAGATCAGAATTGGATTGCTTTTGGCAAGACCTCTGTTGGAGTTACAGTCAGGTGCAAGCCTATCAGAGGACTGCAGAGAAGTGGGGTTTTTTGTTGTTGTTTTTTATAGAATGGACACACCCAAAACTACCTGTCCTACAAAATTGGAGTGTAAGCATGTGGTAATTTTTTAAATGAATCATAAGAAAGAAACAGGAATAAAGAGGTATTTTGGACTATAAAAATGGAAAGGTCATGTTTTAGAGCAGTTTTTATAAAATAAATATTAGCCTCAACATCAACCAACAGCTTTATTGCTGAATTTTTAAATGGCCAATGCAAATAATAATAATAATAATAATAATAATAACATCAACACTCACATTTGGCTTTTTTTAAATATATTTTTTACTGATTTCAGAGAGGAAGGGAGAGGGAAAAGAGAGATAGAAACATCAATGATGAGAAAGAACCATTGATCGGCTGCCTCCTGCACACACACACACACACACCCCACTAGGGGTTGAGCCCACAACCCGGGCATATGCCCTTGACTAGAATCGAACCTGGGACCTTTCAATCCACAGGCCAACCCTCTATCTACTGAGCCAAACCAGCTAGGGCTCACATTTGGCTTTTTATGACATATCTTCACACACATTATTTCATTTAAACATTCTAATGGGGAAATGTCATTCATATGTGTATGTATTGTGTGCACATGTTTCAATGTAAACAGCCAATTTGGGCACATTTCCAGAGTGCACACCAAAGAACAGAAACACAAGATACTCATGGCATGGTGTCCGATAACTGATTGTTGACCAAGGGCTCCATGCCTGGGGTCTGCGAGTATATGTACATTTTTCAGGGATAAAGATCTAAAACTTTAACAAGATTCTCTAGGGGGTGGAAGAGAGTCTCTGGCCTAAAAAGGATTGGAAACTGCTGTTTAAGATAGATGCTACAGTTAACAAATATACGCAGTTGGTTCAGTTAACCTCGGAGCTTGTTGCACTGCTTGGATCTAGAGAATTCTGCTAAAATGGCTCATTTTCCCTCTGTGATCCTACTTAATGTAAGATGAAGAGGTGAACTTTTTTTTTAATTCATTTGGTAGCTTTTACTAGAATACCGTGATGCACATATATCAAAGGCAGTTGCTACTATGTGTGACACTCTGTACATTTTCTGCTAGACCAGGCAGTCTGGGCCAGGGGCACATTGCATCCTGGCAAGCTTCCCACGCTGGGAAACCATGTATACGTATTCTCTCAAGTCACCAGGGTGCTGATTAAGAGATTTGTTGTATTTATTTGTTAAACAAACAGTGACAATCTGAATCCTACAGCATACTTTGAGATCTTCTGTTACAAAGCAACTCATGAAGGAAATGTATATCCATTGGGAGCAAAACTAAATCACCCAGAATTAACTAAAACAATGCCATGCTCATTGCAAGTACTGAGATTATCTGCAGACACCAGCATCTTGCAATGGGAAATCACAAAGAGGTAGTTTCTTTTCATTAAGCTCATTTTCTTTAAAAAAAAAAAAATTATCGAATTTATTGTGCTGACATCCTATATAATAAAAGGCTGATATGCAAATAGACCGATCAGTGGAACAACCAGTCACTATGACATGCGCTGACCACCAGGGGGCGTGCGCAGAACATGGCAGGCATCAGCAGCAGACGGCAGACCACAGAACATGGTGGGCATCAGCCGCAACGGGATGGTGGAGCAGGTGAGCGGGGGCTCCAGACCAAGGCGGGGCACCAGTCACTGTCATCGGGGTTAGCCTCTGGTGGTTACTGAAAATTCTTTGTTCCCACATGCCGCGGTCCTGCCAGCTGCTCACACCCACTGTCGGCGCAGGCCCCACTCACACCTGCAGCTGGCGCTGGAGCCACCGCTCGCACCCGCTGCTGGCACCTGGCACCAGTCCCGATCACTTGGTGCCATCAGCGGGTGCGAGCAGTGGCTGCCAGCCCTGATTGCCCCTCAGGGCTTCTCCACCTCCCCCTGCTCCTGAGGAGCAATCGGGGAAGCAGCCGCCGCTCCCACCTGCTGATGGTGCCGGCCCCAATTGCTCCGTGCCATGAGCAGGTGCGAGCAGGGCTGGCACCGTCAGCAAGTGGGAGCAGCGGCGGCGGGAGCAGGGCTGCCGGCAGACAGGGAACCAAGGGCCATGGCAGGAGGGGCCAGGTGGGGAAGCGGAGGATGGGCAGAGACCTGCCCCTGTGCCCACCACAGCCTCACAGCCCACAGTTCCTTTCAAGGTGCACAAATTCATGCACTGGGCCCCTAGTTGGTTATTAAAATTATATAGATTTCAGGTGTATAATTCTATAATACATCATCTGTATATGGTAGTCTGTATTCACCACCCAAAGTCAAGTCTCCTTCCATCTCTATTTATTCCCTTTACCCTCTTCTACCTCCCCTAACCCCCTTGCACTCTAGTAATCACCATAATGTTGTCTGTGTCTATGAATTTATTTTGTTTTATTTGTTGTTTAATCCCTTCACCTTTCTTACCCAGCCCCCCAACCTCCAAGTGCTATTCCCAGAACATGCATTGGTTTTCTTGTAAGTTACCAGCCAAGGCCTGATTTGTGTTTGTGTTCTGATTTTCCTCATCAAAATATTTCCCCAAATCCTGTTTTATAGTTATATGTGTAATCGATCTCTGTATAAAGATTTATGTCAAAATAGATGCCACAAGCTAGGAAATGTTAAATTAATACCATTACAGTCTTTTGTGGGGAAGAAATGCTTGTTGTTGACCAAATACCAGCTTAACTGGCTGCTCTCTGGGTTAATATGTTCCAGAATGGCATTCCTGAGCAGTTGGAGTGTTCATTAAAACATTAATTCCGGGGCTATCCTAGAAATACACACAGTGAGCCAGTACGTGTGAGACTAAATATGACTGTTCCCTTTCACCCGGAATCCATATAATGTGTAACTTTCTATCACCAAGATGTTGAGATTAGGATGAAAATTGTCCTTAATTCCAACATAAACAAGGTCAGCTAATAACAGGAACAAAAACAAGAAAAACAAAACAGAAACCAGAACCACAAGCATAACAAGTAAAAGGGTCAGGTGAGCGAGAGTCCAGGAGAGGGTCTGTCCTGAGGGACCTGATCGTGGGAGAAGCAGTGAAATGCTTGCATCCTCAAAGCCAGTCTACCCAGTTGGCCCAATTCTGCCCTCACATTATGGAGTTTCTTCACAGGAACTAAGATCCATTTTTAGACCCTAATTAAAAACAAAAATGACAAAACCACCGTAGCAACCCAACCCTCAGGGGCTGAGCTGCATTTCTGCCCAGAGAGCAGCCACCCAGGTAATTAGTGCCTGGTGTCCCTGCTCTACGGGCTTTCCCTCACACCCTCCCAGGCTCTGTCCTGCCCTGGCACCTCCAGCTCATGCCTTACAAGCCCCAGCTGTGTTCCTCCATCATTTCCTAGAGAGCCAGTCTTTTGAGCAAGGCCGGGAGCCAATTCTGGATTTGACAGGTGTCTTTGCTTGGAGAGTTCATAAGCATATGTCTTGAGCACCCAGCATGGGCCCAACAGCTTGTGTTGTTTTCAAAGAGGGTTCATTCCGGACACTCCCAGGGACCATAAAGCTTAGTGCTCTGTGACCAGGGACATGCCACCTCATCAGGACGTGCAGGATTCCAGCACACCTGTCACCCAGGAAAAACAAGGCAAGGCCCTGTGTTCACACACAGAGTTCTAGTATCTCTGCTAGCAGGGAGCGGTCTGATGGGGAAATCTAATTCACAGGCATCTCTTGAGCAGCCACTAATGTGCTCTCCACCGAGACAGGCCATGGGTTCTGAGGTGGGGAAGCAGGATGACCAGCTTTGGAGTTCAAATCCAGCTCTGCCTCTTGCTGGATCAACGCTAGGGTCACCTTTCATTAAATTGATGTCTTAGCTATTGATGGAGTGCCTACCATGTGTCAATCACTATCCCAAGTGCTTTGGAGACACCAGTAGACAAACAGACCTCACCCCCTTTTCCCAGGCAGCTTACATTCTAGCAGAAGATAAAAAAGTCTTCATAAATGAGGAAATTGCACAAGTGCTAGAAGATGAGAACTACAGGAAAATGTAAATGTGGGATGGGGTAAGACAATCAAGAGTGCTTGGAATGATGCATACAATGCGTATGAAGATAGGTGGTCAGGGTGCACCTCACTGAGAACAGATTGTAGTGAAGGCACAAGGATGGGAGGAATTAGCCAAGGAACTATTTGGGTTATCCAAGTGAAGAGTGTCCCAGGTAGAGGGACTGGCTGGGGCAAAGGACTTAAGAAATTGTGGGGCTTGGTGATGTGGTGTGGACAGCTGAGAAGACAGGAATGGAGTGAGGGAGGGCATGACTGAGAGAAGGACTGCAGAAGGGGCTGTGGAGACCACTGTCAGGAACAAGTCACCTTCTCTCGGCCCTCATTGTTTTGTGTGTGTGATATATATGCATATATATATATATACACATACACACACACATCCTAGGGGCCCAGTGCACGAATTTGTGTACCTTGAAAGAAACTGTGGGCCACAAAGCTGTGGTAGGCACAGGGGTGGGTCTCAGCCCATCCTCCACACCCCCACCCTGCCCTTCCCACCGTGGTCCCCAGTCCCCCTTCTGCTGGCAGCCTGGCTCCCATCACCACCGCTTCCATGCGCTGATGGTGCTGGCCCCACTAGCACCCACTGACAGAACAGAGCAATTGGGGCCAGCACCAGCAGCAGGTGCGAGCAGAGGCTGCTGCCCTGATTGCCCCTCAGGAGCAGGGGGAGGTGGAGAAGCCCTCAGGAGAGATCAAGGCCAGCAGCCGCCACTTGCATCCCCTGATGATGCCAAGTGTTCGGGACCAGTGCCGGGCACTGACAGCAGGTGCAAACGGTGGCTCCAGAGCCAGCTACAGGTGCAAGCAAGGCCAGCGCTGGCAGAAGGTACAAGCGGGGCCGGTGCCAGCAGCAGGTGCAAGTGCTGGGCGGGATCACAGCATGCAGGAGCAAAGAATTTTCAGTAACCACCAAATGCTTGCCCCAATGACAGCAGACAGCGCCCTGCCTTGGCCTGGTGCCCCCACTCACCTGCTCTAGCATCCCACCACAGCCAATGCCCACCATGTTCCACGAACGCCCCCTGGTGGTCAGTGCACATCATAGGGACTGGTTGGTTGGTTGTCCGGTTGTTCCAGTTGTTCCACCATTCAGTCTATTTGCATATTAGCCTTTTATTATATAGGATATATATATATGCTTCGGCAAGTGGCTGTGAGAACATGATGACAGGTATGAAGGGCTCAACATAGCATGAAGTAGAGCCTCTGTAAAGCTCAGAGGACTTTGCTTCCACCTCTTGCACCTCCGATGGCAGAACTAGTGCAAATGAGCCCAAAATTAGGGCTTAGAAATGGGAGCTGTGCCCTACAACAGAGTAGCAGAGGGCAAACATTTTAAGGTATTTTTTTCCCAACAAATTTGACCCTTGCCACCACCCTCCACTCTCTCCAACATCCCACCCCCCAGCCATCGGTCCAAGCTCATGGCCCCCACAGTCCTTGGCAGCAAGTGGACACTGCAACCTAGAGACCCAAGGTCAAAGGGAAGAATCTGAGATGGAGGAACTTTGGTTCTCAAGGGGATTTCCTTCCCATCCTCTGCCCCCTCCCACCTCCTCTACCCCAGGGTTGACCAGTCCCTAAACTGGGGGGAAGGGTCTTATCCTGCTGCCCAGTGTCATGTGGGACCCCTAGTTGTGTGTCCCTGGACAGAGCTAAGAGTTCCGCCTTCTCCTTTGAGAAATGAAGTGGGTGCTAATCAGCAGGTTCTTGGGAAGGAGGAGGGCACACTGGGGAAGGAAAAGCAGGTCGGGGCATTCCCGGGGGAGGGCTGCTTAGGCGGGGAAGCTGAAGGGCTGTCCCCCTCTGCACCCTTGGAGTAGCAGAAGCTGTTGCAGCTGCTCTGGCTGGGCTTCCCCCACTTCTCTTTCGGCCAACAGGAGGAAGTGGAGTGCAGACATGCAGAGAGAGGAGGCTTGCCTTCCTGCCTCAGAGGTACAGGTGCTCAGATGGGTGTCTACTGCAGCCAGATTTCCAGAAGCACAATTTCTGTGGCAAATGCTCTTGCCTTCACACAGAACCTTCCCACTCAGGCAGGAGCCCAACATAGTGAGGTGGGTGGACCCCTCCCCAGAAGGACCACGGCCTGTGGTTGCTTTCTCAGCCCCAACCTATAGCTAGCCTGAAGGGAGAAGAGAAATGAAAAGAAGGGACAGCCCTGGCCAGTTGCTCAGTGGTTAGAGCATCAACCCAAGGACTGAAATCCATGTACATGCCCTTGACCGGGAATTGAAGGGTCCAGCTTCAATTCCCGGTCAAGGGCATGTACATGGATTTCAGGCCTGATCCCGGCTTGGGTCCAGGCGTGTGCAGGCAGCAACAACTCTCTCTCTCTCTCTCTCTCTCTCTCTCTCTCTCTCTCTCTCTCTCTCTCTCCCACCTCCCTTGCTTCCATTCTCTCTAAAAATCAATAAGGAAAAAAACAAATCCTCAAGTAAGGATTAACCAAAAAAAAAAAGGGGGGGGGCGGTCAGGAGTCCTAATAGCTAACGAACCTGTTTCGCTTGTGTGCATTCGACTTCCAGGAATTGTTCAACCTAGTTATCAGCCAGCGGTTGCCCCATTCCTCCTACCCTTCCAAGAACTAGCTGTCCCTCCCTGTTCCATGGCTAAAGTGCTGGGTCCCAGGTCGCAGCTAAAAGCGCTCGATCCCAGGTATGAGACCCAAGACCTGAACCCAGGGAAAGCTCGCCCTTATCTGCATTTACCAACAGAGGCCTCCAAAGGGAAGAATCGGGCAGTGACTCTGACCTCATTGTTTTTGTAAATGAGTTGGGGGAAAACAAAACCCACACCAGGGAGACCAAGGTGAGCTTTGGGAGAGCGTGCATAACTAATGTGTGATAAGCACCACCAGGGTTCTGAAAGGAAGAGAGTCAGGAGACCTGGAAGATTCTAAGAAAGATGAGGAATTCACAAATAAGCCAATGGGGCAACCAGACGGAGGGTGAGATGTTGAGGCCAAAACAAGTTGCATAAGCAGGGTGGGGTCAGATTAAGGAGGGTGTTGAAAGCAAGGAGGAAAAACTTAGCATCCTCCATGAAGAAATGATCCATTAGGAAATACGGGGTCATGGAAGGCTGCGTGCGCTGGGCTGATGTTGCTGGACGTGCAGCTGCACAGCCCTCGGGAGGCCTCCTCCGCACAGCGGCTCGCACGCTCACCGCGTCCCGGGAGCCAGGGCTGCCCGGGCCCTGGGTGGCCACAGAGAATGTTCTTCCTGAATGGATCGGATCTCTGGGGAAGCTCCTCGACCCCGTGCTCTATTTCTGGCAGCCAAAGAAGGCGGCCAGGATATGGGAAGCTCTGCCTAAGAAAATAATGTCAGCCGCCTCTGGGGGGAGGTTGGAAGCGAATCACTCTGAAAACTCGCAGATGGCAAGCTCAGCCTGCACTGTTTTGGCGCCATTCGTTTTTTGCTCTTTAATTTGCATTTTCAGTTTCCAACCACAGTGACCCAGGAAACATTTCAGGACCAAGAGCTGAGCTGGGGAGGGGACAGGGACAGTGAGGAGGGCTCCGGGCTCCACCGGTACTTGACAAGTCTGCCCCTCAAGCTGTGGCTACGCCTCATCTCACCGCAACAGATGGACACTCACAGCGGACCCCTTGCCCTCCCGCCCCTTCATGCCCCCTCTCCTCTCGTTTTGATGTCCACCCACGAAGAAAAGAACATTCTCCTCTCCTTCTTCCAGCTGGCAAGGGCTTCCCTTCTTTCCCACTCGTCGTGGCTTAGTTTTGATGGCAGAGAAACTGCAGGGAAGGAAACAAAAAGATAAATGTATCTCTGTTACCTATTCCATGCCATCCTTCATTCAAAGGGTGGAGGCTGGGGTGGGAAGGGTGATTACTCCCAGGGCGGGGGGGGAATAAAAACAAACAAAACCCTCGTTATCTACACTTCCTAGTATAAAAGACTTCCTCTTCCCCCTCTCACAGTGTTCTCTGTGGTGAAATCATTGATTTCTTTATTTAGTGAACAGTCATGGCACACTTACCCCAGGCTCCATGGCAAGTGCTAGATGCTCCTGGTGATGGTCTGTGTGGCTGCTGTACCACAGTAACTCGGCGCCCTCACCCAGCTCGCAGATGCCCATCTCCACCAGCGCCATCGGAGATCCCAATGCACGGCCAGGCCAGAGCCAGCTCCGCGGAGGACCCCCGAAAAAGCCAGAGGTGACAAAGCCATCTGCCCCCTCAGCGCGCTTTCAGCTCTCCTCTGGCTCAGTGACCAGTTAAATCTCAGCCAAACTCCCAGGCCTCTGCATCTCCTGATTCTGAAGTGCACACTGAACCATAGCTGACTAATCATGCAATTTGGCTAAATGTCAGGAAATTGAGAGGAACGGCAGGAAGGCAGGAAGGAAGCAGCACTGGGAGTGCGGGGAAGCAGCCCTGGCCAGGAGGGTCTGTGAAGGCAGGCGGCAGGCCTGGCCTGCCCGCAGATGCAGTGAGCCCGTGATGGATGCGGGGCCTGCTTTGACGGTGATGCTCTCAGGGAGACCTGCTCCAAGCATCTGCAAGCTGCGCGCCAGCCAGTGCTGAGATCTGCTCTTGGAAGAGATCACTGGCACTTTTAGGGCACCACACGCTGAGGCAAAGGTTAAGTCAGGAGAAGTTCCCAACTCAGTTATGAAATATACCCTTGGGTTGTGGCTTTTTAAAATATATTTTTTTATTGATTTCAGAGAGGACGGGAGAGGGAGAGAGAGATAGAAGCATCAATGATGAGAATCATTGATCGGCTGCCTCCTGCATGCCCCCTACTGGAGATTGAGCTCACAACCCAGGCATGTGCCCTTGACCAGAATCGAACCTGGGACCCTTCAGTCCGCAGGCCGACGCTCTATCCACTGAGCCAACTGGCCAGGGCTATCCTTGGGGTTTTAAAAGACAAATCCCAGGTCTTGCCTCCCCTGCCTCCTAATCAGATGTCCCTCTTACTCTAAATATACCCCCCCATTCCATCACCGGCATGGAGGCGAGAACCTCAGTTTTGAGGGGTGGCTCTCACCCATACATTCTGGCACCCACCACACATTCATGAGCTACATGGATTGTTCCCCTGGTATCCCGAGTCTTTCACGAAAACACGGTGTTGTGCTCTGTACCACGATGTTCCAGAGCAATTTGGCTCAATATCAGAGTGTTGGCAGTACTTAACAGCCTTATAAAAATATATTGGCAACGGTTGTTGGCCATGTAATATTATTTAAACCACAGTGTTTGGGCTGCAGTTAAGTGTGTGTATCACTTATTTAAAGTTTATGCTATTAATTAATAAACGTCTGCTTTAATCCTGCCTGTCATCTACTTCCTGACCAAATGGGTCTTTTGTTCTGAAACAGAACTCTCAGAGTAGTTGGCTATGAACTTGGGCCCGTTAACAGTTACCTGCACCCTCCCTCACCTCTCTTCTCACCCTCTCCTTGGCTCTGTGCTTATCTCATACCTGAGATATGCAGCTTTCCAACATACAACTGCGAGACCCCTGGTTTTCAAGGATGTCCTTTCTTCTCCCAGGGAACTGTAACCCACACGTTTTCTAAAACAGAAGTGGGCACATTGGCATCCTGACCCTCTTGACCCCCTTCCGGGTCACAGGAACATCTTGAGCGCCATCCTGTCCTCTCAGCTGTGGCTCCACCTGCAGACCACTCGGCCTCTCTCCCCGGGTGCCGCTGGAGCTCGTGGGGCAGCGGCCACAGGGATTTACCCGGCAGCCTCCTTGGGGCATGCAGACCTGGTGACCAGGACCAGCTCTGTCTTCAGCCTTGTGGCAATTTCTTTGCAGCCCTGTTGAAAATCTGCAGCCACTTCGGTCATAGCTGGATAGGACTACCTCTGGAGGGTCAAGGTAAGCCATCCCTCCAGCAGTGGAGGCCGCATTGCTGATGTAACGTATGGGGCCAGAGGATACTTGTCTCCTCTTCTAATGAGGTGTTTTAGGCAGAAAGAAGAAAAGAGGGCTGGCTCTCGCAGCCTGTGTGTAGAGAATCAGCATGCCCTTGAGTCTGTATAGTCCCGAGTGCTCTTCAGAGGGTTACGAGGGGCATAAACTCAAGGGGTTGGTTGGGTCAATAGGTGTTCAGGATGACGGAAAGCCATCATAAAAATGCACTTACCTCTTATCCTTTCCACCTAAAGAGCACACTCCAATTGGGCCCCATCAATCTCGGCTTTTCAAAACCTTTCTTTGGATGTCACGGGAGCATCCAGCATTACTCAGGCTACCCTAGGGGGGTCGGGGGGTAGGCCATTATCAACCTGGCTGAGACAATAATGCAATCACAGGGCTAGAGTAGGAGAAACTATTGGGTCACTGGCTTCAACTAAGGACAATTAGCAAACTAATAGCTGGTAACCATGTTTACCTCCTCCCGGAGTCACTACCAAAAGGCAGAAAGTACCAGTGTTTTCTTGAATATATTGTCATGAATGACTTGGGAGAAGATATTTAGGAATCTGTTGATTTTTTGTGAAATGCAGAAAGGCAGAAGGGAACTTTGATTCAAAGTTTTCATTTTAATATTATTTATGATAATGAACAATCAAAACCAACCTATATTAGAAATAATAAGAAAAATAGCTAGGTGAAATTAAGGCACGTCAATGTAGAAAAATATTCACAAATAAGTAAAAAGCAGAATAAAAAATTGTGTGTGCCATTAAGACTATATTAACAGTTCTTAATTTTATATGGGAGAATTCTCTATCATTTTTATTTTCTTCTGTTTTCCCCAATTTCTACAAGAAACACGTATTATTTGCATAATCAGAAACCTAAAGAGAGGACTAGAGATTTCAAGTAGATAAGATAGTGACTTTATATAAGATTTATTAAATGTTTCTCAATATACTTAACTCCCAGATTGCATAAAATATGATTTACCTTTAAACACAATTCCTTAATCGAACAAATACTTATTAAGTGCCTACAAATGTATTTATTCATGCAGCAGATATTTATTAGAGACTGAGCAGGAGGTACAGAAAATAACAGAAGGGATTCTCTGCCCTCTTGGAGCTAAGAATCTGCTCGGAATTGGAGATACTGAGATAAAAGGCAAAAGGAACCTCTCCCGTCAAGCAACTCCAGATTCCAGAATGAGAGGCAGGCAAGTCTGCTGAGGCCCAGGGGTGCAGGCTGAGGAAATCTGCCAGGAAAGGGGGGAGGGAGCATAATGGACTACTGACCAGGGGCCAAGTGCCCAGCCAATGCAGGTAAACTCTTCATGGCTTCTTTCTGTGGCTTATGTCAGCTCGATAACCATTTCCTCATCCCTCCTACTCAAGGGGTTTAACTTTGTTCAAAAAGGCAACTTAAACCTTAATCAATAAAGAAATTTAAAATAAAATAAAAATAAATTAATTAATTTTTTAAAAAAAAGGCAACTTAAAAAAAAAAAAGAGTTCATTTTTTTATTGAAAAAAAGCTTCAGTTTTCCATGATTAGAACCACCCTACTGCTGAGCAGAGGAATCTGCCCCTGCCATAGACTGAATGTGTTAACATTCATGTGTCAAAATCCTATGTGGTGTACCCTGGCTGGGTAACTCAGTTGGTTAGAGCGTTGTCCCAATACGCCAAGGTTTTGGGTTTGATCCTGGGTCAGGTCACATATAAGAATCAACTAATGAATGTATCAATAAGTGGTACAACAAATCAACATTTCTCTCCTTCTCTCTCTCCCTTTCTCTCAAATCAATAAATTTAAAAAAATTAATTCTAAACAAATAAAAAAGAAATCCTAAGTGATAGTATTAGGAGGTACTGAGATCATGTGGGTGGAGCCCTCATGAATGGGATTAGTGCCCTTTGATAAAAGAGACCCCCAGAGCTCCCTTGTTCCCTCCACCATGTGAGGACACAGAGAAACATTCAAATTCCATATGTCATCTCTTAGGACTCTCTTTTCTCTGGTCACGAAAACCAGGTAACTGACCCTTAACCTTGAATTTCAAGAACCTGAGTTATATTTAAAGCTTAATTACAGAAACTATGTAGCCACCCTACCCCCAACACCTGAACATTTTTCCTAACTTAATCTTCATACTCTACTATTGTGTTTAAGTTCCTTGTTCCTGATTCCTTAATTTTATTTCATCATTTTTGTATGATATCTGTGGTCAGCAGATAAAAATCTTGGTTGGTGGGAAACTGAGTATTAATAAGTACATGAAAATATAATTCCCAAAAATAACCGTGTGAAATAGCCCCATACTGTGACTCAGGTTTTCTAGATGAGGAAACAAAGATGAAGCTGTGTCCAGATGTGTAGTATTGTGTTGCCTTGAGTATTTGCATGCTGAAAGAGATAAATCAGAGAATGGAATTTCTAACATCAGTGGGAGAGATCTGTGTCTTTTTCTTATACCAATCAGCCTGTCAACTGATGCTCTTCTTACCAAAAAATTACCTGTCTAGCTTAAGTGATTTGTTTTTAATATGGAAAAAGAATTGTCAAATGAAGTAGAAAGTAGAGTTTGGTCTCCTGGGGAAAGACTGGGGACACAGACAAGAGGACCAGCTGCTGGAAGAAAAGACAAAGGGGTGAGGGAGAGCTGAGCAATTTCAAATGAAAAATTAAATTAATTTACAAATCTAATTTAAAGCAAAATAGAGCAGCAGATGTGGAGGGAGTTGAAAATCCTCCTTGGATTGTATCCCTTAAACTTTCCTGTTCTTTCATTCAGCCTGAACATCATCCTATTTATACCAAATAGCAAAACTGGATTAATTAAGAAATAAAATACTCCAGACAGTCTGTTTCCAGGGATTGTTTGTACATGGCATGTAAGAGAATAAGGAAATGTTTATCATTTTAATTTCTCCAGAAAGACAGACCACTCATGCTTTCTACCTCAAAATTTTAAAGTTCATTTTCCTGCGAGGTTGCCTTCATGATCTTTAAGGCCCAGAATTAAGTATTCATGAAATACATACTTATTTTTTGCAGGTCATTTGTTCTTACAACACACGCTTATTACTGAACACCTTGCGTGAGACAGAAGCTGTGGAGCTTCTCTGTTGTGTGGGTAGTTTAGAGACACTTTGGATGCCAAGACCCAAAATGAAGGCACAGGCCAGATGGGTCATCAGCCAGACAGGTCACATTAAAAACGGAATCACACTGCTTCCTTTGTGCTGTCACAGGACAAGGGTAAGATAAAGCAGCCACCGAGGAGCCCTACCAGGAATCTTGTGCTTTTCATGAGATGAATGTCCACTCCCTGGAGATGAGTGAATAGCCAATCAGGATGCTGAGAGCCCGCCTCAGTGCTGCTGGTTTGTCTGCTGCTAGCCACAGGCCTGACACCTGTGAGGACACCTTGACATTTAATTATGGAACTTGTCTGGTGCTACCCTCATCTTGTATAAAATCATCGTTTATACACTGTGCTTTCTAGTTAGTGATGCTCTGCCCAAGGTGGTTACATTTTCTTTTTAATCTAATCAGCAGCGTGATTGAAATCTGTGTTTGTATATGGCTTTCTGCTCGTGTTTAGGCACCACAGTAAAATGCGAGTTCTAGTAACCAGGCAAGAAAAACCAGATGGGAATATTCGTGTGCAGAGGAACTGATGTTAGAAAAGGTGAGGAATCTCACTAGCACACAGCAACAGCAATAATATGTAACATTCACTGGATGCTTACTGGGTGCCCAACATTGGGTCAGTGCATCCATGCTGTCTGAGTTTCCTGGGCTGCCATAACAAAGTGCCACAAACTAGGTGGCTTAACAGAAATGCATTGTCTCGCAGTTCTGGAGGCTAGAAGTTGGAGGTCAAGGTGTCGTCAGGGTTGCTTCCTTCTGAGGGCTATGAGAAAGAACCTGTTCCATACCTCTCTCCTAGTTCCTGGTGTTTGATGGCCATCTTTGGCATTCCCTGACTTGTAGATACATCACTTGAATCTCTCCCTTCATCTTCACATGGCATTCTCTCTGTGTGAGTGTCCCTGTCCAATTTTTCTCTTCTATTTGTATTGTTTTAGGGCCCATCTTAATGACCTCATCTTAACTTGACCATCTGCAAAAACCCTATTACTAAATAAGCTCACCTTCCCAGGTGCTGGGGATTAGAACTTCAATATCTTTGGGGGAGGGAGGGGACACAGTTCAACCCATAGCATATGCATTATCTCATACTCAACGGTGAAGTGGGAGCTATGATTATTGCCGTTTCAAGCTGGACACTGAGGCTTAGAAAGCTTTGCTTACCTTTTCTGAATTCATTTACTGCATAAATGGCAGATCCAGGGTTTGGATCCAGACAGTTTGACTCAAAAGATCATGCTCTTAATTATCACTGGGGGTTTCCAAAGGAGCGTAAGGAATTTTCCTGACCTTTCAGTTGCTTGACACAGGTTATGCTCTGCAATCATCCAATCTACTCACAGGAATACTAGCACCCACTGATTGAGTGCCTAGTATGAATATTTGCATTATCTCATTTAACTCCTCCTCCCCCCAAAAAAAACAACTCTAGGAGCCAAATACTCTTTACACCAGTTCACAGATAAGCCAGTTAAAGGTCAAAGAAGCTGAGAACATTTGGTCAAGATCAGAAATAAAGTAGGGCTTGAGCTAGGATTTGAGTCACCACCTCCCCGATCTTGACCCAGAAAGTATATTGCTCCCCACTGTGCTTTGCTGCCTTTCACACAGAACTCAGGGACTATCAGGTTATCATTTGGTCACACGAAAAAATAAGATCCATGTGAATCTCACCAGTGCTGTTTTTAAGAGTGTGCCCCAAACAAACCTTAATTCCTAAGAGTTTGAATCAGACAGGAGAGGTGTGTGAAAATATCAAATGTTTGTGTGATTACCCGGGCAACCTTGCCTGTGCTAGCTAAATATGATCCTGACTAATCAACTAGAGCAGCTGAGGGATTTTTCTAGATGTGGGCAGTTTTCATTTGTACATGTGATTTGCCCAGCTATATACGTGGAAAGGGAAAATGCATCTATTTATTTAGCATAATGATGTCCCAAAACAAAAGGAGAAATCATTTCACTCCTGCTTAGGTAAGATATTTTCGTCTTTCTTAAATCTCTCTGTGCGTATTTTTGGGTTCATAGCAACCAACAGACAATGTAGGACAGGCAGTGCATGTGCTGAGTGCAAAGAGACAAGGGCCTTGGGCAGTGGGGACGTGTGCGGAGGAAGGAGAGTTGATGTTGGCAAGTGTCAAACACTGATGGCCATTGACTAGGAAGAGTCCTTGGCAAAACATAGTACGATTTTCTGGAGGTTGTTGACCATTATCAATTTTTATTTTCTGACATTCACAAAAACAGAAGAATGCAGATTTTGACGCCCTGGAGCTCTGCAGTTTGCCAACTTTATGAGTACATCAACAGCTTTATACTGCCATCATGTGGTCACTTCTCAATCTGTTCAAAAATTCCGCTAGAGCCAAGCTTGGAGGAGAGACACTGAATGATTCAGATATGATTGTGTTGGGCAGCTTGTAAGAACGATGCTGGCCAGTCCTGCATCTGATACAGGCAGCAACCGTATGTGTGCGCTGGGGGAGGGGGGAGAAAGAAAGGGCTGAGATCCCTGGAGGAGAGCAGGGGTGGGGCAAGGAGAACTGCAGGCAGCTGGACTTGGCATGGGGACAGGCAGCTGGCAGAGAGGAAATCTGTCCACTGGGGATTCAGGCCACACTAGTGGGCTTGGGTTCATTGGCAAGAGTAAGGATAGGTCCCAACCCTCATAGGGTGGATGGGACTGGAAAATAAAGTAGGAACCAGAGTTAAACTTTAGTTATGATCTTGCCTGATCACTGGCTCTTAAAAGAATTCAGACCTGGCTGGTGTGGCTCAGTGGTTGAGTGTCAACCTATGAACCAGGAGGTCATGGTTCAATTCCTGGTCAGGGTACATGCCCAGGTTGCTGGCTGGATCCCAGGTTGGAGACATGCAGGAGGCAGCCAATCAATGATTCTCTCTCATCATTGAAGTTTCTCTCTCTCTTTCTCTCCCTCCCCCTTCCTCTCTGAAATCAACAAAAATATATATATTTTTTAAAACTTTAAAAAAAAATTCAGGTGCCCCATGTGTCTCACTCATGAATGCCAGAAGTTCAGGCAAGCCCGGCCTGGCCCTTCCCTGGGAAGGTGCTCTTGCTGACACTCACTGGCCACTCACTTCTCTCCAGCAGAGGAAGGGAATCCAGTCCGCAGAGGAGAACCTGGAGTCTGGGTCTCTTCATCACTGGGCAGGACACCAGGGAGATAAGAAGGTCCTGGGCTCTATGGAAATAAACGAAGACCAAGCACATGAGAACAGCAAGGGCTATTCACTCTTCGGTTGCTCAAGCAAGGGAGTCAGCCAGCGTCAGTTTCCTTTTCTCAGGGATCCCGGCAGGCAGAGGAGTGGGACAGCTTTACAGAGCAAAAGGAGAAGGCTGCGGGTGTGTGCTGATGGGAACCTTTGGCCTGGGGAAGCTGTAGGGGGGATTAACCAGAATTGGGCGTCCTGTTTAATTGGTTAGTGGTTTTCTCTAGTTGGTCCCAAGTTGGAAGCAGGGACATAAATTAGGGAAATTGTCGGTCATTAATCAAGTCCTGGCCATGGGGGATCGTCTGTTACAGAAGTTCTTGTTTGGCTTCCTGCACGGTCACTAGAAATGGCAGGCTGGCTTCCAGTGAACCTGACTCACGGCCGGCTGGGTTTCTGGGCTGTTTACTGTGGGTGAGAGGATTGGTTTTCTGGGAAGATCACTGCAGATTGTGGGTCACAGCCTAGGGGCCAGCAGAGAGGGAGCAATTTCTGTGGGTGCATTCTCTTCCTGCCTCATGTCCCCTGCCAGTGCCTCCCGGGGGATTAACCCGACTGGAAGCCGGAGGACAAGGGGAACACTGACTATGTCATCTTTAGTTGGGCCAAGAATGGATCGAGAAGGGCCAGATGGAGAACAACCAACACATAACATTATGATGGTCATATATCTGTGATGTGCCTTTGCACCCCTTAAACTCAGTAGAATGAGCGCCCCCTGCAGCCGGGAGCCGCAGCTCTCAGGTCCCATCCAGGAACTGGCCAGCAAGGAGCATGGCTCTGGAAGTGAGGGGAATAATCCATAGGGGGAACCCTCCCGATTCTCATCCTCACCACAAGCTGGCAAAGTCAGGGAGCAGCACAACCAAAAGTGCTCTCCTGGCATTTCAACTGCCATGAGTCAGGTTTACAGGAAGCCAGACTGCTATTCACTTGGCGTTTACAACTCATTCTAACAAAGAAAAGGAGTGTGCCCCAAGCCTTCGGAGAAAACACAGCACTCTACGTCCTGGTGAGGTGCGGGGGGGGGGTGTGTGGTGGGGGGGGGGGGGGCAGATGCTAAAAACCTGAGCCAAGTGCCGGGAACAGCAGTTTGGAGTAACAGGGCAGAGTGTGGGAGTGTGGGTTGGCATGAAGGGCAGCGTGGGCTTCCCGGCCCCACCAGAGGAAGGCACGGGAAAGGAAGCCGGTCCCAGACAGGCAGAATGTGGAACCAGCCTCTCCAATCCCACTGCCTTCCCGTGGCCAGGCCAACCAGCCATCACCATCGGAACAAGCTCCGCCACATCTCTGCTTGACTTTAAATTGTGGGAAATACACATAAAATTCGCTGTTTAACCGTTTGTACGTGTACAGTTCAGTAGTAAGTGCATTTATGTTGTTGTAAAACCAAGAACTCTTTTATGTGGTTGTAAAACCAAGAACTCTTCTCATCTTGTAAAACTGAACTCTATACCCATTAAATAACAATTTCCCATTGCCCCCTCCTCCCAGGCCCAACAACCACCATTGTACTTTCTGTCTCTAGGGAATTGACGACTCTAGGTACCTCGTATAAGAGGGATCATACAGTATCTGTCTTCTTGTGATTGGGTTATTTCAATCAGCAAAATGGCCTCCACTTTCATCTATCTTATAGCATGTGTCAGAATTCCTTCCTTTCCAAGGCTGGTTAATATTCTACTGCATGCCTATTCCACATTTTGTTTATCTATTCACCCAGCGAAGAACATTTGGGTTGCTCTCACCTTTGGGGCATCCTCCTATCTAATAAAAGAGTAATATGCAAATTGACCATCACTCTGACACCCAAGATGGCCACCCCCATGTGGTCAAAGATGGCTGCCCCCAAGTGGACACAAGATGGCCACCACAAGATGGCCTGCAGGGGAGGGCAGTTGTGGGCGATCAGGCCAGTAGGAGAGGGCAATTAAGAGTGACTGGGCCAGCAGAGGAGGGCAGTTGGGGAGGACCAGGCCTGCAGGGGAGGACAGTTGGGGGTGATCAGGCCTGCAGGGGAGGGCAGTTTGGGGTGACCAGGCCTGCAGGGGAGGGCAGTTGTGGGACCAGGCCTGCAGGGGAGGGCAGTTGTGGGGACCAGGCCTGCAGGGGAGGGCAGTTAGGGGTGACCAGGCTGGCAGGGGAGGGCAATTAGGGGCAATCAGGCCGGCAGGGGAGCAGTTAGGCATCGATCAGGCTGGCAGGGGAGTGGTTAGGGGGTGATCAAGCTGGCAGGCAGAAGCAGTTAGGTGCAATCAGGCAGGCAGGCAGACGAACAGTTGGGAGCCAGCAGTCCTGGATTGTGAAAGGATGTCCGACTGCCCGAGTAGGCCCAATCCCAGTGGGATCAGGCCTAAATGGTCAATCGGACATCCCTCGAGGGGTCCCAGATTGGAGAGGGTGCAGGCTGGGCTGAGGGACATACCCCCACCCCCCGCCCCCATGCATGAATTTCATGCACCGGGCCTCTAGTTGTGAATAATGTTGCAATAAATGTGGGTATACAAATTGCTCGCTGAGACCCTGCTTCCAATGTTTTGAGTATAGACCCAGAAATGAAATTGCTGCACATCTCTTTTTTGTTCACCGTTAAGCCAACTGTTTTCAGAGGTCATGTCGGGGGAAGGGCCTGGGATTTGAAGTCACAGTTCTGGCTTTTAAGTCTCGATGTTAACCTTCTACTGGCTCTGTCATCTTCAGCAAGTTTCTTAACATCTCTGAAGCCTGTGCTTCTCTTCTATAAGATGAAAATGTAATACCCACACCAGTAGGTTCCTAAGGATGCTATCAGAAAGTACTGCGAACTATGTGGCTTAAAACAGTAGACATGTATTTTCTCAGATCTTGAGGCTAAAAGACCAAAATCAAGGTGTTGGCAGGACTGGCTCCTTCTTGGCAGCTCAGAATCTGTCCCTGCCTCTCTGAGCTTCTGGGGGTTGGTAGCAGTCCTCGGCCTCCCTGGCTTACAGCTGCATGGTTATAACGTCTGCCTCTGCCGCCACATGGCCATCTTCCCCAGTGTCTTCACATGGCACTCTCCTCTCTATATCTGTCTAAACTTTCCTTATTTTAGCCCAATCAGTGTTGCTCAGTAATTAAGCATTGACCTATGAACCAGGAGGTCACAGTTTGATTCCCAGGCAAGGCACATGCTGGGTTGTGGGCTCAATCTCCAATGGGGGTAGTACAGGAGGCAGCCGATCAATGATTCTTTCTCTCCCTCTCCTTTCCTCTCTAAAATCATTACATCCATAAAAATTGTCCTCATTTTACAAGGACACCAGCATTGGGTTAAGGCCCATCCTAATCCAGTATGACCTCACTGATTACATCAACAAAGACTTTCTTTCCAAATAAGGTCACATCACAGGTGCTGGGATTAGGACTTAAATTACTTTCCAGGGAAACATATTCAACCCACACCCACCCTCCAGGATGTCTGTAAGCATTGAATGCATTTTGTAATGCTGAAGCATCATTACTGGATGAAAGGAACGATCATGGCGAAGCTGACATTCAGCTTGCATGTCTTCTGACTGCAAGGACTTCCCCCCCCCCTGTGCTGCTGGGTTTATTTCCGTGTTAAATCCATTCTTGTTTACTGAGTGTCCCTCTGGTTCCAACGGGGCCTGCATTCGCTGTGTACTGTTAAATGTTCAATGTCGTTTTTATCCCTGGGAGAAGGAAGGACATTAAGCGTGGACTTCAGTAGATCAAGTCGGCTCCTTATGCTATTTTTGTTGTTGTTGCTTTGGGTCTCTGAAGAATACCTTCTCTGCTGCTTTGCATTCTCGCTGTCCAAGGAGGACAGGCAGAAACAAAAGGCGTGCCTAGGATTCTCTCGGGGAGTGAGTCAGGGCTGTGAGGTCACTGTGTCCTTCCCGAGCCCATTCAGTGGTCACCACCTCCATACATACCACACCCCAGAGAGGCCAGGGCTGCCTTGCTCATGCAGTGTCTTCAGATGTTCATCCACATGCCCCATAGCATCCTCCAAACTGGGACACACAAAACAGATTTACTGGCACTAGGAATAGAAACGATTAACGCTCAACGCTTTAACTATATTGCTGCTCACTTACCCATGAGCCCTAGAAGAATAACCATCTTCCAACATATGAAAATCAGCACTTCCAGAAGAGAGAAAATTAAGGGAGGATTATTTGGGTTTAAAAAGGACTCATGAAGTGATTCCTTAAAAGAGAAGACTATAATCCTATATAATAAAGAGCTAATATGCTAATTAGACAGGACAGTGGAACGACCTTCCAGACGACCTTTGGAACAACCAGTGGACAGGAGACAGGGTGTGAGGCAGCCCGGGCCGCGAGGGCCTACTCTTGCACGATTTTCATGCATTGAGCCTCTAGTAACCATAATAACAGCATAAGATTTCGTTTAAAAATTTTCCAGGTTCATCTCTTGAGAAAGATGCTGCTGGGTATCTGTGCACAGCCTCCTCCTGGGATCTGCAGCTCTTGGGCCCGGAGGTGGACTTAATGGAAAGGCGTCCTGCTGATCTCCACGTTCAGCAGCTCAGCAATTCTGCAAACAGGCCTCTCCAGTTGATGCCAACCCTGCCTCCAGCCTGAGGGAGGAGTGACAGACAGACCAGGTGACACACACTGCTCAGAGGCTTGGACGGGGCCACCTGGTGATTTATTTACAGAGGCAGCTGTTCTATAAAGTCAACGCCAGGGCATTCTAACTAGGCAGGTCACCAAACCCTGAGGCAAAGTCAGAGTTTAAGTGCTGTTATTTCACGCTCTCAGTCTCGCTGGTTTTAATGAGCTGTGGCTTTCTAGGGAAAGAATTAAAGAGCAATTCCTCGCAGGAACCCATCCAGGAACCGGGGACACTAATGGCCACATTTTCCTCCAGCCCTGCCTCCTGGTCTCAGCCACACTAGCAGCCCTGGATCTCTCACATCCCGACACACAGAACCTCAGAGAAGCTTATCTCCAGCTGTAAACGCCTGCTTACTGCTACTAATAGCACAAGTAATTTTGCTGGAAAGCCTGGGGAAGATTCTTCCATTTATTACCTCGCGAATCGATTCTGGCTTTAATAGAAAGACATCGGCTATAGACCGCAATGCGCAATGAAGTAGGGCATGCAAATCCTAGCAGGGTTTTGAGGCCAGGATTCTGAAAGGGAAAGAGAAAGAGAGCCCTACCCTCCTCCACCGCCCCGCCATCCCACCCCCACCCCCCCACCCCCGTTCACCCGGTTTCCTGCGTGCAGCGTGAGAAAGGAGACTCCATTTCTGGTGGAAGCAGCCCCTGTCTTTCGGCCAGTGCCCTTGAGACTTGAGACTACAGTGGCGAGAACTCAGGCAGGGGAACCAGGTTGCAGGCGCTGGGGTGCAGCAGCTGAAAGGCGCAGCTGAGATGATGCTGATTGTAGGACTGAGGGAAAGCGAGAGCAGGGCTCTGAGAATGGCCGAGAAAGGACGAAAGAAAGGGCCTGTGAGTCCAGGAAAGTGGATATTGCGCATGGGGTGCCTCTTATGCATTTTCCCTTCAAAGATGAGGCCGTTCGTCCCCACCTACAGTAAGGTTGGCTGCTTCACCCAGGGACCTTCTCAGCAGGCCAGGGGACATGGAGAATCGTTGTCACTGGAGAAGCAGATCTGACGAGACACGTGGTACATGGTAAGCAATAAAGACACTGACCACAAAGGTCACCCTCCTGCCCCTTCCGCAGCTCACCTGGACAGTGTCCACTCCGGTCCCTGTCACACGGGAGGCAACTCATGAGGGCAGATTACACCATTTCTCAGACCACGGCCTTGCCTTCTTGAACATCCTAGTACCCAGCCTTCCTCTCACATTTTAGTTTTCAAAATATATTTATACTAGCGTTCCCATTGCAGGAAAAATCCTGCAATAGGGTTTCCTGCTGTACTCTACCCCGCCCCACCTGCTCTCCTCCCTTGTCCCCTGGCCCGCCTTCTCCGCCAGCCCGCCCCGCTCTCCTTCATTCTCCCCCGGCCCCGCCTCCACCCCCCCACCGCTCCCCCCCCCCCCCCGGCTTGCTTGCTTCTCCGCAGCTTTGCTCCCTTCAGCATCTCTTGGCTTCTTTCTAAGCTGTCTTGATATGCAAATTAGCCGCCATCTTTGTTGGGATAATTTGCATACTCGTCCTGATTGGTTGGTGGGCGTGGCTTGGCTGGTGGGCGTGGCTTGGCATAGCGAAGGTGTGGTCAATTTGCATATTTGTCTATTATTAGGTAGGATTGATTTCAGAGAGGAAGGGAGCAGGGGAAAGAGATAGGAACATCAATGACGAGAGAGAATCATGGATCGGCTGCCTCCTGCACACCCCACACTGGGGATGGAGCCTGCAACCTGGGCATGTGCCCTGACCAGGAATCAAAGTGACCTCCTGGGTCATAGGTTGACGCTCAACCATTGAGCCACACCAGCCGGGCATCGCTCACATATTTTAAACCACCCTGCGCGGCCAGGCCTTCAGGCCCTCGCTCACGGGGCCTTGGTGGTCCCAGTGAAGGGCAGGTGTGGAGGGCGGAGGAGCCAGCGGGACACTGCAGCCACGCAGACTTCCCACACATCTCACAGGATGGGGCATCGGAAGGGAGCACATTTCACCTGCTGTGAGTGGTTGGCCATTTCAGGAAACCCCAGTCATCTGCTTGAAGGTAGAAAGAGAACTTGAACACAGTCCTTTATTCCTTCTCAGAGCTGCTCCTCTAGAGCGGCCACAGGAGAGATCTATTAAGCTGCAGCTGGTCTCTGACAATGAAATGCTAATTAATTTCGTTTTAAATGGGTCACTAAAACCCCCAGTGGTAGCTTTTCTCATAGTTTAATAGCAGCATTGTAAGAAAGTTTAATACTTTAAGGACATGCATAAATCTCCCCCCTCCAAAAAGGATAAAGTTCCAAATCTTCTCTTATCTGCCTGAATTGTTTCCTGCCTCTGTGCTATAGAATGTGTCAGGAGATATTCTTTTTTTTTTATCCTTACTCAAGCATATGTGTATTGATTTTTAAAAAGAGAAGAAAGAGAGAGAGAGATAACATCAATGTGAGAGGAAAACATCGATCAGTTGTCTCCCGGACATGCCCCAACCAGGGATCGAACCCACTACCTAGGTATGTGCTCTGACTGGGAATCGAACCTGCAACTCTTTGGTGCAAGGGATGACCCTCCAACCAACTGAGCCGTCCAACCAGGGCTCAGGAAATATCCTCTATGTATCTTTTTCTTTTCCCCCACTAGTAGGTAGGAAATCTTCCTCAACAGAGCGCTCACAGTTACAGATTTCCAGATACTGGAAATCTCTATTCTGAGAGCAGCGAGTCAGCTGTGACAACCAGAAGCAGGCCTCTGAGGGCTTCCCCCCACAGCCTGGGAGAGCCCTGTGTTTTTGACACTTGGCCCTTTCATCAAGAAGCTCTCTGGGGTTCTCTTAAAACCACTCAGACCCAGAAAAAAGAGACTGACTCAGCTCTGGTTGTCCCTGTGTTTCAGTCCCTTTACTGCTCAGTAGCACACAGGGAACAAATCCACAAGGAGAGGAGAGAAAACTTGATTCCGTTGCACGATCAGACCTGCTAACGCTGCACCTGGGAGTGTGGCAGGCAGATTCATGCCCGTCCACGTCCCAGCCCCGGGACCTGTGCGTGTGCTACACGGCAAAGGGGCTCTGCGATGTGATGAGGTAGAGGATCTGCAGATGGAGAGTTTGCGGGATTTTCCAGGTGGGGCCAATGTAATCACGAGAATCCTTATGCGTGAAGGAGAGAGGAAGGAGAGCAAGTTCAGCGTGAGAGGATGTGAGAAAGGCTATCCTAGCATTGCTGCTTTGACCACGCGAGAGCCATGAGCCAAAGATGCCAGGGGCCTCTAGGGGCTGGAAAAACAACAAGGACACAGTTTTCCCCGCGGGCCTGCGGAGGAGTGCCGCCCTGCCAGCACCTGCCTTTAGCCCAGGGAGACCCATTTCGCACTTCTGACCTGCAAATCTCAAGGTAACGGGCTTGTAGTCTTTTAAACCACGACGTGTGTGGTCATTTGTTACAGCAGCCACAGGGGGTTCGTACAGGGAGGACGTCGGAAACAGTGTTCTCTAGAGATAAGTGAACTCGTGACTCCGAAGCAACCCTTCACATCTGGGTAGCTTACAGATCTCGTTTGATCCTCCCTGCTAGAATGTACTAGTTAAACCATTTTGCTAGAAGGCGAGCGTTCCGAGTGGGCTCTGTGTTTTGTTCGCTGCTCTGTCTGCAGCACCTGGAGAGGTGTCTGGTTCCATAAACGTTGTTGAATGAGTGCCGTGCCCAGTAAATGACCCTCTGGGCCAACCAGGTCGATGTAACGCCATCTGCAGGCATTGTCACCCTGGTTGGAAATGACTAACATGTCTGTCTACCTCTACTCTCCCCATCCTGTTCCAAACCACTGTCCGCCCTGGCCACTTCACTGAGCTCGCCATAGCCACCTCTCCTCCTCGCCAGTCATCTCCACATTCCAGTGGGAGTGAGCTTCTGAAAACATCTGGGAGCTTGTTTCTCTCCTCCTCCCACCACTGGGCCTGGGACACGGACATGCTCCTGCCCCTGCCTTCCTGCCTAGCCTCCTCGTGGATCCCTCTTCCCATGCCTCTCTTTGATCCAACCGGAAGCTCAAGGTGCTAAGTCCCTCCTACGTCAGGGCTGTGCACATGTTGTTCCCTTTGTCTTGAATGTGTTTCCGCCCCTATTTCTCCTAGGTAACCCCTGCTGTCATTTCTCTTATCAAAGGTCATTTCCTCTGGAAAGACCTGCACTACCAGGTGAGTTGAAGGCTCCCTGCCCCGCCCCCCCCCCCCCCCCCGCTTTCTAACCACCACCATCCACCATCCACCATAGCATGTATCACTGACTTCTCAACACCTAGCCCAAAACTTGTAAGAAAGTAATACACATTTGCGGCATATGAACATGCTGAAGCTCAGTGATTTCCCTAAAGTCACACCGCTTGTTGTGCTGGAGCTAGGAAGAGAACACAGGTGTTCTGCTTTCCAACATCTTTCCACGATTCCACGTAGCCTCTCGAAGTAATTCCTGCCGGGGTGTCTGAAACCCAGGAGACACTAGCAAGACTGGAGGGAGCAGTGATGACTGTCCAGCTGAACGGCAGAGAAGTAATAGACTGGGACAAGCCAGCTGGCACGCAGGCAAGCCAGCCTGGCGCACGGAATGGGAGACGGGGCCCCTGGCTTGAAGCACGGTTTCTCAGTCCAGGAGGAGCAGAGGCAGGGCTTTCCACGGAGCCTGACAAACCCCTGGCAGATTACTGAGGCCCAGCCTACTCACCCCAGGTCGGACAGGCCAGCCTCATACTGGAGGTCCCTTTAGGGTTTTGCCTGAGGCTTTCCCTGAGCTACACTGAAGTCCCTCTGCCCAATCCTGCTTCTTCCTTCCAATCCAAGGTGCTGACACCAGGAAGACTCCCTGATAAACCTCTGGCCTGTTCATCCTTATCTGAAAGTCTTCTTCCTGAGGAACCCCAGCTGTGACAATAACTGTTATCAGTCAACCAAGACTTTCTCTGATCTGAATGAATGACTTCTTCTAATGTTTTTCCTTCATCTGTTGGAATAATCACACGATTTTTCTCTTTTAATTTGTTTATGGAGTTTAAACAAATTAAAAGTAAACCAACACTGCATTTGTGGAATTAATGCAATTTGATCATAATGTAGTATCTTTTGTATTTTTTCAGGTTCAATTTGCTAATGTGATTTTGTGTCTATGGTCATGGATGAAGGTGAACTCTTTTATGCTTTTGGTTTGTGGTTTTGCTTGCAATGTCCTTGTCCTTGTCTAGATTTGGCATCAGAGTAATATTGGCTTCATAACATAAATTGAGGAGTAGTCCTTCAGTTTCTATTCTCCAAAAGGGTTTGTTTGGAATTTTGAAAGTCAAAATTTCTTTGTGTAAGGATTTTTAACTACTACTTTTATTCCATTAATGGACTATTCAAATTCTCTATTTCTTCTCAAGATAAGTTTAGCAAGTTATATTTTTAAAGTATTTATTCATTTCATCTAGGTTTAACACTTATTGACTATTTATTTATTTATTTATTTATTTTCTTGTTTAAAGCATTACATGTCTTCTTTTTCCCCGATTGAACCCGCCCCCCCCCCCCCCGGCCACTCCCACCTCTGGTGACAAGCCCCTACCGCCCCAGAGTCTGTGTCCATTGGTTATGACTTTTTAAATAATGACCCTTGGACATCTTTAGTTATATCCCTCTTCATTCATGATATTGTTTATTTTAGAGTACTCTCTCTTTTTTCCTTAACTTTCCCAGAAGTTTGCTCTTAAAGTTTTTCCAAAGACTCAACTTTGGTCTAAGCTGATCCTCTCTATTGTATGTTTGTTTTATATTTTATTAATTTCTGCTCAGATTGCATTTTTTCTTTCTTTTACTTTATTTTTCTAACTTCTTAAGTTAGATGCTTACTTCATCAATTTTGAGCTTTTCTTCTTTTCTAATATAAATTTTCTCTAAGTATCATTTGATTTGAATCCCTAGAAGATTTAATGGGTAGTATTTTTATAATTGTTTATATTTTAATATTTTCTGATCTTCATTAATTGTTTTCTTTAACCTTTAGACATGTATGATTTTTTAAAAATTTCTAAATGTATAGCATTTTCTTGTTACGTTTCAAGATTTCTAAGCCAGTTGCATATAGGCTCTCTAAACTAATTAGAGTGGTGATCTAGATGATACCAGTCCTTTGACCTGAGGCTTTATACAGAGTGGAAGCGATTATGACATAGCACAATGTCAATTTTCATGTTTCATGGGTTCTTCAAAGAAAGGTGTATACTTTGCTGAGTTTGCTCTTTAAATCTTCTGTACCCTAACACATATTTTTATCTGCTTTATCTATCATTTACTATGAGAGATATTTACTATTTCCCACTATACTTATAGATTTATTAATTCATCTTTAAAGTTCTGTCCATCTTTGCTTTATGTGTTTTGAGACTTCATTAAAATACATACAAGTTTTGATTTGTTATATCATCCTGATGGAATTTAACTTTTACCATCATAATGTGATCCTTAAATTATGTTTTGTCTAGTATGATTTTACTTATACCAGTTTTCATTTAGATGTTGCCTGGATATCTTCCCAATCCTTTGGCTTTCTATCTTTTTTGTGTTTCTATGTTTATGTATTTCTCATATAGAGAGCATACTGCAGGGTTTTATTTAGTTTGCCAAGATTTGCCTTTAAAAGATTATTGTGATTATTTATGTATTTGCATTTTTCTTTAGCACTGTATCATGTGTTTTCTATTTGGCTTACTGTTTCTTTTTTCTCTTGTCTTCTCTGTTTCTTTTACCTCTCTCTCTCTTAGCTTTCTTCCTTTTTTTAGATTGATTAAGACTTGCTTTGTTTTGTTTTTGTTTTTCCGAATCCATTTTTCTTCCTCTATTTGGAAGTTATACTACTGCCAGCCTTTTAATGGCAATGCAAGCTATTTTACTATGATTTTACTATACATCTTAAAAATTGCAGTTAATCCTGCCTTCCAGAATTCCTCTTTCACTTCTGTGTAGGAGGTCTTCAGTTTCCTTACTTTTGTGTCAGTTACCAGTGAAGAAAGGAAAGATGGAAGATAGAAAGAAAGGAAAGAAGAAAGGCTTTAAAAACATACAAACTATTTATCCAAGATTTTAGTTTGTCAAAGAGAAAAGTCAATTTTTTGAAGAATCAAAAATAATTTATCTGTGAACACAAAAGATTCACTGTGATACAGGAGAAGTGTAATATAGTGCTGTTCACAGAATATTCTGAACTTATAAAAAGGACTCCATTAGAAACACTGTTTTGTACCCCTGCCCAAAAATGGCATGGTTAAGTGATTTGAGGAATACCTTATTGGCTCAGAGCTAAATATATACACCACCTCCCTCAACCTACCACACTGTCAGAAGTGGAAATATAAATTATCTGTCTAACATTTTTAATCAATTAAGATAATTCAGAATAAATTAGTAAAATGATCCAGGATAAATGAAAACTCACACTGAGAAGCCTGTATAGGAATCAGGCTGTAGACTGCACTTGGCAACAACCAATTCGTAGAGTTTACTTATAACCTAAACACTTTGCCAAGCTTTCTCCTTTGAACTCATGCTTCCTCCTGAGAATTTACTGTTTCTCAAAACTCAGATAAGATTATCATCCATTGGTCACACAAAAATAGCCATAATGGAACATAAACAACCACAGTGAAACAGTATTTGTCATGACCCAGTTCTTCAACTTCGTGAGAAGTCTCAGACCAGTAATACTTATGAGCAAAGCCTGTCTTTATTGCCAGCGTTAGCCCTTGGTCCCTGCTCTTTCCAACTCTAGGTGTTGATTACAATGAAGGGAGCATTTGTAATTAACTGTCCCTTCTTACGAAGCAGGTCATTTGGGGCCCGTCACTCCTGCTGTCTTCACACTGTCTTCCAGCCCGGGCCTGACCTGGAGCAAACACTTTGCTCAATGGAAGTAAATTATGTTGGTGCTTAGCTTCTCTGTTGTCAGCTGTGTATTGCACTCTCATAAAACTTTAGTGGTTCAACCACCCAAGCCACCAATTTGAGCCACTTAAACCACCTTTAGTGGCTCAGCCAACCAAGTTCACTTTTTTCCCTTTGGCTTAGCTCTGTTGATTAATTCAGAACAATCTCCAAATCTTAGCTGTATTAACTGAGATAGAACAAGGAGGATTCAGTTGCCAACACCCTCAGTTCCTCTACTTCATCCATGTTGCATTTGTCCCTGACTCCCCTTCCCCTCGCCTCCCCCCCCACCCCGCAGCCCCACCCTCACCCACCCCCCACCCCCGCTCCCCTGCCACCTCTCTGTGGCCTTTGGTGGAGATTCCACATTTCTCCCTAAGGACACCAGCACTGTTGGGAGATGTCACAGTCATTTCCTGGGATAGTGATCACAGAGCCCCATAGAAGGGGCTTATTTCTATCCTCACCTGACATCAGTTGTTTTATGTGATCATATAAATCCTAGTCCAACCCATCCTCTAAGCTTCTGATTACCTAGGGAAAATTTAATTGTAATCTAATGCTTCTGAAAGGTATTACTTAAAGCCAAGGTAGAAAATAGATTCCACGTCAAGTGCCAACTCCCAGCAATTGGTAGGAACTAATGGATCCCTATGCTACAGAACATTAGAGGGCTACATCCCCATTCCAAGGAAAAGAGAGCGGTAATCCATCTCACTGGGTGGGATAGGCAGGGCGCAATGAGGAGTGGCTACTGTGTGAAAAAATCAGAGATTGAATAAATAAGAGAGGAAATTTGGAAATGAATGAGAAGCTGCATTCACAATTGGGAAACCTTTCTCTTCTAAAATGTAGGTTTGGAGTGGAGGAGCTTTTGACACTGGGATCCAGGCAGCTGTTGCACTGCCAGCTGACAATTTTAATGATCAACCAGAGCTGCCGTCCTCTGGCCAAGCCAGCCCAGGAGGTGTGACCAGGGTTTGCCGCCAACTAACTTATTGCAAATTGTATTTCATTTGCAACCATAGGCTGATAGGAGAAAAATATTTATCAGATAGGGGCAGGCAAAGAACTAAAATTGATTCTTCTGGCAAGCAGTGTAAGTGTATTGTTTATTGTGAGAGAAATATATACTTTTTATTTTTCAATTATAGTTTACATTCAGTATTATTTTGTACTAGTGGCCTGGTGCATGAAATTTGTGCACAGGGTGGGGGGGTGTCCCTCAGCCTGGCCTGCACCCTCTCCAATCTGGGACCCCTCAGGGGATGTCTGACTGCTGGTTTAGGCCCGATCCCGCAGGATTGGACATCCCTCTCCAATCCAGGACCACTGACTCCTAACCACTCACCTGCCTGCCTGCCTGCCTAATGCCCCAACTTCCCCCCGTTGCTGGCCTGCTCACCCCCAACTGCCCCCCTTGCAGGCCTGCTCACCCCCAACTACCCCCCTGCCATCCTGCTTGCCCCCAACTGGACCCCCTGTCAGCCTGCTTGCCCCCAACTGCCCCCCTGCCAGCCTGATCACCCCCAACTGCCCTCTCCTCCTGGCCTGATCACCCCTAACCACCTCTGCCTCAGCCCCGCCGCCATGTCTTTGTCCAGAAAGTCTCCCAGTCTAATTAGCATATTACTCTATTATTAGTATAGATTAGTTTCATGTGTACAGCATAGCAGTTATACAATCATATACTTTTATAATGTGCCCTCCCCCCAATATTTAAATACCCACCTGGCCATACATAGTTATTACAATATTATTGACTGTATTCCCTATGCTGTACTTTATACCCCCGTGACTATTTTGTGACTACCAATTTGTACTTCTTAATCCCTTCACCTTTTTCACTCAGCCCCTCAACCCCCACCCCTCTGGCATCTATCAGTCTGAGAGAAAAATATATTCTGATACTCAGTACCATTAAAGTCTATAGAAAACTGCCAAACCAGTGTGGCTCAGTGCTTGATCATCGACCTATAAACCAGGAGGTCATGGTTCGATTCGGGGCACATGCCTGGGTTGTGGGATCGATCATTGATGTTTCTATCTCTCTCTCCCTCTCCCTTCCTCTCTGAAATAAATAAAAATATTTATTTTTAAAATCTACACAAAATTCGGCATTTGCTGTTTCAAAACAGAAAATAATATTAATGGAATACTTTTATGGAAAAAAAACTTTTTAAAATTTTATTCTCAAAATGGGACGTGATTACATAGGAAAGGATATACTGCAGTCATGTGCCCCATAATGAATTTGAGTCAATGAAGAACCACATAGACAATGGTGGTCCCATGGATTACAATGAAGCTGAAAAATTCCTATTTCCTAGTGATGTCACCCCATTGCCCCATCATAGGGCAATGCATTACTCCTGTGTCTGTGGTGATGCTGGTGTGAAGAAACATACTGTGCTGGTGGTTGTATAAAAGGATAGCCCATACAGTTATATACAGTACACAATACTTGATAATGATAAATAAACAGCTGTTCTGGCTTGTTTTTACTATACATTTTAGCATTATTTTCGAGTGTACTCTTTCTACTTATAAAGAAGTTTGCTGAGAAACACTATGCCCTGTTACGCCCGCAGCAGCCTTATACATCTCTTGTTTACCTCCTCTCTTGATCGAATCATTTCCCTTGTGCTTGATTTAATCTTGAGCTGTTTTGTTTATCATGGCCCTTAAGCATACAAAATCTACTGCTAATGTTGCCAGTAAGAGATCACATCTAGTGACTGACCTGGAAGTGAAATTAAAAGTGATTAAAGACTACAAAAGTGAAACTCGGTGATGGTTATTGCTTGCCAGTCAGGCACACCCTATTCCACCATATCTACCATCTAAAGGACAAGAACCAAATGACAGAAACTGTTAAAGGATCTGCTGCATTGAAGACAACGAGACTAGCAAAATTTTGAGAAGGGCCTACATCAGACATGGAGAAGCTTCTAATAACCAGGACTGAGGACAAGATACAGCAGTGTGTCTCTCTCAGCACCACTATAATCACGGCCAAAACAAAAAGTTTGTGTGCAACGCTAAAAGAAAAGCCTGAAACTGACTATGGTATCGAATTTGCTGCTAGCCCTGGAATTGTTATTCATCACATAATGTGAAAGCGAGTAGTGAGTCTGCAAGTGCTGACCTGAAAGCAGCCAAAGAATTTTTGGAAACTCTAGGTAAGCTGATTGTGGAAGAAAGTTGCTTGCCAGAGCAGATGTTCAATATGGATGAAGCCTCCCTGTTCTGGAAATAGATGCCTGAAAGGACTTCTTCTTATCTATAAGAAGAACCTAGTCAATGCCAGGTTTCAAGGTGATTAAGGACAGAATAACAGTCATGCTTGGGGGTGATATTGCAGGCTACAAATTGAAGCCCTTTGTGATCTGGCACAGTGAGAATCTTGGGACTTCAAGCATATCAGCCACCACACGCTGCCAGGGTATTCCAGGAGCAATAGGAAGGCATGGATGACCCAGCTCTTCTTTCAAAATGCCTCCTGAATTGCTATGCCAGTGAAATGGAGAATAACATAACTTTCAAGATCTAGGTTATTGTTAATAATGCTCCCAGACATCCTCCTTCTATTAGGGATCTTCATCTGAATAGCAAAGTGGTGTTTCTCCTTCCAAACACCACCTCTTTGATCCAACCAAGGGATCAAGGAGCTAAAGCAGCCTAAACCTGAGAAGGACTACCACCTGAGAAGGACTTTTGCTCAGGCTTCCTGCAACTGACGAAGACACTGATGCAGTTCTGAAAGCATTACATCTATGACTGCATCAAGAACCTCGCTTGGGCTTGAGCTGATGTCACCAAGGAGTGTATAAATGGCATCTGGGAGAAGGCATTCAAACAGTTCACCCATGACTTCAAAGCATTTGCCAAGGATGAGGAGGTTGCAAAAACCAACATGGCTGTCATTGAGACAGCAAACAACTTTAACCTGGGTGAGGAGCTCCTAGAGGTAGTTCCAGAGGGACTGACTAATGAGTTGTTGGAACTGAAACGGGAACATACAGCTGAAGAAGAGGCAAGAGGAAAGGAAACTGCAAGACAAGAAAAGGAACTAAGGACATTCACTGTGAAGGGTTTAGCAGACCTCAACAAGCTCCTTAAAAAGTTTAAAAACATGGACCCCAACACTGAAAGGTTTTCATCGGTAGAGAGGAATGTTCATGGTACATTATCTGCTTCCAAGCAAATCTATGATAATAATAAAATAAAAAATAAGCAAACCATCATAGACATATTCCTGAAAAGAGGGACATCTCTAGAAGAGCCTCAGGCAGGAGGCGTTCCAGAAGAAGGAATTGTTATCATAGGAGATGACAGCTCTGTGCATATATTGCCCATGAAGACCTGGGACAAGATGTAAAAGTTAAAGACAGTGATACTGGTGATCCTAACCCTGTGTAGGCCTAGGTCAGTGGTCGGCAAACCGAGGCTCGCGAGCCACATGCGGCTCTTTGGCCCCTTGAGTGTGGCTCCTCCACAAAATACCACGGCCTGGGCGAGTCTATTTTGAAGAAGTGGCATTAGAAGAAGTTTAAGTTTAAAAAACTTGGCTCTCAAAAGAAATTTCAATCGTTGTACTGTTGATATTTGGCTCTGTTGACTAATGAGTTTGCCGACCACTGGCCTAGGTTACTGTGTTTGGGTCCTAGTTTTTAATTAAAAAAAGTTTATAAAGTTAAACCAATTAAAAATAGAAAAAAGCTTTCAAAATAGGAATTAAAAAGACAAAAGTATTTTTTGTACAGATTTGCAATTTAAGTGGTGTTATTACAACAGAATCAAAAATTATTTTAAAAATTTAATAGTTTATAAAATAAATTTATAGTAACCTAAGGTTAATTTATTATAGAAGAAAGAAGAATATATTTTATAAATTTAATGTAGCCTAAGTGTATAGTGTTTAGAAAGTCTACAGTTGTGTCCAGTAATGTCCTAGGCCTCCACATTCACTTACTCAATGACTCACCAGAGCAACTTCCAGTCCTGCAAGCCCATTCATAAGTGCTCAAACAGGTGTACCATTTTTATCTTTTTCTAGAGGCCCAGTACACAAACTGGTGCATGGGTGGTGTCCATCCGGCCCGCTCCCTATAAGGGCCAATTGGGCAGGCTGGCAGGGGGGCGGGGGGGGACTGCAGGCATTTGGCCGGCCGGCCCCACCCCCTGGTCAAACTCCTGGTTGAACTCCCAGTCTAACTCCCGGTGGAGGGAACAATTTGCACATTAGCCTTTTACTAGTATTATATAGGATACCCTATTTTTACTGTATCTTTGCTATGTTTAGATATATGTAGATACAAAACTACTTTCCTTTGTGTTATAATTGCCTACAGTATTCAGTATAGTAGCATGCTATACAGGCTTATAGCCTAAGAGCAATAGACTATACCACATGGCCTAGGACTCAGGGGTCCTCAAACTTTTTAAACAGGGGGCCAGTTCACTGTCCCTCAGACTGTTGGAGGGCCAGACTATAGTTTAAAAAAAACTATGAACAAATTCCTATGCACACTGCATATATCTTATTTTGAAGTAAAAAAACAAAATGGCAAAAACACCCACATGTGGCCCGCGTGCCGTAGTTTGAGGACGCCTGGTGTTTAGTAGGCTATGCTATCTAGGTTTGTATAAATGCACTCTATGATGTTTGCACAATGACACAACCATCTGATGACACATTTCACAGAATGTATCCCTATCATTAAGCAATGCATGATTGTGTAATCAAGTTAGCTAGAAATGGAATTTTATTAATTTATATGTAAGAGTCAGTATAAATTATTATATTGTTCTCCCTCACATAACCTCCCTTCCAAATGCTGCTTTGAGAATAAATTTTAAAAGGATAGATTTACCTCTATAACTTCTTCCACCTCATCTCCCAATATACTACTGTTTTTCTAGGTTGAAATATATCTATAACATAAAACATAATACAAGATTGTGTTTTATGATTGAGTAGATTAGGCTATAAAAGTGTATGAGGGCCCTCCGTACACAGTAAATTAGCCTTTGAAGAAGGAATAATGAAGAACTCTATGATTGCTGCCAATCTACCCACACTGATCAGGATTTGTTGGCCTCTTGGGCCTTGCAACTTTTTAAATGATTGTTTTAAAATGATAGATCCAGAACAGTCTTTTAGGAGAAATGTTTGAAGTTTGACTGTGCTCAGAATCCTTATGGCTTTAGAGGGAGGAGTAAGTCACAAGACATTCTTTTAACCATTGGCTTAGAAAATACATTGGCATTAGAAAATCCGATTCTGACCAGGAGATTGTAGCAAATACCAAGTTAGGGTGGACCTCGGTGGGTCCACAGAGCTTATTTGATATTCAAGCTAAGTTTCAGAGACTTGTTACAAAGGCCAGCTCTGATCACAAGGATTATGGCTATTTGATGTTGATTTAAACAAATAAATTTGTAAATTTCCACAGGGCCAGCAGCGTCCATAGGGTAGGCAGTGTGGTGTTTCTAAACAAGATTACTGATTTTCTCCCTATCATTTGGGTTTTCTAACATACTTTCCTATAAATCAATAAAATTACTTTCATCTTATTTTAAAGTGCTTTTTATGTGGAAAAAATTTATTAGATCTCTTCCTATAATGATCTCTGTGCCCTCTCTTCTTTCTGTAAGTTTTTAAGCAGCTGTGTCTGCGGGCCAGTTTGGCAGGATGTATTTGGTACTGTGGAAACATCTGTGCCTGATGGCAATCGGATCCGGATATTTAGTTCCAGGCCCTTCCACGGGATCCACGGGAACCTGGCGGTCTTTCTCAAAATTCTTGTTTCAGGAACAATATACTGTTTCCTGATTTAGGAGTTTCCTAAAATCTCATTTCTGAAGCTGGAAGTCTTACTCTAACTATTCAAATTTTGCTCTGGCTCTAAGTGAATGATATGAATTCTATTTAGCAATTGAAATTGTTTAATTGAAAAAACATATGACTGATATTCTAAGTATTGACAATCTCCAAGTGTTTAACATCTATCTTTTTTTATGTTTAAATCCTTGTGAGCCTCTGGGTTTTTTTAAAAACATTTTTATATTATTTATTATTATTAATAGAATATGTTATAATATTATTAGTAATATATATTTTATTTTTGTTATATTTTTATATTGCTGGAATTACATGCAATTTTGTTTAGGTACTTTTTATTTTTATTTATTTGTTTAGGGTTACACAGGAGGCTAGGGTTGTGTGTTGTTTAGGTACTTTTTAAAAAACAGCTTTAGCCGAAACCGGTTTGGCTCAGTGGATAGAGCGTCAGTCTGCGGACTGGAGGGTCCCGGGTTCGATTCCGGTCAAGGGCATGTACATTAGTTGCGGGCGCATCCCTGGTGGGGGGCGTGCAGGAGGCAGCTGGTCGATGTTTCTCTCTCATCGATGTTTCTAGCCCTCTGTCCCGCTCCCTTCCTCTCTGTGAAAAATCAATAAAATATAAAAACAAAAAAAAAACAAACAGCTTTATTGAGGCATAAAATAAATTGCAGATATTTAATGGGCACAAATTGATAAGTTCATGACATATGTATACGTCTTAATGTAAAATATCAATATCAAGATAATAAGCATATTCATCATGAGCTTCTGTTTTTATATCCTGCTGTGTATGCTACATAATGTTTCATACATTCCTGCTCCTGTTCTTGACTCTAAGTTTATATACGTAGTTAAGTAGACTTTTTACAAAGGCAGGGATTCCACCAACCCTTATAATAGAGATTCCAGACCTCACCCTCAAAGCTTCTGATTTGGTGGATCTGAGGCAGAGTCTATAAAGCTACATATTTGTAAAACTCCTCTTCTGCTCAGTTTTGCTGTGAACCTATAGCTGCTCTAAAAATAAAATCTATTTTTTAAAAATGCAAGTAAGTTAAAAAAGTAAGAATAACACACACACACACACACACACACACACACACACACACACACACACACCAGTGATTTTGATTGTAAGCTCACTTTGAGAACCCCTGGAAATTTCTCTAATACTGACATTATGAATCTTGGTGGCTCCATTGTCTAAATCCCTCTGGTTCCCTCTAGTGGACTAAAATAAAATGCACTTATGACAATTCATCTAAAAGCAATTATGAGAGTGAAATTAGATTAAAATGCATGTAAAGACAAATTATGAGAAGAATTCAGAAAAAGGCAATAGACATCCCAATGAAATGGGTCTTGGCTCTAAAAGGGTGGAAAAGCCCCACCATATCTGCTTCCTGGATGGCTTTCCAGGGGTGAGCCCAGCTTGGCACTGGATGGGTAAGCCACAGGCTGAGCTCTCTCAGTGCTGTCCCTGCAGATTGCAACCAGGTGTCTCTGCCCAGGCACAGAGCTCCAATGCTGATTAAACCTTCTGAGGACCTCCCAGCACTTTTACAACATCTTGGGAAAGAAGGGGAAATGCTTAATTTTTCTCTCTACCCTTGAAGTACACTGGTTTTTGTCAACTCTATTTCCAATGCCCTATGTCTGTTACATATTGGTTATGCTGCAAATCTGTCATGTTTGGGATCTCTAGCAAGTAGAACATTCTTCCAAAATAAAATGCTGTATTAATGACTGCTAATAAATGTTCTACAAAATGCCTATGAACACCATCTTTAAAATGCCATCCATGCAAAAAGATATTCTGAGTCCACTCATATGAGGTGTCTAGAGTAGTCAAATGCCTAGAGACAGAAAGTAGAACATGGGTTTCCAGGAACCAGGGGGAGAAGGCAATGGGGAGTTATTTAATGGGTATGGAGTGTGTTCTGGAGATTGGTTGTACAACAATGTGAATGTACTTAATATGACTGAACTGAATATTTAAAATGGTTAAAATGATAAATTTTATTGTATCTGTATTGAAGAGGTTCAGAATATGTCAACCTAAAATATGCCACTTTGGCATATTGATTATTTTGAATTAAAGGTACTTAAGAAACAGCTGATAACAAAAGGACACTGTCCTTCCCCTGAAAGCAAAAGATAAATCTCCCAAGTGAAAGGTACTCACCCTCTACCAAGAGGGTAGAAGGCATCCTTATCACCAGAGATAGGGAATTTAGGGCCCAGAAGGCTATGCAAACAAACCTTGTTACTTCAACAATTTACTGCCCCTAGCTCAAACCCCTTTGTCTTGTCAATTCTTTACAAACTATTGTTTCTTTGTCAGAAAGATATGAAAACTTCCTGTTTTAGCCACTTTGAGTATCATATTTGTATGGGGCTTTCATACATACAAAATTATTTGTTTTTCTCCTGTCTTATATCAATTTAATTTTTAGACCAGCCAAAGTACCTAGAAAGGGAAAATTTTTTTACCCCTAGTGTTTTACCACAATGTTTTTTGGTTTTTGGTTTGTTTTTTTTAATGTCATTCATGATTGAAAAAAGAGGCATTTCAAACATTTAACTTCCGGGTTGAGGGTTTCTGGAAGAACCCTCCCTTTGCCCGGAGATCCTCCATCTGTTACCTGTTATCACTTTCTGCCCTAGGAGGCTGACCTGGATAAGGCTCTTGTTGGGTTCTTGACAAAAGAGAGCCCAGCAAGAGGTCAGAGGCTGGGAGGAGAGTGACAGAGCTGCTTATTCCCCTGGCTCCCTCTAAGTGAGGTCACCCTGGGCTGGCTGAGTCCCTGGACAGAAGGTGACCTGCTCTCTTTGACTCTTTCCTCTCCAGCTTCTGGTAACCTCTCCATTGTCTTGGTCCTTCAGACCTAGGGGTGGTGGTGACAATGCCCCTGTTCATAGCCCGGGTTCCCACGCTATTGTAATAATTTCCCTACCCTAATTTTTGTATTCATCTCTTTGCAAATGGACCCCATAAACTACCCTAATTTGAATGTGCCATCAGTTTCCTGCTGGGCCCCTGGCTGACACACCCACTATGCAGAAGCTCTTCCTTCAAGGCCACACCCGAACTTCCACTGTCGGACTTCCTCCCGGCTGGTATGCTACTTCCTGGCACAACTGCCCGGTGGCCCACACGATGAGGAAGATTCTGGAAACTCTCCCTCAGTGGGTCCAATGCTGGGTCCAATGCTGGCCTATGGACCCACTGTGGAATCAATCACACCAACTCTTTTGGGAATTCAAAAGTAGTTTGCCAGGTGTAGGTGCAAATTTGTAGATATGTAATTTATATACCAGAAAATGCAAAATCTCCAACACTGTTAAGCAAATATAACTAGCTCTTCAATGAATGTAAGGAACCAAACCTCAAGAAAAAGGCTATAATATTTCATTATTGGACTTGCTTATAGCAGGCCACAATAGTAATTGTTAACCATGCATTTGTTGATTGATTGATTGATTAATGAAGCTGGCTGAAACCAGACTTGTATACAAATTTTCTGAAACCTTATCCTAAAAAAGCTGCTAATAAATGTTAGGGCCTGGAAGTAAATTAAAATTTCTAAATATCAAGCTACAACAGTATTTATAAAAATATATTTATAAATAATACCTTTCAAAGCTTTTGTAAAATTAGCTTAACTACAATAAATATTTTCTCCAAGACTAACTAAATGGGAGTTTTAGGGCTCTATTGATCCCAGGAATTTTTATGCAAATATGAGTTTTTCTGGGCCTAAAGGTTCATCACTTTTCATCAGAAACATAACCCCAAGAAAGCTAAAAGCAACTTTTACACTGAAAAGCTTCTGCGGTTGTGTCCCTTTTTACAGATTGGTAATCACTACCGAAGTACTTTAAAATGTAAAATAAAATAAACCATTTGGGTCATGGTTTATTTGATCTTCTAAATGGACCATTAGTTCGTTCTTGACTTTACTACGTCTTTTCAAGTATTAGCTACAACAGATGGAAAAATGAGACCTCTACTACCAGGGTGGAACTTACTTTTTGTGCCCATTATCATTTAGATGAACCCCTTGTAAGCAATGATTTCAGCATGACTCATTTTACGAGCGTATAAAACTCTCATCTTTTTAATAGAGTGTGAGAAAGCTTTTACACCCCAGGTAAAATTTTATAAATGTCGATTTTTTGAAATTATACTTACTGACAATAAACTTAAAGCCAATGGACTAATTATAATTATTATTACCCTGATTTAAACACTTAAGGGATGCTGTCATAGGCTTCAACAAAACTTAATTCTAAAAATACATAAAATATTGCCAATCAGTAAAAGTTGTTGAACTTATAAGATGAACTTTAATACTGTAAAGCTCTTTGCATAGTTAACATACATAAGAAATCTTCAACACAGTGGCTAAGAACTGAAGTAATAATAACCCTGCCAGAATATAAGTTGTTTATAAGATAGGTAATGAAACCAAATGAAATGAAAAGATAAAAATTCTTTAGCCTGGCCAGTGTGCTCAGCTGTTGAGCGTCGACCCATGCACCAAGAGGTTGCTGGTTCAATTCCCAGTGAGGGGACATGGGCTTGTGGACTCAATCCCCAGTGGGGGGAGTTCAGGAGGCAGATGTTAATATTTATCTCTCATCAATGTTTCTATCTCTCTCCCCCTCTCCCTCTCCCTCTAAAATCAATAAAAACATATATGTTTTAAATCCTTTAAATTAAAACTTTTCCTTGGCAATCATCTTTAACTCTTATAAATACTGATTAACTGAAACTATGACTAGCCAAGAACATTTTAAATTTATAAAATAAACAAAATGAGAATTTTCCAAAATTTACAATCAGTAACATGGGGCCCAGGAATAGTAATTGATAATGATTACATTTGTAATATGTAATTGTTTTGGGGTTGTACTTTTTAAATGTTTCTGTCTGAAGAACTATCTAAACCTGCATATTACAACTGGAATGTAATCCCACCATCAGCAAATGGGTGATTTAGAATTAAAAATAGAGTAAGGAGGAAACAAATGTTCCAGATTTATTTTTCTACAGTTTAAAAATATAACTGCCTATATTTATTTCCTAAATACCTATCTGTCTCACCAAGGATTATATGACCAAAATATCTGTTCATACTGCTTATAGTGTCAACAGCAATCAATTTGTCCCCATAAACAGCAGAGGTTTAAAAGCACCAGCAATACCTGAATTCCCCCAGGAGCCCTTTAAGGCGAGGCATGCCCTTCGGAAGCCTTTCCCACTCTCCTCTGGCCACTGGGGCTGGAAGATTCCTCACAGGGAGGGCTGTCCACCTGGTACTTCTAACAAGATCGTAACCCTACACAGAAACAGTAGTCCTCTTAGGTGATGGATCAGTTAATTCACTTTAAAATAAAAAAGGTGCACTAAACAGTGACAGATAGTCTACTTAGAAAGGATGATGAATAGAGCCCAATTCTGCTAGGCACTGCATCACTTTCTTGGCAAAACAGAGAGGACTGCACTGTTCTGTCTCACTGACGGTTCAGATCTTAGGCCTTTTTGAGGAACTGCTTTGCCTTAGTCTCATTCCACTCAGCCTTCTAATCTATGTAGCATGAAGCCAGGCTCAGTGATACAAGTGATGGGTCAATTTATACTTAAATACCTTAGAGATCTGCACTTGAATGGTGTTGTTGCTAAAGTAGGCAAACCCATAGAGCCAGGCAGTAGGTTAATGGTAGGCAGGGGCTGAGGGAGCAAGGGAACTGGCAGTGACAGCTAATGGGGACAGGGTGATGTTGGTTGTTGGTTTGTTTGTTTGTTTTTTGAGCTGATAAAACATTCTAAAATTAGATAGTGGTGATGCTTGCACAACTGTGTGAATATAATGGAATCAGTGAATTATATACTTTAAAAGGATGATCTATAGGATATTAGAATTATCTAGCAATAAGATTATTACTTTTTAAAAATAGTAACCACTCCACCATAAAAGTGCTGCATCTACCCCTTTCCGTCTTTCCTGATAATTTACATATATTTCTCAATACACTTTCTATCTTTTCTATGCCTGTTTCCTTTTTAAAAACATAGTGTGACTGTCTCAAGTAATGAAACAGGGTTGCAGTCATTTTCCTGATTTTATTCCTAAAAGAATAATATTCCCTTTGTCTTTGGAGCAAGGCCTGTCAGATGGGCTCCTCAGGGGAACAGCTTCTGGGCACCTCAGTCACGTGTTGGGGTGGAAACCCCTAAACCAGTGGTCGGCAAACCGCGGCTCGTGAGCCACATGCGGCTCTTTGGCCCCTTGAGTGTTCTAACGCCACTTCTTCAAAATAGATTCGCCCAGGCCGAAAACCGACTTCTGCGCATGGGCCGCGAAGTTTCAATCGCACTGTACGTGCGCGCCGCACGTGGTATTTTGTGGAAGAGCCACACTCAAGGGGCCAAAGAGCCGCATGTGGCTCGCGAGCCGCAGTGTGCCGACCACTGCCCTAAACTGAAAGAGGAAAAAGGATAAGGAGACTGCTATGTGTAAAACCCATTAAACTTCCAATGCCCAGAAAAGATATTCTCTTAAAAGATTTTTCAAGTGATTCAAACATAACCTGGATGGAAGTATTATGTATGGCAGATTCTATATGAAAAATGATCATTCAGAAATCCTATGTAATAAATCATTTCATGGCTATAGGAGGTCCCGAGGTGCTTTCTTTCCAGGATTTCATAGTATTTAAGTTAAAATAATATACATGGCCATGGTATTATTATTTTGCTATGTTCTAAAACTACCAAATAACCATAGGAAAATTTTTCGAATTTTTCTAAGGCTGTTCAACAGTCCAAAAACTACATCTTGTCATGAAACTATCCAGATCCATACACCAAGAAATTGCTTTTTTAGAGATATATGAATTGCCCAAATTACCCTACTTGTCTTCTCCCCTACAGTTAAATCTGCTACACTCCTTTTTGTAGGACATTAAATTTCCACATCCCTGACGCTGCCAAAACAATTTTCAGAGTGATGAGAACATGACAGTTTCTTCATCAACAGCCAGAGACCTACCTTTTCAGGAGTAGGAAAAAGAGCACCAGTGTGTTACTACGTGGCAATATAAATTACAGTATGCTCAGTTTCTGCTTTCCACAGAATTAGCTTACGTGCTTCCCTGGAAATGTAATATATATTTTTTAATGATTATTATGGTAAAATATTCACAACATAAAACTTAGCATTTTAGCCATTTTTAAGTGTCCAGTCCTGTGGCACTAAGTCCATGCACATTGCTGTGCAACCATCATCGCCGCCCATCTCCCGAGCTATCTGACCTTCCCCCAAATTGAAACACGGTACACATTAAATACTTACTCCCCGACCCCTCCTTCCCCCGCCCCCTGTTAGCCACCCTTCTACTTTCTGTCTCTAGGAATTTCATGGAAGTGGACCCTACAGTATTTGTCCATCTGTGACTGGCTTGCTCCACTGAGCATAGTGTCTTCAAAGACATTCATCTATAGTGTAGCATGTGTCAAAATGTCCTTCCTTTTTAAGGCTGAGTAAGTGTCTATTGTGTGTATATCCCCATCTTCGTCTGTCGATGGGTACCTGGGTTGCTTCTACCTTTTGGCCATTGCACATAATGCTGCTATGAACCTGGTGAGCCAATAGAACATTCAACTTTACAAAAGTGGATGGCTCTAGCCCTGGCAAGGATCCTCTCATTGCAGTTTTCATTCCTGGAGTCATGCTCCAGTTCCTGGTGTCAACCAGGATCAATATCAAGTTTAAACAGTAGGTGGCAGCAAATATTCATCAACTAAACAGAATGCTTCACAGCAGCCCAGCGGCTTTGTACTGCATTAAATTTTGCCCCTTCAGAGCAGGATCAACATTTTTCTCTAGGTCTCCTACGTTCCGGGAAAGGAACGTTCGAAGCATTTATTTGGGTTAATTTGAAGCAATCAGTTATAATGAGGAGTACTTCAATTGTGAAACATAAATGACTAATGAATCAGGGGCAGTATCTGAGTGCTTAAAATTTGCTCAGAGCTTTCAACAAGCTTGCCTGAAAAGTCTCATTATAATCTCCCAGCCACATCTGAGAACTTTGAAACTAGGTGTTGGTCATTCATGAGTGATTTGCCTCTGGCTTTTCTGCAACAGACACTGCTAGTTGTTTACCCGATAGCCTTCTCACCTTCTTCCCTAATAATAAAAAACACATTTTTATTAGGCCCACTCGTACCCTACTGGAAAAAAAACAACAAAACCCCCCACTGTATTTCCTTGTCTCCCATGCAGCTAGTTGGGACGACGTGACAGTTCTGTCCTTGAGACGTAAACTCAAGTCCACTGCAGATCAAAGGATTTGCTTTCCTGATGCAGGAGGCCCTTTCTCCTTCCTTGTCATTTTGTTGTTGTTGTTTGCTTTATTGTTCTATTTTGTGTGTTTGGTTAGTTTGCTTCTTAATTAAAACTTGGATGGGAAACAAAATATGGGGCAGCTTCTTGAAACCATGAGACGACCAGGAAAATAAAAGCCACACGTTCAACATTGCAAAGTAGAAAAAGAAGCCTGGGGAAGGTGACTCAGGTGAGGTGCCAATCATCCCTGGGCCACCACCTCTATCTACTAATAGTTGGGATGCTCACTTTCAGAAAAACGTCTTACTTCCTGCTTTGTGGGGAAAATATTCCCTTAATGGTTAAATTAACATGGTCAGGTTTATGGCAAGTGAAGCAGAACCCAGCCCTTGAGTAAGATGGATGGAGAGTCTCAAGATGGGTAGATGAGTGAAAGGTATGTTTAAAGACAAATACTTAACATACTTGTTTTTAATTGAGAAAAGGTGCCTAAAATATAGTGCAGAATTATATTTTAACTAGAGGCCCGGTGCATGAAATTTGTGCATTGGGGGGGGGGGGGGGGGGAGGTGTGTCCCTCAGCCCAGCCTGCACTCTCTCCAATCTGGGACCCCTCGAGGGATGTCCGATTCCAGGTAGGATCGGGCCTAAACGGGCAGTCGGACATCCCTCTCACAATCCAGGACTGCTGGCTCCCAGCTGCTCGCCTGCCTTCCTTCCTTCCTGATTGCCCCTAACCGCTTCTGCCTGCCAGCCTGATCACCCCCTAACCACTCCCCTGCCAGCCTGATTGATGCCTAACTGCTCCCCTGCCAGCCTGTTTGCCCCTACCTGCCCTCCCCTGCAGGCCTGGTCACCCCCAAGGCCTGGGTCCCCGCCGCCAACTGCCCTTCCCTGCAGGCCCAGTCACCCCCAACTTTCCTCTTCTGCCAACCTGGTCACCCCTAACTGCCCTCCCCTGTAGGTTTGATCGCCCCAACTGCCCCCCCTTGCAGGCCTGGTCCCTCCCAATTTCCCTCCCCTGCTGGCCTGATCACCCACAACTGTCCTCCCTTGCAGACCTGGTCCCTCCCAACTGCCCTCCCCTGCTGGCCATCTTGTGTCCACATGGGGGCAGCCATCTTGTGTGTTGGAGTGATGGTCAATTTGCATATTATTCTTTTATTGGATAGGATTGAGGCCTGGTGCACGGGTGGGAACCAGCTGGTTTGCCCTGAAGGGTGTCCCGGATCAGGGTGGGGGTTCCCTTGGGGCATGGGAAGCCGGGGCAAGGGGCCTGTGGTGGTTTGCAGGCCTGCCACGCCCCCCGGTGACCCAAGTGGAGGCCCTGGTATCTGGGATTTATTTATCTTCTATAATTGAAACTTTGTAGCCTTGGGCGGATGCCTGGGCCCGCCAGGGCAGGTGGAAAGCTTGGCTTCCTCCATTGCCAGGGAAACCCAAGCCTCTTGCTCTCTTGGTGGCCGCAGCCATCTTGGTTAGGTTAATTTGCATGCTCACTCCTGATTGGCTGGCGGGAGTGGTTTGTGGGTATAACGGATGTATGGTCAATTTGCATATTACTCTTTTATTATATAGGGTCAGTATGCATCTAAAAATACGCAACCAACGCAGATATTGTGTGATATTTAAAGTAATGAGTTAGTAGGTCTTTAGGTAAATGAACGAATGGCATTTGGGAGTGAAAATAGCAAAGATAATGACTTTTTTTTTTTAGAATGACTTTTTATTTATTGTTATTTTTTAAAATATATTTTTATTGATTTCAGAGAGGAAGGGAGAGGGAAAGAGATAGAAACACCAATGATGAGAGACAATGATTGATTGGCTGCCCCCTTTACTTTCCTTCTAGGGGTCAAGCCCGCAACCCAGGCATGTGCCCTGACTGGGATAGAACTATGAACTCCTGGTTCATAGGTTGACTCTCAACCACTGAGCCACACTGGCTAGGAGAGAATGACTTTTTAAATAATAAGAGTAGATTTGAGTTGCCTAATATTTCTCATAAAAATTCTCATGAATGTGGGAGTGCCTATTCATTAAAGAGCTCAATTTGTCCTATTTTACCACAATGCTAATAATAACTCATTTATGAAATGCCACAAGGTCAAGATAATTGTTTTCACCCATATTCTGTTTTGTGAGAACATTTGGTGGTTTGTGTACATAACTAATAATTCTATTCTGTGAAATGAACATTTATCAACATCCAATAGAGAGAAAGAAAATGATTCATTTTAAATAAGTAAAATGAGTGCCCAGCTGGTATGGCTCAGTGGTTGAATGTTGAGCTATGAACCAGGAGGTCATGGTTCAATTCCCAGTCAGGGTACATGCCCGGGTTGTGGGCTTGACCCCTAGTAGGGGTCGTGCAGGAGGCAGCCAATCAATGATTCTCTGTCATCATTGATGTTTCTATCTCTCTCTCCCTCTCCCTTCTTCTCTGAAATCCATAAAAAAAATATTTTTAAATAAATAAGTAAAAATTAGAGTTTGTAAAAAATATTCCAGAATCAGAGCACCCAATGGGAAAGAACTAAACAGGTGGAGGGTGAGGGAGAGGGGGGCAGAGGCTTAAGTGCAAAAACCAATTCTAAGTCTGTGGCCTTAATTTCTTCCCTATACTAAGAGCAGGTTTTGCATTTGTAAAGTGAGAGGTGGGGAATGTCTCATGACACTTATAATTTAGTTGAAGAATAAAAAAAAAAAAAAAAAGAGCAAATTGTGTAGCACAGTATGTAATTAATGACTAAGTTACATCATTTGGAGGGTGAGTTCTACAGAAATTGAGAATACTTAAGACCAAGAATAGTTGAGAAAGGTTTTATGGAGGAGTTGGGAATAGAAATAATTTGTGGAGGAAGAAGGTTTAAAAGAAGAACTTTCCAAGTAGAAAGAAAGGAAAAGCAAAGAGATATAAACTCAATTGATTTAATTGTGGGATGAGGAGGAAATCTTGTTTTGGAAAATAGTGGAGAATAGATTTGTAGTACTGGGTCAGTTTGTGGGTGCCCTCAAAAGCTAGGAAGAAAAGGTTTTGAAGTTGACTAAGAGAGGACCATCCTGTTTCCTGGAGAATAGAGATGATTGGCTTCAGCATTCCAAACTCCACTCAAACCCTTGATGACTGGAAAATCAGGGAGCATCCCAGGGTGCCCCAGATTGTCCTGAGTCTCAGCTAGTGGACCAGCAGCTCTCTTCACTCTCCATCAAACCATCTATCAAGGCTCCTTCCAAAGTAGAAGCCAACCCAACCTCCAGGGGCAGAGTCACGTTCAATCCATGGAGAGGGGCCGGGAAACCAGCTGCTTTCTGCGATTAGAAGAGAAGTGCACTTTGAAAAGGTAGAGAGTCCTAAAAAATAAGTCAAAAAACAATTTTCAAGAGTAACACCCCCAGATTGATAGAACTTTGGCAGATTCAAGAATCGCTACCAAGGCTTGCCTCCTTCTTCAGCCACTGACTGGGAGGGAGTAGCTGAAGTCCAGAGGAGTTCGGTACAGTCTGGGGCAGGTATGGGACATGTATCGTTGTTTTAGAAGAGGGAAACGACTCCAGGTCCCTGGAGAAGCTTCCACATTGCCCTGGGCAAGTTCTCCAGTTCCTCACACTTCCACCGGATTAAACAAAAAGGGAACTATTTGGTAAGGGTGTCAAGGGGAATATACCCACCCTATCCCGAGGCATCAGCAGGTCTGGAATAGCTACTGATATTAATCACAAATAAAAAGAAAAGGAACGTCCTGGCAATCATGCCAGAGCTCTCTCTACACCAAAAATCCTCCTCCTCAATGTGCTTCTCAGACTTTAGAGCACATAAGAATTATGTGAGGAGCTCATTAAAACACAGCTCTGGACCTTCCTCCCAGAAACCCTCATTCCGCTGAGAACCAGTCCCGATTGACCTTTTATTCTAATGCAGTTGATATTTGGAAAGAATGTTGCTGACTAATGACTATGTCTTACATTTTCTTAGACTACTAATAGCGGGGCGGTGGGGATCAAGTCCTTTTTGTTTATTCACATACTCAAAGGGAGGAAGTGTGGAGATTCTCTATTCTACCACCTTTCCTGATATAGAAATTCCATCTACGACATCCTTTAAAAATGTGCCCTTCAAGTTTATCCCTGTGGCCTGCAGTGCTGGAGTGCTTAGCATCTGACATGTCAGCCCCACACTTGGGTTAGCTAGGAAATTGCCATAACCCCTCAGGGAGATACCAGTCTTATCTTCCCCTGGAGAGATTTATTTACATTTTAAAGGGTAAGAGTTAAGAACCCAGGGTCCTCCTAACAAAGGTTTTGGTCCCCACCTTTCAGGAGGGGAGGGGAGACAGATTTCACTTCCTATAAGAACACTCAGATATTGCCCTGGCCAGTTTGGTGCTTTGGCCTGCAGGCTGGAGGGTCCTGGGTTTGACTCCAGTCTAAGGCACTAGTGCACCTTGGTTGCTGGATCCCCAGCCCTGGTTGGGGAGCATTGATGTTTCTCTCTCTGTGTCTCCCCCTTTTTAAGAAGAAAAATATCCTGAGGAGAGCGTTTTTAACAAAATCCGGATATTTTGGGCTTCTTTGCCTACATTACAAACTTGGCTACGTGTAGGACAACAGCAGATCTACCTCTCATTGTGTCAGACAGGGTTAAGAACTGTGGCAAAGGGAACTGGCCCAGTTATTTGCCATAAGCAAGTAATAATCCACTCCGCTTCAGAAATCTTGAGTTCACATTCAGGGTATTAATAAATAGAAGTTTTTTTAAAAAAAACTTTACAATCCCATGAAACCGAGGAAAGCACTATGAACAGGATTATCTGTGAGAGAAGGTACTGGCTTTGGCAGACTATGCTCATGCAGAAATTATTTTCCATATGCAGTTTATATATTTAATGTTTACTATATATCAAGTGGTGTTTTCTATTAATTAAGCTTCATTACAACTTTAAGATAATAGATTTCCCCCTAACTTTTGATATTCCCATGAGAGCTGTGAAAGGGATATATAGTGTACAGAAATATTTCACAAAGTAACCTAGATGAATTAGTATAACAAATGTATATGGGTTTTATTTTTTCATTTTTGGAAAAAGTCCCAATTAGCAATCTCTCTTCTTACAGAATCTTTCCTATCCACCATAACTTCTCAAAGATTTTTTTCAGTGAATTTTGTGTTTACAAAGAACGTTTAATACTCTAAAATATACCTTACTATTAAATACTTTTCATGCCTTATTACTTTACTTATTGTCTTGACAACTTTGGGTCTTATGAGCTAACTACTATTTGTCATTTTTAGAAATGAGGAAACCGAGACACAGAAGGTTAATTTACCAAAGTCCATCCAGTTAATTAGTTTCAAAACTAAAATGAGAGACACGCAATTAAGCAGATATACTGAGTTTATTCTGAATAATTCATATGACCTCTAATTATGAAAGTTAAATTAGTAAAAGAACCTAGTGGCATAGTCAGCTCTAGCTTTCTTTGTTTTTCAAAATCATTAGACTGTAAAAAGATAGAAAAAGACAAAAGGTCCCACTCTGAGTAATAGCTATACAAATTATTGTTTAATATGTTCCCTCTTTAAATAAATCAGTTAGATTTTTTTTGATAGCATTTCACTTCCTGGTGATATCCAATTCACAAATGACCATTTATAAAAAGCATGCCAAAAACCCAAGACAGTTCTCTGACCTTGAATAATGATGCAATTTAAATATAGAATAGGTAATTTAATGATAATGACACTTGGCTGTTCATGACTGACATCTTTAAGTTAGTGACACACAGTTAATTAAAGTTAATGTTTGCCAACTAATTTACTAGTATCTTGGCAATAAATATACTTGCTATTAGCTGTCAAAGTACAGATTATAATGAGTTTGTCATATGAATCTGTGTTCATGTGTATTTCTATTGTTAAAAGACAAAAACAACTTGCTTTAGATGGAAATTATTGGAAAAACAGGAAACACAGCTAGAAAGTTAATAAGTCTGTTTTAACTATTTGTATCCCATATATATTTTAACCTATTTTAATTGTGTTTTTTTCTATCACCATTTATCCCCCCTCTACCCTCTTCCACCTCCATCCACCCCCTTACCCCCTCCCCATATTATCCTTTGTGTTCATGAGTTTTTTTCGTTTTTTTCTTTTTTACTCAATCCCTCCACCCTCCGCCCCAGCATCCCCCACATACACCAGAGCTGTCTGCTTGCTCTCTATCTATGAGTCTGTCTCTATTTTGCTTATGAGTTATATTTGTTCATTAAATTCCACATATGAATGCAATCAAATGGTACTTGTCTTTTTCTGATTGGCTTATTTCACTTAACTTAATGTTCTCCAAGTCCATCCATGCTGTTGCCAAGGGTAACATTATTTTCCCTTTTTACGAACGAGTAGTATTCTATTGTGTAAATATACCATAGTTGTTTTATCCACTCATCTACTGATGGACACTTGATAATTTTATTTTTGAACAATTTTAGATTTACATGAAGATAGTACAGAGCGTTTCCAATATCCCACACCCAGTTTCCTCTATTAATATTTTATATTTGTGCATGATAAATTATTGTTAACTGAAGTCCATACTTTATTCAGCCTTCCTTAGTTTTTACTATTGTCTTTGTTCTATTCCAGGATACCACATTACTCTTTTATTACTATTATTATTATTGATTTAATTTTTTAATTTATTTCCGAGAGGAAGAGAGAGGGAAAGAGAGGTAGATACATCAATGATGAGAGAGAATCACTGATTTGCTGCCTCCTGCACGCCCCATGCTGGGGACTGAGCCTGCAATGTGGGCATTGACTCTGTTCGGGAATCAAACCCTGACCTCCTGGTTCATAGGTCAATGCTCAACCACTGAGCCATGCCACCACATTACTCTTTTTTTTTTTTTTTTTTTTAATTTCAGAGAGGAAGGGAGAGGGAGAGAGAGATAGAAACATCAATGATGTGAGATAATCATTGATCGGCTGCCTTCTGCACGCCCCTTACTTGGGATCGAGCCCGCAACCTGGGCATGTGCCCTTGACCAGAATCGAACCCAGGATCCTTCAGTCTGCAGGCTGATGCTCTATCCACTGAGCCAAACCAGCTAGGGCCCACATTACTCTTAATAGCCACATTTCCTTAGGCTCCTCTTGGCTGTGAGTTTCTCAGACTTTCCTTGTTGTTGACGGCTTTGAGAGTTTGGTGGAGTTCTGATCAGTATTGTGTAAAACATCTCTCTACTGAGATTTGCGTTATGTTTTTCTCATAATTAGACTGGGCTTATGAGTTTGGGGGAGGAAGACCACAGAACTAAGGTCCCACTTCATCACATCCTATCAAAGGTACCTGCTATCGAAGTGACCTATCACTGCTGATGTTGACTGTGAAGACCTGGCTAAGGTAGTGATTGTCAGTTTCTATACTCTATTGTTTAAATTACATTTATTGGGGTGACATTGGTCAACATGAACATATAGATCTCAGTGGGTTTCTATGTTATAAAATCTGTAAGCTTCTATATTCTAAAGTTACTCCTTTTCCTTCTTTCCATGGTGCTTTTGGAAAGAGGTGTGTGGTTCACACTTAAGGAAGAGAGAGCTATGTACATTTTACATGAAAGTAAAAGGGAACTTTTATGGTAAAGTGAGGCTAATACTATTTATCTCAAGGACTGTTTTGAGATTAAATGAGATCATTAATAAGAAAATGAACTGTGAGAAACATGAGACATTATAGGGTATTTCTATTTTCATAGACCTACAAAACGTAATCAGGATATAGAAAAGTGTTTTTAATGTTCTAAGTATACTAAGACAGTTAATTTGGAGAGAAGAAGAAAACGAAATTAACAGATGACTTTGCAGACAACCCTTTAGGTCAGCTATGCTTGGGTAGACAATTTGCTTACCTCCAATGACTTCTTTCCTTAAGCATCTCTCTGCCTGGGGAGTTAATGCCCTGAGAGCAAACTTGAACCGATAATGAGTAGATATTGATGGGTAAATGCTCCCACCTCCTTGCGCCTTGTTGGGACTATTTCAGGTGTGTTCTGCAGTCTTTGGAGGGTCCACAGTGGTGGTGAGCCCAGTTGCTCACGCCGTCACCTGCACAGGAACAACGTACCATTTCCGGTCTCACTTCCCTCCCTCACCATGCTTTCTGCCATCACTCTCCAAATAAAGTACGTGTATCCAAATCCTTGTTGCAGAATCTGCTTTTGAGAAATGAAAAACATCTCAGTTTTTCATTTTCTTAATTCAGTTGAGTGGAGATGTAAAACTTGTTTTACAGCTATAGGTTTATGATGGCTCGCATTTTATTTCAGACATTGCTTTTCGTCGCTCTTTTTATAAAGGTAGCATGAGAAATCAGAGAGTAGGGCAGGAAGCAGAAAGAGGAAAAGAGGTGGAGAATTGAAAGCTAAGCTCTTTTACTTAAGTGAATATTTCTGAACAGGGAAGCAGCACTTCTCGAGTTGTGAACAGAACCAGTCAGGAGGCCGAGGTGAAAGAGAACAGTGTGAACCACTAGATGGAAAAAATAAAAGATAACGTCATCATTGTTCTGACCTCAATGTTCCTTTAGTTATAATTTCTCCAAATCTGGACTCTTGTCATTATTGCCTGTCCCGGCACCCACTCTTCATACTCCCTGAATTCTTCCTTCTGAACCCCATTTCTCATCCTACAGGGTGACAGAATCACACCTTCAAATGAGGAAAGGGAAGGAGCTTTGAGCAGGACTGTGCCAAATGCACTGCTTTGTTTCTCAGTTCTGAACTTGGCTGGGCTGCCTGCAGATCAGCCCTGTATCTACCAATGCCAAGGACAGGCTGGGACCTGAGAGGAGATGACCTATCATCTCTTCTATTCTCACTGCCATATTTTAAGTCAATGGTCCATCCTCTTTCACCTGAATAAGTGCAAGAGCCTCTTAGCTAGCTATTCTCCCCATCTATAAAGTTGCCTCTGTAATCCATTTCCCACAGTCAGAAGAATTGTTTACTGAAGGGCAAATCTTATTATTTCATTCTTCTGCTTAAAGCCCTTCCGTGGCTCATCATTGCCTTAAAAATAAAGTCTCAGCCTCCTTATAAAGGCAAATATGATGGGAGAGAATCTTGACATCTGCTCTGCTTTACGACGTCATATTTTGACATCTCGTCAAATTCTTTGCCTCAGTCATATTGTACCACTTACAGTCCCTACATGGGTTATGTTCTCTCTCATCTCCAGGGCTTCGTGCTTGCTGTCCTCAGAGCTTGCAGTCCGCTTTCCCTACCTGCCTTTAGGAGTCCACTCAATCATTGCCTTTTTGGACCTAGCTGGTTTGGCTCAATAGATAGAGCATCGGCCTGTGGATCGAAGGTTCCGTGGATTCAAGGGCACATACCCCGGTTGTGGGCTCAATCCCCAGTGGGGGGTCGGGCAGGAGGCAGCCAATCCATGATTCTCTATCATGGATGTTTCTATCTCTCTCTCCCTCTCCCTTGCTCTCTGAAATTAATAAAAATATATTTAAAAAACAAAAACAAAAAACATTACCTTTCTGTGTGTGAAGCCTTCTGACACCAAGGCTAGGTAAAGCGCCCTCTTGCGAGTTCCTTTAACACTTACCACCCTGCGTTGCATCTTAGTCTTCACTTGTCTGTCTTTTCCCCTAACTGCTAATTTCTTGGGGACAGAGACTGATTCTTAGTCATCACTGCAGCCTCAGCACCGAACACATTCAATAAATATTCCATCTTATCAGAGGAACGGGTACTTAACAAAGATTTCTTGCTTAACTAGCTTCCCCCATTTGAGAACCTGTTTTTATCCCATCGTGGTGGGGCGAACTAATGAATTCATGGAGTGACACGGATGACTTTTGAGCGTGGCATTTAGGGAAAGGCTCCTCGTGGGCTCTGCTGTCTAGTCATGGCAGAAACTCATGTGATGGGGTTCAGAGTGAGCTACCAGTGGGCAAGAGTGGCAGCCTCTAACTCCCAAGTTACGGCGGGAAGGGACTAATAACATTCTTCAGAGGAGGCGCTGAGGGGTTCCAGGACACTGCTGAGGCTACACATTGGTCTCCTTGTTTCTAGGCCTGTACTCTTTCCACTGTGTTGTAGAAACAAAAACAATAACACCTCCTTTGCCCTAGCAAGACTTAGGGAAACGCCAGGGGGCCCTGAAGTATATACATGTGCTTAGACTGTACAGAACCCGAGAGCTGAAACTATTAGGAATCTTCCTAGAGTTGGATGAAAGAACACTAGCTCCTAATTCTCTTTAATTAGATTTCATCATTAGAGCTTAAGAAGGGAGCACGATTTCCCTGATATGTGTTTCTGGCCACCTGCTCTATTCAGAACCTGGAAACCAGACAACTAATGGATTTATTTTTTTGAAAGGCCTATTCCGGGTTGGGCTGAATACCTAGCATCTGGGGGAAAAGGTAGCCAATTTCAGGCTTCCTTTCTGACATTCCCACAGTCCTGGAAGTGTTTTAAGATCTTACTCAATCTTCACCTTGTTGGTTTAGATTTCTGTCACTAACACTTTGTTACAAAAGGGGCGGTTTGAATTTGTAAATAATCTCCGATCTGTGTGATGTTTATTTGCATGCTAAAGAGAAACCACATATTACAACGTGGGGAATTCAGTTCTGCAAAACTGCATGGGGAACGTATATTGTAAAAATAGTCACAATTCTACGTTTTTGAAGTTTTTGTTAAGATTGCCCCCAAATGACCTATTTACTTCAACCTGGGTACACGTTAAAAGAAAAAAGAAAATCACTTGACTTTTAGGAGTAAGAGATGTTAGGAGAAAATCCCTAGGAAATGAACACAGTCAGGAAGATGAAAATGCACAAGTAATGACACATTTGGGTCCAGCCCTAAACCCTAAGGAGATGACATGTTGTTCCATCTTGTTTCCCCCCTTTTCTGGATTTCATAAACCCAGGCTCCATGAGACTGAGAGAAAGCGACTCTACACCACAGGAGGGACTGGGGAGGTGTGCGCTCTTGTGGACGAAAGGAGCCACCTGCTGACCTGACAAGCTCAGGGGAGGCCTGTGTGGCCGTCTTGCAAACTCAGAGACCTAAAATAACCACAAAGGATGGTCTGAAAATTAAATATTTAACTACAAACAGGTTATAGTGGGCAGTCATGTCCTAGGCCGATATTTTCCCTGACAAAGATCAACTTAGATCTTTCCTGAGCCCATTTGCCTTTTGCCTCTAAGATAACATATCTGTGAGATGTCTGGGTAACTTGTAACTTCCCCTTTTTCTGGAGCCCCTGGGGCACAACCAGATGTGGTGGGCGCCAGGACAGATACCTCAAATTCCTTCATTATCATGTTAATTGTTCCTGCACCCACCTAAGTATGTCCATCATTTTACTTTTTATCCACTCCCAGGGGTTTCCCACCGCTTTGCTTTATCCCACTTCCTTAATCCATCACCAGTGAATTTCATGTAACCCCCCTATGTCCCTCCTTTGATGGCAATGTATAAATACAAAGCTAACCTGCCATTCTTCGGAGCATTATCTCAATTCATTGAGGTTCTGCTTCCCGGCATATGTTGACAGTTTGGCTCAAATAAACTCACAAAAATTCTTTACAGGTTTCAATGTGGTTTTTTTGTTTTGTTTTGTTTTATTAACACTCTCCACGCCTAGACACTTGGCTTTGAATGAGGAGCAGTGCAGCATAGCAGGTTGGCCTTGGACATTGTGAACAATCCTGTTTGTGTGACTTTGAAGGTAAGGGGCAGAGCCGGGATGATCCAGTTCCCGGCCATCTCAGCACCCGGGTCTGGGGCCGAGGCCAGCGCAGGCGGGAGCTGGGGGTGAGCTGGAGGCCCCTCGCCCGGGAGGATGCACGCGGGCAGGCTCCGTCCACCGGCGCGCGTTCTGCCCACAAAGGTGCCCACGACCCCCTCTCCTCCGGCAGAATGTTCCACCCGGAGCCGCGCGCGGGGCTGACCGCGGGTCTCGGGCGCAGGGGTCCCCGCCTGGGCGCACCGGGCGCGGGGTCCCAGCGCGCCCTTCGCGAGGCGCCCCTCCGGCCCTCGGGTGCGGAGCGGTCGGTGGCGGCGCGGGGCGGGGCCTGGCTGCGGGGAAATGACGTCGCCGTCCCCCGCGCTCGGGCCGGGAGCCGCGCGCCCTGGTAACGGCGGCCCCTCGACTCCCGCGTCCCCTTCCATGTCCCCGCCTCCCCCGCAGCAGCCCGCCCCGCCTCCTCCTCCTCCTCCCTCCGCAGCGCCCGCGGCAGCCTCGCTGGGCCCCCGGTGCCGCGGGGAGCGGGACCTTCGGGGCCCCGCCGCCCCCGCCGGGCGCGAGCTTAAGAGCGGGCGAGTGCTGGCCGGGGCCCGGGCTGTCGCCGCCGATCCCGGGCGTCTGTCCCGCGCCGGGGTCGCCCGCGGCCTCCGATCGGCGGGGCGCCCCGTCCCTGGTCGGGGGTGACCCAGGGGTCGCCGGCAGGAGGGCGCCGGCCGCAGCGGCCGGAGGGCGCGGGGTGTCGGGTCCCCAGGCGGCCGCTCCGGCTCCTGCCTCCCCGACGCCGTTGCCCCGCGGGCCGCCTCCCGGGCGCGGGGGCAGGTGCCCGGGGCGCGGGGACGGGTGCCCCCGCCGGGGTCCGCGGGGAAGATGGCGACCCCGGGCATGAGCTGGCAGCAGCACTATTACGGCGGCTCGGCGGCCGGGGCGGCCAAATTCGTGCCCTCGCAGCAGGCGGGGCACAGCCTGGACTACAGCCCGGACCTGCACCTCAAAATGAGCAAGAAAATCGCCCAGCTCACCAAGGTAAGGGGGCGCGGGGGGCACGGCGGGACCCGGTGCGGGCCGCGCGGGGCGCACCTGCCGGCTGGGAGGCTGCGCGCCCTGCGCCCGGGGCGAGTGGGTGGGGGCTGTTTTTGGGGGAAGCAACAACCGAAGACTTGCCTCTGGGAGCCGATCGAACTTGGGTAGCATGCTGGCCACATCAATTGGCAGGAGGCAGCTCAGAGGCACGGCCGGGTTTATGGGACTTGCACCCCGCGCCCTTTAGGGATTAGCCGGCTCAGAACAACTCGGGATCTACTTCCTTTATTCCACAGTCATCAATCCCATTAGTTTTGCTCGCATGCCTGTGCCAAGCGAGGCATTACACGACACCGAATGAGGGGCAGTGCCCTGGTTCCCCAACATGACCCGGAATCTTGGGAATTAATCAGTATCTCCTATGAGTTACCCAGTTAAAGGGAGAACAAACCTTGCGAGCAACGTAGGAGGGCAACTCAGACCTTGCTTGTCGTTTTGGGGATGCAGTGAGTCATCCCTTAGCCTGACAAAGTGTCAGACCAGCTTTATTAGATGAATCATGTCTGTATTTAGTTAACTGTCCCAGTCTATCCGAAGATAATTATCCAGACGCAAAGAGCCGGCCCGTTTGGCCACCTGTAGTTTTGGACGGTACTTGGCTGGGGAGCGTTCCAGGCTTAGGAAAGGCTGATCAGGAGAAAGAGTTGGTATCTGTGAAGCAAGAGCAACTTGGATAATCTTGCCCGGTTTCAGGTCTCAGGAGCAGTCTCCCAGTACCCAGTTGGTGGTTTCTGAAGATGAGTTGAAGTGGTAGATCTTAATGCGCTTAAGTTGATTCAACTGACCACTTGTTAGGAGTGTTGGTATGCTGAAGGAAGGGGCATTGTGGGGCTTTATCACTAGGGAACCTCTAAAGCCGGGCTCTTTTCACTCCAAAATTCTCATATAATTCCATTACTGGTTGGCACCTTTGAGAGAGAGAAGTAAGACAAGAGTTGGAAGAGAGGACAAGAAGGACATGGGTGTGAAAAGGGGATGAAGAGGATAAAAAGATTTTGGTGAAGACATGTGACTGAGGGTAGGAAGACGAGTACCACGAAGGACCAATGGATGACGGACCAAATGGGAGAGACAGGCAGGGTGCATGCACTCAACCATGCAAAGGAAGGCAACGTTGGGTGAAGTGTTGCTTTTTCTTTTATGTCAGCGCTGTCTTGGAGGCTGAGTATGTGTCCAGGTCTTACTGTTTGCTCTTGTGACAGAGGGTCCCCGAATTCAGAGAACGAAAGGCCCAAGAAGGAATGATGCTATCCCACCCCAACATGTATACCTTTGGGAGCTACAAGCCAGGCTTCTTGCAATCGTGTTTGATCTTCAGAACACGGATGTCCAAAACGAAGCCCATGGGTGTTTCTTTATTCCGATGTTCTCTTACGGTGTGTCCGCAACATCCTTTGTTCTTATTTTAGATCGTACCCTCCAGCGCCCTGCTCTAAGTAGTAGAAATCCTCAACACGTTGGTAGGGAAACTGTGTACCGTTCTGCAAAAGAAGTTTCTCATCTCTCCAGTAAACTACTTTTCTTCTTACGTGCACTTTTTCAACTTCCTGTTCTCTTATCAGAAAAGTATAAAGTAGCACAACTGTTTAAGGTGGGAGTGTTGTTAGCAGTTGCTGTCACTTTCTCTCTTTCAAAGGAGAGATATGTGTCTCACACACGATGAAGAACATAACTGAACTGGTACCTCAAATCTAAGGAAGCAGGAATCTGCCCCCATGGCAGTGCCCTCATCACAGCTTCGGTACCGCACCTAATCTTGACTGTTCCCTGGACTCCTGATTTAGTGTTTATAGTTACCATCTCTAACACTTGCACCACCCACTCCGCTAAGTGCCTCGGACATTGAAACTCTCACACTAGAGTTTCTCAACCTTGGCACTGTTGACATTTTGGACTGGACAGTTCTGTGTTGGGAATGGGCGGGGCTGTCCTGTGCATTGCAGGATGATTAGCAGGTGCTACCTAGTGGGGTCCAGTAACACCCACCTCCCCACCCCTTACACAGTCGTGAAGATAAACATTGTCCAGATATGGACAGATGTACCTGGAGTGAGAGTTTGAGGGAGCATCCCAGATTGAGAAACACTGAGTTATACCGAAATGTCTAGGATTTCTCCCACCCCTGTCTCATGCCTTTATTTCTAAGATAAGGCGTGAGAATGAAACGTCTGATAAATAGGGTTTTGTTGCAGCCAACCCCCTTTAGTTTCTGAAGCACACCATAAGACCTGCTTCTCTAATGTACTGTTCTGGAAACCGTCAAATTTTACAATCACATACACATTGTAAATACTCTAACATTTCCAAATGCTAGCATGAGTAATACATCAACTGTTAAACCTCACTGGTATTTGCTGTATAGAATGTTCACTCATGATGAGTTTATTAATAAATTTACATTAGCGTAGGTTTGTTAATAAAACTGTGGCTGGAACTTGACAATAGCTTATACTTCAAAGTTAGACATTATAAAGGTAACCATTGCATTGAAATGAGTCAGTAGAACCCAACTCTTCAGCGTTCTAGTCAGCATGGCTTGGTAATCTGACACACTGTCTTGAGTTCAAACGCCTGCTCTACCACTTACTAGCAGTATGACCGTGGGCAGGTCACTAACGTCTGAGCCTCAGTTCCCTAGTCTTTCAAGAGAGATGATGATACTATAACTCTCTGAGATGCCAGGCTCTTAATTCAGGCTGGTATTAAGTAAAAGAGCTATCATATGACAACAAACAAAGGATTAGTAAAATACTGGATAATATATTTTTAGATGTTCCTCTTTATTTTTAAAAATAAACCATTCTACATTTAATAGCATTATGGATATACTACCTCTTTTGAGAATTTTCTGCTAAACTTTAAAAAAATATGTATACTAATTTTTCTTCTGTTTGAAAGTTTAACTTTTTCACATTTAATTCTGCTTTGTTGTGGTACAGCATTGAAAAATACAACATGCGTTTTGCAGAGATTTGGCTGGCTGTGAAAGGAAAAGGATGAAAGTAATCTATATTATAATTTTGCACCCAGTAGGGCTCAGTCTATTTTTAACTAAAAAGCCTCCTCAGCTGCAGATATATTGGTTGAGATCCTGTTTCCTAAGAGCCTGACACAGCAGCCAACTCGTGGAAAGGAGGACAGCGGTCCTTTGAGCACCTGTGACGTGAGAGGCACTTCGCTAAGTGTTAGAGACACAGCAGAGAGCAAGGCACAGTCTCTGCCTTTAAAGCCAGTCGATTATGTGTAGGTTGCTCATGTCAGATTTTAAGAATTTCTAACTATTAGATTCTTGAATCATGTTGTGGCAAGTTTCTGGATTTGTTAATGGCCGAACCATCTCAGGATTGGCAGAGCTCCTGGGTGGATTGAACCCTGTTTTATAGGATCGCATTTGTGCACTTCTCTATTCTCCACTGCATTGGCTTTTTAGTGCTTTGGGTTGAGAAGCAGGACTTGTGGGATGTAATAATAAAGCAGCTTTTGCTACCCACTGTCCCTTCCAGTTTACTCTGTGAGGTCCGTTCATCCCCTGCCCAGGGATCAACTTGACTTTTCTGGTTGTTTTAGATCACGCAAATTGTTCTTCAGTGGGTAAGTTGCACAGGTCTCAATTTGATTGTTAAGATGTCCAATACCAACAAATAAAAATCCCGCAGCAGCTGAGCTAAGGATCGAGCTTCTCCCCTGCCCACTCCCTAGCTCTGCCAGTTGCAGGAGGAAGCCAGTAATTGGGAAGGGGGCATGATGACTTTTTCCTTCTGATGGGGCTTGCTGCTCCTGCTTTAACTTGCCAGTCCTGGTTTCTGACCCCTCCCCAGTTGGACAAGGAGAAGGGAAGCGAGGAAAGAGGAGCAGCAGACGTAGTTTCTCTAACTTCCACCTCAGTTGCTCGAGACCCCTCACCTCACGTTGCTTGGCATTGAGAACGTGTCTGCATTCTGGCTGGTTGCTTGCTCCTTCCTCAGCCTCTTGGACCTGGCAGGGACCTCCACGTTCACTTTGCTGAGGTCTGTTCAAGCTGAGGTCTGTTCAAGCTCCAGGTAACCCTCCTGGATGGATTTGGGTGACCCCACCCCAGCTTCCTCTGTCTCTTTCCCCTAAGGCCCACATTGGTCGATAGGTAGCCCCCATTCTTTGCCCAGGCAACCTCTGGAAGTGGTCCCAATTCAGCCATCTCTCATTTGCCCTCACAAGCCTCTTCATCCAGCTCCTCATCTTTAGATTTCCCCGGGGATGAATCAGGTACCAGTTCAGTTATGTTCTTCATCGTGTGTGAGACACATATCAAGCTCTTCAAGTGGTCCCAAGCTTTCCCCCTAGACCTCAGGTGAAGGGTAAGCATCCACCTCCACCCCTTTTTGGGGGATAAGAACACTTGTTCCTAGAGCACTCCCCAAGGAACACTGCTCCAAAACCCTCCTCGGTGACCTGGAAGCTTCTCTCCCTGGCGTGGGGGGGAGGAGGTAGCACGCCTCAGCACCTCTCTCTGTAGACTGCCTTTGGAAATTTTGAGACTGTTTTGGCACCTGCTTTGGAACATTGATTGTCTTGGGTTCTCAATAGGAACTTCCCTTTTAATATCCTGTTGGGTTCACTGTTCACCCGGCGCCTCTTAGTTGATTGCACTTTCGATATAGTTCAGTCCACTTATCACTTGCAGACATAATTAGCGTACGGTAGAGTGCTGTAAGGCTCCAAGAGCAGCAAGTGGCTGCTCTGTGTTCCTTATGCCTAGCATTACGTCTTCTTCTCATTTCTCTAATTGGACTGTAAATTCCTTAGCTTTAGAGACTGTAGCATATTCTATGTGACTTCAGCATGAATACTTTGCACATAGTATAAAATCTTAGTAAATATTTATTGAAGATGATGATGTGGTGATGATGATGATGATGCTATTTCAAGTAATTTTGTTATACAGTAGAGAAAGTCAGTAGTAGTCTGAGGAATTGTGTCTGCTTGTCTTCTGGGTTAATGCTAGGTCATTTCAGCCAAGTTAAATTAGTCTTAAATATTTAAATGTTTATTGGCTTCCTCTTAAACTGCTTTCATAATATACTTATATTTTTGATACAAAAATAAAAATATAAGCACTCTGTTTAAATATAAATATCATTTGTCATTTCAGAGGTAGGTAATTGATATACCAGATTCTTAACAAATAAAGTCTTAGGATCAGTCATTTAATACTAACTCTGCTTTTACTATATCAATAACTAGAATGTGTTTAGATAATACCAAAACCAGTGATATTTTCAAACAGTCCTTTTTCTGTACATTAAGTACATGTGACTGTTCACTTGTTGGCTTGTTTGAATTACCTAGGTACTACTTATAATATATTCAGTTTTGGTTATGATATGTTGTTTAGCTTAGAACATGCTAAATGCGACATCTTTTTTCTTTGTTGTATTGTAGCTTTGCTATGTTATTATGCAGTAGCTTGAATGTAATCTTTTAAAAAATATTTTTATTGATTTCAGAGATAAAGGGAGGAGAAAGACATCAATAATGAGAGAGAATCATTGATCTGCTGCCTCCTGCATGGTCCCTACTGGGGATCAAGTACATCCCGGGCATGTTCTCTGACCTGGAATTGAACCATAACCTCATGGTTAACCACTGAGCCACGTCAGCCATCCCTAAACGAATGTGTTTGCATGTAAACCATGCTGTTTATAAATTACATGGAGTCCTTTATCCCTTTCAAGCCATTGTTCCCATCTTGGTACAAGTATGGGAGATTAGGCCAAACCTATGCTAATCCTGTGGCATATGCTGACATTTTCTTTCTGAATAAATTCTGTTACTTTTTTATTTGCAGTGCCTCTCTTTCTTATAAAATGAATTACAAAGTTTGACTATTTACATATTCTAGACATTGGCTTTCTGGTCGGAAAGATTTCATTTATTCTGCTGAATGTGCGTCTGCATGTTCATAGGGCTTTGCATTTTTCATCCTATTTCTCCTTCAGCACAATCTTACCAGAATCTCATTTCTTTCAAAAAACATTTCATAACCAAAGCACTGAATAGTATTTCATTCTTATTCTTAGATTGTTTGCTTAGTGAAACTATATAAACAGAGTATGTGTAATTTTGAGGGGAAGTTGTGTGTTTATGGGTGTATGCTGAATATAGTGCTCTACTCAGAGTAACAAAAGAAGATATACTTAAATAAGACTAAAATAGAGCATATGGGTCCATATTGTTGGTAAGCTTTTGTCAAATGCCTAGTCCATAAAAGATACTATACTAGGCACCATTTGTTAACAATATTAATTTACTGTTCCATTTTTAAACTATAAGTTTTTCTTCTTTTTTTCCAATAGATGAGAAAATGTGATGAGAATAAAGCAGGTGAACATTTTAATAAAACAATTAATTTTACATGGCATATATAAAATGTTCAGTTGTGAGCAACTTTTTCTGTCTGGCTTGTTTTGGATAGAATTTATATATCTGGTTTTCTTAGATAAAGAAACTAGGCTAGTGCCTTCCAAATTCTTCTTTAATTTGGAGTTTTAAGAATAATTTAAAGAATAGTGGACACCTCGATAACATCATTGTCTAGGGGGAAGGGAAATTCCAGTCTTCTGAATCCTAGGAGTTCATGGGTCTGTATTAAGTTTAGGTCTCTCCTGGGCAGAGAGCTACATGCCCAGAGTCATGTGTCCAGTGTGGCAGCCGGGCCGACCACGTGGGTCAGAGGTGTGGTTTGCTGATTAGATACAGTGTGGTTTGAATTTCAGCTTCCCTCCTTACCAGTGTGTGACCTTCAGTGTTTTAACCTCTCAGAGCCTCAGTTTCCTCATCTGTAAAATGGAAATAACAAAGCCTATCTCATAGAATTATTGCAAAGATTAAATGAGATGATTTGTGTAGGAGAAGTCAATAAATGTCAATTTCTACTCCCGCTTCCCTTTGGTTCAGACTCTGCTGACATAGTCTTACAATTATGTTTTGTATGTCTTATCCCTTTTGATGCAGATGTGTGCTACAGTATTAGGGACCACAGCTATTAAAAGTAAATTTGAGCAGCAAATAAAATACAGTTGATTCTCATTATTTGAGATAGTCAGGTAGTATCCAGTTATTCCAGGGGAAGTACAGTGTTATGTTTCTGACTCCCACTGGTCATATTTTCATCAATCAATATCTAACCTTGTTTTAGGTGCGTTTCTGCTTAAAGACACCTTATTTAATACACATTTTTTATTAACAGTGAACTCACGGCCAAACACACTGGAACTCATGCCAGAAGGAAGCTTATCTAACATACTGTGTTAGATTTTTGAGGTTACATATAAATTTTAGCAAGTAGGTGGATTTGGAAATACGGAACCCATGAATAACGAGGATGCACTGTATCTAAAAATGGATGCAAAACTTTGCATCTGCTGTCCACCCCCCACCCCACCCCCGCCCACCGCTCTGGTTTGTCAGCTGTTGTCATGGCCTGTGTGACTGTGACTCTTATTACCACCTTAAACACTCTTATATGAGTGTGACTTTGACTCTTATTATCTCCCTAAAAGATAATAAGAGGGGTGGGTGGGACAGCGGGGGTGGGAATACTCATCTTTTGTGCGATTGCCAATCACCTAGCAGCCACCCTGCAATCATAAGCCTGGGATAAAATTGCAAACAGATTCTCTCCTTGTATGTAAATTGTAATCTTCCAAAACTGAACCTGAATCTATCACATTGCCTTAGGTCATAAAAGGAATAAAACTCATAAATTATTCCATGGAGTGGAGTGAAACATGTAAAAATATAATGATGACGTTTTAATTTTCTTACAGTTTTATTTTTTTATGTTTATCATTTGCTTAAAATATGTTTGCAGTTACTCCCTTCCCAGCACAAACTGTCAGTGTAGGAGTTGGTTTTGGTAAAAGCCTTTGTCTAAGTATCTGAAGATAACTAAACATCTCATACTCTCGAGCACATTTGGTTGGAAGTTTCTGCAATTTGCCCAACATAAAGACAACTTTAAAGAGCTGCTAGTTTGAATAGAATGTCTTTGGCAGATAATTACTCTTACTTTTCTGTCCTGACACTTACTGCCATGTAACAAATTACCCCTAAGTTTAGCAGCTTAAAACAACCAACAGGATTTCACACTGTGTCTGAAGTTGAGGAATCCACTTAGCTGGGTGGTTCTGGCCCAGGGCTTCTCATGAGGTGCAGTCACACTGAAGACTTGGCTGGGCTGGAGGTTCCACTTGGGAGTTCACGCATGTGATTGTTAGGAGGAGACTTAAGTTCTTCACTACGCAGGCCTCTCCATGGCAAGTGATGCAAGGGGTGGGAGGAGAGAGACCAAGATGGAAGTGTTAGTTTTTCATAACAACCTCAGAGTGTCATAGCATCACCCTTGCTGTATTCTGTTGGTGACACAGGCCACCCGTAGTATAATGGAGGAGGTGACTGCACAAAAACTTGAATATCAGGAGACAGAGATCACTGGGGGCCATTTTTAAAAAAAAAATTTTTTTATTGATTTTTTTTACAGAGAGGAAGAGAGACGGATAGAGAGTTAGAAACATCGATCAGCTGCCTCTTGCACACCCCCTACTGGGGATGTGCCCGCAACCAAGATACATGCCCTTGACCAGAATCGAACCTGGGACCTTTGAGTCTGCAGGCCGACGCTCTATCCACTGAGCCAAACCGGTTTCGGCATTGGGGGCCATTTTAAAGGCTGGTCACACCAAGAGAGCCGCAGAATTGATGGGAGAGATAGAAAGAGTTCAGAGAATTTGAGGTGAACATGTATAGTCCAGTAGAAAGATTTAGCAAACATTTGCATTTGTGCCTTAAGCTAAAAGGAGAGATTCATACTAGAAATGAAAATTTCAAAGCTCTTAGCATATAGGTGGGGATTAAAACCATGAGTGGTGGAGGCCTTAGGCAGAGTAGAAAACATTTAGAGTAATTGCTGGGGGAAGGAGGAGAAAATAGCTGGCCAGAGACAAGCGAAAAGATCAGTGAGACATGTTGTTGTCCCAAGAAAAAATTAGATGTGGCACTTGGTATCAGTTTGAATGCTTTGCAGTTTTCTGTGAAGTCCTATGCAGTCCAGGGGGAGGACTGTTGTTTACCAACCGTAGGGAAGCAGGCAGGTTATTAAAGGGTTAGTACAGAGTCTGAGTTTTGCCTGGGAGGTAGAGCCGAAGAAGTGGGGTTTAAGAGAGTTCAAGAGCTTGGATAGAGAGTATTTTGGGTAATTTACCACTATTAGTTATGTGCTGCTGGGAAGGAAGTGAGGCTAGGATGGAGCCAACAGATAGGAAAATTTAGGAGTTGACAGGACCATTGGTGTGTCCGTAGATAACACCCCGAGGTTGAGGGACAATGGGGGCTATCTTAAGACTTCTTAGATGGAGTAAGTTGTAAGAACATCCAAGGTACAGTCTTGAGAATGTTTATTAGGGAGCGGAGGTTATTAGAGTGAGGAATCCCAAAGAACTGACAGTCTGGTCGTTCAGATTCCTCAAGCATTTTGAAACCTCCAAAGGCAATAGCAGGGTTGGGATAGGAGGGAAGTTTGTGACTCTCAGGCCTGAATCTGCACCGCCTGTGGGCAGCGGCTGGATTATTACTGTGATGAGGCAGGTCCAGTGACATAACTAAAGAATAGGATGAGTCATACATCAAGAGGCATTTTTCACTATGGGGGAATCGTGTGTGAATTCCACAGTCTGTTATGTCCAAAATGGCAGGTCCAGAGTGCATCTTGGAAGCTTCAAGCAAGCCCACATCTCTGTCCCTGGACCCCAGCTCCCAATGCAGGCCTCTGCACCATCTGGCGTATCCACAGGCGGCTGTGTGCTTCCCTTTCCTGGACACTCAGGTGTTTATGCTTGCGCTATAGAACTCTCATTCCACGCTGAACAAATGTCTCTGCAGCCACATCTCTTCATAAAAAACTCTTATCTCCTTACTTTAATTGAAAACCTGGCTCTCTTCCCAAGATACTGCTTTTCTGCTGCCTTTGCGCCACTGTGTTCACCCATCTCATTAAGCGGAGGTCCTGGAGGTGGCATCTCCTTCCTTCTAGCTCTCATTGCAGCTGGTAACCGCGGCTCCTAGCCTCACATAAATATAGATCTCGAGGTTTAGGCCATTTGCTCTTCTACCTGGACCTGTCTTTGTTGCTTCCCACACTCAGCAGAGAGTCACTGTCCGTGGGTAGGTAGTCCATCTACATCCTAGCCCCACAGTTCTTTTTAAAATATATATATATTTTTATTGATTTCAGTGAGAGAAGGAAGAGGGAGAGAGAGATAGAAACATTGATGATGAGAGGGAATCATTGACCGGCTGCCTCCTGCACGCCCCCCCACTGGGGATGGAGCTAGCAACCTGGACATGTAGCCTTGACCAGAATCGAACCCAGGACCCTTCAGTCCACAGGCTGACGCTCTATCTGATCCAAACCAGGTAGGGCTAGCCTCACAGTTCTTGACCTCTTCAAGCTACTCAAACACTTTTCCTCTCAGTCTTAAATTCCAGAATAACCATAGAGAAGGTATTCTGTAGTTGTTGACTAAGTGAATGAACTTCTTAACCTTTCTTCTTTGTCTTCCTCTTTCACATTTTGCCCATCTCCAGGCAGGCCCTTTGGTTCTTTGTCCGTTCATTTTTCTCCCTACTCATCAGCCCCTCCGTTCTTCACTGAATTTTTTAATCCATCTCAGACTGCTCGGGCTCTTATTCCAGCCACTGTCTTGCCAGTGCCTATAGCTCCCTTGCCCCATAATTTTCCATTACACCTTCCAGAACCAGCCAGAGGATATATTGACAGATGTACAGCTTGCTCAGCCTCAACAAGTGTCAGTAAAAGAGCAGCATCCCCAGGCAGCTCTTTTATTGACACATGGAGGGCACAGGCAGACAGGTGAAAGTAGAGGTGACACGAGGAAAGAGCTCTAGGAGGGAGCTTTGAATTGTAACCGAGAGGACAACACCTGATTTTAAGTGAACATTTTCCGAAAAGTCTAAACTTTTGTAGAAGTGGCTAAACACTTAGAAATATCAGGATTAAAATGTTCTCTGCCGAGTAGTTACAAAGACTCAAAGAAAACAGTTCTATCAGGAAAATGAAGACCTTGATTTTTTATACTATGAATTGTGAGTGACCAGTTTATACCTATTAAATAGAGTAACAAGTTATAAAATAGGCTATATTTATAAAAGTGCAATTGTTTGAAGAGTGTATATTAAGATTATACATCAGGAGAAAATAAACAAATGGGACTACATCAAAATAAAAAGCTTCTGCACAGCAAAAGAAACCACCAACAAAACAACAAGAAAGCCCACTGCATGGGAGAACATATTTGCCAATGTTATCTCCGATAAGTGTTTAATCTCCAAAATTTATAGGGAACTCATACAACTTAACAAAAGGAAGATAAACAATCCAATCAATAATGGGCAAAGGACCTAAAGAGACACTTTTCGAAAGAGGACCTACAGAAGGCCGAGAGACATATGAAAACATGCTCAAAGTCACTAATCATCTGAGAGATGCAAATCAAAACAACAATGAAGTACCACCTCACACCTGTCAGAATGGCTATCATCAAACAAATGACAAGTGCTGGAGAGGATGCGGAGAAAAAGGAACCCTCTTGTACTGCTGGTGGGAATGCAGACTGGTGAAGCCACTGTGGAAAACAGAATGGCGTTTCCTCAAAAAATTAAAAATGGAACTTCCATTTGACCCAGTGATCCCACTTCTAGGAATATATCCCAAGAAAACAGGAACACCAGTCAGAAAGGATATATGCACTCCTATGTTCATAGCCGCACAATTTACAATAGATAAGATTTGGAAACAGCCTAGGTGCCCATCAGCAGATGAGTGGATTAGAAAACTGTGGTACATCTATACAATGGAATACTATGCTGCTGTAAAAAAGAAGGAATTCTTACCATTTGCAACTGCATGGATGGACCTGGAGAGCATTATGCTAAGCGAAATAAGCCAGTCAGAGAAAGATAAATATCACATGATCTCACTCATTTGTGGAATATAATGAACAACATAAAGTCAAGAACAAAAATAGAACCAGAGTCATAGAAGCATCGAACAGACTGTCCAACCTATAAGGGAAGGCAGGGGGTGAGGGGGTAAGAGATCAACCAGAGGACTTGTATGCATGCATATAAGCATAACTAACGGACACAGATGGGGGTGGGGCTGGAGGCATGTGCTGGGGGCTGGGGGCAGCCGGGGAGAGGTCAATGGGGGGACAAAGGACACTTATGTAATACTTTAAACATTAAAGAATTTTTTTTTAAAAGTTTATATATCAAACAAGAATTGCCTTTTTGTTGAAAACATTAAAATGTGCTTTTCTGGTAAAATAATACTTGTGGATGACAGTATATATATAAAATTCAGTATAGCCAACTCTCAATAATAAAGCATTTATAATGATAATCATGTGAAGTATTGATAGGTACTGGTATAGTGCTTTGTTTATGATAGGTGCTGAATAATTCTCATGCCTGACAGAGTGTTTACTTATCATGGTTAGAATTGGGTGCACAGTATCTTGCTTCAAGTAATGTCTTTACTCATGACCTAATTCAAACATAGATTGGAATGAAAGGATGGCAAAACTGAAATAATTGCAATAAGTAAAGAGGATATTAGAAAGATGCTTTTAAAGCTGGAGACCAAATCCCAGGAAATGGTTTTGTTGGATATGATGGATTCTAACGTTGAACTATCAGAATAAATGGGAAAATTAACTGTGGGCATTTATCATTGGCAAAAAAAAAAAAAAGAAAATATGTTTGGGAATGAGAGTTTCAGTAAAGGGAAAGAAAAATGTGCAATATGGTCAGTAGAATGAATGGATGGTCATGTTAGCCAACATACATATTCCAGTTATCTATTACTTCCCTGGTTTTCTATTGCCTTTTACCACCCCCCCTACCTCCGCCCCCCCCCCCCAAAAAAAAAAACACACACACACAAAAAAAAAACTTGTATAAAATAAGAACCATTTTATTCTCACAAATCCTGTGGTCAGGAATTTAATGATGACACTATGGGGATTGGTTTGTCTGCTTCACAATAACTGGATTCTCAGGTAGGAAGACTAGAATGGCTGGGTGTGACTTGATCAGCTGGGAGCTGAAACAAATGGGGTCGGAGAATCCACTTCCAAGATGACTTTTTAATCATGTGGTGCCTGGCTGAGATGACTTGAAGGCTGGGCTCAGCTGGGGCAGTTGACTAGAAGACCTAAGTGTCCCCTCCATGTAGCTTGGGCTTTTCATGTCATGGTCGGCATCTGCAGACTGAGTCTCCCAGAGACAGAGAGAAGCTGCAAGGTTTCTCCTGATCTAGACTCAAGAATCTTCTATTATCACTTTATCGCATTCTACTGGTTGCAAGTGAATCACTGAGTCCAGCTAGATTTGAGAGGAGAATTGGATGCTACTTCTTGGTGGAGTATTGTCAAGGTCACATTGCAGACACTCATGTGGGATGGATAAATGGATAGCTGGATGGATGGATGGATGGATGGATGGATGGATGGATGAATGGATGATAGATATTGTTACCATTAATTAAGCAAAGAGGCCATTAGGCCGAGGTGGCTCTGATGCCATGGCAGCCTATGGAAGCAAACTAAAATCTTAACCTGAAAGTGCCTCAAGGATAGAAAATCTAAACCTAAGGGCAACCAGTCACAAACAGCTTTGCTTATTTGTTTTTGGGGTTTTTTTGTGTGACCACTTTTGGAAAGTACAGTCTGACTCTGCCAAAATGTACACTTTCTGAGAACAGGGAAACAATCCACATTCGCAACTTTAAAAAAAAAAATGTTTTTATTAATTTCAGAGAAAGGACGGGAGAGGTAGAGAGGAATAGAAACATCAATGGTGAGAGAGAATCATTGATTGGTTGCCTCCTGCATGCCCCCGACTGGGGATCAAGCCCACAACCCTGACCTCCTGGTTCCTGGGTTGAGGCTCAACCACTAACTGGACCACATTCACAACTTTTTCAATAATTACCCAGAATTTTAAGGCAGTGAGGGGGGGAAAAAAAAAGCCTAATACACATTATCAGGCAAGAGGTCTTTCTATCATTTTGCACACAAATGTAGAATCTCCAGATTCACAGAGACTATCCCTTAGCGTTAAATAAAGGTGGTTATTAGATATATGATGATATGTGGTACTAAGAAAGGCTTTTTTATTGTAAGGTTAGCACAATGTTAGAAGTTACACTATATAATGGTGTGCACTTTGGATATTGTCACTGCTGAGCCACTTGAGAGTGTTTTACTTGTTGGAATAATAAGCAAGAGGACCACAATTTCAAGGACTTTGGTGATTACTTCCAAGATTTTGGATCTTTGCTTTAGTGGTAATAGTGTATATGTGAGTATTGGGTAGCAGCTTTTATTGGTTTCAAGTTATGCTACATTAATTTTTAACCATTAAAATTTTCAGTCTGATTAAGTTCTTATTTCTCTCCTTTTAGACTCTTGGAAAGAGAGGGAATAGTTACATAAGGGGTGGTTGTGTCATGAAGGAAGATACACAAACCTTGGAGGTTAGAAATCTTGTAGTTTAAATACTAAATATATATGAGAGTTTTGCTCTTCTGCTTTTGTCTCTTGGCTTCACTTTATCACAGTGTAAAGGCTCAGGATGTGCGATTGCCCAAATGTATATCACTTGGGAAAGGAAGGAAGTTCTAGTAGGTTATATGAATATGAATAGCTTTAGTGTGGGAGATAGTTGCAGATTTTAGTGATGGAGCTGATAAACTGACTGCATGGTAGAACCTTGGTCCAGTAGCCGGTTACTTTGATGCCTAATGCCAAGTGATGTCCTTGAATAAGACAAGAGATTTATTCTGGTGAGCATAAAATGTTACTGTGGGATGGAGAACCCTAATTAATTTTAGGAAACTTCTGTCCATTTCATCTTTTAAGACTGTCATCTGTACCTGGATATCTGCCATCACCTCAAATGCCACATGTCCAAAGTGGAATTAATCATCTTCTCTATCAGACATCTCTCACATGCCAAAGAATTAAGAAATAACCCCTGAAAAAACCTACTTTCCTTTCTCAAATCTAGCATTTCTGTCTGACCCTACCCTCCTTTTAAAGTGGAACTTTGCAATTAAATTTTTCTCTTTCCTGTTTTTCTCTCTTAAGTATTGTTTTATTTTTTTTTCTTTGAAATATCCTTTAGGTTTTCATTTTCCCAGGTAAGAATCAATGTAGACCTTGTTTTTGTAGTTTCCTTACTTTCGTGCTCTCCTTATTTCAGCTTATCTTGCTTTGTGGTATGATTCTATTAATGAATGTAATCCTGTGCCTAGGGACTAATTTTCTCTTTATTGTCCACTAGATCGAATCTAAAGTCTTCTGTATGTTTTTGCTTGTTTGCCTGTTTGTGGGGTAAGGAGCTTCCAGGGCTTAAGCACCTATATTAAAATTTTCTACAAAAAGAGAGCCAGTAGCAGAGATGGATGGATGGATGGATGGATGGATGGATGATAGATATTGTTATGTTAATTAAGCAAGGTGGCTCTGATGCCATGGCAGCCTATGGAAGCAAACTAAAATCTTAACCTGAAAGTGCCTCAAGGATACAAAATCTAAACCTAAGGGCAACCAGTCACAAACAGCCGACTAGGCTTTAAGCTATAGACAATCAGGTAATTTCCTTGTTTTACTCCCACCTCTCCTCTCTAAGTCTCACCTGGCTCCTGTCAGTGGGCCATTTCTAATCACTTTCCTTTTGGTGCTGCCAGTTTCTAATAAATTTTTGCTCAAATAAATTCTTAAAATTTTATGCCTCAGTTTTTCATTTAGCACTATGTCATGGGATATGTAAATATGATTTATTATAAGGTATTGGCTCACATGATGATGGAGGCTGAAAAGTCCCAAGAATTAGGTTGCCATCACTAGTCATTAGGGAAATACAAATGAAAACCACGCGAGATACTACTTCACACCCACTAGGATGGTTATAATGATAATTGTTTTTAAAGAACAAAAATAGTATTGGTGAAGATATGGAGAACTTGGAGCCTCATACATTGCTGATGGGATTGTAAAATGATGCAGCCACATCGGAAAATCGTTTTTCAGTATCTCAGTAGGTTAACATGCAAGGATGTACCAAATGACTCATCAATTCTGAACCGTGTCCAGCATGGCCAGTGGTGAACCTGAGGAGGGGTAGTGAAGGATTAAAGAAAACAGACAAGAGAATACAGTTGGGGCCAGGTGGATCACTGCACCTGGATGAGGACACGGTGACACACAGCCTGTAAGCCAAATCTTTATTTTGTAGTCAGATCACACAAAGCAAAACAAGGGGAGTGGTCAAGATGTTTACAATGTTCTTGTGAGTTTCAAATCTACTTCTGTCCTGTTGTTGCAATTCTCTGAACTTTATCAAGCTTTGTTTTGGCAGCACTTGCTGAACCTCCCACAGCCCACATCCCTCAGCTACCTAGGACTAGAAGTTCGGACTATAAGGTCAAGCTTACATACAACCATAGCCTTTGAGCTGGGAGGGCTTTGCCCTCCAAGCTGGGACTTGTATGTAGCTTTGCCACAAGAGGACCGTGCCCGCTCTTCAGTCCGAAGCTTGAACCTGTTCAAACGCTGTAGCCGCGCTCCACAAATTCTACTTGAATTGAAAATAATGTCCAAGTAAAAACTTTTACAAAAACATTCTTAGCAGGATTATTGATTAAAGTCCTCTCCTGTGCCTTACACTTTGGAAAATCTGGATTATTGTATGTAATTGCCAAGCTAGCATGCTCTATTTTATTGTAATTCACTCATTTATTTTAACATCCCTTTCAAGGTTACATACAGTATTTTCTTTAAAACTTTCTGTAAGAAAAGTGGAGATGGAATAGTAGAAAGAGGCATATATATTTTTTTGTTTCATTTTTGGTCATTAAATTAAATATGATTTTTTTCTCTAAAGAATTTGAATATTGACAACTTTAAAGCTCTTTCCTAGAATTTCACTACCTCTCTTAACTTCAGATTCTTTCAGAATGGCACTGATATTTTCTCACTAGGGAGCCCAGCATAATATTTATCTCATTAAACTATATGTAGTTCCTGCTGAGAAGTAGATTGAGACCTGAAAATGTTTTCACCATAGGAAACAACAACAAAAACCATTTCAAAAGCACAGAGTAACTTCTCTTAGAATTTAATAGGGGGTACCGCTGTTATATTTTAGAATTCTTATTCTTATAAAATAGGTTAGAAGGTATTTCTTCTTTTTGATTACTGAATTAATATTATAGACCCCTATCTTCGTATTTAAGTAAAGCAGTAGTTGGTTCTTAATCCTTTTTCCACTCAGTCAGTCCTCTTGGTGGTTGTGTGGGTGGCCATCGTAACGGGAGAGGGGATTGAATGTGTAGTTTTTAAAAAGGCCACTTGGTGATTCTTACATTACCTCTTACCCCTGTGTCAAATTGAGGATGGCTACCATAGTGTCAAAAGTTATTAATGGTTCTAGCCTGTTTGGCTCAGTGGATAGAGTGTTGGCCTTCAGACCAAAGGGTTCGATTCCGGTCAAGGGCACGTACCTTGGTTGCAGGCTCCTCCTTGGCCTGGGCCCTGGTTGGGGCTCCTGCAGGAAGCAACCAATCCATGTGTTTCTTTCACATCAAAATTTCTGTCTGTCTTTCCCTCTCTCTTCCACTCTCTCTAAAAATCAATGGAAAAATATCCTCGGGTGAGGATTTTTAAAAAAAGTTATAATGGAAGTGTAATATCCCTTTGTTTATTGAGCAGAAAAATGGTTACCTACAATTAGCCTTAGAAAAAGTTAGAGATTTGGGGTGATGTATTTTTAGAAGTGCCTGACCAGATAGGAACAAAGAGCAGAACTATAGACCTGGGAGTCAAGGCCCCTGAGTTACATCTGCTCTGTCCCAGTCTGTCTGAAACAGCAGTCACCATGGGGGCTGCAGGGTGTTGGTCATGTGAGTAATTCAGTTAGTAGGTGCTATAAAAGCCCGCTATGACTCATGAGGCCTGAGTCCTGGTTGGAGATAGAATGAAATTTGTAGAGGTACATAACCTTCTGACAGACTGAACAGCTGAGACGGGGTATCTCTCCTCCTGCTTTGAAGCAATCACCAGATTCCCTTGCCATGTCTAAGCTCCTAATTCACTCAGATGTCATCTCTCCCTGACAAGGTTTGTGTTAGGAACCCCAAGGCGGTTTCCCAAGTTATTTTGATGCCTTTTGACTATCCTTTATAGTCTAACCTCATCCAATATATCCTCCACTGTGCAACCAGAATTTTAATTTCTAAAATGCAAGAGTTATCAGAGAAATTAGTGGGCCAGATTTCCCCGTTGCTTGTGGGAGCGGGGTTCTTGGGGTACCACTGAAATAAGCACTTTCAGAATCCCCCACGGGAGAATGAGATGTGGTAAAATATTTGCGTGGAGTTACATTCCTCAGGTTTCAAAGTCCCTTGCCCCTTAACCCCATCCTGGAGAAGGTGCAGCTGAGGTTCCAGTAGAGCCACAAGCAGGACCAGTGCCCAGAACTTCCGTTCCATGTTGCAGCCGGGCCCAGGACACTCAGTCCAGATTCAACCCACGAATCCATTGTAGGGAGTCCACATGGCCGCGGGCCACGTGAGTGAATGCAGGGGAGGGCACCTCCTGCAACAGGAGTCCCAGGAGAGCTAGAGGGCCAAGAGCCAAGAGAGGGAACTCTCCCTTTGTCTGGGAGTTTAAATATTCAGGTTTCGTTCCCTTGTAGTGGCCACTGACGTGCTTCCAGGTGTGACTGAGAGATATGCGCCTTCCCACGTCACCCAGAACTTACTGGGCATGCATCCAAGCTGCCTTTGTCCAGTCCCTTCCCCCATCGATCAACTGGGAACAGACTGGGAGAATGTTAATACAACTTCATGGCAAAGCTGTATAAATGGCATGCCTATATTATCTAGTCTCCCCTTTCCTCCTTTCCTGTTAAATAATAACCAGGTTATTACAGTGGTATCACAAGTAGGATTAAGGTAACTCCCTGCTTAAAATCATTCGCTGATTCTGTTTATTGATTTTAGTAAAAGGTACTGTATGCTGCTAGCTTAACTCTTGATTGATTTATTATATATTATACTAGAGGCCCAGTGCACAAAATTCGTGCATGGGGGTGAGGGGGTGTCCCTCAGCCCAGCCTGCACCCTCTCCAATCTGGGATCCCTTGAGGGGGATTGGGTCTAAATGGGCAGTCGGACATCCCTCTCACAATTCAGGACTGCTGTCTCCCAACTGCTCGCCTACCTGCCTGCCTGATTGCCCCTAACCGCTTCTGCCTGCCAGCTTGATCACCCCCTAACTACTCCCCTGCCAGCCTGATCGACGCTTAACTGCTCCCCTGCCAGCCCGATTGCCCCTAACTGCCATCCCCTGCCAGCCTGGTCACTCCTAATTGCCCTCCCCTGCCAGCCTGGTCGTCCCCAACTGCCCTTCCATGCAGGCCTGTTCCCCCCAACTGCCCTCCCCTGCTGGCTTGGTCACCCCCAACTGCCCTCCCCTGCAGGCCTGGTCACCCCCAACTGCCCTCTCCTGCTGTCCTGCCCCCCCCCCCACAACTGCCCTCTCCTGCAGGCCTGATCGCCCACAACTGCCCTCCCCTGCTGGCCATCTTGTGGCGGCCATCTTGTGTCCACATGGGGGCAGCCATCTTGTGTGTTGGAGTGACGGCCAATTTGCATATTACCTCTTTATTAGATAGGATTATACTTATCTATATATATAAAAGCCTAAGTGACTGAATGACCGAATGACCAGTTGACCGGTCGACAGGTTACTATGATGCACACTGACCACCAGGGGGCAGACGCTTAATGCAGGAGCTTCCCCTGATGGTCAATGCACTCCCATAGCCAACCTCCTGCAGCCAGCCAACCTCCTGCGGTCCCTCCCTCCAGCAGGCCAGCCCCCCTGATTGGCCCGATCGCTGGCCAGGTCGAGGGACCCCATCTGTGCACAAATTTGTGCACAAGGCCTCTAATTTATTATATTAAGAAAACTCAATGTGGTGTGGTGTGAGCAGGCCGGTGAGATCACCAGCATTCTGTTGTTGGTTGTGAAGCATGCCCAGGTTGCCCTTGCTTTCTCTAAACAGCTGCCATAGAAGTTTTGCCAATCACCAGACACAGAACAGACTAGCTGTCATGGGGAGCACCACACCCAAATGGTTCTCCAGTCACTCGGCCAATGTGATCGGCTTAAAAGGAAGGCCCTCATGTCCATCACATGTGCTTTGGAGTTCATTTATTTGAAACACTCCAAAATGAAAAGTTAAAATGTATGTCTCTCCTTTTTCCCTATTTTCAAAGTTCCAGTGGTAATAAAACAAACTATAATTTGAAAAAAGAAAAAAAAAGAAAACTCAATGTGTAGAAATTCAGCTTTCCCATGAGTTTCACACAAAGCCTCTGTCAGCACAGCCTGTGTAATACTGGTCTCTGTAAGTTGGTGCTGCTTCCTATTCCGTCGTTGGTGGTATGTTTGTTGATTCATTGGGTGAAAGTAGTTTTAGGCTGAGGTAGGACAGGAGTCGGGGCCAGATCAGGTACAACATTGAAAGCCACAACAAGGATGTTGGCTTTTTCCCCCTGTATGCACATGATCAAAACTGTTGTAGGGTTGTAAGTAAGAGTTATGTTACAGTTTGTACTTTGAGACGCCCATTTTGGCTGTTGGGTGAGGAATGGATTGCATCACAGCTCCAGTGGAGCAGGGTGAACAGCTGGATCTCCACTGCAGTGGCCCTGGCCCTACAGCCAGAGACGGTGATGGCTTTGCCCCAGGTGGCCGCAGTGGAGATGGAGAGATGTGCTGAGGTTTATGACCTACTTTGGAAGTGTAACTGATAGGACCTAAAAATGGCTTTATGTCAGGGGTGAAGGAAACAGTAGAAGGGAGAACTCTTAGGTGACACATTCGTATATTTTCATTGTTTAACAGCACATTTAGGTGTGAAAGAAGGAAATGAGAAAATTAGAACATAGGTGTCTATATCCAAAATAGATAATTAAAATTATTTTAAGTCTTTGAATTATGCGTGAGTTAGGTAGCTGGTGTTAGGGATTGGAAAGGGAGTATGTGACTTGGAGACTCTAAGTGAGGCCTCGGGAGATATTCAGGGAGGCCGGATCCCAGCTCATGACCTGAATCTCATGCTTAGTTACTGATATCTGGGAACCTGGGCCTCCGATGCCCACTGGCTCTGAAGCCTCTGACTTTTCAAGGAGGGTGTCTCGCCAGATTCTATTATGTAAGTTTCATGGAAAAATCTTATCCCAATCCTACCGGACTGACCTTATTATTTCACTGACATCCACGCTCTTCTGAAGCCAGTAACGAGATAACACATTATAGCCCTCCCGTTCCAACTCCACCTGACAGTCCAAGGGCAGGATGTTCCTACCAACAAAGATTCTACAGTCCTGTGGGTCCTGGGATGTACCAGGTAACTGTTGTCATGCATTTGCTCTTCTTCATTTCCCTTCATTTCTGTTCCTCATTCCTGGCAGAGGCACAGGATCAGGGTATGTAAGAGCAGGGCTGGGGTCTGGTATGGCCTCTCCCAAATACTGGAGAAATGGCAGTCATCATGGCTGCACTCGCTTGATTTGTGGTGCAGGGAATTCCTGCTTTTGTTGTACTGCCTCTTCAAGTCGGAGGCAGGAAAGCCATGGAAGAATCGGCTGCCTGCCTGGGCTTCCTGAAAAGAAGGTACCAGTCACCTGCTGGGACCTTACACTGGCTTCATCATCCTTCTTCCGGCTGAGGACACTTTACTCTCCATCTTGTTTCAACGGCATAGGAACTCTGGAATATTATTATCCTCTTGTTTTGATTATCTGATAGAGAGCCTTCTATTTTTTACCAGTAAAGAAGGAGTTAATTGTCTGCTTGATCCAACTGATAACCTGGGGGCTTAACTGCTCTTGACACACTTGGAAACAACCTATCAGGCTCTGATTTCACCCTATCTTTTCCAGCACTGTGCTGGACAGATCAATTTCCTTCATTGTCAGTGGCATTTCTCCCCCTCCATTCTTGACAAATCACTTCCTATGTCTATATCTTCTGGTCTATCTGGTTTTGAACTCTTTGCTTTGTCTAAGGACACAACTTAGACGTCCCTGCCCCCTCCTGCTCTATGGCATCTGGTCTCTTCTGTTCCCTGTGAGCAAGAGGTTCAGGGGTTAATCATTATGTCCTTCCTTAATAATAAGATACTTATCCACTCTTCCGAATGGCTTCATAGCACTCTTGATTCATAATAATGGTTGATTTTCAAGATGCATCTTGAAAAAAGACAGTCAAACTACGATACAGAATTGACTTTAAGATGCATCCTAGTTTAAGAGATGTTTAAATGTGAAAAAATATGTCTTAGAATCATTGTCCAGCACCACTGTGATCATACAAACAGAAAAATGGGTATGGATTCTAAGTTTCCTAAAATTCCTAGAGAGACCCACTTCCCAATTAAATTGCAGGGATAAATTTTTTTTAATTTCTTTATTGATTGAAGTATCACATATTTGTCCTCATCCCCCCATTCCCAGCCCACACCCCTCCCCACACATGCCCCCACCCCCCTGTTGTCCTTAACCGCTGGTTAGGCTCATATGCTCACACACAAGTCCTTTGGTTGATCTCTCCCCTTTACCCCCACCCTCTCCTACCCTCCCTCTGAAGCCCGACAGTCTGATCCATGCCTCCTTGTTCCTGGGTCTGTTCTTGTTCATCAGTCCATGTTGTTCATTATTTCCCCTAGATGAGTGAGATCATGTGCTATTAGAAATACACTTATAAGAACCGAAAATGAGACAAGCAATAATGGTTATGGTGACAGGCAAATGAATCAGTCTGTAGTGAGTTTCTTTCTGGGCCAACAGTTCTTTTGAGACCCAATTTCAATGTCCACCAGTTCCTTATGTGTACATGTCAGCACTGACATTACAGTTCTGGATGGTGGACAAATGGTGGTAATGCAGGTCCGACTCTCTCTGGTTTGGTCCTGGGCAACCTGCAGTGATGCATGCAGGGATAAAATTTGTCACCGGGAACTTTGGCTTTTACTCACCCTCTCTGTTCAGGATTATCTGGCCACACCAGCCACTGAAATCATTCCTGTCTCATCCCTGATCCTAGGTTACTTTCCTCACAGTTCTCCACAACCTCCTTTGTCTGTCCAGCCTTCCTGTCTACAGGAGTCTCATCTAGTCATCTCTGCTGACAACTTCTCATGCTCTACATAGTACTCTGTACTCTACACTTAGCATAAATTATCTAAAATTGTCTATCATTATTTTGTATGTTTTATTTTAATCAGTCCTATTTAAGTAAGTAAGAACATTTATACTCTTCTTTGCCAGAATGCATTTTAAAAAGTACTGAGCACATGGTAAGGCATTCACTATGTTTGATGATTAATTTTTTGTTGTTCAAGTTTAGTAGCCAAATTCCATTGCATGGACCCTTATAAGTCTTATAAGAAGACTTCGGTTTGCTATTTTAGAAATCAAGTTAAATCTTCTGGAGAAACAGATATATTCTACATCACCATAGAGGAAAATGTCTACCTCCAATGTTGTTAGATCTTCTAAATATTTTTCAAAAAGACTTTTTCAACAGTTATTACAGAAACTCAGAGAGAGCAAACATATCTTTAAAGGAAATTTCCAAAGCAATTGGATTTTAAAGCTCTTTTTAAATTAGAGTTTTATAGTGCCCTTGGCGTAAATAAATTCAAATGAGCATTTTGTTGTTGTTGCTAACTGCCTTGTAAATGTTTCATTTGGACATATGTCTATTGCTGGAATTAATTTGATTACATAATGTGTGATGAACAGCCTTTTTTTTTTTTTCTCGTTCTAACTTAAAACAAAAGAAACTGGACCAAGAAATGAAGAAAAATGGAAGTAATTCATTGCCAGGACTAAATGACTCTGTATGGGTAGCATCTGTTCCCCTCCCTCTCGCCTTGAACTTTAGATCTTCAGTGCATCTCCCTAGCAGGTCTAATTTTACAGTCATTTAAATAAATACAGGGATGAGCATTTTGTGAGAATAGGGGTTACGAGGGTTGACATCTCACATCATATTATAAAGGACTGTTGAAGTCCTCTTTAGATATTCAGGCTGCCAGTTGCCTTGTTTTTCTCACCACTCCCACAGCCTCTTAAAAATTCCCTCCGTAGTTATGAGCAGTTTAAGCCCAGTTTTAGCTTACCAACTCCACTCAAGAAAAGAAAGATGGACGATCCCATCAGCTCTGAAAGACAAACAGTTTTAACATGCCCTTATATTGTAAGGATGCTATAATGTACAGGCTCCAAAAGGTGGACCATTTCATAGAAACATTAGCGTCCCTAAGCAAGCTATTTAGTAATCTTTCGGTGATTAGCTCAGCTAGAAGAACTGAGGGTTTAATAATAAAAACAGAATTATAAAAACATAATTCTTCTTTTGTTTAAAATGTACCAGGTCTTTAAAAAAATGGCATCTGAGTTTGCTCCTTTACTACTTTATAAGTTCCCTTGTGTCTCAGTGTAGTGCATATGTACTCTCATCTCCCTGCTATGGAGGAGGATGAAACCATCAGACAGGAGCTGCCCTCCTTCCTGCTCCACCTCAAATCTTTCTCCTTTCTCTCGTGGGAGGAATTTTTCTTTTCTCTCAGCCAACACCAGACTTTCCACCTGTGAGGAAATCAGGCAATTCTGGCCGCAAATTTTCCCCATGACTTTGCTGCAACAGTGAGCCCTTTCCGGGATTGAAATTTCACTCCCTCTTCACTTATTTATTTATTTATGTTAATCCTCACCTGAGGATATTTTTTCTTTTGATTTTTTTTTTTTTTTTTTAGAGAGAGTGGAAGGGAAGGGAGGAGGGAGGAGAGAGAAACATTGACATCCTGTGTATGGGACATCGCTTAACCAACTGAGCCACACCAGCCAGAGCTTGATTCATTATTTTTTTTTTTAGCACTGTTAATCATTTAAAAGGGTTTAATGTTTTCTGATTGTAACATTAACATACATTCATTATAAAAGGTTTAGAAATACTGAATATTCTCAGTTAAAATTTGATATATTTCTTTTTATGTATTTTTTATTTTTAATAAATCTTTATTGTTCAGATTATTACAGTTGTTCCTCTTCCCCCCCCTCCCCCCGCCCCATAGCTCCCCTCCAACCGGTTCCCACCCCACCCTCTGCCCTTACCCCCCACACACACTGTTTTCATTCATAGGTGTATGATTTTTGTCCAGTCTCTTCCCGCACCCCCACACCCCTTTCCCCCCAAGAATTGTCAGTCCACTCCCTTTCTATGCCCCTGATTCTATTATATTCACCAGTTTATTCTGTTCATCAGATTTTTTATTCACTTGATTTTTAGATTCACTTGTTGATAGATATGTATTTGTTGTTCATAATTTTTATCTTTACTTTTTTCTTCTTCCTCTTCTTAAAGAATACATTTCAGCATTTCATATAATACTGGTTTGGCGGTGATGAACTCCTTTAGCTTTTTCATATCTGTGAAGCTCTTTATCTGACCTTCAGTTCTGAATGATAGCTTTGCTGGGTAGAGTAATCTTGGTTGTAGGTTCTTGCTATTCATCACTTTGAATATTTCTTGCCACTCCCGTCTGGCCTGCATAGTTTCTGTTGAGAAATCAGCTGACAATCGTATGGGTGCTCACTTGTAGGTAACTAACTGTTTTTCTCTCGCTGCTTTTAATATTCTCTCTTTGTCTTTTGCTCTTGGCATTTTAATTATGATGTGTCTTGGTGTGGTCCTCTTTGGATTCCTTTTGTTTGGGGTTCTCTGCGCTTCCTGGACTTGTAAGTCTATTTCTTTCATCAGGTGGGGTAAGTTTTCTGTCATTATTTCTTCAAATAGGTTTTCAGTATCTTGCTCTCTCTCTTCTTCTGGCACCCCCAGAATTCAGATATTGGTACACTTGAAGTCCCAGAGGCTTCTTACACTATCTTCATATTTTTGGATTCTTTTTGCTTTTTGCTTTTCTGGTTGTGTGTGTTTTGCTTCTTTGTATTTCAAATCTTTGACTTGATTCTTACGATCCTCTAGTCTGCTGTTGGATCTCTGTATATTATTTTTTATTTCAGTCAGTGTATGCTTAATTTCTAGTTGGTCCTTTTTCATATCCTCGAGGGTCTCACTAAATTTATCGGCCTTTTCTAGAAAATTCTTGGAAAACCTTATAACCATAGTTTTGAAATCTATACCCAATAGTTTGCTTTCCTCCATTTCTTTAATTTGTGACCTATTTCTTTGTTTGGGCTGCTTCCCTGAGTTGATAGAGTGGCTTTGTGTGCTAGGTGTCCTATAGGGCTTAGTGGCTCAGCCTCCCCAGTTACCTGATACCTGAGGTGGACACTCTTGGTGCACCCCTTTGTGGGCTGTGTGCACAGCCTTGTTGTAGTTAAGCCTTGATTGTTGTTGGTATGACTGGGAGGAATTGACCTCCAGGCCAAATGGCTGTGAGGATCAGCTGTGTCTACGATGGGAGAACTTCTGTGCTGGAGACACCCTTATGAGACAAGACTTGCTTCAGTGGGGCTTTGGTGCTCACTGAGTCTGCCCCCTGAGTGTGTCCCTTATGGATCTGAGGAGTTGTAATCTGGATGGTCCCACTCTGACCCCTAGGTACACTGGCTCTTGGATCTCCAAGGAGGTGCTAATTTAGCCTCTGCCTGAGGCCACCCAGCAGGAGCTACGGAGAGATCTGCAGATTCCTCTTATTTGTTTGGGTTTTGGAGGTGCCCAGATGAGGCCCAGCTGTGAAGCAATGCAAGCTGCTGTGGGGCCTTGGGCCTTCTTTTGGAAATTCTGGGTCTCACGACTCAGCTGCAGTTTACTTGGTAAGTTTAGAATTCAAAGGACCAGGCCATTCATATGCAAAAGCTTCTGTGCTCAGCTTGGATAGGGCGGAGTCTCAGGGCAGAGCAAACAGCAATGGCTTCGTGGGGCGGGATCTCAGGGCAGAGTAAATAGCAATGGCTTCCCATCAGCCCTGCCCTAAGAGGCCCCTAGGTCTCAGTGTCCCGCGGTAATCGCTGCAAGCACCTCTGAGAGAAAGCCGCCCTTGAGTTTCGCCCGCTGCCAGACAGTCCAGTTTCTCCCTGTATGAGTCCGGGTCCCCAGAGTCTCACCTGGAACTGGAGTTCAGAGCAGTCGGGAGCTTTTGTCTCCCTCCCGCTTGAGAAAGCCAGCAGTGTACTCAGTTGCCAGCCCTCTCCACGCGTGCGCCTCTGTACCTCTGCCTTCCGCAGCTCCTGTGAGTCTCAGTGTGCTTTTCTCTTTCCTTCTAGTTGTAGAATTTCCACTCAGCCAGCATTCCTGTGGTTCTGGATGATGTCCGTTCTGTCTTTTAGTTGTAGTTTTGAAATTGTTGTGCGAAGCAGCAGTTCAGGTGTTTACTTATGCCGCCATCTTGGTTTCTCCCTGATATATTTCTTTACACACCTTTAAAGATGCATCTGCACACATGCATCCTTTCCCCTCTCTAAGATTTCCTCTAGCTGAATGATTGTGTATAACACTGTGTATTTGCCTTATATTATAAGCTCTTATATTATGAGATATTCTTCAAAATGAGATGTGATTTTTAATGGTTTCATGACATTACATTGTATGAAGGTAGCATCATTTTTTCAATGATTCCCTTAGCAGTGTTAAACCTGTTAAAATATTTAAAGCTACTATAACACATACTTTTCAGTGAATATACTTTATTACTAATGGGTTAGATTTTAGTGGGAACATATATATGTACTGCCAATGTATCAGTCAGCTTGATCTACATAACAAATCATCATGGACATTCTCACTGTGCCCACGCATGGCAGAGAAAGAGAGAGGATGCAAGCTCTCTGGTCTCTCTTCTTATAAAGGCACGAATCCCACCAAGAAGGCCCACCCTCATGACCTTGCCGAAACTGAACTACCTCCCAAAGGCCCCTTTTCCACATATCATCATATTGGAGATTAGGGTTTCAACATGAATTTGGGGGATGGGGGTTGGAGGAAAGGACACAATTCAGTCCATAGCAGCCGCCAGTAATGAAAACTATTTCAGAAACTACTTGTTTTTACCTGAGTGACATTTTTTAAACTGGGAGCTAGAATTCTTCTCATTTTATCTGTGGGTAAGATTATCTGAAAATCGTCATAGAAAAAGTAAAAATTACTCACTATTGCTTATTCATCTTGGAATCTATAGCTAAATTATGCATTATTGGAAGAAAGTGGAACCATGAAATTGCTGAAATGATTGTACTATTCCATTCCATGAATGGTCGTAGTCCCAGAAAACTGTAAATGACTCTTAGTGTCTTTTAAAATAGTTTATGAAAAGAAACATTAGAGAGTTTCCTTTTCTTAGGTGGAAAATAGTAGCCAATTTTATAGATGATTATGATCCCTTACTTTAAAAATTAGTCTCATTCTCTCTATAAGTAAATTATGCAATGACAAGGAAGCCTTACCATCTTATAGTGCTTTACATTTTTCAAAAAAGCTTTATGTAACATTATTCTAAAAATTTCAAAGATAGATTGATCCTTTAACAGTGTCACTAGAATAGGATAAATATGATCTTTCTTTAACATTGAGAAACGTGAAGCTCGGAGAAATTATTTCACTTAGGGTCTTAATCCAGTTTGTATCACTTTTGCTACTTCAAGTCATATATGCAATGTGTTTAAAGAACATAGAACATTTATATTACCTTGGTCTGAGAAACAGTGACTAATCAGAGAAAGATACTAATAAATGGTTACCTTTGTAATTATGTAGAAAAGTGAACAGTTAGAGGATTCTACCTCTAATAAAGGTCCACTTGAAAATTTATATATAGCATTCTTTTTAAAAATACATATATATTTTTATTGATTTCAGAGAGAGGAAGGGAAAGGTAGAGAGAGAGAAAAACATCAATGATGAGAGAGAGAATCATGGATCGGCTGCCACCTGCATGCCCTCCACTGGGGATCGAGCCTGCAACCCGGGCATGTGCCCTGACCAGGAATCGAACCAAGACCTCCTGGTTCCTAGATCGATGCTCATCCGCTGAGCCACACCAGCCGGGCTATAGCATTCTTATTTTACTATAATATAATGAAATAGTGATGTATTTCAAAAGGTCATTTACCAGAGCACTACTGATTTCTATTGTTTGGCACCCTTTTATTGTTACTTTTTATGTTTTTAGAAATTTATTTTAACATTTTTTTTGTGGAAGAAATATTAATATATGACCACTATGATATTTTATTTCTTTTATATAATACACTTTTAAATCATATAATTGGTTTTTCCAGTGTGTGAGCTGTAGTGGTCTAGTAAATAGAGTTGATGCAAATTGAGATTTTAAAATTTATTTTTGGCTCCCAGTTTTATCTGGTGTGATGGCTTGTCTATGTGTAGGTCAGAACAGAAGTCGGTAATAAGGTCTTTGCCACAACTACTCAGTTCTGCTGTTAGAGTGGGAAAGCAGTCGTCCCCCTTATCCAGTTTCCTTTCCTGAGATTTCAGTTACCTATGGTTAACCACAGTCCGGAAATATTAAATGGAAAATTCTGGAAATAAATAATTCATAAGTTTTAAGTTATGCGCCACTGTGAGCAGCATGATGAAATCTCGTGCCGTCCCACTCCAAGCTGTCCGGGATGTGCATCATCCCTTAGTCCAGTTTATCCATGCTATACATCTGGTGCCATAAATTATTTTGAGAGAGAGACCACATTCACATAATATTTATTACAGTCTATTATTATAATTGTTCTATATTATTATTGTTGTTAATCTCTTACTATGCCAAATGTATAAATTAAACTTTATCATAGGTAGGTGTGTATAGGAAAAAAACATTGTATATATGCGGTTCAGGACTATCTGCAGTTTCAGGCACCCACTGAGGGTCTTGGGTTGTGTTTCCTGTGGATAAGAGAGCGCCGCTGTACGTAAACGAATGGGCAGAACTGTGCTCTGATGAAACGTCATTTCAGAGCAGCGGCAGCAGCCATGGTTTGCCTGCAAGCCGTAGTTTGCTGACCCCTGCATTCGAATATAAAGTGAGCTAGAGCTCCTGACCATAATGTTTCCTCTTATTTGTCAGATGTTTTGGTTCCTTTTCTTAAATTATTCTTTCTAACTTAATGCTATAATTCCTACTTCTGTCCTGTTTAACTTCACCTTTTATTACATTTATTCACACTTGTGTGTACTACTGTGCTTTTTATACCATCAGCTACATTTCCAGGATCTTTAACATCCTTACACAACTTTCCAGCCTGTTTTCAAGAATCCCCCCCCCACACACAAAAAAAATATTAAATTATCCTAACATTATTGAGTTTCAGGGATGAGTGTTGTTAAGGAAATGGAAGTGCTGAATGTAAAGGAAGACTAGACTCCCATGGGTTTGGATGGTCTTGGGTGGTCTGGCAAGACTTATAAAAGGATACAGGACTTGAGCTGACTCTTGAAAGACTGGAGTGAAATTAAATATTGGAAAAAAAGATAAGTATTTCAATCAATTACTGATAAGGAAACACTCATATATTGCTTCCCTCCCACATTTTATCGCCAGTTAGATGGCATTCCACCATGGACTGGTACTTTTCAAGATAATTACCTTGAGCAAAGTGCTGATGGTGTGACTTGTTTTTCTCTGGAGATTGCATCTCTTTGGATTATCACTTTGCCCTCCATGTGCCTACTGAAATAAATAAATAGGCGATGCATACAGACCTGGGGCCACGACCAGCTCAGCTGTAGGCATTCTGTCACATGTTCTTCTCTCCGGCTGGCTGGCCTGTTTTTTCATCGTGTCCCAGTCTTTCCTGGCCATCAGCATGTAGGCAGGTCTGACCCTGGAGAGGGACTAGGAAGCCGGGCAACTTTCCAGGACTTCTAGCTGTGCAAGTGAAAGGAGTCCTCCATGGGGACCTGTGTTAGCTCACTAGGGACGTAACTTGGGATTTGGAATTTTGGTAACTAAAGAAAGATAAAGACTATAAATAAGCATTTATTTCCCTTCTGGGCATCTATTTTCCTGTAGACCTCGGAGGAGAAAGACAGATGGGGGTCCTGTCATTCCTCGGTCTCTCTACCTTTGGTATGAGTAGATCTCACAGAGTAGTTACAGCAGGCCAAGCGAGGATATGGACAGGGCACTGGGTCTGCAGCACAGCCCTGTGTGGAGAGGCCTGAACTGTGCCTTCCTTCTGCAGGTGCAGCTGTAGTCCCAGCAGGGGAAGGCCCGGATTCAGCAGTAGGATCTGAGCTTCCAGGATAATGTGAAGAGCCAGGTAGTCTGTCTCATTGCCTCAGGTTACATAAACACGTTCTCTACCAAAACGGCAAGGCTTTTGCATCTTAATTGCAGTGTCTGCTGTTTGGTGCTGGGACTCATTTCTAAAGCCAGTGTAAGAGCACATTAAAATGAGCAGAGCCCCAGGACACTGCCTCTTCGCTTCTGGATTATTGGATTGTGTATTCACTCCTTTTTTCTTCAGATGACAGCGGGCCCATCTCTAGCCTTAAACAATCGTTATGAAGAGTGCACTGTTGGACCGCAGGGGTAGGATGGAGGGTGTCAGGGAAGAAAGAGGAATGTGAGTGTTACTATAAAGGGAACATGTTGTCATTTGGAGTGAAGGTTGGGGCTACCTCAATGGAATCATTAAGGCCCAGGACTGAAATGGAAGTAAAGGCCTGGACCCAGAACACTTGGCCGCAGGAAACCGCCTTGCGTGGGGGCAGAGGGAAAGGGAGGCGATGAGTCAAACTTGATATGTGAGCAGAAAAGTACTAATTACAGCTTGTAAGGAGATCCCTGGGGAGAGGAGAGGATCTGGCTTTAAAAACCTCAAGGAATTAGAAAAGGAGATTTCTGAATTTCAAATGTATTGGATACTAAACAGGCAAAAGAGCCCTGGGGGAAGGCTTAGGGCCCAGAGCCTCCACTCATGCAAAGCCGCTCTCTAGGCCTCCAGTGGAGGGCAGAGACTTTCTATGAGATTTTCTCCTGATCCCACCACCACCCCCGGGAAGCTAGACTGGGCTACAGGAGAACTCCCTTCTCACAGATCAGGTGGCCTCCTTTGTCTCTTCCCTCCTCACTGTTTTATTTGTCGTGAAACATTCTTCATTTTGAGTGTTTTGAACTCCTAATTAAAAAGTCTTCAGATGCATATTTTAAGATTGTTCTAAGGAAACAATTTGCTAAGTAAATTGATCTATGAGTTCAAAAATGATGCATGACGTTTCAGTATGTAGTATTTATCAGTCAGTATCAAGTGCATAGAAAATTGTCAATCAAAATGAAAGAATTAACTTCAAGTTAGAAAAAGAAATAAACAAAAGTGAGGTAAGCAAAAAATAAATAAATAAATAAAGTATATGTTCACTGAAATTTTCTCCTTTCTTCTTTCAAACCATGCAGGTGATATATGCTCTGAACACTAAAAATGATGAGCACGAATCTGCGATTCAAGCCCTCAAAGATGCTCACGAAGAAGAAATCCAACAAATTCTTGCCGAAACAAGAGAAAAAATATTACAGTATAAGAGCAAGGTGACAGAGGAGTCAGACCTGAAGAGAAAGATCCAGGTCTTGGAAGCATCCCTAGAGGATCACATGAAAATGAAGCAGCAGGCTCTGGCCGAGTTCGAAGCTTACAAGCACCGAGTGGAGGACATGCAGCTCTGTGCAGAAGCCCAGCACGTCCAGCGCATAGTGACCATGTCCAGGGAGGTTGAAGAGATTAGAAGGAAATTTGAAGAAAGGTTACGGAGTTTTGGGCAACTCCAAGGACAGTTTGAAAAAGACAAAAGGTTGGCGCTGGAAGACTTGCGGACTGCTCACCGACGGGAGATCCAGGAGCTGCTGAAGTCGCAGCAGGATCACAGCGCCGCGGTGCCCAAGGGGCCGGAGAAGGCGGGGGACCTGCGCGGAGAGGAGGCGGAGACCCTCAGCAAAACCCTGGAGGAGCTAAAACTGGAACAGAAGAGGCTAATTGAGGATTATGAAGCCAAGCTGAATAAAGCTCAGTCCTTTTATGAACATGAGCTTGATACCTTGAAAAGATCACAGCTTTTCACCGCAGAAAGCCTGAAGGCTAGCAAAGAAAAGGAAGCCGATCTTAGAAAAGAATTTCAGGCACAAGAAGCAGTTTTACGAAAAACCATAGGGAAATTAAAGACAGAGTTACAGATGGTTCAGGATGAAGCTGGGAGTCTCCGTGACAAATGCCAAAAGCTTCAGATAGCCCTTGTTACAGCGGAGAACAGTGTTCAGGTGAGGGAAGAATATTATTTCCAACACAAGGATTCTCCCCCGCCCCCTGGTTTCCTTTTTTTTTTTTCAGTGAGAATACTTTAAATTTTTTTTCCCCATTTTGCTTTTTTCTGTTCCTTTTTGAGAAAAACCAATAAAGGGGTCATCTTTGCTACCCTGTAGTTACTACCATTTCCTGCTAGAGCTACAGGCCCCAAAAGGCCTGAAAAGATATTAAAGGCCCAAACAATAATTTTAAGTCTTGCTCAGTGTTTTCTGCAAAAGGGTTTTATTTAAATAACATGTTAATATTTCCCAAAAGTGCTTTGGGACTGTTAAAATATTGGGCTTTGAGTTTACTTGTGTCTTCTTTTCCCTTCATTAAACATGGTTGTGTCACCCACCAAACAGATTTAAAACTTGGTACTGCTAAGTGTGACTTTTGAATAAGGAGTTGTTGATGCTGCCTGGCCGGTGTGGCTAAGTGGTTGAGCCTCCACCAGGAACCAGGAGGTCAGGGCACATGCCTGGGTTGCAGGCTGTATCCCCAATAAAGGGCGTGTGGGAGGCAACCGATTGATGATTCTCTCTCATCACTGGTGCTTATACCTCTCTCTCCCTCTCCCTTCCTTCTCTCTGAAATCAATAAAAACATTTTTTTTTTAAAAGAAGTTGTTGATGCTTATAATTTAATTATTTAGCTTAGCATCATTCTGGCATATTAGTAATGGCTACTTGATCTTTCTTAGGGTCTTCAGAAACAGCTTGACGATGCCAAGCAGGGAGAGATGGCTTTGTTGAGCAAGCACAAGGAAGTGGAAAGTGAGCTGGCAGCAGCCAGAGAGCGTTTGCAACAGCAAGCTTCCGACCTTGTCCTCAAAGCCAGTATGTCTGACCCTCGTCCTTGGTGTATTCCTCAGCAAAAACCAACACTTAAATGTTGATTCAAGACAAAATTCTTCTAATGTTTTAAAATTACTTAGAGTCTATGTTAACGGACTCTGATATCTTATTCATTAGTCATAAATAAGCAAATGACAACTTAGTTTTAGAAATGGATATTTTCATAGAAAAATTAAAAGAGTTAGCAATTGTTAGGGCACCAGTAAGCCAGACACTAAAATAAAAATGCAGTCCAAGCCCTGGCTGGTGTGGCTCAGTTGGTTGAGTGCATCCCGTGCCCCAAAGAGTCACCAGTTAAATTCCTGGTCAGGAGGCAACCTACTGATGCTTCTCTCTCTCTCTCTCTCTCTCTCTCTCTCTCTCTCTCTCTCTCCTGTCTCTTTCTCTCTCTCCCTCTCCCTCTCTCTCTAAAACCAGTTACAAAACATTTTTTTAAATGCACTCTAAGAGGGTGTGTCTATTAAAAACAGGTATTGTAAAGTATGTAAATTAGTGGAACAATATGTAAATTACAGCACCATCATTTTTACTTATTAATAAGGATCACTTTATGTACTGAAGCTGAGTTGCCCCTTCTGACGTGGCTGTGGTGCTGATTTCCTAGTCCTTGTCAGAGGATGAGATGACCCATGTCAGTTCTGAAGTTATATTTTGCCTGTTCAGTGGGCCAGGTGAAACCATTTGAACTAGTTCTTTGCAGATGTCACCTGATTTGATGGTTCATCAGTGAGTCCCAGATTACCCTTTCCCTAAAAGTAAGTTTTTAAGCCTACCTAGCACAGTGTTCGGCAAACTCGTTAGTCAACAGAGCCAAATATCAACAGTACAACGATTGAAATTTCTTTTGAGAGCCAAATTTTTTAAACTTAAACTTCTTCTAACGCCACTTCTTCAAAATAGACTCGCCCAGGCTGTGGTATTTTGTGGAAGAGCCACACTCAAGGGGCCAAAGAGCCACATGTGGCTCGCGAGCCGCGGTTTGCCGACCACTGACTTAGCATGTATAGAAATCACCAGGAGGGCATGTACAACCACGGATGCTGGGCCCTAGCCCCAGAGTCTCCGATGCAGTAGGGCTGGGGGGAGCGTCATTTCGAACTGGAGTGTGTTCCAGGTGCTGCTGGTGCAGGGCGCCTTGAGAACTGCCCCAACACATGCTTTTCCATACCTTTTTTTTTTTTAAATCTCACACTCACTTTTTAAATTTTCTTATTAAAGTTATTGGGGTGACATTTGTTAATAACATTATATAAGCTCCAAGTGTTTAGTTCTATAAAACATCATCTGTGTACTGCATTGTGTGTTCACAACCCAAAGTCTAGTCTGCCTCTGCTACTATATATTTGACCCCCTTTAACCTCTATTCTCCAATCACCCCCTTCCCCTCTGGTAACCACCATCCTGTTGTCTGTGAGTGTGTACATTCAATACCTTTCTAACAAGCTACGTGCAAATTGTGCTCAAAACAGTCACACTCACTTTTCATCTCTCTCCCCATTCCCCCCTCCTTTTTTTTTTTTTTTTTTACTGTTGTCATTTATTTTACTTTTTCATAACATTGCTGTCTTTATCTGTCTTCTACTCCGCCTTAGTTCTTTATCTGGTGTCTTGTCTAAAACAAATTCGGTTTCAATCAACCTGCTGTCTGCCATCTTTACTCCCTGCATACAGATTTCTTCTTCTTCATGCTAGAATTTGGAAAAAGAAGATATTAGAAAAAACAGATTACCCATTCTGGTACCATAATCTTGGCACATCCTCCTTTACTTTGTTTTACTCCTGACACTTTTATTCCCATCCCTGAGGAGTTGCTTCTTCTTCAATTTGTATAGCTTGAAATCTTAAAAAAGTAAGTGGTATAGTCCTGGGTGCAGGGAGCAATATCAGTGCATTTCTTTCTAATTTAAAATTTTTCCACTTGGGTATGAAGTATTCCCATGGCAAATATTTCAGTTTTATATAGTGAGGAAATAAAAGAACTATGTGTACATGCAGACCATTGACTTCACTTAGGTATCAAACACAATTGTGTCAATAAATGTAGACTGTTTTATACCACGGTGCAACAGATTTTAAATTGGGGGGTTTTTCTTTTGCGGGAGTAGGTCATATTGGAATGCTCCAAGCAGCTCAAATGAACCAGGAGGTTACAATTAAAGATCTAGAATCAGAAAAATCAAGGGCCAGTGAGAGATTATCTCAGCTTGAAGAAGAAAGATCTTTACTGCAAAGCAAAACTCAGAGTCTGGATGAAGAGCAGAAGCAGCAGATCCTGGAACTGGAGAAGGTAAAATGAATGGAGGAACCCCTTTCCCAGGAGAGGAGAGGAAGAAAAGTTCAGCTTTCCTCTTTAAAGTCTATTTCTTCCCTCTAGTAGTTTTGTTCCAGGAAAGAAGGTGTAAATCTATACTATCCCATTTGTGTGCATATTCAAAATATTGTCAGTAACAATTTATAACGTAAAAACATAAGACATTTAAACCGATTTCAAACTGAATAGACTCTTATTTGAGTGACATGTACATATGTGGTTAATTGTATTTGGTTTGCTATGGATGAAACGCATTATCCCATATATACCTAGGAAATTTCTATAAAACCGAAAAGGACGCCAAACATCAAGCTCTGAACATTCATATACCAACATATTGCATTTCTAGACTAAACACGTAAGACATCTCATTTGTAGAGTAATTCTGAATATGTATCCCAATTTTCCAGATGTCTACAATACCAAGTGGGAAGTCCTGGACACTCTTTTTCCTTCCCTCACCAACCACACATATTGAAAAATGTCTGTCCTTGTCCCCGGCTCACCTCCCATTCACTCCCTGCCCCTGTGCAGTCTGGTTCCTCTTACTGCCACTACACAGAATCTGCATTGGCCGCAACCTCCAGTGGCATCCTGGTTGCTGGACTTGGCGGGCCGTGTCTTCCCGCGGTACTCACTCCCTCTGATGTACCTTGCCTCTCTTCGGGTGTTTCACGCTCTCTCTGTGTTCTTCCTGTCTCCTGGCCTTGCACGCTTGTTTGTGAGCGTCCCTTCCCTGTTTGTTCCCTTACCAGTGATGTTCTCTCGCATTTTCACTTCCTCCTACACGCTCATCAATTTCGGTGACGTCAGTGACAGCTCCCAACTCTGTTGGTCTAGGTCAGATCTTTTCCCTGAACTTGAATCCTGTGTATGTAACTCCCACTATATCTCACAAACGTATCGAGTTGCCATGCCCAGAACTTTCTCCCCTCAAAAGGCCAAGTAGCACTACAGTCTTTCTAATTTGGTAAATCAGAACCCTGGGAGTTATTTTGATTACTGTCTCCTGAACCCCCTTATCTGTTACCAAGGCCCATCGGTTCTGCTCCCTCAATGTATTTCTGTTCCATCCTCTCCTCTTCATACCCATTCAATGATGCTAGATTTAGGCACCTGTCATTTCTTGTCTGGATTACCGTTACAACCTCCTACCCGCTCTCCCCGCCTTGAGTCAGCTCACTAGCTTACTGCCAAGATGCTTGGTTTTGAAAATATATCATTTAATTAAATTTCAATGACTTCTCATACCGGTTAGAATAATATTCAGAGGTCTTAGCAGAAAAGACCTTTTATCATTTGACTCCTGCCTGCTCCTGAGCCTCATTCCTGACCAGTCCCAGCCTTATATCTTATGTTCTGTCCACACGTAAACTTTGCCACCTGCTTAACTACCTCTCATCTTTCAAAATGCTATAAATGCTTATAAATGCAAGCTTTTGACATCAGATCTAGGTTTGAAATTTTCTCACCTCTAGTTTCCTGATGGGCTTGTAAGAATGTAAAGGAGAGAACATGTAATCATCATGAGCTCAAATGTTTCCTCTTCTGAAAAGCTTGCCCTGATCTCTCTCTCTCTATTCCCCTCTCTTACACACACACACACACACACACACACACACACACACACACACACTTCCCCACCTATCCCGGTTAGGCTCCTTTCCTGTATAATCTTACAACATGTGATGCACACTTTTGTCATAGAACTTATACAGTAGTTATATCACCACTATCTTTTGACTTTTTGTCAGTAGACTGTGAATGTGTACAGGCACATAGTTGGCACTCAATAAAATTATATTGAGTAATGTCATTTGAGTGGGTAAATTGGTATGCCATTTTACCAGTATGTACAACTTTGACATATAGGAAGCCTTTCTCTCTTCAGTATGCAGTTGTGCTAATTCACATTTGGTTCTAACCTACTAATAGGTTATCCCTTGCTTTAAAGTTATTGTGCCTGTGCCACCCTGTCATTTTCTCAGAACACCAGTGGTGTGTATATTATTCTCACGTTACATAGTCTGAGTTCCGTGGCACTCAGTTCATTCACGTTCACGTATTTACTGAGTATTCAGCGTACTAATAGCAGTGATGAAAAAAGCAGGTGCCGATTTATTGATGTTTATTTGTTTTAATTTTAGAAAGTAAATGAAGCAAATAAAACCCAGCAAGAATATTATGAGTTGGAGCTAAAAAACCTGCAAAATAGATTGGAAGGGGAGGTGGCTCAATTAAATGAGGCCCATTCTAAGACTTTGGAAGAACTGGCTTGGAAGCACCATATGGCAATTGAGGCTGTCCACAGTAATGCAATTAGGGATAAGAAAAAACTGCAAATGGTGAGTAAAAATGCAACTTAGGATGGCATTTAAATCAGTGGCATTCCTGTAATGACCCAATGGGACCTATGCTGTGGAGTAATGAGTTGCTTCATTTTGATGGCCACTGTCTGGTAATCACTCTGTAAATCTTGGCTCAAAGAATAATGTACATAAGAGCTCTTGATGTGGGATGCAGCTTAGTAAGTTGATATGAGGCATTTCTATTTTGTACTAGAGGCCCAGTGCATGATTAAATCATGCACGTGCAGGGTCCCCTAGGCCTAACCTGCCATCCAGGCCATATCCACTGCCCCGCAAAGCCTAGCACGCTCCGCGGACACTGCTGGCAGCCTGCTCCCTGCTTTTGATGGCAGGGGGTCCGCTGGTGCTGGAGCGGACACACAGCTCCCCGCTTTCGATCACCGGGGAGCTGGCTGTCTGTCCGCTGGTGCCGGAGCGGACAGACAGCCAGCTCCCCCGCTTTCGCTTTCAATCGCGGCGGAGCTGACTGTCTGCCCGCTGGTGCCGGAGCGGACAGACAGCCAGCTCCCCCGCTTTCGCTCCCCGCTTTTGATGGTTTGCAGCAGGACTTGGGCTCGCTGCCCCAGAGGCCCCTTCTGTGCCACAGCATAGCCATGGTGCAGATGCTGAGATCGCGCCGCCACTGGTGATGCAAGCTCAGCATCCCGACAGCCCAATCAGCCGCCCCGGCCCCCCCGAGTCCCACCCCCCCCCCGTGCCTCCTGACCAATCATGGCCATAGCGAAGGTACGGTCAATTTGCATATTTGTCTATTATTAGGTAGGATAAGCCATAATAGAAATACTCCCTGCATCTTGAGCTTTCTCTTCATGAGACAGCAACTTAGGGGTGCCCCTCAGGGAACCTCAGCCAGATATAGCGCTCCCTCTCTGCAGTCTTCTTCCCTGGGAAAATGATTTGTTTTGTTCCCTTCAATGAAGTACTCAGCTTGCTCATAGTAATGCACTGACAGACAGTGTTGCATAGTAGAAAGAGCAAGGTGTCGGACACATCTGGGCCTTACACTGAGCCCTTTGCCTCCTAACTGCCTGAACTTGGGCCTCAAATGCTATGCCTCAGGCTCCTCATCTGACAAAGATAAGACCCATCTTATAATGTTCCTGTGAGGGTGAAGTGAGATAAAGTGTTAAGAACCCAGTCCGGCTGGCGTGATTCCAGTGGTTGAGCATCAACCTATGAACCAGGAGGTAACAGTTTGATTCCTGGTCAGGGCACATGCCTGGGTTGTGGGCTCGATCCCCAGTGTGGGGCATGTAGGAGGCAGCCAATCAGTGATTCTCTCTCATCATTGATGTTTCTATCTCTTTCTCCCTCTCCTGTCCCCTCTGAAATAAATATATATATATATTAAAAAAAGAAAAAATAAGTAAAAGAACCCAGGCATGTCCTGGCATATAGTGATAAATAAATGTTGAGTATTAATATTTCTCACTGTGTGCCAGACACTGCAATGATGTCTTGCATTTAATCCCCTTTTCATTTAATCCTTATAGCACTGCTATACCCATTTTACAGAAGAGGTGATGGGGCCACAGAGAGGTTAAACACTTCCTCAAGCTCATGCAACTAGAAAGAAGGACCAGTGAGGCCTTGAACTCAGGTCTCAGATATCAAACCCTGAGGCATTTAACACCACATCACGTGGGCATGTATTAATGATGGTGCTTATATGCTTTATCTGATAGCACTTTACAGCTTATTAAGAGCTTTCTTATATATTCCTTATTACTTTATCATAAGGACGGCTACTGAGGGACTAACGGGCGGGAGTGGATGCAGCATGAATACCCTGGACAAAGGGATGATTCTCTTCAGGAGTAGGACTCAGTGGGAAATCGTGAGATTTCATAACACTATTCAGTACAGTGCACAATTTAAAACTGAATTGTTCTGGAATTTTCTATTTAATATTCTTGGACTGTGGTTGAATACAGGTAACAAACCACAGAAAGCAAAACCGCAGATAAGGGAGGACTACTGTATATTTTCCTTTGTAACTGTTAATTTCCCCACCCATTTGAAAGTCAGCAAGTGAATAAGCACAGAATCCATGCAGAAAAGAGTTAACTCAGGCCTGACACTGCCATCCTTACAAAGGCATGTGGGACTGGCCCTGGCTCGTATCTGGGAACTTGAGTTTTTGGAGGGTTCCCACCACTCCCTGGTAAGCCTGGCTCACTGTGCCTAAACTGTTTATGCAAACAATATGGTTTGTGCTGAACATCTGCTTTCCTCCTCAGAGGCTGGGAATTTGGTACGTGCTAGTCAGGGTGTGCCTGCCTGCCTGAGCACTGAGTCCCTGTGACTTTTCCTGGGGGTGATATTCCACATGTGTGCTCACAGCTTGCTGAGAGTCCTGTGTGAGAGGGCTTTGGAAGCTCGGCCTGGTTTCCTGCGCTTTGACCCACGTGCCTTTTCCCTTTGATGATTGCGTTCCCTATACTTTTGCTGTCATCGTAGCTGTGAGTGTGACTTCATGCTGAGTCCTGTGAGTCATCTCAGCAAATCATCCCACCTGGAGTTTGTCTTGGGGACTCTCGACACAGAACCCCATTTTCTACTCTTCTGACCTTACTTCTGTAAAGTATTAAACTACTTTTGCACCTCCGGGGTTTTTGCACATGCTTTTTCTTCTGCCTAAATGTAATATTTCCCTCTTGCTTCACCACCTTTTCTGACTGGTGCACTCCTTCAGAATGCACTTAGAAATTGCTTTCTCTATGCAGGTTTCCTCACTAAGCCAGAGCTAGCTCCCCATCCATAGACTCCAGCACTTCCCATATGCATCAAGTGTTAATCACATATTCTTTAATTGCCTGATACCATGACCTTATTAAAGGCAGGCACCATGTCTCATTGCATTTGTATCCCAGGTATTAAATACATGTCTGGCAAATAGTAGGTGTTCTTCCGTAAGTATCAGTTTTGCTGGTATTTTCTTCAGATGTCTTGATTCTATACTTGTTAATTTTTCACTATGTCCCAGTCTAGCACTGAGTTCCGATTTTTTAACAATGTAAATATAAAATAATTCTGTATTCAAGAGACAGAATTTTTCTTTATCTCATCATATTATCATTTGTATAACATACGTGTGTGTGTGTGTTTACTACATCTTGATCTAGACCAAATATTCTTATCATTAAAAAAAATTATTTAGCCATAGCCAGTTTGGCCTAGTGGATAGAGCATCGACCTGCGGACTGAAGGGTCCCGGGTTCGATTCCAGTCAAGGGCATGTACCTCGGTTGCAGGCTCCCCTTCTGCCCTGGCCCTGGTTGGAGCATGTGTAGGAGGCAACCAATCAATGTGTTTCTTTCACATCATATTTCTGTCTTTCCCTCTCTCTTTCACTCTCTAAAAATCAATGGAAAAATATCCTCGAGGATTAAAAAAAATAATTATTTAACTACTACATCATAAGTTATTCAGAATGATGGAATTTAAGTCCCCAGGATTAATTTGATTCACTATTAATTTTGTTTTTAATTATGGGTAAGGCTAATTTGGAGAATAAAATTTCAAAACATAAACTGAATAGTCTTTTTCTTGGAAATCTTTGAAGTATACAATATTTGAAATTTTGTTCATTCTTTTTAACTTTCTTTTTTCTTAAGGAATTGGAGGAACAATATAAAAAGGAGAAACTAAACCTAGAAGAGGATAAAAGTCAGCTTCAACAAGAGCTAGAAAACCTGAAGAAAGAACTGGAAGACAAGCTGAAAACAGCCAATCAAGAGGCAAGAATTCTATAGACCTGTCACCTGTGTTATGTTTCCATGACAAAATCTTGTTTGATAACATTGCGTAAAGTAGGTGAGCTTCAGCGAAAGTAACATCTAGAGTAAAAATAATCAAAAATGATGCTGAATTATTCATAATACATTGGTCACATCTCACCAGGTAAAAATTGACTATAAAAAGCATGAGACCCAAGGTGCTTTGGGAGGGAAAAGCAAAACAAAGGAGAATACCACTGTATAGGAAAGAAGACAAAGGAGGTTGCCTTACTCTTTTGCAAAACATTGACTTAGTATTCTCTACTCTGACTCCATTTAAAAAAGACTTTCCAGCCCTAGCTGGGTTTGCTCAGTGGTTAGAGCTTCTGCCTGCAGACCGAAGGGTTTGATTCTGGTCAAGGGCATGTACCTCGGTTGCAGGCTCCTCCCCAGCTGAGGCCCTGGTCAGGGCGTGTGCAGAAGGCAACTATTTGATTTGTTTCTCTCACATCGATATTTCTCTCGGTCTTTCCCTCTGTCTTCCACTCTCTCTAAAAATCAATGGGAAAAATATCCTCTGGTGAGGATTAAAAAAAATAAATTAAAAAAATAAATAAAAAAGACTTTCCAAGTTCTAGATAGTGACATCTAAATTAATTTTAAAATTCTATACAAAACTAGAAAAGTCTAAGAATAGAATAGGATAAAAATGTTAAAACCAGAAAGTTGTGAATAGAATAAATGCAAACAAAATGTAGATTCATAATATTGGGTATTTCATCCCTTTTTCTCTTTTGCCCTGGTACAGCTGTGCCCTGGAACAGCCTTGCTACTGTCCTCCTTTCCTCCGTTCCAGTTTATCCTTCCTGTGGACTGGGGACTGATTTGTCTACTATTCTTATCTTGTCAGCTGTCCCTACCTCACTAGAGTCTTCTTAACCAATGGTCTTTAAGTCCTGCTTTCTCATCACTCTGCTTCCACTCACAGAAACGACGCCAAAATACACAGGTGCCCATGGGAAGGCTAATAACTTGCACTCAGTATTCTTTAATTATATTTAAGCACTTATCCAGAGAAGAAATCATTTGGGAGTGACAGAGAATTAAGATTCTGGTTGGTATTATTAGCTCAGCCTCTCTTCTGTTGTCCTAGATAATCCACCGCTGGCTCCAAATTTGCATACCTCTCTTGCAGGACACAGTCTTCGTAGTTATGGTCCCACTCGCATTAGAAGGCAGTTTAGTGACCACCTGTGTTTCTCATGCAGGTCCCCTGGAGTTCTACTCTCAGTTCTAAATGGCTTCAGTGTTTTTCCAGCCTACATACTCTAATCTCACTAAGAAGAGTTCTAATGAACATGTAATTGATTTTCCTTTTTACTGCATTTACAGTTATATTTTAGCACCCTAGGAATGTTTTTGTGCCATGTTGGACTGGCTCCCCAAGAATCTGCCTGGTTCATTTCTCCATATGTACTTACTTTTCTTCAGCCTGGGACATCTATTTTTTATGTTACTAGAAGCCTGATGCACGAATTTGTGCACAGGTGGGGTGCCTCGGCCTGGACAGCGATCGGGGTGATTGGGGCCGTGGGAGGTTGGCTGTGGGAGTGCACTGACCACCAGGGGAAAGCTCTTGCATTGAGCGTCTGCCCCCTGGTGGTCAGTGCATGTCATAGTGATCGGTAGATCGGTCGCTTAGGCTTTTATATATAGAGATTATTATTATTTTTTTGTCCTTTGTTCCTGACTAGGCTCTCCAGAGATAATAAGCTTTAAGCATTCTTGTTTTGTTTCCTGCCCTTAATGTAAAGGATATCAACATTCCACAGTTAATCATGATGCTTCTCTAAAGTTTTGTTTTATAAATTACCTTTATCAGGTTTAGGAACTCTCTTGCAATTCTAGCTTCTTAATTTAAAAAACTCACAAACTGATGTTATTTTTCTGTATATATTGGATCATACTTTTAAATTATTAATGTGGTACCTTATATTAATAAATTTTCTAATATAGCAATGTTGGATTTATAGAATAAGTCCTAATTAATCATGAAATATATATATATATATTTTTATGTAATAATAGATTTAGTTTGCTAATATTGATTTTAGGACTTTTGAGCTGAGGAAGAGTGTACTTTTTCTTTTTCACACCATCCTTTTCTGGGTTTGGACTCAAGGTTTTACCAGCCTCATAAGATGAAGTGGGACTTACTCCCTTTCTGTTCTCTGGAAGAGTTGTGTGCCAGCCAAGACTGTAGTCCATTGTGAGGTGCAGAGTTTCTTACTGGCTGTGGTCAGGATTCATGTCCTGTGGCTGTATGACTGAGGTCCTCGTTTTCTTAGTGGCTGTTGGCCCCAAACTGCTCTCAACTCCTGGACACCCCCCTCAAGCCCTTGTCTCATGGCCACCTCCTCTCATAACATAGCAGTTTACCTTCACAAAGCTAGCAGGAAACCCTCTGTGACTTTGAGTTTCTCTCACTTCTCTTAGGGATCATCTGATTAGGTCATCCTCAAGCAGAATAGTCTCCCTTTTAATTACATTAAAGTCAATACTCAATGGTCTTAATTACATCCACAACAACGCTTTTGCTGAATAAAGTAACATAATCATAGGAGTGATATCCCATTGTATTCATGGGTTCCAGGGAAAGTGAAGTTCAGGGGGGGCAGGTGTCAGAATTCTGCCTACGATAACAAGCAGATAGCCCTAACTGGTTTAGCTCAGTGGATAGAGTGTTGGACTACGGACTAAAAGGTCACAGGTTCGATTCCAGTCAACTACAGTAACTTGGTTTCGGGCACATCCCCAGTAGGGGGTGTGCAGGAGGCAGCTGATCGATGTTTCTCATCTATGTTTCTAACTCTCTATCCCTCTCCCTTCCTCTCTGTAAAAAATCAATAAAATATATGTTTTTTAAAAAAGCAGATAATTCATTTCTCTGCCTCCTGTAGTGGGTGTGCCAGCATTCAGGTAACAGGAGACATACAGAATATTTATTTCCATGACTTAGAAAATAGGGATCGAGTCTCTAACTCTGTTCTGGATCTGTGATGTACATCATTGTGTCAGTGATTGGTAGGTGCTAAAATTTCCGAGTATTGCCTTTTATGAACTTAAGCAATTTTATAAAAACAAAACAGTATTTTTTAAATTCCAGATTTTCTGTGGTATTTAATATATATATGCATTTTAATGTTTATAATGTGTATTCACAAGTGATATGTGTACTTAATTTATAAAACTTTATTCCATGTAATATTTTTACTTATTAACTTTGTCTACATCTTAGTCATTTAAAATATTCACACAGTATCCCATTGTATACCTTTACCATAGTTGCTTAAACATTTTCTTTGTTGAGCATTTAATGTTTAAAATTATAAATAGTGTTAAGTTTAAGAAGTTTCCCCCTCGGGTTTAAGGAGGGGGTTATCATGCAAAGGTCCTCGCTACAGTAGCAGGATGGGGTTATCCAAAGGCCAGTTCTTTTTTTCTTTTTTTTTTAATCCTCACCCGAGGATATTTTTCCATTGACTTTTTTTTTTTTTTTTTTAGAGAGAGTGGAAGAGAGAGGGAAAGACAGAGAAAAATATTGATGTGAGAGAAACACATCGATTGGTTTGCCTCCTGCACACTCCAGACCAGGGCCTGGGCTGGGGAGGAGCCTGTAACTGAGGTACGTGCCCATGACTGGAATTGATCCTGGGACCCTTCAGTCCGCAGGCAGATGCTCTATCCACTGAGCCAAACAGGTGAGGGCTAAAGGCCAGTTCTTTGTCCTGATCAGTGACCAACCATGGCCTGGAACTCTAAGAAGCCAGGGGTAGTAGAGAAGCCTTTCTCAACCCTGGTCATCAGGGTTTTATTTCTAGTGCTAAGTGGGTAAATTATTAGGTCTGTTACATACTTTTGTGTTTAAAAATTTTTTTTCTTTTTGTCTAGCTCTTGCCCTAAATTAAGTTACTGAACCAAAGAGTAGGAATAGCCCTAACCGGTGTGGCTCAGTGGATAGAGCGTCGGCCTGCAGACTGAAAGGTCCCAGGTTCGATTCCGGTCAAGGGCATGTACCTTGGTTGCAGGCACATCCCCAGTGGGGGTTGTGCAGGAGGCAGCTGATTGATGTTTCTCTCCCATCGATGTTTCTTACTCTCTATCCTTCTCCCTCTCCCTTCCTCTCTGTAAAAAATCAATAATATATATATATATATATATATATATATATGAGTAGGAATAATTTTATAGCTCTCATTACTTATTACTAGATTGTACTCCAGAAAAATTGGAACTAGAGTTCAGTAACATTTCATGTTTTTATGATTTAGGAAACATTTGTTGACTGCATGATGTCTCCTAGGTGGTAGGGAGACTTTGACAAAATGTCAGGGAACTCATAATTTTAAGTGGCTGTTATGATTCAGTGATAAACACAATATATTTTAGAGTCCAGAGGAGGATCTCTGACTAAAGGGGTTCCTCAGAGCCCTGGAGAAATGTGATATTGGAAAATTTACAAATGAGATATGGGAGATGATCTGAAGAAAGGAGGGTATAAATTTGCCAGCTATAGGAATGGTGAAAGACAATATGGTATGCGGGATAACTTAAGTACGGTCATTTTGGTATACAAGCTATAATGTCTTGGTGAATCAGAAAGTTCAGTGTCAGCGCACCAGGCCTCTCAACATCAGCACTATTGACAGTTTTGAGCCAGAAAGTTCTTTCGGATGTTTAGTAGAATCCCTGGCCTCGACACACTAGGTACCAGTAGCACCCACTATCTTTTCCCGTCTAGTTGTGAGAGCCAAAAATGTCTCCAGACACTGTCTTTGAAGACAAAATTGATCCTGGTTAAGAACTACTACATGTGTCGATAGCGTACAGATGGGGCTCCTCAAAAGATATGGTAGAAAGGAAAGTTGAAGCTAAATTGCGAGGGCCTCTTGTTCCGTGACAAAGACTTTGGAATTTATCCTGATGATGGGGTGATAGCAAGAGAGTAGCAACTACCACACTATCAGATGATGGTAGAAAAAGAACTCTGGTGGCAGTAGGAAGATGAACTATGTGGGGGGGGCGGTGGTGATCAGAGTTGGATAGATGACTTAAGATGCTATTACATTAGCTGGCAAGAGGTGATTAGCATCCCAACTAGGAAAGTAAAGCTGGGAGTGGAGAGGATTACTCAAAAATAAAATTTCTAGAACTTGATATGGTAAGTAGTAGAAAGTGACTCAAGATGGGCAAAGGATTGAAGCATAATATCAAATCATGAATATGAATGTAAATACAATAGGAAAATTCAGGTGACAAATCTTAGGACAAAGAAGGCCTTTTGAAACATGAAGGCAAAGTCATGAATTAAAAACATGGAATATTTTTACAGTTAACGCTAAAACTTTTTCCTGATACATGGTAGGAGGAATTTTTGCTTCTCATACATTGTATGAGAAGCAAAAATTCATGTCTTTAATACCTCAATACTATAAAACAGTAGGAAAAAACAGGCACCCCAATTTTTTAATGAGCAGCTAAAAAAAATCAAAAAATCTAAACCTCACTACAGTGTAAAAACTGGAAATAAAATCAGTGAGTGAGATGCTATTTTCATTACCATCAAACTGACAATGATTAAAAAATTAAGTGAGGCCAAGCAGTGGTGTTGATAAGGGTGGAGAAATAAGCACTTGAAAGCTGCTGATGAGATTATAAAGCCATGCTGGTTTTTGGAAAGGAATTTAGCAGCATGTTTAAAAGCCATAAGGTGGGCATGTCCTTTGATTCAGCAGTTTCAGTTCTGTGTATTTAACCAAAGCAAATAATTGAGGATCACTGACAAAATTTCAGCAACGTTTATAGTGGGAGAAATTTAGAAACAACTTAAAAATTTCCACAGAACTCGGCCTGCCTCTGGAGGAATAGGAATCGTTTCCTGATCCACACAGAGGCATCCTTGCCCCTCTCTCCATGCTCTGGGGCTGCTACCAGAGTTGAGGGGGATTGCTGTTTTCTGCTTAGACAATAGGTCAGGAGGGTGAAGGCACTGACGGTTCTTTTAGGAGTTAAATATTTACAGATTGAGATGAAGAGAGCCTTTATTTCTTCTTAATTGCTAGTGAGAATATATGGACTTTTTCTGTTATTGACGCATTCATTTATTTAATAAATATTGAATGGTATTAGGGACCAAAGCACTGAATTATACACTGTGGTTACAGAGGTAAATCAGGTATGGTCCCTATTATAGGAAAAGACAGATATGGAAACAAGTAATAACAAGTCTGATGTACATTACAAAATGGTGATAAGTGGTTATAGGGGTTTGCCAGAGAATAAACTGAGGAGAGCTTATGCAAAGGCCCTGAGGCATGAGAAGTTTCTAGGAACTGGAAGGATGCCAATATAGATGGAGCGTGATGGCGACTGCAGTAATAATAATTTTTATTCAGTTCTTACTATGCCTCAGACATTATTTTATACAGTCTCTCCTAAGCCAAAAGAAATTATGTAACTTTCCAAAGTCACATAGTAAGTGGATAAGTTCAGAATTCCAATTCAGGCAGTATGACTTCAGAACTCAGTTCCTACCCATGTGCCACTCTTCTTCCTAATGAGTGTAAAGACCAAGGAGGTGGAGAGTTGCCAAGCTAAGGCTAGAGAGAGGGGCTATGCCACGGGGGCCTTGGAAGAACCGTGAAAGATTTTGGATGTTATCCTAAGGCAGTGATGGGCAACCTTTTGAGCTTGGTGTGTCAAACTTCGCCAAAAAACTGAGCATAACTCGGGTAGTGTGTCACTTAGAGGAAAAAACATTATTTCGCAAATGTTTCATCCTCAGGAGCAGCAAATGTTTCATCCTCGGCATGCGGCCGCCTCAGCGGCCACGTGTCATCAGAAATGGCTACGCGTGTCAGTGCTGACACACGTGTCATAGGTTCGCCATCACTGTCCTAAGGGGAACAGGAAGTATTTAGAAGATGCTCAGTAAAATATGTGGTGCTTGCTTGGGGGTGGGGCGTATACTCACGTCCATCTTTGTAATTTATTAAAAAATGACGCTGCTGTTGCCAGTAGAATGGATTCGGGACGAGCAGGCATGGTTAGATATTGCAGGGGGAGGTGCCGCTTCCTGCATTCCCGCAGTGTGCAGGCTCTCAGGGGGAATCGGAGCATCGATCTCTGTTGAAAACAGCAGAAATCCCAGCTCCAACTGGCCTAAGGAAATTGATTGAATCACGGGATTAAAAAGTCCGAGGATAATGTTGGCATCAAGCCTGCTCAGCTTCAGAACTGAAATTACTGACCCTGGAACTCAGTTTCTCTTTTTCTGTTGAGTGGGATTAGCTCTCTTTTTGTTGACTTCATGCTTCAGTCATATAGTCCCTTATGGTATACGCAACTGGGGGAAAAAACCACATACCTTTTGTAAAGGAACTCCTTTAAAAATCCTGAGATCACTGTTAGTAGATAAGCTTAAACCATGAGCCTTCCCTGCACCAATCCTTACAGCCAACAGAATGAGACACCCTTATTTGGTTTACTCTTTGCTGAAGCTCTTCAATCCCGGAGTTTGCGTTGAAGCCCTCCTGGGAGCGCGGGGACGGATAGGAAGCAGAGTGAATTCCCCAAATGACCAAAGGAGGTTTTGGTATTGGGAGACAATAGATGTGTTCCACACATACTCATTTTTATTGCATTTTACAAAACAAACTTTAATCAGTTACGTTCATCACATTATTTTCCTATTTGCACAGAATTTAAAAGTTTTTGCCTATTTAAACAAACATTTGTTCGGTCTCTAGAGTCTTAGTTATTTTTATAAATTTAGAATTATCTTCAATGTTGAACTTACTTGATTTTTTAAGATACTTCTTTATTGATTTTTAGAGAGAGAGCAAAGGAGAGGGATAGAGATAGAAACATTGATGAGCCGATCAATCCATCGGCTGCCTCCTGCACACCCCCTACTGGAGATTTGAGCCCACAATCCGGGCATGTGCCCTGACCGGGAATCGAACCTGCAACCTCTCGGTGCATGGGACGATGCTCAACCAACTGAGCCACACTGGCCAGAGCCCAGTTTTCCCTTTTCATAGTTTTGATAGGCTTGGTAATGACATAAAAATGAAATCTTTGCTTCATAGTATTTTCCTAGATAATTTAAAATATTTCATTTATTGGTTTTAGTTCTTATAATTTGAGGGTATCAATCTGCTTTGCTTATTTAACAAATTGTCTATTAGCTCCTAAAAGTCAACTTTTACAATTTCATGAGACAAATTTTGTATGAAATCACAGAAATTATAACTTGGTTGAATTTATGATACATTTACAGCTTATCGATATTGACCTAAACTTATCAACTTTAAAAACACCATGAGAACTGGGCTCAAATGAAATATGTGCTTCGATTTTTAAAAGAAGTTTAAAAATATTTTTATCAAAAATACCTTTATTCTCAATCTTGGATAAAATCTTAATCTTGCTTCAAATCCTTTTTATAGGCATTTGATTATATGATAGAACCTGTATTTCTCTTTTTTAAACCAGGAGCTTGAATTATATTCATTTATTTACATGATTGTCATGAAAGGGGTCAACCATGAATAAGGCCGCCTTTATAAAAAAATACATTTTTATTGATTTCAGAGAGGAAGGGAGAAGGAGAGATAGAAAACATCAATGATGAGAGAGAATCATTAATTGGCTGCCTCCTGCATGCCCCCTACTGGGGATTGAGCTTGCAACCCCGAGCAAGTGCCCTTGACCGGAATCAAACCCGGGACCCTTCAGTCCCCAGGCTGACACTCTATCCACTGAACCAAACCAGCTAGGGCAAGACTCCAGGAATATAAATGGGACTGTGTTGCCAGTGGAATACACTGAGGTATGTTAAAAGTACTCTATTTACTGGCAGGTTGGCCGCCTCCAAGACCTGGTAAGGACAAGTGAACAAGGGCTGGGCTCTGCGGAAGGACTCATTGCCAGCCTCCAGGACTCCCAAGAAAGACTTCAAAATGAGCTTGACTTGACTAAAGGCAGGCTGAAGGACACCAAGGATGCTCTATTAAAAGTTGAGGTAAATCCTAATCCTGGCATAATCTGAACATCAGCAAGGTAAAAATATCATTTAGTCACTTTGCTTAAAAGTTATTAAGATCCCATTACATATAATGGAGTGTTTTACTTTCCTAGGGCTACGGTAACAAAGTACCTCAAATTGGGTGGCTTAATACAACAGGTATATGTTCTCATAGTTCTATAAGATGAAAGTATAAATCAAGATGTTGTTGCCCTAGCTGATATGGCTCAGTTGGTTGGGCACTGGGAGATTGCTGGTTTGATTTCCCTGTCCAGGGCATATGCCCGGGTTGTGGGCTCAATCCTTGGCAGCAGGGGGCATGCAGGAGGCAGCCTATCAAGGTGCTCTCACATCGCTTTTTCTCTCTCTTTTACCCTTTCCCATCCTCTTTCTCTAAAAAAACAACAAAAACTGTTCTTTTTTTTAAGTCCATTTGTCAGGGCCATTCTCCCTCTTAAATCTCTATCGGAGGATCCTTCCTTGCCTTTTCCAGCTCATGTAGCCCAAGGCATTCCTTGTAACATGGCAGCACAACTTGAGTCTCTTCCTCTGTCTTCACATGGCCTTCTCCCTGTGTCCTCACATCTTATAAGGACACCAGTCTCACTGAATGAAGGGCTCACCCTGCTCCAGTGTGACTTCATCTTAACTAAGTACATTTGTACTGACCCTGTTTCCAAATAAGGTCACATTCTGAGATACTGGGGGGTAGGGACTTCCACATGTATTTTGAGGACACAGTTCAACCCACAGCAATTTGTATGCCAGTTTTACTGGTAAGAGTTGGAACTCCCACGTATAACAACTAAGTGATTCTCTGTGACTGCACGTTTCAGAAAGGTCTGTCTTTCCCCTTCCGTTCTCATGGTGCAGAGCGAATATTTAGACGGCCTTAGACAGGAAAGAAAAGAATCCATAAAACCAGGGGAATGGTAGTCAGGGAGTTCTTACTGTTTCTTTCAGAGAGGTGAAGAACTCAGATGGGCTCTGAAGTCAGATTAGTTGAAAGTATTACATATGCCCCCCTTTTCCCCCCTTCACCCCCCTGTTGACCTCTCCCAGCCTGCCCCTGCCCCCAGCACCGGCCTTCACCCCCCTGTTGTCTGTGTCCCTTGGTTATGCTTATATGCATGCATACAAGTCCTTTGGTTGATCTCTCACCACCCCTGCAGCCCCCGCCCAAAGAGGGATCCACCATTTAGTGTGTAACTTTTTTTTTTAAAATATATTTTATTGATTTTTTACAGAGAGGAAGAGAGAGGGATAGAGAGTTAGAAACATCGATGAGAGAGAAACATCGATCAGCCCTACTGGGGATGTGCCCACAACCAAGGTACATGCCCTTGTCCGGAATCGAACCTGGGACCCTTGAGTCCAAAGGCTGTCGCTCTATCCACTGAGCCAAACCGGTTTTGGCTAGTGTGTAACTTTTGGCTTGTTATTTATTCTGAGCCTCGATTTCCTCATCAGATCAATTGGTGGGGGAAAATAATATACTTCACACCACTCTGGTAGTAATTAAATGAGATAAAACATTTACAGCACAGTGCTTAGCAAAATAGTAAGCACACAGTAAATGTTGCCTTTTATTCAATATTTCAAGATTTTTTTGACTTAGAATTGATGACAGTTCAAAAGCATATAAACAAGAAACTTTAGTGGCTATAGCTTGTTTATGGATATATATATATAATTCTACTTATATTATATCTAAGATGTAGTTATATTTTTATAAATATAAAACTTTGAATACTACCCAGCCGGCATGGCTCAGTGCTTGAGCGTCGACCTATGAACCAGGAGGTCACGGTTCGATCCTTGTTCGGGGCACGTGCCCAGGTTGTGGGCTTGATCCTCAGTGTGGGGTGTGCAGGAGGCAGCCAATCAATGATTCTCTCTCATCTTTGATGTTTCTATTTCTCTCTCTGAAATCAATAAAAATATATTAAAAAACAAAACAAAAAACTTTGAATACTGATTACATTTTATTTTTAAATTCTGTGAAAAAATAAATTGATTCTTTTTCAATCTTTTTTCCTTCTGTTTACCTGTCCCTGGTGGCTATATGATATGAGCATTAATATGTAACAAGGAATAGTTGGAATTTAGAGCTAGTGTAATACACAACTTAATATATTTATGTGATGACAGACATATTGACTCTAATCTCCACATTAGCATTCTGTGGCATAAAGCTGACTAAACTGTATTAAGATGTGGTTTTTCCATTGTCAAAAGTAACAGGAAGATGATAGTATAAATATGGTGACAGATCATTGCTAAACATCATGATGATCATTTTATAAGGTATATAATTGTTGAGTCACTATGTTGTATATCTGAAACTAATATAACATGGTATGTCAGTGATACTTGTATAAAAAAATAAGTTGGTAAAAATATACTTAAACTGCTGAGATATTCCTAATGGATGTTGATAGAATATAATTGTTTTGATATGGAAACATGGAGGTTCTGTGTCCCTAGCTTTGCTGCATTTTATCCTGGTGGCCTTCCCCCTCCACCCCATCCTGGCACTGAGAATTAGACATAGGGATTCCATTCATTTATTTAAGGTTCTTGCTCATTGTTCTTCTGTCACATAGTAGAATATGATACATATTTTAAGCAAAACTCTATCAACTGTTCAGTTGCTGATCTGCTGGACAGTTTTAATTGAGAAAATATAGGGGCTGCATTATAGTTGACCACATCTTGGGAAATTTCCTTAAGAGCAAGTGTCTAATAAAGTGCTGCGTTGAATTCAGTTCTTAGTACTTACTACGTAATAGCCAGGCCAACAGTGTGGAATGGCAGCTTCCACACTGACCTGCTTCTTTCCCATTGATGTAGGATATACCCCTCAACAGCTGCAGTCAGCAGGTGGTGATCCTGAACGAGTCGTTGTGATAACGGGAGGAGGGGCCATCATCTGTTCTTCTCTTGTACCCTAGGAATAGCTACAGTGCTGGCAGGGATGATGGTTGCCAGTGTTGTCCAAAAAGTCACCTCCAGCCCCAGGCTCCAGAGAGCCACTTGATTTATGCTAATCTAGAGGTATTTCATATGTATCGTATCATATTACCATAACACCAAACACACAAACTGCTTGTTTGAGGTTATATAATAAAAATACTCAGTAGCCTAAATTTCTCATAATTATTTCACTCACAGCAATGGGGTACAGCTATAATGCTTAAGCTTTGAATAAATAGCATACTTTTGAATGTGAACATGAATGAATTTGAATAACTTATCTGTGTATGTAATGTGCACACATGTAAAGATAATCGACTAATAGTCATATACCCATGATATGGAAGGTTTAGTTAGGATTACTAATTATGCTGTCTTTAAACTACTTAAAGTAACTTTTAAATTTATAGACCTTAATAAAAGATAGTTTTCACAAGGACATTTAAATGACAAAATGTGTACCATATATTTTATTGTCAGAAAATCTCAAGTAATTATCATAGATCGCACTGCCATTTACTGTGCTGTAAGAATTTGTCATGATGCACGCACTCTGCTTATTTGAAATAACCAGCAGTGACTTGGCTTTTGAAGACCAGTCTTTACTGCAGAGTTTTTGTTCTTCAGAGTGAGCTAGACCAAGCAAGGCAACAGCATGAGGAAACACTTGCTGCCCTGAAAGGAGAGGAGACGCTCAGAGTGGACAGAATGGCCCAGGACTTAGAAATAAAATGGACTGAAAATCTTAGGTACAATTTTTACTCTATAATGTAATCTCATCACTGTAGATGTGCAGAAAATGTTTTTCTCTGTGGCTTATACTGTCTTCCTGTTAAAGACGTAGTAGCAGCATTTTCAATGAGTTTTTCCCATCGTTAGATGCAGAGAAATTGGAATTTTTTTTCTTGCTTGAATACAGATTACTGTTTTCTGATTTCGTTTCCTTGAATATAAAATAGATAGCGAGTACTAACCTGAAGTCAGAAGACTTATTTGTTCTAGTACCTATTCTGCCACTGATAAAACTGATAAACCCATGATCTTGGGTAAGTTACCAATTTACCTTCTAGTCCCTAACTATACAATAATCAACTCCTATTCTGAGTTGACTTTTGAGGAGGATTAATTACTTAGGAAACATGTGAACAACTACACTACAGTTATTGAGATAAATAATTCTCTTTATAAAGGAAATGCATTTGTTTTATTCTAGACAAGAGTGTTCTAAACTTCGTGAAGAGCTAAGACTTCAACATGAAGAGGATAAGAAGTCAGCAATGTCTCAACTTTTTCAGTTAAAAGAGCGAGAGAAAAATGCAGCCAGGGATTCATGGCAGAAGAAAGTAGAAGATCTCTTAAACCAGGTAATTAAGAGTCTGCATGTTATAAAGTTCTATTTTCCTTGACATTCTCTAGCTAGGGAAATATTATACAACATTGTGTGTTAGTTCACTGTATTTCGTTATTTTTCTTTTCTTTTACATGTTATTTTTCAATTATAGTTTACATTCGATATTATTTTGTTTTAGTTTCAAGTGTACAACAGAGTGGTTAGACAGTCATATATACTTTACAAACTGATCCCCCCCAATATTTCAAGTATGCTCCTGGCAACTTACATAATTATTAAAGTGCCCATTAATAGACGAGTGGGTAAAAAAAATTGTAATACATTTATATAATGGAATATTACTCGGCCATAGAAAGGAATAAAATCTTACTATTTGCTACAGCGTGGTTGGATCTAGAGGGCATTATGCTAAGTGAAATTAGACAGAGAAAGGCAAATACCATATGATTCAATTCTATGTGAAATCTAAAGAACAAAATAAATGAACAAATAAAATAGAGCAGACTCACAGATACAGAGAACAGACTGATGGTTGACAGATGCGGGGGCTGGTGGGGGGAAGTTGGGGGACTGAGTGAAAAACTAACAAGAAGCTTAAGATGCTTTAAAACAAACTGACTATTATATAGGTCATCAGTTTTTTATTAACATGGATCTTGTTCATGTAGAATGCTTGCCAAATAATATTTTTGCATATAGATTTTTCAGTTCATCTAGTATTCTCTTAAACAAACACTTAGGGTGACATCATCCAGTCTTGTGGTTTAAATACCATCTATATGTCAGTGAATTAGAAAGTTAAATCTCCAGCCTTGACCTCTTACCCTGAACTCAGAATCACTTGGTTGGCTAATAGGCATCTCAGACTTCGCATGTCTGACTCAGAAGTATTGATTTTCACTCTCCATCTATCATCCCAGCATCTTCACTTCTTGGCACAGCTTGTTGCTCAAAACAAACAATGAAGAGTCATCCTTAATTTCTAATTTTTTTTTTTTACCTCTTCCATAATCTGTCAGTCCTCTTTATTCTACCTCTGAAACATATCCAGCTCCATCCACTTCCAATTCCCTTAGCAAACACTAGTCCAAGCCACTGTTATAATGGCCTCCTACCTGACCTCCTCAATTTCACTTTTCTCACAGAACTCAGTGATCTTTTTTAAAAAAAATTTTTTAAGTATATTTTTATTGATTTCAGAGAGAAAGGGAGAGGGAAAAAGAGAGATAGAAACATCAATGATGACAGAGAATCATTGATCAGCTGCCTCCTACACGCCCCACACTGGGGGGTCGAGCCGTAACCCAGGCGTGTGCCCTGATGGGGAATCTAACTGTGACCTCCTGCTTCATAGGTAGAAGCTCAACCACTGAGCAACACTGGCCAGGCCAAAGTGATCTTTTATGATGTAAATCAGATCATGCCATTCTCCTGCTTAAAATTCCTCAGGGCACTCCATCGAGTTAAGGCTCTTATTCCGACTCCTTCATTTTCCAACAAGACCTGAAGCCATCTTGCCCCTGCAGATACCTCCCATCTCATTTCAGCCTCACAAACAGCACCCTGGCTCGCACATAGGCACATGCTCAGTTACTCCGAGCTTACTTCCTCCTCAGGATGTTGGTGCTGATTCGTTTGCCCATACGCTCTTCTCCCAAGATCATCTCATTTTGTGTCTGGATCCTCCATTAATTCCAAGTTAATTGTCGCTTCTTTAAAAACATCTGTCTTTGCCATCAACCCAGTATCACCTCCAGTCATTTCCTATCACAGCAACCTTTTAAAAAAATATATGTATATTTATCATGAACTTTATTTTTCTTATCTGTTTTTGTGTATTGGTTTTACTATGTTTTTCAATTGTTTCCTTACTCTGCTTATAATATTTCCTGGAATATAGTATGACTAATAAATATTTTTAAAATGAATTATAAACCTTACTTCATTTATGTATTAACTATGAACGGTATTGCCACCCAGCAGCATTAGTTGTGCCTTTCCTGACTGCCGCTGCGAGGTCTGTGATATAAGTCACCCCAGGTCACAGCTTAGGGACCATGCCTTTTGGTTTAGATAGTTCCAAGGCCTACACCTGGATGTGCACAGAGGTCGTTGACCATTTGAATTTAGATTCAAGTATACTTCTATTGTAGAAAGTCTAACATCCCTAGGGAAAGACTTGGCATGCCACTCTGATTTGTCACACTGGTTAGTTTTTCAATTCATTCAGGAATCTTCAACAACATGTATATTTTTGTATCATGATACCTTAAAGAGTGAAAAATGAAATATACTTCATTAGCAAGTGCCATACATTTTAGATTAACTTCTAGTACTGGGACATCAGTTCTGAGAACTACAAATAGGTAAAAAACTATAACTAAAAAACCTTCAGATTTTCTTAAGTTTTATGAAGTCTGGAGAAGTTAAGGGTCTCATTAGTATGTGAAGAATATTAATAGTATGAGAAAGAATAAGAAAAAATTAAGAATAACATTAATATAGTTAATATGTATAAAAGTGTGAGAAAGTTTAGATCGAGAAGTTATGGAGTAATGAAATAGAAAGTTAATCTTTTTCTCAACTTATTTTTGTCAACTCCAGTAAACTCTATCATAGAATATGTTAGTTAAGTTATTAGTAAAAAGTTATTTACCAAATAAAATCTGGCTTTACTTTGTGACACGCCAAGGAATAATCGCATTATGGGAACAAAGATAATCATGTTCTGTCTGAAAATTTGATTATTGTCCAAAGAAAACACCATTTTACAGGAACTTTTCTATTTATATTAGTAATAAAATTTTTTAATGTTATTTTGTATTTTGAAGGGCAAAAAACTAAAGCAGTTGAAACAGAAATCACATTTTTCTCCATATTTGGGGGTGGAGAGAGTGCTAGTGTTTTTTCCAGTGGTTTACCACTCAGAATTTCAGTGAACTTCTGAAAAATGAACCCAGATGGTAAATAAATTTCCCAGATATGTCCTAGATGATAGGATTGAAAAGATATGAGGGAATCTCTTTTTTCTTTCCCCCAGTACAAAACCAGCTTACTATTAATCTTCACATTTTCAATGATAATCTCTTATTTATTTTCTGGCCCCAAAATTATGTAGTCAATCGAGTTAGTGTATCAGTTCTCATCTGCTCATTTCTCTTTAGAGAAATCCTTCATGAACCAACATCAATACTGAGTGTAATACTTTGAATCAATAGATTGTAGCTTTCTGGGAGGAATTTGGGACAGTAATATGCCTTGTAGTTCCTTCAGTAACCATCAACTTTAAAACTGAACTCTGGTTAAATGTACTAGCCTTTGGCATTTTGCATAGGTAAGTCTGCCAGCCCACAAACATCGGACACTGTTTTAAAAGACGACAGATAATTTAGACTGTAAGTCTTAAATTCCTTTTTGTCTAATTTCTTTCTCAGAACTGTTTTCAACTTACTTTTTCTTGAGTACATTATAATGAATGCTCTGTGCTTTACTCTCCCTTTTACCCCCTCTTTCTTTCACTGAGTTGATTTCTGAATGTTTCCCTTTATTCCTGTGATCTTTTCTTCATAGCGGCACTCTCTGGGTGAAGCTTTGCATAAGTCTATCAACAATGTAAGTGAGCGGCACTTACAGTTTGTACAGAGGGCATGTTGCACTTTTGATTTTGCATAAACATCATCACTGCTTTAAAGCTTAAATGTATACAAAACTGCACTTTTTTTTCCCTATAAGATATGTTTTTTTGTATATGGGTAATAAAAGCTTCTAACTTTAAGCCATTCTCTGTGTATGTGCATACATCTACCACACTGTATTAGTAAGCTTATATTTTATTATAAAGCCAAGCAAGATTTTACATCTCACACATAAAATTCATTATTTTAATATTTACTTTGTAAGATACAGTAATGTTTTTGAAAAACTATTAACTAGTTGACTATCATAGAATTGGAAATAAATATAAATGTATTTCTTCTTTTGTTAACTAGTTTATTTTTTGAAAAATTAGTATCAATAGACTTTTAAAATTAATTTTAGAGAGAGGAAGGGAGATGGGGGGGGAGAGAGAGAGAGAGAGAGAGAGAGAGAGAGAGAGAGAAACATTAATAGGTTGCTTCCCACACCCCCCACAACCTGAGCATGTGCCCTGATCAGGAATTGAACTGTTTGATTTTTTGTTTGGGGGGGTATGTGTGTGTGTGTGTGTGTGTGTGTGTGTGTGTGTGTGTGTGATATATAGATAGAGAGAGAGAGAGAGAGAGAGAGAGAGAGAGAGAGAGAGAGAGATTTGTAACAGCAAAACTAGGTGAGATGATCCAGATTTCTATCAAGCAGAATTGAAGTAATTTGTGTGTATTATATTCTGGAATTCTGTCTGTCAGGATGCATTGGGCTACAAACAGCAGAGCACCCAGTTAACAGTGGCTGCCAAGATACTTAGTTAAGAACTCAGGTATCTTCTGTACTTGCGCTTTGCCATGCGCACTGTGTTAGCTTTCTGACCTGAAGTTTGCCGTGTCATAGGTGCAACATGGCTGCTCCAGCTCCTGCCATCATGTCCTGACCACCGTGCTAATGCAGGAGGTCCTCCTTAGGTGCTTTTTAACTTTTATCGGGACACCTTTCCCCCCAAGTCCCCATACTTCCTTTTAGCTTATTCACTAAAACAGGTTGGCACGTCCCTGTAATTAGATTTCTGTGACTTTCTTGCCTTCTTTAAGATAGGGATTTCTATTCAATCCCTAAAACTCAAGTCAGCCAACTGGGAAGAAAGGAAAGGGGGAGATTGGCTGTAGGGGAGGCAAGGAACAGTACCTGCACTAGAAATTCTGTGTAGTCATTGAAACGGATGGGGTATACCTAATTATTGTGGATGTGTGTACTTTATAAATACCACTGCGACGGGAAAAACCAAGCTATAAAACCACAAACTCACTGGCCTCCCTCATGGAAAAATCATTAACCATTGTTAGACAAATCCATGTGTATATTCATCTTTGAGGAAGCTACATAGTGTTGGGTGTGTGAAAGGCCACTCCACCACATAACAACACCTGCAGGTCAGGACACCTCATGGTTTTTCATTTGACGGCGTCTTTATCCCTCTGTGCAGTGCGCATTGGAGTGTCTGTCCCATTCTGCAGCCCGTGGGTCTGTTTCAGCTACTTTGGGTGTTAAGCACTGGTCTCCTGAGTTGTGCCCTGGGACCCCAGAGTAACTTTTGTGTGTAAGACGTAGCCTCTGTTTTGTGAGATCATGACAGATGTCTTCTCTACATTTGGTGAAAATCGTCCAGCCACTTGCACGTGATGTAGTAAAACCAGCGAAGGAAAACAAAACAGGCAATTCTAACGAGAGAGAAATCATTGTATCTGGTTTCCCTTAGGGGTTGGGATTTGGCAAGAAAAGGAATGAAAGAGACTTTCCCTTTTATTTTATAACTCCTATATTTTTTAATTTTTTCCACAATGAACACTTACATCATTGGTAATGTAGAATAAAAAATATGTCCGGTGGCCTGGGCCCAGTTCTAGGCCCCGTAAATCAGAATATCCAGGGGTCAGGGCCTGTGCAAGTATACTTATTCAAGTCTACAGAGATGACTCTGGTACACAGACAGGTTTGAGAACCACAGATTACATTTCCTATCTCACAAACTGCTTTGTTTTGAGGACAAATTGTATATTTTCTGTATTCTTTCATTTATGTCACAAGACGATATTTTGGGAGGGACAAAATCCACCATCGGTGCATCAACAACCAAATGTTGCAGGTAATTAATGCCAGGCCCCATATTGACATCCTGGCATATCCAGTACCTCAGGTTTGATGTTTTAGTTGCTGTTTTGAAGGAGCTCTTTAAGCACCATTGTTGAGGCACAGAATCCTTATGAAACTGATCTGTAGGAAATAGGTAAAGCTTTCCTTTCTTCAGAAAAATATGTTCACGTTTCTTATTTTAATTTGTCCTTTTGAAATTTTCACAACATCTTATTTTCAAAAAACAACAGTATTTTAAGTGGTAGAAATCAAAAGGTAGAGCCTACTATCAGTGCAGTTGGGCCTTTAAAATTGTTTGCAAAGTCTCTGGTACCTATCGATCAGTCAGTGTGTTATATCATTCATATCGGAACTGCCGTGGTAAGAATTTTTAAAACGAGAATTAAAATTTTTTTCTGAAATAAGGATTCTTTTTGGTTTATTTAAAATTAACAAAATAAAAAGCATTAAATTTTAAAATTATAACAAATATATAAGGGCTAATACCACATACTTCAGACTTTAAATATGTAGTTTGAAGCAATTACTGTTTCTCATTCATTTATTCAACAAATGCCTTTCTATCATTCTGTCACAAACCTATTGATTAAGATTGCCCAAACTATTGAATGTAAAATCCATCTTTGTTCTCTTATTTTGAATTAGTGAAGTTTTATATCAATATATATTTCCATAAAGTATACTCACCTGTTAAACATTAGTTCATTTGACATTGCTTTGCTCATTATTTGTCTTTTAAAGTCCATGTCATTCTTATGCTGAATAAAGGCTGTCAATTTATTGCAATTCGACTAACTTATTTGTAAGAATAACAAAATAAATTTTGATGCTGCATTGCATGATAAAAGCTTTCTGCATCTAGTTCATGTTACTGTCTTGAGCATGAATCCAAAGTAGTAGCCTTAATATTACTTTGGTGTGCTTTCAAAGTTAATATAAAATATCTAAACTAAGTATATTTGAACACTAAATTGCATGATAATGTCTTTTTGTACATACTTTATATTTTCTTGAGTATAGAGACAAAGATTAATCATGTATTTTAAAATGAAAAATATTGCTTTGGAGTCCTTTCAAGGTAAAGTATATTATGATGTAAAATATTTAAATTATTTAAATATTTAAATGTATTTTATTTTAAGCTGATGAGGTTTGAGAGAGTGCTAGATTTTAAATGTATAACTATTACATCACTGGGGTGCTTCATTCATTTTAAATGTCATATTTCTTCATAAGTTTCATCCTTAAATAGTTCAACTGTGAGTCAAATTGTAGTCAAATTAACATGGGAGCTCTTTTTGATGTGTGAACTTTTGAAGCAGGGATTGCTGAATTAAGAGGCACTGCTGGGAACTGATTCGTTTCTTACTAACCTAAGTGCACACTTAATTGGAGGACAGGATCCAGGGCCACTGCTAGCCCATACGGTGCCTATGAGCACATCAGAAATACATGCCCAGTCTCTGGGTGGACACATGCGTACCAGGGCGGACAGCTTGGTGGGCAGTTGTTCCGCTGGGTGGGTTTTAGTCCTCACTTGGACGAGGGCCAGGTAACAGCTTTGGTTACCAATCATTTTTTTTCCATGTAACATAGTCTTTTCCTTACATTCCTTCATGTATGCTAACAAGTTGTCACACGGCAGTCACATGAGTTCCCATGCTAGGTCTGGGACCGGAGTTGATTTGGGGAAGACAGTGAGTGGTTGGTTCCTTCTCTATTTCAAGAACCAGCTAGCTGAGAAGAAAATGACTCTGCTGGTTACATATCAGTGTTCACAAACGTACATTTTTGTGGCCTTTACCATTTTATGGTTTATTCTTTTTTTCTTTCTGGGTTGTCCTTAATGCTCATTTCATCCTGATCTTCTTTGCATGAAATGGTGAGAAATCACAGAGTATAATTTGTCTTGTTCCTAATTCCAAGTCTGGCCGGAGCTGTTGCTGTGACACTCTCCTGCCGTTCTCACACTCGCAGGGTTTATTTCCCTGTAAATCACGGGTGCCGCTGCCACTTCGAGGCACCGGGGGTGGCATTGCGTGGAGTCAGGGCGTTGCAGTTCCACTAGACTCCAATCACATGAAATAACCTCTGAAACCTTGGGTCTGGGTAGAAATCATTAAGTAGAATTCATGTCACTTTCAGGAGGAGTCACTCCTTTGGAAATACATTAAGACGGAGTGAACATCCATGTCAGCTGTGTCATTTCTCACCGGTGCTTGTCTGTCTTCATAAAGGCATGTGCTGACCTTGACAACTAAGCCCGGTTTAGAACTTTGTCCAAAGCCCTCCAGACGTTTAGTTATCCACCCAACGTCACGGTAGCCTTGGACCATTTCCTGCTGCTTGCCTCTGACCTTTCTACCTGCCAGTTCCTCCTTTCTTATTTTGCATCTCGAGTGATTCTCCACCCTTTCTCTTTCTTTCTCAGTGCCTTCCTCTGGGAGATGTGAGGCAGCCTGTATCTGCCTTCCATCCCTCAGATGAGAGTCTTTTCCCATTTACAAAAACTCCCTACAAAGCCTCCTCTTCCCATTGGCTTTCCTGGCCACAGAAACTGGTTTTCTGGTATATGAACACACACAGTGTCGTAACTTACTTAATGGAACATATTGGACAACTTTTATCCCGTTCCCCTCAGCTCCCCTTAGAGTCAGACTTCTGTTAGAATATGGCTATGTAGTTTCAAGTTACGGTTTCTTGTATAGAGGAAGTATACATATATATTTATACACGTATTTCGTGTCTTTGTTCTTTTTAAAAAGGACTTAATTTTAAGTATTTTAAGGCACCCAGAAGCAATGTAGACATTAAGGGTGATATCTGTTTTCAAAAGGAGTAACAAATCAGTTTTCAATAGTGAAATAAAGGCACCTGTCATTATTATAAGGATATAACTAGAGGGTTGTGGGATGGTTATGATTTTTAAAAAGCTTGAAGGTTTGCAAGGTTTTTGAATTAAATCAAAACTCAAAAATATTTTTTAAACAAGGATTCTAAATTATGAGCTGATAAATCTTTTAAAGAGTAGCCTTTTAATCCTCAAATCATCTTAGCTAACATTTACTGAGCACTTACTACATTCTAGGGGCTGTTCTAAGTGAACTATGCATAGTAACATACTTCGTTCTCACACAGAGGTGTTGATACTAGCAAGTGGCGAGGCTAGAATTTTAACTCAGAGCCCACAGTCCAAACAGCTCAACCTTCCTGCCTCACAAATAAGCAGTTTAACTTTTCATACTATCTCTTTGAAGTGGCTGTAATCTAAATACATTGGTTGTCTTTTGTCTTAATTTCATATGTGAATATTTATTGCAATACAACATAGGTGTTCATTGTGTTTCTAACTGTGGGCTGCAGTGTTCTTTAGTCTACAAATTTAATATCACTAAATTCTATTTTTAGGATAACGACTAAAAAATAGAATTGAAAGCGGTACTACCTAAAGATTAGATACCTATGATATATTGTAAACATTTTAAGATTTTTTTTTAAAAGAGACTAGTTTGTCTTTTTTAAAAAAATATATTTTTATTGATTTTTAGAGAGAAAGGAAGAGGGAGAGAGAGATAGAAAGGTCCATGATGAGAGAGAATCATGGATCGGCTGCCTGCTGCAAGTCCCCCACTGGGGATCGAGCCCACAACCCAGGCATGTGCCCTTGACCGGAATCGAACCTGGGACCTTTCAGCTCTCAGGCCAATGCTCTGTCTGCTGAGCTAAACCAGCTAGGGCTTAAGATATTTTCTTAAGGCAGTTGTTCTGCTATAGTGGATATTGTTGAAATGCTTTCCCCCTTAGATTAGCAGTTTGTGAAGTGTGCCTTGTGCTTCCTCTTCACCGTGTCCCATCCTGTGGCATAGATCTCCTTGCTGAAACAGAACCTGGAGCTGCAGCTTTCCCAGTCCCAGACTTCTTTGCAGCAACTGCAAGCCCAGTTCACACAAGAGCGACAACGACTTACACAAGAGCTTGAAGAATTAGAGGAGCAACATCAACAGAGACACAAGTCTTTAAAGGAAGCACATGTCCTTGCGTTTCAAACTATGGAAGAAGAAAAGGAAAAGGAGCAAAGGGTAAGATTAATGTGACGTCTATTTAAATGAAGTCCAGCAGCCTAATAATAATTAGCCTTCAACTTCTTAAGAATGTTTTAATTCGAGGAAACTGTGTGTGGCTTTATTTCAAGGTGTTTTCCAGTATATGACTTCCTGTATGGGTCACTGGGTCACAGTATTTAAATATATACACTAGTTACACACTATCGCCGACAAGTTAGACTAGGGCCAGTATATTATATCTGTTTTTCCATTATATTGCCAAGTTCATAATGGGACTAATAGTCCATCTGGTTTGTTATAGAGTTAACAGTGATTAAATAAGTTTAGCATGGTCTGACTGAGCTATAACCACTATAATCACTTAATGCTATCTTGAAATGACAGTAGTCTTTCATCAAATTTTTAGTTTTTCTCTTTCAGGCTGGATCTTCAAAAGGCATGTATTCCAAAGAATTTATATATTTTTCAACCCCAATTTTTTTCCTCACACTTATAAAAAATGTACAAAACTCACAGTGAAATTACAGACATTTTAAAATAGTGCAATCCCCTATGTACGGCCCAAAGGCTATATGAAAAGTAGTGATATAAACAAGTCACTCACAAGATATTTAAATCAAATAGATGTATTCCTATAGAATCTCCCTATATCCGTTACTTTGTTCTTTGTTAAAATTGTAGTTTGACATAGTCTTACTGTGATTAATTTTGGTATAGTTTATTTCTTAACACTGTATTTTCCAATTTCTTCTAAGGACTTTATGGTAATTAAGATAAAGAGTGATAGAAAAATACAGTTTTATTATAATAATTTTCAATATCTATAGTCATTACAGATATAAGTTGTCTCTTAATTCTTTATGTGGGAGCAGGCACTATTATATAAGAAGTGGTATGTTATAAAGAAATTAAAACAAGAAAGTTCCATCCTTTTAAAAACAGTTAACTTAATACAGTAAGATGAAGTCTCTTGATCTGGTGAAGGAAGTTCTTATGGTTAAAAGTGAGGCCTATTGCATTGCTAAATAATCTATTCGTTGGATGCCATTTGTGAATTGGAATAACACAAAAGCTCTCATATTAGTACTTTAATTATATACATTCAGTCCTTTCAAAACTAATCATTTTTAAAAGAAATCAGAATCTGCAATTTTATTGTCCATCATTAGGCAGCCAAGCTACTCAAGTAACGTTGTCTCAACTAAAAGTCCCGTATTTTACCCTTATTCAGCGTATGCTTTATTTTTCAGAAATAAAACACTTTTAAAACAGTGTACAAAAGTAGCCAAATACTAATTTATAAAAACAGCATTTTAGAATAATGATTAATGAAATGCTGCCCTAGATTAAAGAAATGCTGCCCTATTTATAATACGGTAACTTTCCCAGAAACCTTTTGTGACAACTTACAGTAAGATAAACCCCTCCTGGCACAGTTCACTCTCTAAACCTGAAGTACCTGAGTTCTGTCTTTTCTCCTGTGGCCATATACCTTCTTAGTCTTAGCCACATGCAGTCTGTCCTCTCTGGTTTGGCTTTTAAAATGAATCACACAAAAGGCTTTAGTTTCCTTTTTCAGCTACCTCCTCTCAGAGCTTTTGCTTCTGTTCACAAATGCATTCAAAAAGAAGGACTATAGGAGGTAGCTACACAATTCTAATAAAGAGGGAATATGCAAATCGACCGTCACAAAGATGGCGGCGCCCATAGCCACAAGATGATGGCTCCCAGTCCCCACAGCCTTGCTGGAGTCCCCCAGTCCTTTCAGCCCTGCCTGGGGTGGCGGCGGGGGGGGGGGGTGGCAGGCGCGCAGTGCAGCCAGACCCACCCTCAGCCCCCCAGCTGCCCAGGGCCAGCCTGAGGTGCAGGCAAGCCTCAGATGTCAGCTGCCCAGCCGCCCAGGGCTGCTTGAGGCTCAGGTAACCAGGGCCGGCTGAGGGTTGCACTGCCAGCAGTGGCAGCAGCAGAGGTGTGATGGGGCGTCACCTTCCCCTGATCGCTGGGTCGCCTCCCACCCCTGAGGGCTCCCAGACTGTGAGAGGGGGCAGGCCGGGCTGAGGGACCCCCTCTCTAGTGCATGAATTTTCATGCACGGGGCTTCTAGTAGTTGATATTTATAAGTGCCCCCATCTCTTTTTTTTCCTGATCAAAAGATCTTTTCATAGTTAATACCCTCATCCTGTTGTGTTTTTTTCTAAGTCTGTGCACAAAGAAGAATTATTCATTAATTTCAGGTGGTTCATACCTGTTAGCAGCTTTAGAAATGTCTTTATTGAAAACTGCTTTTAGGGCGAGAGTCCATATTCCAATTCAAACACAATATATTGAGTCAAACTAGTTCCATGACAATTAGTTTATTGTTTAAAGTGGCTCTACTAATTTATGTTCTAATGGTGATTATCTTTTACTGAATTTCTTGTAAATGAATTAAAAATGCCTTGTTTTTCTTAAGTAATAATTGGGTTTAGTAATTATTTTATTTCTATTTGCAGTTTCCTTCCTGTAGTCTAACATAATAATAATTTGAATATCTTTCTACTATTGTAGGCTCTTGAAAATCATCTACAACAGAAACATTCTGCAGAGCTTCAGTCATTGAAAGATGCACACAGAGAGTCCATGGAGGGCTTCCGGGTAGAAATGGAGCAGGAACTCCAGACGCTTCGGTTTGAACTGGAAGATGAAGGAAAGGCTATGCTGGGTATTTTGAATGGATTATAATTTTGTCATATTAATTTGCACATCCTTCTACTTTAAAATTTAACATGAAATCACATTTTTTTTGTTTTTTAAAAGAATATATTTATCTGTAATATTTTAAATATGCTAAACCTCTTTTGTTCCTTGGATTCCAGCTTCTTTACGCTCAGAACTAAACCATCAACATGCAGCTGCAATTGATTTGTTACGGCATAATCATCATCAAGAATTGGCAGCTGCTAAAATGGAGTTAGAGAGAAGCATAGACATCAGCAGGAGACAGGTAGAGAAAACATTCTGTTCTGTGCTTATTTCTTCAATGTGAGTAGATTTGAAGGTTCACAATTTTCTGAAAAGTATTTTATAATAACTAGTATTTTCAAGTTATTATTTACTATCTAGATTTTTTAGTGCAGTGAAGGCTATTATCGGTTTATTAGACTTCTGACTTTTACTTTGTTGGTCTTCAGCTATGTTAAATGACCAGCCCAAATTTTCTTTTCATCACTAGAAAGTTTTAAATGAGCAACCTTATAATCATGGATGGAAGTTATATTTTCTTCAGGTGGGCTGCTGACATTGAAATCGACAATGTCTAGCTAGGCCTGTAGAACTTTAGAAAACTGACTTCTAAGAAAACAGGAGGAAGTTTATCTTTCAGGCAAGATAACTGCATTTACGTCAGTGGCCTCTGGACATGGTCTGCTTTCTAAGCCATGAGATATGTGTGTGTGTGTGTGTGTGTGTGTTGGGATGGCCTCCATAGACGTGGGTCTTTTTTAGATTGAAGGACAATGGTGCCAGCATCTTATTATAGACCACATGACTTGTTGAGTGTGTGAGAGCCCTGTGTTCTAACTTCAGCTCTGCCACTGATTATAACTCTTCCTTGGACAAATCATCTCTTGGGTTTTAGTTTGCTCATCCGTAAAATGAGGGAAATGTGCTCTTATGGTCTTTTGGGTCTCCTGTAGCTCTGACATTATTGAAGCTGTAGCCATATAAACATATATATATGGAAAGAGAAGAGGCCTTGAGGTTTTCTCATTTCGGCAGTTTGCTTTTGAAGTAATGCCAGATGTGTTACATTTGACATTCCAGTGTTCCATTTTCTTTCCCTCAGATAAACACAGAAAGCAAATATGTAGAAAACTTTTAAGAATTATTTGCATTTTGCAGAGTAAGGAGCACATGTGCAGAATAACAGATCTACAAGATGAATTAAGGCACAGAGAGCATCACATCTCTGACTTGGATAAGGAGGTACAGCACCTTCATGAAAATATCAGTGCCCTAACCAAAGAATTGGAATTTAAAGGGAAAGAAATTCTCAGAATACGAAGTGAATCTAACCAACAGATGAGGTATGTATGCCATTAATTATATCAGGATGAATTTGCAGTGTTATCTGACAGACTGTTGCGATGGTATTTAGCAATACAGGCCTATTTTTTATGACTAGACTGTCTTCTAATAAGATATTGAAGACCACTTTTTAAAAATATATATTTATTGATTTTTTTTACAGAGAGGAAGGGAGAGGGGATAGAGAGTTAGAAACATCGATGAGAGAGAAACATCGATCAGCTGCCTCCTGCACACCTCCTACAGGGGATGTGCCCGCAACCAAGGTACATGCCCTTGACCAGAATCGAACCTGGGACCTTTCAGTCTGCAGGCTGACGCTCTATCCACTGAGCCAAACCGGTTAGGGCTGAAGACCACTTTTGACCTTGTTGACTATGTTACAATCTAGATCGTAGATGAAATGTTATATTTTGAATGATGTATATGCATTCATCCACTTTGGAAATTGTATAAAATTAACTGAAATCCTTTTAAAATGTTATTTCAAAAAGCATTAAAGGAGACAACTTTAACAAGCTAGAAGATTAAAGTGAGTAACTTACTTTAGGTTATTTCCATTAGTTTCCTATATATTTTACCTAAAGCCATTTCAAGTCTGGTAGAATATAGAAAGTTTGCAAGCTTGACTTGAGAATAACATTTTCTTAACTAAAAATAAATTAAACAGGTTGCATGAACAAGATTTAAACAAGAGACTTGAGAAAGAGCTGGATGTCATGACAGCAGACCATCTCAGAGAGAAAAATATCATGCGGGCAGATTTTAATAAGACTAACGAGCTACTCAAGGAAATAAATGCAGCTTTACAAGTGTCGTAAGTCACATTATATTAAAGAAAATTCATATGCCGATAATAAACTGAGGAGCACTGTGTCTTACTTCCGCTTAGCTACTCTTTTGAAGTAATTAAATGATACTTAAAAAGGGAAACAAGTGTATATTACAGATGGTAATTGTGGTATGACATTTTTTAATTAGGATAAGTCAGTCGAACGATTATGTTTATTAGCTGCTACTTCTATAATTCTACTAGGATGAAAATTTGTCTGAAGACTGTCCCTGAGGATCATGAACTGTCATCCATGGTGAAAACTCAAAAGATGTCCCCAAGATAAGGTTAAATAAAAAGAGCATATGATGACCAGTAGATCATACTAATAATACATATTTTATAAAAAGGTCAAAAGATCTTTAAAAAACAAATACAAAATCTTAATGAGAGTAGTTCCCTTTAGGGACTAGAATTAGGAAGTATTGGGGGTAAGGAAGAGCAAAGACTTCCTTTTTAATGTTTATACTCTACTTAGATATTGTTTGAATTTCTATAATAAGCATTTGTTTTATGATTTTAAAAATCAATAAAGGTACAATATAACAAATAAAGACATACATAGTAACTAATATTATTAAAGCCCAAATTTCTAATTATTGCTTAACATTTTAAACAATGTTTAATAGCCCCTCTCTTTCCTAGACACTTATTTCATAAACTGCTGTAGTCAATGCAACTAGCATTTGCTTTGTCTCTGTGGCCCAAACCCTGGTCCTACTTAAGTTATCTCAGAATTAATCTACTCTAAGCCGCTGTAGATGGTTTATTCACCTTCAGTCTCTCCTCTTCCAATCCATTAATAAAAGGTCCATAAAATATATAATTATCCCTACATACGTCAGCAAAATCAAAATAGTGACTAATACCATAATCCTCAGTCTCAAAGTCAAAGTTCAAGTCATTGCTTCAATAAACCTTATCCTGCCTCATCCCATAGTCACCTTATTCCCTGGCTGCTGCATTTGGCTCAGCCCCACTGACCTTCTTGGTTTCTTTCTTAGATTCTCTATGTTGTCCTCTACAATCTAGAATAATCTTCTATGTCGTTACTACCCTAGCTCCTTTCCTCAACCTAAAAATCATCTCCTCACATTTCACCCATTTAACCAATTAAGACTCACAGTAAATATTATATATATATATATTACCATATATACTCACATTCACGTAAACTGAAACAGAATATAGACCTCCTGCCCTTGACATTTACTTCAGTGGCCTCTGGATAAATGCAAATTTTCACATTAGTAGGCACTCAATGACTGTTTCATAAATAAACTTTTTGAGGATTTCCTATAACATTTACCACTTCATAAAGTTACTTTTGAAATAATGAGGAGACTCATGAGATCATTTCCCCAGCCATGGTGATTTTTGTTGCTTGCTGCTATTGGAGGTAATTTGAGCCACAGTAAGAGCTCAGATACCTGCCATGTAGAAGAGCTCATAACCACAGGCATTTTGCAAAAATGAGTTACAGTAAACCTCAGTGCCTTTATCATCTGTGGGGAGAACTCCACGTTCCCATCTGTTGCTCATGGGGATGGGCTTCTTGCGATAGCCTAAGAAAAGGAATTTTCTGAGACTCACACCAGAGGATGAGATATTGTAGAAGCTTTATTTCTGTGAATCAAACCCCTGAGTTCCTGGGGTCCCATTTCTCTTTGTCGGACCAAGGAGGAAGCGTAGCTGTGGCTTCAGTGGAGCAGTATCCAGTCCAGCGTCAGGCTAGCTTGGTTTGTGTTCCCTGTTGTAGTCCATCAGTCCATTGTGTGTGGGGTCCGCCTGGCCACGGGCCACATGGATGAATGCAAGAGAGACAAGAGCATGAGCTCCTTTGTTTAGGGATTATGTATTTCCAAGTTTTCCTGGGCTTGCAGTGGCCCCTCCTATTCTGGCCAAGAATCTCTGTTCCCAGGTGTGACTGACGGGCACCTTCCTTAGTCACCCCAACTTCACTGCACATGCATCTGTCTCCCTTTGGTTGGGATTTTCCAGTGATCTGTGGGGAATGGGCCCGTGGTTCCCTGAGGCGTGTGAAACTGCAACTTCCTGGAGAAGCTGCCCAAATGGCCATCCCGATAATGTCTGGCCTCCCTTCTGCTCCTTTCCTGCTATTAATAACTGGCTCATTACAGCAGTATCACCTTGGCCCCCCTTTCTCCTGCCCTCAGTGTTATTTATCAGGCTGAGGCTGAACTCCTGGCATCCCCCACTGTCTACTCTAAGAAAGCATGCTTACAGAAAGGATAACCTCTGTCTGTCCCGTGTCCTGTCTCCTGAGGAATGTTAATTTACAAAGAGTAAAGGTCATGTTTTTGTTTTCACTTTATTCTGTTTTATATGGTTTTGCACATTATGGATTTTCAGTAAGTAGTAAAAAACTAACTTAGTTTTTCTATTATGATCATTTTTAGTAAGTGAAGAATTAGTATTGCTCATAAGTAAATTATTGTATTACTTTTCTAAATGTATCATCTGTTTTATACTTCAGCTAGGTTTATGCTAACCAATCATACTTCCTTTCTCACCAGAAACTTGCTGTCATCATATAATTGCCTCTAGCTTTAGGTGTATACTCTTTTAGTTTAAAACAAAAAAAAAAACAAACAAATGTGTTAGATCAGCACTATCCAGATTTTTCTGTGATAATGAAAACATCCTGTATCTGCTCTATGTAGTACAGTAGCTACAATGCTGTTGAGCATTTGAACTATGATTAGCAAGACCAAGGAACTGAATTTTTTAAGTTTCAGTTAATTTTACTTAATTTAAATGGAAACACCATAAATACCCACATGTGGGCTAGTAGCTCCTCTATGAGAAAACACAGTTTTAGACTATTGGATAGTTCTGTCCCATATTCCTAAAGGCAGCCTGCTTGGATCTGCTGAATGGTTTGCCTTTAGACAGAGGTGGCGGGAGGAAGTGTCCATCCAGCTTTAGGAGCTGGGGGAACAACACCGGGCCATTCCCAGCCTGTCCCAAAGGACTGAAGGTACACTTTGGAAGTTCCTAATCAACTGCATGCTGGCTTTCAGGCTTCAAAATCAGAAAACCCCTGGAGAACATATGTCAGCCTCCTGGGCTGAAGCCTGGAGCGAGGAGCCTCTGGAGCAGCTGGCAGGTTCTTCTGTCCCTGCCCCAAATCCTGTTGGATTCCAAGGAAGAGGGGGCGAAAGAGTTAAAGGATGGAAATGCTCTCTAAACATTGTAGAAATGGTGTAAGAGTTCTGTATCTTATGGGATGATTATTAGAAATCCTCTTCTGTAGAGCTGGGTATTAAAGTTTTCTTAGATATTTCAGACATTCTACATAAATATATATTTTTAAATATATCTTCATTGATTTCAGAGAGAAAGGGGGCGGGAGAGAGAGATAGAAACATCCATGATGAGAGAGAATCACTGATGAGCTGCCTCCTGTACACCTCCTACTGGGGATCGAGCCCACAATCCCTGCATGTGCCCTGACTGGGAATTGAACCGTGACCTCCAGGTTCATAGTCGATGCTTAGCCACTGAGCCACGCCCTCTGGGCTACAGAAATATTTTTGTTTTCTTGAGTGATACAGTATATTGGTAAAAAACTTCTAGCTAATTAAAAAATCTCATGGTTTTCGTTCATTTTAGAAACAAAGGAGAGAATGGGCTGTTTTAAAGAACTCTGTTTAAGCTAAATGTAACCATACACTAGAATGCAGATCTTTATTATGCAAAAACAGTCTATTTTACATTAACCTCTCACTGTACTGAAGCAAAAAGATAATTTCTTCTTGGAGGAAATACTGAGTTTCTGTACTTGGACTTTAAGTAGGTCAATAACCCCTAAGTGAAAAGAAGCACTCCACCACATCAGAATTACTTAGTTTTTAAAAGTTGTTTGGGTTCTCTTATCTGTTGCTTTCTGTTGTTGTCCTTCCTTTGATTTTTAAATTACCATTCAGGTTATTTTCATGAACTTTGTGAGATAAGGATGTAGTAGTCCCATTGTCACAAGTCATCTGGGTCCACAATTTTCTTGGCGGAAAAATGTTTGCCATTGAACTGCTTCAGTTACTACTTTTCCTGCAGGCTGTAGAGAAGGATGGTATAACCGAGTTCTTTTGTCTTTATACAATTAAAATCCTATATAATAAAAGGCTAATATGCAAATAGACCAAACAGAGGAACTACCAGTCCCTAGGATGTGCACTGACCACCAGGGGGCAGATGTGGAACACAGGAGCTGCCCCTGGTGGTCAGTGCACTCCCACAGGGGGAGTGGTGCTCAACCAGAAGCTGGACTCATGGCTGGCGAGCACAGCGGCTGTGGCAGGAGCCTCTCCTGCCTCTGCGGCAGTGCTAAGCCATCAGTTGGACATCCCCGAGGGCTCCCGGACTGCAAGAGGGCGCAGGCCAGGCTGAGGGACCCTTCCCTTCCCACCCCCCCCCCCAGTGCACTTATTTTGTGCACCAGGCCTCTAGTTCTAAAATATACATGTGCCTAGTAATACTTTTGTTTGGCTCCAAACTCTCAATTTACTGATATTTTTGTCAATTATTTTTAAAAGCAGCATGGGAGGACTATCAACTGGAAACTTTTTAAAATACAGCTTTATACAGCTTTTTAGGCATTTCTATTTAAGGTTTGTGTTGTCTATGAACCATAGACATTGACCTATATATTCTCAAATAAAAAAAATAAAATAAAAAATCAGTGCATGCCTGGGGAGAATCTAACAGTGACCCTGAATAGTAATTTTATATATTCTACTTCTGTCTGTTCTTTTTGCATTACTTTTAATGGGAATCCATATTTTGAGTAAAAAGACTATATGTACTTGTATGGTTACCTCAAGGCAGTGTTTCCCTCACACTACCTTTGGGAATTTGGTTATTTCTGGCTACCTCTGATATTATTGTCTTAATATTTTTAATTGATTCATTTTAACTTAAAAATTTAGCAGAAAAAGTTAATTATCTCTACAGTAAAACCATAATCACTACTGAAAATTTTTATCTATTATTCAAAGTAGAGGTTGAGCTATAGTTATATAAATGTAAATTCTGTGAAAATAAAACAGTATTATTAGATTCTAGCTAGCATGATGTTCACGGCCTGCCTGAGTGATGTGAAACAGGGTAAGAAGCATATATTATGAAGGTTATTTAAGCTATATGGGTCCAAACAGACTTTCTTCTTCTTGTGATCAGAAAGACTAAAGGGGAACTAGTTAAAAATCACCTCCTGTTCCTTCATTTATTCACACCTAAGCTTTGGGAAGCAAGGCCGGCTAAGAACGTTGTGTGAGGCAAGGGAAGAAAGTTAAAATGTTGACTAGTGTTGACTTGAAGTGGTATCAAAATAGGACCAAGTGTTCTTCCTATTAGTATTTCAAAAGACTCATAATTTTGGAAATATTCTTGCAAGTTAAATCTATATCATATTACTTGTTTTCTCCTTTAATGCTTTCCCATTTGTGTTTATGTTGATTCTGTCTCCAATTTAATGAATTATTTTTTTCCCTTTAATATCCAGGTATTTGAAAAAAAAAAATTGGTGATGTAAGGGTATTTTGTGGAGAAGATTAACTGATAATTTTGTAGGTAAAGAATGTTTAAGCTAAATAAAAACAAATATTAGAATTTAGGCTCAGAGCAGACCTTTATTATGCAAAATGGTAGCTCAGGAATTGTAACTGATTTTAGACTCACTTTACGTTACCTTCTTATTGTTCTAGATCAGCCATTTTCAATGGGTGTGCCACAAGAATTTTTAAAACATGCAATACCTAACTATTTAGTCAGGAGCACTGACCTCTTTTCCCTTAGATTGACAAATAAAATAATGACAACAGCCAACACAACAATAGCAGTTCTGTGCAAATGAATCAAAATGATACCTATTTTTTGTCAGATCAGCAGAAAAATAATATATATTTTGGTGTGCTGCAGAATTTTAGCAATTAGTTTATGTGTGCCATGAGATGAAAAAGGTTGAATATCACTGTATTAGAACAAAAGATAGACATAAATTTAGTGTGTGTGGGGGGGTGGTGGGGGCGGGGGTGGTGTTAGGGACCATTAACAACCAAGTATTCTTGTTCAGCAGCAAGTAGTTCTTGTTACCTTGCTTTTAATGATAAGGAAAGTACTCCAGTGACATCTTGTGGCTACTCCAGTGTTAAACCCAAATGCCTTTTTCTTTGACTGGTTTCTCAAGCTTCTTAAAACCTTTGCCCATAAAATATAAAAGTTTTGTCCATAAAATGCCATATTGTGATATAAGCAAGGTCACTTTATGTGAGTTCAGTGAATCACATTTTCCACTCATTCTGCATTGTCACGAAAGAACAAAAAGAGAGATAGTGGAACCTCACTCTGAACTGACCAAGTCCCATCTGATCTCGAGGTGGTTACTTCCTAACCCCACACCTCTTGTCACCCTCATTCCTCCCCACCTCCGGGTTAGGGAGGGACTGGATAGGGGACCAAATACGTTATCTCCACACCTTTAGGTTGGGCTGAGTTAGTGGCGGAGTTTCCTGAAATTATTAAAATACAGAGATTCTGATACCGCTCTGGAATTAGGGGATGGGCATGGGTCACCAATTCCTTGAAGACAGATCATCTACAAGTTCATCCTGTTGAGTGAATAAATTTTCCTGTGAATCTTCATTAACCATAATTTTATTGAGCTTAAGTTTTATCCTTTTTATTCTAAAAACAATAATGATTTTTTAATTGTTTTAATTATTTAAAATTTCTGAAGTTGAAAGTGCTTTCCCCAAACTAAGCCAGCAGTTTCCATTTGTATCTTCTGAATTCTACCCTGTTCTGAAATTTTAGACCCTTCAGGGTCCGTGTCTCCTCTGCTCGTAAAATGCAGCCTCTATTCTAGTCTTCAGTGCCTTTAGCCCAATTACCTTGTCATTTCATTCACGGCAGACTAGGCCTAGAAGGACATAAGTTTTCTTACCTGATAACCCTTTTTTACAGTGCATATGGATTAGCTGATAACAGCATTTTAAAACTGTATTTCTTATAGACCAGGAAGGAATGATTTCATATGTGTGTCCCTTGTTTCCCTTTCCTCTGTATTTTTTTTTTCTTGTCCCCTTTGTATATGTTACCAAGCCTTATGTCATAACACAATATTGTATTTGTGGTGGGTTCTAATACTAAGCCCACATTTCCAGCTAATTTAGTAGCATTCAGCATATCATTTCTTCTACAGAGCTTACCTTACCTCAATCCCTGGCATAAAATGAATGAATTATTCAAAAGGTACACAGCAAAGCCTTTAATATCATCTAACCCTGGAGAGTTTTTAGTAATGCTTTAGTTCTTGAAACAGTCCTATCATTACCCTCTAAAGTTTTAAGGGAAAAGTTTGGTTTTTAGTTTTTGTGTGTATTCAACTGGACTAATATGAAAAACTGTTGGTATTACCAAATCTTGCTGAGTCATCTTACTGAGCTAAAGATTTTCTTGTTTTTAGACTAGAAGAAATGGAAGAAAAATATCTAATGAGAGAGTCAAAACCAGAAGATTTACAGATGATTACAGAATTAAAAGCCATGCTTACAGAAAGAGACCATGTCATAAAGAAACTAATTGTAAGACATTTTGTTTTTGGTGTAACAAATCAATACTCTGTTGATTGGGAAAACATGGGGAAATATTTTTAAGTAATGCTAAACAAAAATTGGAAGTATAACCTATGTGCATTGTGTTTGAAAATTTATTAAAATGTTGTGAACAAGGGAAAGAAATTCTAAGTAATTTTAACATTTAAATTTGGTGCTTTTTTCAGTATTTTTAGTGCATATCAAATGTTTAATAATATGTCATTGTCAGTGTACAGTTAATATACTATTGAAGTGTCTGTATTATACATGCAGAATTAGAATTGGATAGGAAAGAATAGCGCATTCATGCATTAGTCTGCATTGTACACTTGTAGGTTAGTTAGTTAATTTCCTAAACTGTATTCCGTAGAACTCTGTTCCCATGGACGAAAGGTGTCACGATGAAGCCTAAGCTACAGGCTCTCGAAGAGTCTCAGTTCACATTGAGGTGTTAGGGGTTCTGAGAAATCCATCAGGGAAGAAAATACAAACTTGACAAATACACTGTTTTCATTAAAGCCATTATTCCTTAAGAATAAAAAAAGTACACAAACATTTTAAAACTCATAAAACATTTCAGAACCTTCTAAAATTATATGTTCTGATCAGCAATTAACATGTTGCCTTTTACTGCCTCTGACATGAGAAATCTTTCAGAGTAAAACTAGAAATTGAATACTAATCATTCTGTTTGCTCATCGATCTCTTCACCTAACAACTTTGGACATTAGCGTGCAAAGAGAGCCTAAGAGCACTTATTTCTGAAGTCCTTTTCCTTTAACATATCTCTTTTAGCACCTAGACCTAGACAACAACGGGTCTGTTGTGTAGGTTTAGAAGTTCCTGCCAAAAGCAACAGGCAGCAAATAGATGGGGGTTTCTAGATGAACCCAGGAGCAGGTATTGGAAAGACAGAGCGCGTGCTACGCTGCTTCTACACATTAACCGCCCAATTCCCCAGGCATTGTGAGCATGAGCGCAGGCCTCACAGATTGTTCTGTCTGATCGCACATATATTTCATCTGTGGTCCATAGAAATAGCTATTGATTTTCTAGCTCTTACTGAGTGTTACAGATAAAATTGTATTTTTCCCTCACAACAGGATAGGTATTAGACTTCAAAGAGTAAAGTAACTTTCCAAAGCAACACAGTTGGTGACAAAGCCAGGAATCTAGCCAAGGGTTGTTCCACACTCTTTCCACTGCACCCCGATTCTGTGGACTAGGAGGCACATGGGCTAAAAATGAATGATGAAAATGACAGTGGTAACTAACAGAGAGCTGAAGAATCTAGTTCTACTAGAGCACAATCCTACATTTCACGCTGTTCCTTTTACTTTTGTTTACTTCCACCCGTCTGGTTATTCAGTTAGCCCATGTTGTTGGTGAAGACAAAGGCAAAGTGTTTGTCTCTGTCTGTGCTCACAACTGCCGTCATACATTGATGTCTCAGAGGAGCTAGGACAAGATCAAGTATCTTTCCAATACTCAAGCACAATGCTGTAACCTAGTGTCATCTTCACACGTGGAAACAACTCAACCATGCACACAGCTCCACGAAGGCAGGTTAAGCTGGCCCACACTGCACAGTCAGCCCTTTGCAACAGAGATGGGAACACATAAAACATTTAGACCCAGCCTTAAGGCAAAAGGTATTAAAGGGTAGAGAAGAGAGCCGGAGCATAGGGTTTGAAAGATGTTGAGAACTTACCCACCAGCAGTCTTTAAGAAACTGGTGATCGGGTTAAGAAATATTTGAGCAATGTATATAAATCTTCATTCAGGTTTTTATTAAATTTTGAATGAAATGGCATTTAAACAATTAAATTGTTAAAAATTCACTAGAAAATGTTTAAGAGATGTTTGTAATTCTTTTGCATAGGAGGATAATAAATTTTATCAGCTGGAATTAGTCAATCGAGAAACTAACTTCAACAAAATGTTTAATTCAAGTCCTACTGTTGGTGTTATTAATCCATTGACTAAGGTATGTGCTGTACACACTGTGAAATAGGGATATGGTTTAAAACTTGATTAAAACTTTATAAAATATCTAGAGTAGAATAGGCTAAACCTTCCAAAATATGTTTTCTTAAATTTAATGATCTAGGACTAAAATCTATGAAAGCTTTATGTATTCATTTTCAGAATGAGACTCCAATAATATTCATTTATTTGTTGATAATGCTCCTTAAAATAACATTTTATTAATACTATAAAACTTTGGTGCTATCATTTTGTCTTTCATATCTCTAAAAAAAACTATCTTCTAAGGCTCCTCAAGATAACTTCTTGTCATTTCCTAGTGCTCACCAACCTCTGGGAGACCCTCCAGCTCTGTGTACCCAACAGCTCCCCCTAAGTAAGGCCTGCCATCTTAATGGACATTGGGTTGGACCGACTGTCAGAGAAAGACTTTACTTTTCTCAGTCTTACGACTTTTCCTTAGCAATTAAAATTGAACAAAACCTATTCTGACCCTTTATTACTCTTTTAGGATAGAAGAGCCTTAGAGACAAATGAAATGGACATGACTAAGTCATATATCTTTGTACCCCAGCTTCCTATGGCTCCCATCATAGTACTTTGGGTATAATGGGTATTCAATAAATATCTGTCCAGTTGCAAAATTTTATCCTGTTACCTGTAAGGCACCAAAATTATTCTAGTGATGAAAGCAAGTAATAAGGAACAAATAATTATGTATATTGGCTTCATAGGATTACATATATTTTGGCAAAAGTGCTAGTGCTAAAGATATTATTTAATACAGATTTTGTTAATTTGCATATCATGCCTAATTTAGGTATGTTAGGCTGTTAGTCAGAAAATTTTTGTTTTCAAAGGCCATAAAACTTCTGTTAAGAACATGGAATGTGTCCTTTCACAAATTAAAGCTTTCCAAACTTTAAACTTACTAATAGATGTTTTATAAAATAGAATGACTGAATTAGGGAGACCTATGGCTGTATCTCCAGAGCCTAAAATACTGCCTGGCACATAGAAGGCTCACAATAAATAATTGGTGAATAATGAATATAGTCAGTTTTAGTTTTAAGTTCATAATTTAGGGTGAAGTAAGTTTTTAATTATAAAGTAAGATTAGGAGACTTGTTAAAAACAAGATATACTCGAAATATTTTCCTTGTATTTATTGTTCATTGGAATTAGGTTTGTAGCTACAAAACAATTACTATAGAACTTTACCAATGATACCTTTGATTTCTTAAAATAGAAATCTTCAGTAGGTTTAATTATGCCCTTTGGTGACTGGAAGAAGAAAATGCAAAAGATATATCTCTCAGAACTTTCAAACTATTTTTGACTCCTAAGAGTGACTTCAATTTCTACAAATAGTTCTGAAGAAAACATTATTCTTTCTTTCTTTTTTCAGTTATACTAACATAGGCTCCTTATCAGAGACTCTGTGGTCACAGACTATGATACAGAGGACAATGTCTAGATAGTGAGATTATTACTTTGTAAGTAAAGGAAAAGGGCCATCTTATCTATTAATTGTATTTTTTCCAACCTCTGGAGTCATTTCCAAAATTTTTTTCATACATTTAATTAGTAAAATATGGGAATATTTAAAGTATTTTACATGTTAATTTTTATTCTGCATAGTAAGATCATGTTCATTGATTCTAGAGGTGTGAATAAAAGACTAGAGTTAATGATTTACAAGCTGATAATTTTTTAAATATATTTTTTTATTGATTTTAGAGAGGAAGGGAGAGAGAGACACACACATCAGTGATGAGAGAGAATCATTGATTGGCTGCCTCCTGCACGTCCCCCCACTGGGGATTGAGCCTACAACCTGGGCATGTGCCCTTGACTGGAATTGAACCTGGGACCAATCAGTCCATAGGCCAAGGTTTATCCAATGAGCAAAACCAGCTAGGGCCAAGCTGATCAATTTTGATAATCTGCTATTGTATTCCCCATTTCATCTGTTAATTTTAAAGAACAATTAAAAATTTAAAAATTGATTTGTTTTATAAACTTTAATTTTTTCTAAAAGATTGTGAGCCAATTAATACTACCAATTAATTGGGAAAGGAGACTTAATTATGCAGATTTAATTTTCTCTCTTCAGAAAGTTGGTGCATTAAATATAAAACCAAATTATTTCTCTTTCTCTAAGTCAACTTTAGATCTTAAGTAGAAATGTGAGATTTGTTTCAAACTGTATTGCCAAGCATTTTCTCATTCCCTTTTTTTTCCAGGCAAGGACTGCCTCCCTCTGACAGATGGCTAAAGTTCACAGGACTCTCTTTTAATATTATGCTTAACTTTACACCTTCTCCTAATTTTAGCCTAAATCCTCGTGCTATCTGAAAGACCTACTCTTTTTCCCCCTTTCCCTCCCAGTATTCTTTACCACTTGGCATTCTTTCCACCACCTCCTCCCCTCCCCATGAACCTTTCCGGAATGTTTCTTCCTCATTCTTTCTGTCCCGACAGCATGTCTGTCTGTGAGGATTCCATGTAAATAAAGAACACCTCCAAGGATCCCCAGACCACACTTGGGGGAACACTGGTTCATGTTAACATCCCATTTTAACAGAAAGCTTCCAAAATTTTCCCATGCCAAATTTATATCTTCTACGATTCCCCTTTTCTCACTTGTCCTTATGCAGGGACTATCCTCACATGTATTATTTTTAATGCAGCAAAAGAAGAAGAATGATAAATCACCAACAAACAGGTTTGTGAGCGTTCCCAATCTAAGTGCTCTGGAATCTGGTGGAGTGGGCAATGGACATCCTAACCGTCTGGATCCCATTCCTAATTCTCCAGTCCACGACATTGAGTTCAACAGCAACAAGCCACTTCCACAGCCAGTGCCACCCAAAGAGCCCAAGACATTTTTGAGGTGAGCCCTGTCTCACCAGTGATTTTTTTTTTTCTTTCCTTTTTTTTAACTTGAGAAATTTTATCTTCTTACATTGTAGAAATCTACTACTTTAAGAACAGCCTAGGAAAATACTGTGAAATATTTTCAAAATATATTGATCAACTCTCTAGAGAACTCTTTTTTGATTTTTCAAAAGATTTTTTTCCAATTTGTTAGTCAATTTTCTAAATGCTTCAAGGGGTGTTAATGTAATTCACATGCTTAAAATTTTAATATTTATGGACTCTTGCTTCATTTTTAGTGTTGTCACTGATTTTTCATTAATAATCCATCCTTATTAGAAAACTTAAAATTTGTTTTAATTTAGCGGCTTTTATTTGTTTCTGTTTCTTGTGTTATATGTTTATTTTTTTTCCCCTTTCTTGTGTACCAGGCTTACTTATAAACACACAGGCTTATTGCCAAAATAAAAAATATGTAAGCTCTGGGAACTTAATGATATACATAAGCAAAAAATAAATCTAGAAAAAACAGTGTTTATAATTGGCATTCCAATTTTAAGTTATCTCAGAGGTGTTGATTAAGTCTATTAATGAATAAAATTTAAACAAAATCCCGTTATTTATCCATTAAAAATTAAAGTCAGAAGGTACTGTCATTTTTATGCTTGCTTATTATTACTGATTATGTGCTGCTTTAAATTTATTTACTTTTAACTTATTAACTCTCAGCAGCATCACTAGTAAGAGTCTTACAAGTAGACTGTCTTTTTCTAGGTTAAGTGATTAATGACATAGTTAATGACTAATTATTTTAAATAGAAAAAATGGCAAGAATTAAAAATAGTCAAGTACACCTTTGAATGTGTCTGCTGCTAAATATTTTGTGTTGCTTATTTTCCCTTGTGCATGGGTATGTTCAGGTATCAGTAAGATGCATGTGCATGAGCTCAAGGAACATGACTACTGGAGTTGCCATTACACATTGTTGCGTGCCTTGTAATTTCCCCCAAAGACGGTAGGGATCCTTTTATTTTCTCAACTAGCCCAAAGAATCTTTAGTTTGACTTAAGATAAGTATAAATTATATAATTTTGAAGGTGGAGGGGAAAGTGACTTTTTAATGCACTCCTTTTTCCCTAGAGTATTTGCATATGGAATTATGAAGTGAAAGTTTAATATAAATATATACCTGTAGTAAAAATACTATACTGTGGTTTAGTTACTTACTTTAGTTGTATTTAAGCACACATCTGTAAAAAGCAAGTGCCAGATTCTGAAATTAACCAAAAGAGAAAAGACACTGAAAGAGAGGAATGTTGTCTTGTTCTCTCTTATTCCCCACCATGCCTGAATTTTTTTTTTTTTTTAATTCAAAGAAGGTGACATTATTTTCCTCAACTGTTTGGGATTTTTTTTAACTGTGACGTGGCTCCTCCTGAACTGACTTCACCTGAGCTGCTGATGCACTCTCAGGCCCCCGTGGCGTGGAGAACTGAATCTAGGGTAGAGGAGTAGCCATCCTTGAATACACATCTACCTAGGAAGCCCGTTGGGGTCATCTACACTGGTGTTTTTTGTGCTTTACCCTTCCTTTTGCAAAACAGCTTGATGCTGGGTTACATGTCTCTCTTTTTGTGAATTCAGTCCTCCTCAGAGTGAAGCTTCCCCGGTGGCTTCTCCAGATCCCCAGCGCCAGGAGTGGTTTGCCCGGTACTTCACATTCTGAAGGAATTGGGTTGGCTCAGCTCTGTGTGGACTCTTACTGAGAGCGTGACCTTAGGATCATTATGCGAGTAGGCCTTCCTGTGTCAAACACTGTGAACGAGAAAGTATTTGTCTCTCCGATTTGAAAGTGCACTGTATTTCCTGTGATATTTATTGGAATCATTCTTATAAGGTACGATGTTATGTGTGTAATTATAATAGTTATTTTTATTTGAGATGGAAGAGTCTTTAACCTTTGTAATTACTGCATAATAAATTTTGTTAGAACAAATAATGATGCTTTGCATTTTGTTTTTCTTTTTTTCAAGTAAGTTTATTTAATTTTTAAATATATTTTTATTCCAGGTAAGATGTACCAAAAAGTTTTACTGCACAATAATTATAAAATACTAAATTATTTGGTTTCAATAATCATAACAAAATCAGGAGGGACAAATATGTCATCTTAATTTGTTCCATTACTATGTATAGCTATAATTAAACTGTTCTCTAAACTTACAACGCTATTCCAGTCCTTCTCAACTTCTTCCAAAAAAACTGAACAAGAAAAAATAATTCCTAATGCATTCCCAAATTGGGAATGAAGAAGTAAAATTGTCACTATTTACAGATAACATGATTCTATATTCAGAAAACCCTAGCCTGGCTGGTGTGGCTCAGTGGTTGAGCATCTACCTATGAACCAGGAGGTCACAGTTAGATTCCAGGTCAGGGCACATGCCCAGGGTCAGGCTTAATTGCCAGTAGGGGACATGCAGCAGGCAGCTGATCAATGATTCTCTCTCATCACTAATGTTTCTATCTCTTTCTCCCTCTCCCTTCCTCTTTGAAATCAATAAAAAAAAAAGAAAAAATTTTAAAGATCTACCTGACTCTTGAACCATAAAAAAGAGAAAGCCCTAAAGACTCCACAAACTATTAAAAACAATAAAAATGCAATAAAGTTGCAAATTTTGACAAACTGACACACTAGACAGATCTCACACTCTACAAAAAATTAACTCAAGGTGTATTATAGATTTAAGTGTTAAACACAAAACTGCAAATTCTTGAACATAGGAAAAACCCTGATACCCTTGGTTTAGTGATGACTTTTTAAAAAACACCACCAAATGCACAATCCATGAAAGAAGCAATTGATAAGCTGGACTTGATAAAAATTGAAAATCTGCTCTGTGAAAGACAATGTCAAGAAAATGAGAAGATAAGGCCAAAGCTTATCAAACACATGTAATATTTGCAAGGCACATCTGACAAAGTACTCTCAAAATTCAACAATAAGAAAAAAAGCAACCTGATTTAAAAACGGGCAAAAGAGGCCCTAGTCAGTTTGGCCCAGTGGATGGAGCATCGGCTGAAGGGTCCCAGGTCCCAAGTCCCAGATTTGATTCTGGTCAAGGGCACATACCTTGGTTGCAGGCTCGATCCCCAGCCACGACTTCCTTCAATGTGTCTCTCTCACATTGATGTTTCTCTCTCTCCCCCTCCCTTCCACTTTCTCTAAAAATCAATGGAAAAATATCTTCGGGTGATGATTAACAATAAATAAATAAACAAACAAATAAATAAAATGGGCAAAAGACCTGAAATGGCACCTCACCAAAGAAAATATAGAGGTAAAAATAAGCATATGAAAAGATGTTCAACATCTTATGTCGTTGGAGAAATGCAACATAAAACGACAATGAAACACCTTTTAGAATCAGAATGACCAAAATCCAAAACACTGACAACACCAAATGCTAGAGAGGTTGTGGAACAACAGGAATTCTCATTCATTGCTGGTGGGATACAAAATGGTACCGCCACTTTGGAAAAACAATTTGGTGGTTTCTTACAGAACTATACGATATGTTCCAGCAGTCATATTCCTTGGTACTTACCCAAAGGAATTGAAAGCTGCTCTGCACCAAAACCTGCTCATGGATGTATATAGCAGCTTTCTCCAGAACTGGCAACACTTGTAAGCAGCCAAGATGTCCTTCAGTAGGTGAGTGGATAAAGTGTGGTACATGCAGATAATGGAACATTATTTAGCACCAAAATGAAATGAGCTGTCAAGCCATGAAAAGACACAGAGGAACCTCAGGTGCATATTACTAAGTGAAAGAAGCCAATCTGAAAGGCTACCCACCTACTGTATGACTTCAACTATATGACATCTTGGAAAAGGCAAAATTATGATGACACCAAAAAGATCAGTTGTTGCTAGCAGTTAAGTGGGAGGGAGGGATGAACAGACAGAACACAGATTTTTAGGGCAATGAAACTATTCTGTATACCACAACAGTATATACATGTTATCGTACATCTGTCAAAACCCACAGAATGTACACCACCAACAGTGAAACTACTGTAGACCATGAACTTTGGGTGATAATCATGTCAATGTAGATTCATCCATTGTAACAAATGCACCACTCTGGTAAGCAGATGTCAGGAGTGGGGTAGGTTGTGGAAGTGTGGGGACAGTGGCTATATGAGAACGCCCTGTACTTCCTGCTCAATTTTGCTGTGAACCTAAAACTCTGAAAACTTAAGTTTATTGTTTTTTTATTTAAAAAAATAAATTTTAAAAGTTCAATTGTCTTTCTACACACTGGAAAAGAACAATCAGAAATTGAAATTGAAAATATCATTTACATAGCATCCACAAGTATGATTTCCCCCTTCCGCATACCTTTATGGGCAAATCTGAGTTAGAGATAGATTTAACAAAAAATCAAACATTGTTGAGAGTTATTTAACACCTACATAAATGGTGAGGCTTACTTTGCGCAAAGGGCATATGACAATATTATTAACATGTAAAGTCTTCCCATATTGACCTACAGATGCTATGCAACCGCAACAAAAATCCCAGCTTTTTAACAGAAAACGACAAACTGGTTTTAAGATTCATACGGAAACACAAAATTCCAAACATCTTTGAAAAGGAACAAAATTGAATGCCAAACACCATCTGATTCCGACTCCTTATAAAGCTACAGTAATCAAAGACAAGACGATATTTTTTAAAGGATAAAACAGATATGGCCACAGAATAGGAAAGTCTTAAGCCACACATATAAGGACAACTTTATTTTTCACATAAATGCAAAGGTTTTTCAATGGGAAAAGGATAGCTCTTTCAAGAAACGGTGCTAGCTATCCATAGGCAAAAGGAGTTACCCAAGATCGTATTTTCGCATGTACTAGTACAAAAATTAGCTCTAAATGGATCATAGGCCTAAACATAAAATCCTCCAAAACTTCTAGAAGACACAGGAGGAAAACCTTCGTGGCTTTGGGTTTGGTAGCGTTCTTAGACCAAATGCAGACAACGCCTCTGCAGCACCGCGCACCTTCCCATTGCACCTGGGACCGGAGCTCTGTTCGGCCCCTCCCCGGGACTCCTCGGCCCCGCCCACTCTTGGCTCCACCCCGGACCCGCCTGGTCCCACCCCGCCCACTGCGCCCCGTCCACTCCCGGCTCCACCCAGATCCTCTGACCCCGCCCCTCCCGCTGCGCCCCGCCCCCTCGCGTCCCGCGGCGCCAGGCGGGGCGCGCGCCCGCCCGCCTCCCCACCCGGAAGGGCCGCCCGAGCGGCGAAGTTGGGCGGTGCGCGGCCCGGCGCCCGTCGGGAGCGCGGGCCCGGCCGAGCCGCTCCTAGCGTAGCGCGCTTCGCCCTCCCGCGAGGCCGGCCCTCCGGAGCCTGCGCGCCCCCGCGGCCGACGGCGCCTCCAGCGGCCCCGCGTGCGCGCCCCGCCCCGCCCCCGCTCCCGCCGGCCTCCTCGCGCTCCTGGGCCCGCGGCATGACACCGCCACCCGGTCGGAGCTCCCCGTGGCCCTGCGCCTCGGGGGCAGCGCACCCCGAGTGACTTCCGACACTGCGTATTCGCCCGTAAGTGACAGCCGCCGCCTCGCCGTGTTCCTTCTTTCTCCCCCAGTTCGTCCCAAGTCTTGCCCACAGTTTGCTTTAGTTCAAAACTGTTCAACTCCGGGCCGGGCCGGTGACAGAGCTGCCCGGGAGCCGAGCCCGGGAGTGCCAGCGACCTGCCCAGGCGTTGTAGGTCAGGGCCGCGTCCAGAGATCTCAGTGTGCGGACAGCAGCCCTGGGAGCGGGGCTCGGTCCCGTTTGCCCAGCGGCCCGCGGGCACTGGGCTCAGGGGCGGGCGGGGAAGGGGCGGGCCCCAGGGAGCGGCCCGCCCAGGCGAGGGGGCGTGGCTCCTGGCAGGTGCGGCCCGGCGACTGGACCGGCGGTGATTCCCAGGGAACCAGCTAGTAGTCGCCACTTCCCCTCCTGGTTTTAACTGTATTTTAACCTTAAATATTTCAATAAGAAACCGGAAAGGGGACTTGAACGTTACCAAAGAGTAAGTGTCTCCAGTTTATCTATCTGGGTGGGTAACGTTTATCGGGTTGGCAATCTGCTTAGAAACAATTGATCAGTTTTGCACAGTTATGGAAAATGAATGCTATTCTTAAAAGAAGATGCTCTCTTTAAAAAGACTAGGCGAAATTTAATCTGACCTGAATTTGAACCATGGATTCTATGGCTGCCCGCTTCCTGCCCTGTGGGGAGCTGTCTTTTAAATTGCTACACTTGTGGCTCCAAATTTAATACGCATTTATAGAATCTTAAAGATTCTCTTGTAGCCACTCTTGGGAATACAGTTGTTGGTTTTTTTTTTAAAGCAAAGGCCACATCATGGGAATACTGTATGATTAGTTCCTTCCCAGGTGCTTTGTCTGCTTTACACTTGGCTGAGTGTATATTACCTAACCCAAACAAATTACTTACCAATGCAGTGGCCCTAATATACATATACTCATTGGTTAATCTCTCACTGGCATCCTGTAGTTGTCAGGATTCTTTAATCATCTTTCTTTTTATAGAGCCTAGTGCAGTCAATGTTAGTTGAATGAAATAAGTCAAATTAATGTACACTTGTTCTCCCGTGTTCTCTCTCTGTTTCCAAACCAAACAAAAGTGTCTTAAATGATCCAAGTTTAGACAGTTTATTTGGGATTGTCACCCCATTTAAGTTTAATCCTTTTCTCCTTTGTGTTCCTATTCATATTGCATTTTTACCACTGTTGGAGTGCTATTATATTGATCTGTCCCTTAGTTCTCTGAGGGGATATAGAACCTTTTAATTGTGCTTTTATTTCAAAGCATAGTGCCTTGTACGTGGTAGGTATCTGTGTGTGTACATGAACACAGAATGGGGTAGGTACCCTTTTAATCTGTAGATACAAATTTTAAAAAATTATTACCAGGAGAATAGGATAGGTGATGTAATAAAATATACTGTACTTATTTATCTCGTTTTTTTTTTTTGTTGTTGTTTTTTACACTCTTGATGGCTGTTTTTTTGCTGAAGCCAATAGTTTTCCTGGATCAGAAAGAGAAAATAGGAAATAAATTCACCTCCAAATTGAAATTTCTAAAGCCAGTCTAATAACTATTCAAGTCATAACTGGTGATCAATCTGAATAGCAGTGTATGTTCTGTTTATGTAGCAGAATATACATGCATGCATGGGTGTGTCTGTGTGTGTTTAATTACAGAGACAGAGAGAAGGAGAGAGAGAGAGAGCGATGTTCTTTATATGAATAAAATCCAGAAGCGGGATGCTTGCAAAGAACTCTACCAGGAGAAACTTTAGCCAAAAGACTGTTACTTAAGAACAAGTGTATGTGTGGAAATTAGTTAAAAGGCAAGGACCGTTTACATAATCTAGAGTTAATGAGGAAGAAGTTTTGGGAAACGAAATGGGAAAGACATTGGACCATTTTGGAGTTGATAATCAGTACCAACATAATTCTTTACCCACTTAAAAATAATACATTTGCCAAATAACAGATAATTTAGATCTAATTAAAATGTAAATTCAGTTAGTATTTTGAGATTATAGTGTGACCTAAAGTCAGGATGATTTAGAACCACACACTTTTTGTTAATTTGTGTGTAAGTCTAGCAACAAAGGTATAATACCGTTCTTTCTTTTTTTCTTTAGTTACCTAGATTCAAGATGAATAGTGATCAAATTGCACTGGTTGGTCAAGTGTTTGAGTCATATGTTTCAGAATACCATAAGAACGAAATACTTTTAATCCTGAAGGAAGGAGATGAAGATGCTCATTACCCAGTTGTGGTTAATGCCATGACCCTTTTTGAGACCAACATGGAAATTGGGGAGTATTTCAATGCATTCCCCAATGAAGTACTAACTATTTTTGATAATTCACTGAGAAGATCAGCCATGACAATTCTCGAGTCCCTTTCTCAGCCCGAGGGTGTCTCCATGAAGCAGAATCTTCATGCCAGGATATCAGGTGAATCATTTAAGAATTTTATTGCCATGTTATTCTCTTTGGAAGATTTTTGAGAAACCTTAACACATATTGAATATATAATACTAAGAAATAATTGTTATTTGTACTTAAAAATATTTTTATTATGCAGTTGATACAGCACCAGGGGGTTTTCACGAAGCATTCCACAGAAATTTGGAAATAAGTTTGTTTTCTGAGAGTTAAATTGTAAAGGCAGAACAGAGCAGAGATATACAAAAATTATCCTAAGCAAAAGTATGGACCCTCATTGGCAAAATATGATACAATTTCCGTTAATATAAATACAGAATATTTTCATTAGAGAGTGGGCAAGTCAGTCTTGGAAGCACAGAAAAAGAAGTCATAGTGGCAAATGTTGGCAGTGCCCACCATGTTTGTATAGTACATAGTATATGGAAGCAAGTCTCAGCAAGCAACAGAAATGTCGAGTATCTGTAGACTTGTAACCTGCAACACTAAACTAATGTAATCTGGTACCTTAAGCATTCAGCTCATCTGACTAATTTGCTTTAAAAAAAAAAAATCCCATGTTTCCCAAACTACCTTCTGATTATTACTATATTTGGCTTTCAGAGTAGATATATTCTCAGGGAGAAAATGTGCTGACCATAGAAACTTAAAGGATAATCATACCTGTTATGATTATTTCTCTTGAGCTTGGCAAATTTGACAGATCTGTCTTCTGTGTACATACTATCAGGTTTCAGAGCTACTAAATTCTGAGGCCCAGGCAATGGACCATGTGACATGAACCAATGTAACGAATGCTACCTTGATAAACCTATTAGAAGGCAGCCTTTGACTATCACAGCCAGCATTGCTCTACTCCAAAGATGCATTAGCCCCGTGGTCGGCAAACTGCGGCTCGCGAGCCACATGTGGCTCTTTGGCCCCTTGAGTGTGGCTCTTTCACAAAATACCATGGCCTGGGCAAGTCTGTTTTGAAGAAGTGGCGTTAGAAGAAGTTTAAGTTTAAAAAATTTGGCTCTCAAAAGAAATTTCAATTGTTGTACTGATGATATTTGGCTCTGTTGACTGATGAGTTTGCCGACCACTGCATTAGCCAAACATGAGAAAGGGCATTTCCACATAAAAATTTTCTTTGGCATTTTGCACTTATCAAGTTGCTTTTTTACTAATGGTGACAATCACAAGGTTTTTAAAAGATAAAGTGATGCTGTGGGTAAACCTCTAGGTAATTCAAGGGTTGGAAACACTGTCAGACTTACATATTAATGAATCCTGAACCTAACTGGAAAAGCAGTGGCCTTCTAGCACTGTGGCACTTGGACGTTATGCTACCATCTCTTTATCACTTCGCATTGTGGTTTACTCAAAGAGTAATACATTGACTTTATGTGTGACTGGTAGCAGTATATTCTTTGTTGAATGTGGTTATAATTATATACTGTGTTTAGATCCTACTGAGATAGCCCTCTTATGAGAATGAATCCTTTTTTAAATCCTGGTTATTATATCATCTAGATATGTACTTTTAAAGCGAGTCCACTGATAATTGTTATTTGATAGAATTATTTTCTATTTTATTGACTCCATCTGATTTTTTTTTCTTAAGTAAAATACAGAGTTTTTCCCCCCCCCCCTGAAATTACACTTTCTTCCTCAGGAAATATGAGAAAAGTATATTCCATGGAGTCAAATGCGAAGGTTGATGTAGTTTCTTCTTCTTCTTCAGGTTTGCCAGTTTGTCCTGAGCTGGTGAGGGAGCACATCCCTAAAACGAAGGATGTGGGACACTTTTTATCTGTCACTGGGACAGTGATTCGAACAAGTCTGGTGAAGATCTTGGAGTTTGAACGGGATTACATGTGTAACAAATGCAAGCATGTATTTGTGGTCAAGGCTGACTTTGAGCAGTATTATACCTTCTGCCGGCCCTCTTCATGTCCCAGCTTGGAGAGTTGTGATTCTTCAAAATTCACTTGCCTCTCAGACTTGTCTTCATCTCCAACCAAGTGTAGAGATTATCAGGAAATCAAAATTCAGGAACAGGTAAGTGAGCAAATTAATGAGAAAATGACAAATTTGTAGAAGTATTATTCAGCTATGGGCAAATTGCCAGCACTAGGGAACACAAAACGGATTACAAATGAAATTTATGTCATTATTTTGTAGAAGATCAAGTGTGAAACTGTTGCACATATATCAGAATATAGTATTTAGAGACCATGATATACTAGTAAACATCTTTTTATGTAGAGCATTGGCAAGAGGATTGTGGAATGACTTAATAATTATGTTAAAATTAAGTGAATATTTAAGAAGTTCAAACCGGGTGTTCTTCACTAAGGGATAGGAGAAAATTAAATGGGTTTAATTGGTTATTAAACATTGGAGTGGGCCAGATTTAGGGCTTAGGCCTAATTTTTATTTGTTATGCCAAATGAGGCATACATAACCACTCTTTCATACATGAGAGTGAACCTGATTTTTATTTTACTTGCCACTTAAACACAAAGGCTTATTCAGTGTCAAGAATTTAGACTTCTGTCTTTCTACACCATTCTTAACTCATGGTTTCTATTTTTATGGTTGTCTATATTCCAGAATGGCAGCTACAATTCGATCACATCTGTATCCTAGTCAGAGAACAGAAAAAGGAATATAGGCAAAACCACATGCCATGTAACCCAAGTGTCCATTTAAGTAGTCTCCTTCAAAATCTCCTATAACATGTCTACTTACATCTCATTGGCCAGAACTTAGTCATATGACCACACCTAGCTGCAAGGGAGCCTGGGAGATTGAGTCTTTTTACTGGGCACTTGCTCATGTAGAATAAAACCAGGGTCCTGTTTCTAAGGAATAATCAAAGGAACTGAGTGATTTATCCAAGGTCTTATGACTAGAAATCAAGAAAGAACTGCCTCTTTATTTTGGGTATATAACTTTATTAATATGTTTAGTAGTTGGAATTATTTTGACTATCCACAAGGTAGATTATATTTGCAGATGTTTTCCAGATATTGGTGTTTTTATTTTAGTTTAGTTATAGTGAATTCTTAAACTGATAGTATGCACAATTTACAAGAAAAGTCTGTGAATCCCTGTCATAATTAGATTGTATTATGATACCAGAGAAATATAAATGGTAATTTCAAGAATTGCTAGGCTTCAGAATACTTAGCATATATTTAAGCATATTCAGTATCTGTTTTGTTTTCTTTGTTAGGTTCAAAGGCTAGCTATTGGAAGTATTCCACGATCCATGAAGGTTATCCTAGAAGATGACTTAGTAGACACTTGCAAATCTGGTAAGAATTAACTTTTTTAGCTTACATAGGAGGTCCTAACATATTGATATGGAAAAACCACTTTTTATTTTCCCAAGAGTGAGTGCGGAGACTTAATTGCCTACCTTGAGAACAGAGACTGGCATGGAGGTGGGACAGGACAGCAGGAAAGAAGCTGGGCTGGAGCTTAGCGATTTAGTCCAGCTGCTTGTTTTAGAGATGAAGACCCTGACTTGCCTAAGGTCCCTTGGAAAGTTAAGTGACAGAACTGGAATGTGAACCAAGATCTATGGACCTCTAGTCTGGGATGCTCTTTAGTGCACCATAGCTTCACAGGAGCAGCTTTAAAAATGTTGGTTTTAGTGGGCAACTAGCTAAGAACAGAAACAAGGAGGGATAGGCATCAGAGACTGTGACTCTGTCAAATGCTGCTGCAGCCTTAATGGTGTCTAGAAGAAAGGAGGTGACTGTTTCTCTCTGCTCTGTGCTGGTCTTCTGTCCTCCGAGGGTCCTCAGGGTTTCCACTAGCCAATTGCCTGAATTGGGAAGGAACTTGAATCAAACTGAAAGAACTGTGGGTGATTAGCATGGATAAGCCTCAGGAAAGAAATGACAACCAACTTCTATTTGTTGGAAGATTGTCATATAGAAATGGAATTGAAATTACAGAAGTGCTATTGGGTTTCAGTGGGCTGGAGGTGCAGGAAGGTAGACTTGACTGAGTATCTACTAATCAGAAGTGTCCAGCATAGGCCTTGGATGGTGGTGAGTTTAAGCAGAGTATGTGCAGCATCTTATTAGCTATTTAGGCCTCATGATCTGGAGATCTACAGTGTTCCAGGCAAATTACAGACTCTCTGAGCCTCAGAGCCGTTCTGAAAATCCAAGGCTCCAGAAGCCTGGTTGTTGTGATGTCATTCTTAGTTCTACTTTGATCTTTAGGCCAAACAGACAATCCCTAAGCTCTCCTTTGCCCCTCTCAACTCACCTAGTCTCCTCTTACTCTTCTCACTGGGGAGCCTGGGAAGAAGCAAACTTAAAAAGTACTTGTGGAAGGGCGAGGATTAATCTCAGCCCACGGCTATAGAATGGAAGTGTTCTACATTGACTTTTAAATTTTTGTTTTTACTAAGAAAATGGTAGGGAAAAGTTTTATTTGAAAGATTAAGATATTAGAAGGTTTTGTAAATCAGCAATACCACCAAAGCAGTAAATACTATTCTGTCTTTTGCAGGAACCACGTTTAAATATCATAAGTGATATTCTTAATAAAATTTGGTATGTTTTTTAAATGGATGTGTTGGTGATAACTTGATAATGAGAGAGTAAGGGTTGCTTTCTTCAGCTATTGGTAGAGAGTAGGGCTTAACATTTACATGGCACTGGTCAGCAAAGGGTACAGATCACAGACAGAAGCAGACTGCCTTCAAAGTGATCATCTTAAAGTTTTAATCAAAAACTTTGTCTAACCAAAATACTTGATGTTTTCCATATATCAACACAGGTATCCTCATCCATTCTTCTCCCTCACTGTCATCTTTCCATACTGACAGAAGACGCTGGTATAGAGCTTGAGAGTCTTGGATTTGTAGACTTTCAGTCCCAAACAAAGTTGTCCTCAGAGCTACAAATCTTTCATCAGCTTCTCTAAGGCTCCAGTTTCCAACCTAAGAAAAGGAGAATGGAAGTCTCTCCCCTTAAGCCAGCATCTTCAGCATCTTCTGTTCCCTGCATGCATTCCCAGGCCTGTCCAGACCGTTGTCTGTGAGGAGAAATGAAAACTTATTTTTTCTCTTTCTTAACTGTTACTACAATTAATCTAAAAATTGCCTAACGATTTCCACTCCTTTTTTAAACATTTAAGTTAAATTGAAGGTGGGTCAGAAAATGAAAATGATTTCTAAATCTTAGCTGAATATCAGCAGTTGCCTTTCAATTTACCTGCTTTAAATATTTCCCATTTTCTCTAAAGCACCCTTCATCTCTATAAAAACAGATAGCACAGTTGGATATGCTGGGCAATAACAGGTATACCTGATCTCTTATTCCACATTCCAGTTCTCCCCTAAAGGACAGATAGAAAATGCTTCATTTTGCCAAATTCCATCATTTCCCTTTTTTTAACCTTAGATTTCTCCAAATGCCTCATTTAGAAAATATTTACTGAGCTGATGTTAAAATGCTGAGGCAAACATTGTATAGAAATAAAAGAGTTCATTATCTAGAGTCATAATTCTTTATCAAAAGACTCCCCCGTTCATCCAAGAATAACCAACTCATAGTTTGAAATTTATTTCAAATATATTAACAGTTTATAGTTATCTAAACAGTATACTAAGGAAATAACAGCTTTGATCATGGATTTCCTGCTAAATGGACAAGTCTCTGTCAGAGTACCTTGTTCATATAGGCCTCTAGATTTTAACCCAAATCTGTAATGTCTGGATCAGCAAAGCAGTGCTTATATGAGCTTAGCCTGAACATGAAATTATCCTTTGATAGAGATTTCATCTAACTGAATTCTTTCTACATAGAAAAAAAACCTTAAGGTATTTTTCTTTCACATGTCACTAATAAAAAAGAATGTATGGATGCAGTCTGTCAACAGCTATTTTTTCACTTATCCATAGCTATAAACTTCTGTAAATATCAAAAGACATAAGTGGCATAATCCTTGCCCTTTGGGAATTTACAGTCTAGTTAGGAACCCAAACTGACATTGCAGAGAAATAAAGTTGGAGGTAATGTGCTGAGAGCTGTCAGGGCAGCAGATCTGAGATGGGTCTGACGGGGATGGCTGCAGTAGTAAATATACTGCAGAAGACAGAATAGCACAAAGTGACTGGATTGTATGAAAGTAAGAAATTTAGCTTTCTGCAAATAACTTGTTTATAATTTTTACCATAGAAAACTAAAATGAGTATTCACTTGGACTGTCACATGTATCCCATAATTGTTCTGATGATCACAGGAATCTGCCATTCAAAACATGTATATATGAAGGGCTTTTTAAAGGTATCAGTTGCTCTACAAATGTAAGGTTAGGTTTAGTATAATAATAGCTAATATTTATTGAGCACTTATATTTCTAGATATTGTATTAATTTACAAACATTATTTGACTTAATTATCACTATAGTCCTGTGATATAAATATAATTATTCCCATTTTGTAGGTCAAGACATAGGCTCAGCAAAGTTAGGTGACTGCTGGTGGTCTTGATCCGGCATCTAGAAGGGTTCAGGAACCTGGAGAAGGCGCTGTGCGTAAATTAAATGAGTCCAGAGATGAAACATAATTTTGGAAGGCATTATAGGGAGTTAGAGAAGACTTAGCTAAAGGAACTAAGTTCTCCTTGTCTCAGGACCCCTTGCTTTTTGTTAACACAATTTGTCCTAAGGCAAGGTAGAGATATATATACACATCAAAGGTTAGGGTTTGTTACAGAATCCATTGTCAGATTGGGGAATTTGCCTACGGCTGTTCAGGTGTTTGGCCAGTAGGAGGCAATAATTTGTAGATTGAAATGCCCTTAGCTGTCTGGCAGCAAGCAATCATTTATGCATCCTTTTCAGGTTTGGGGAAATGCTGTCAAGCCATCTCCAGATGATTCAGCCCTGCTGACATACTGGAATTGGCTTCTGGCAGGTAACTTGCCGAAGGTCACATAACCAGTGAGTGGTGGAGCTGGGATTTGAGTCCAAATCTAATGAGTCAGTGTTCTTGACCATTCTTCAGTACTCTACATTTTCCACATTATCACTGCTTTTTGAAGTTAGATTCTTACTAGTATGTGCTATATTTAAAAGTTAAGTTCCTCATTTGACTAAATTAAGAACAACCTAAATATAACCCATAAAATGACCATAGTAGAGGATTGTTCCAATGTGCATATAAAGTTGCCCCAGTTATTTTCATCTACAAAATTTGGGGTAGTCAATATAGTAAGTGATCATTATTCTTGATTGTGTTTGACAACCACCAGGATGTAGCTTGGAAAGGATTTTAAAAACAAGTGTAAAGCACCTATTTGTTATTTATAAAATTGCCTTTGGCTAGAAATATGCTTTCTATTCTGTGAATTGCTACCATTGGTTCCATGCTTTTAGCTTTTACAGTATACTTCAGAAAATCAAAAGCTCTGTGGATTACACATTGCATATTGAAATTTAGAGTTTAAGGCATTTTGCACCAGCAAATATATATTTGACACAGCCTTGGAAATAAAGATGTGCCTGTTAGTTCAGAGATAATATTTTTGTGCAAAATATAAACACCAGGATTGGGTTTGGGGTATGTCCAATATCCTGTGTTCAATAAGATTGAAATCTTTGGGGACTAGGATTTTGCCTTTTCCAGTGCCAAAATATTGAATGCCAAGCATTCATAAAAATTTGTTATTGATGTATTGAATTGTATGCAATAATAAGCACAGATGTTAGTGTTTGGAGAAGGTGCGTATAAACTACCAAGGCCTCTTAGGAAAATCTGTAAAAGTTTACTATCCTGTCCACCAGGAATTAGAGAGTTTCCTAAGGTGGGAAGGAACCAACTAAGAAGGAATAAGCAGGGTTGTGTTTTGGGCTTTCATAGTTTACTCAAAGTTTTTTGATGTAGAATAGGTATTCATTCATTCATTACTTTGTTCATTCATTCTTTTGTTCATTAAAAAAAGTTAGTGAATACAATGTTAACAAATGTGTTAAGTAAACATTAATCTATAAATTATTAAAAGTAGTATGTCATCACAAAATTCTTTCCTTTCCTGACAGCAAACTGATTATAGTTTAATCTTATGGCTGCAATTCTCACCTCTTTAAATGAAATCTCTGTGGCTTGAGATTCTGAGAGGATGAGCATGAGCCTTTCACCCAATATAATAATGATGAATAGTCATCCAGTAAACTATTTTCCCAGTGAAGGGTAATAATTTGGTGTGATTATAACATGACAGATTAAGAAAAAATAAAAATGCTGACTTTTGCTTTTAGTTGTACAGATACAAGTGCCTGTTTTTAAAAAAAATTAGGAATCTCTGGTGGGTTTTTGCACCCAAATTGTTTTCCGAGTGCGTGTTGGATGAGTGGATAGCACTCTAAACCCTGGTCAGGAAGTTATGTCTTTGTCCTTTGACATGGGCGTCTGTGCCCAGTATGCAGAGTGCTACTGCGGGACTCATTTGGTGCTCTTTCCTAGGTGATGACCTCACTATTTATGGGGTGGTAATGCAGCGGTGGAAGCCCTTTCAGCGAGATGTGCGCTGTGAAGTGGAGATAGTCCTGAAAGCCAATTATGTCCAAGTAAATAATGAGCAGTCTGCAGGGATCATCATGGATGAGGAGGTCCGGAAGGAATTTGAAGATTTTTGGGAACACTATAAGAGTGATCCCTTAGCAGGTTTGTGATTAAGGGTATAAAGCTGATAATTATTAATGGCATTTCATTCAGTAGTTAAACATGTTGTCTCTGATTGGGGGTAGCCTTACATGTCCCATAACTCAGCGACTGAGTGCACTGGGTAGTAGCATCAGTCAGTGCCTCTAGCCACAGCCTCCCCTGAAGCCCTTTTCTGGCATAGCCTCTTCTAGTTAGAGATCTGGAAAAATAAGGCTGACTTCCGAGAGGTTTTTCATTTCTAACTATTTTAACATCTTATACTGCCAAAATAGTTTCAGAATTTTCTACCTTCTGTACCTTAAGTAGGAAAAACTCATCTTATTATGACACCTTGTCTGATGTCCTTTAAATTATATGGACATCTTCACATGACTTTAGCTGAAGATTTAAAAATAGGAGCTAGGTAGAAAAGAGATGATGAATGATGGAAAGATGCAAAAAATAAGCTTTGTCATCACAGCAAAAATTTTTATTATGACACTAAGCTATATTTACATAGATTAAAACATCACAGCCTTTGAGTGTATAGAGTATTTTTAATAAAAATCCCAAATGTATAAAACACCAATTAAATCTTCAAATGTCTGTTTTCATTCTTCCTTGGAGGTATCTTCTGAGAAAAATAAGTCAAAGACAGTAATAGGCTATTAAATAGGCTATTATTTTAAAAAAAAACACATTTTCTTCTTAAAAATATATATTTTTTTAATATTTCAGAGAGGAAGGGAGAGGGAGAAAGAAAGAGATAGAAACATCAATGATGAGAGAGAATCATTGATCAGTTGCCTCCCGCACATACCCTGACTTGGAATCAAACCTGTGACCTCCTGGTTCATAGGTCAACACTCAACCACTAAGCCATGCCGACTGGGTAGTAACAGGCTATTTCTAATAAACTTCATCTCCAATCAAATACATGGTGATTACTTTATTCTTAAATCACATGCTGAACTGGATAGCTATCATTTCACCCACACAAAAAAAGGCCCTTATTTGCCAAAATAGAGGCAGTTTGCTTTTATTTTGTGGCATGATATACTTTTTTGCTTATGTGTGTAGCACATATGATCATTCTTTTACCTGATGTATACAGAAAGAACCACAGGTCTTTATATTGTGGCTTTTATAAGCAAACCTTCTAGGAATCATATATTTTTTAATGAATATTTTTTCTTGAAATTATTTCTTAGGATCAGTTCCTTATAAAAATCTGTAACCCTCCCTTGGACCACAGTCATTCCTTATTAATCACAACTAGAGGCCTGGTGCATGAAATCTGTGCACTTGTGGGGGGTGAGTTTCCCTCAGCCCGGCCTGCACCCTCTCGCAGTCTGGGAGCCCTTGAGGGATGTCCAACTGACATCCTTAGTGCTGCTACGGAGGCAGGAGAGGCTCCTGCCACCGCCGCTGCTGCACTCGCCAGCCATGAGCCCGGCTTCTGGCTCACTGACCACCAGGGGGCAACTCCTGTGTTGACCATCTGCCCCCTGGTGATCAGTGCGTGTCATAACGACTGGTCGTTCTGCTGTTTGGTTGATTTGCATATTAGCCTTTTATTATATAGGATGCCTCAGCCCAACTCTGCCTAGTTGGCTTTTCTACCACAGCAATGGAATGGATTCCCTACAGCAGTCAATTAACTTCCTCCAGGATTTACTAATTCTTTTTGGTCTCCGTTGTACTGAAATATTTTCTTCACCATTTCTGCAATCCCAGGTCATATTCCTATGGATTATGAGGCAATTTGGACATATTACCAAAAGGAGCCTTTGTGTATTGGCCCATAAATTGTAGAGGAAGGCCCTTTCTCTTCCCTTGATGGTTTGGCAGGAAATCTTCTAGAACTGGAATCTTCAGCTAAAGGAGTACTCATACAATCATTTTCACCTCAAAACAGCTATCACTGAAACATGAGTAAAAACTCAGATAAGTATAAAAGTCCCAAAACATGCAAATTAGTTACCAGCATGTGGACATTAACTTCTGCTAACATGAACGTAGACACAGCACCATTAGTAGTGAATTCTGTGTAAGTTAGGCTCAGGTAAGGCTTGCTAGACTCTCATGTTCTTCTGTTGGCTGATGAGGCCAGTAACTGAATGAAGTACCTACTTTACTCATGAACTAGAAGCCCGATGCACAAAGATTCATGCTAGAATGGGCTTTCATTTCCCTGGCTGCCAGCACCACCTTTCCACTCCAGCCCAGACCCTTTCCGCTCAGGCCCTGGAGCCGCCTCTTTCCTCTCCAGGAAGCCACCTCTTTCCATTCCAGCCCCGCCTTCCCATACTGCCCAGAGGCCCTTAGAAAGGGGGGTGGGGCAGAACACCTGTGTTGCCATGACGATGACACAAGCATCCCACCTGCCCTGTCACTTGGAGCCTGTGTATGCAAATTAACCGCCATCTTTGTTTGGTTAATTTGCATATCACTCCTGATTGGCTGGTGGCATAGCGGAGGTACGGTCAATTTACATGTTTGTCTATTATTAGGTACGATGGGATAGGCAGGGTCTCAGATTTGGTGTTTTGACATTTTTGAAAACAGATCCTAAAACACTAATAGTCTCTTATTTAAAAGACATGATCAGAAGAATCCAAGATCTGCAGCTTGGATTGGCAAAGTTGAAGCTTATAATGATCTTAATATTCTGACACCCTAGTAACTTATTCTAAGTAAAACAGAATTTACCAAACTTCTCAGAGCAAATGCTGAACTGCCACAGGATGGACTGATGTTATTTCTCTGACTCCCCTGGAGAAGCTCCAAGTATCTGTATGTAAAGGTTCTGGCTCCTACAATCCATCTTAACTGTTCTGAGATCAAGCACTCTCCTTTTATTTACACAGTGTAGTAATTTTACTGAAACCACTGCACAGAAAGTGCAGCCAGTTCTATTTTTAAGGGTAATGCTAGCCTGATGAAGGAGAAAATGAGATTCTTTTCTGTCCCCCTCTAAAGTGTGATAAATTTATAGAAACTTAAGCAGGTAGCACCCAGGAATAAAGCAGACATTTCACCTTATGGCATTAAGAAGAGAACTAAATCATTCACTGCTTTTAGTCATTTGGAAATGGTCCTCTTGATCATTTTATTTATTGATTGATTGATTGATTTTAGAGAGCCAAAGGAAGGGAGACAGAGACAGAAACATCAATTTGTTGTTCCACTTATTTATGCATTCATTGGTTGATTCTTGTATGTGCCTGACTGGAGATCAAACCCCAACCTTGGCATACTGAGATGACTCTACCAACTGAGCTATTGGGCCAGGGCTTTTAAATCATTTTAGATGGTGGAGTGTGTTTTAGGTTAGGGCGGACATTTCCAGTTATGATTTCTTAAAAATTATTGGCAACTTCTGATCTCTCTACCTTTTCTAGGAAGGAATGAAATATTGGCCAGTTTATGCCCTCAAGTTTTTGGGATGTATCTAGTAAAGCTTGCTGTGGCCATGGTACTGGCTGGTGGGATTCAAAGGACTGATGCTACAGGAACACGAGTCAGAGGTTAGTACCTATTTAAAACTTTTGAAATGTTTTAACACACATAAGGAGAGAAATGAGAATTTGTTTTTCCTGAGTAAAAATTGCTTATTGAGCTTTACTTTCCAAATGTAGTCTTTTAAAGCTAACAGTTGTCTGGCTAATACTTTGCCCAACATCTGTATATCAGTAGCTACTTTCTAGAATTCCAAAGACTAAAAGAAATCCTAAATTTTTCAGCGAGTAAGTTTTGCTCTAACCTCTCAGGGTGTCACAAAATAAAATCTTCTTGTTTCTATTACTGTCTGTGTTTTTCATCAGATCCACCATCTTCTTCAGAAGGGGAAGATTAGAGCCCAGCCAGTGTGGTTCAGTGGTTGAGCTTCGACCTATGAACCAGGAGGTTCCGATTCGATTCCTGGTCAGGGCACATGCCTGGGTTGTGTGTTCGATCCCCAGTAGGGAGCATGCAAGAGACAGCCCATCAGTGATTCTCATCATTGATGTTTCTCTCTCTTTCCCTCTCTCTCCCTCCCTTCCTCTCTGAAATTCAAAAAAACAAAATGTATTTTTTTAAAGATTTGTTTAAAAAGACAAAAAGATTAGAAATAGTGCTTTTTAATGTCACCAAGTCAGCGTCCCTCCATCTGTGACTGTCAGTGTGTTTCTCTCAGACTGCTGCTCTCAGTCATCTGCCTGCTGATTCCCCTTCTGCCGGTGGGTTGCAAATGTGCCATCTGCCATTTGGTGCTGCTGTAGGTCACACATTCAGGCAAAGATTACTCTGTGTGTGTAATTATGTCCAAGTGGCAGAAAGCTCTTTTGCCGCTACCACACTTAACTGACCTGAATCTGGCGTAAAGTAGGTTTATTATGGTCTTTGTATAGGGCATATGAAAGTCATAATAACCAAAGACTAGACCAAAAGACTCCAAATACATTAATGTCAATCCAGCGGTTAGTAGGTACTCTAAAACCATGTACTGCAGTATAGAATAGTAAATGTCATAGGTTTATGTGTATGGTATATTTTGATCACCCACTATTTGCAAGGCACTCTGCTAAATGTTGTGCCTAAATAGGAGTTTCCTATTAATACATTTAGAAAATACTAAAATATTACTGAAGAAATTTGTTTGATCAGTGATATAATACAACCACAGGATAGTCATGTTCATTTGTGTTACATTTGAAAAAGAAGAGTACTTTAAGATAGGTATTTCATTAAACTAAAATTCTTTTATTTTATTTTTTTTTTAAAATATATTTTATTGATTTTTTTACAGAGAGGAAGAGAGAGAGGGATAGAGAGTTAGAAACATCGATGAGAGAGAAACATTGATCAGCTGCCTCCTGCACACTCCCCACTGGGGATGTGCCCGCAACCAAGGTACATGCCCTTGACCAGAATCGAACCTGGGACCCTTCAGTCCGCAGGCCGACACTCTATCCACTGAGCCAAACCGGTCAGGGCAAACTAAAATTCTTTTAAATGAAAAGATTTTCACTTAACTGTTGGAATCATAAATTATATATATATATAATAATAATAATAAAAATATATTAATATATATACATATATATTAATATATTTTTATTAATTTCAGAGAGGAAGAGGGAGAGATAGATAGAAACATCAATGATAAGAGAGAATCATTGATTGGCTGCCTCCTGCATGCTCCCCACTGGGGATTGAGCCCGCAACCTGGGCATGTGCCCTTGACTGGAATCGAACTTGGGACCCTTTAGTCCGCAGATCGACCCTCTGTTCACTGAGCCAAACAGGCTAGGGCATAAATGATATATTTATAAAGCACTTATAAAGTCCCACATTTTTCAGTATTTATTTCTTTTATTTAAATTCTTTGTTTAAAATATTACGTCTCCTTTTTCCCCCATTGACCTCTCCCCATCTGTTCCCACTCCCCCTCCCTACCCCCAGCATTCTGTATTTATTTTTTATTTATTTTAAAAAATCCTCACCCAAGGATAGTTTTCCCATTGATTTTCAGACAGAGAGGAAGGGAAGGAGGAGCGGGGAGAGAGAGAAACATTGATGTGAGAGAGACACATTGATTGGTAGCCTCCTGCACATGCCCTGACTAGGGCAGGAACAAACCTGCAACCTAGATAAGTGCCCTTGACCAGGAAACAGGAATCAAACCTGTGACCCTTTGGTTCCAGGCTCTAACCACTGAGATAAACTGGCCAGGGTAAAAGTTCCACTTTTTTAAAGTGCTCAAATAAAAATATAAATAAAATCAGAAACTTTATAAGCCAAATTAAAAAAAAAAACGGTAAACCTAGGCCTGAACGTCTAGAAATAACACAAAGTCTGTTAAGAAAATTTTTATTTTAAATGTCACCTTCAGAAATCATTTTAAGGTTGATATTTATTATGACAGTTAACTTTGCTAAAGATATTCTAGTTAAATTTTTCCTCAAATGACCAAGTATACAGCAAAAGCATTATCTATATATATAAAAGCCCAGTAATGGAATGGCGGAATGACCAGAATGACCTGTGGCTATGACACACACTGCGGCAGCCAACCAGCTTGATCTGGGCCCCAATCGCCGCCCCCACCCCCCCAGCCACTGATCAGCTTGCCCCAACACCCCGATCATGGGCGAGGCCAGCCAGCCAACCGTCTGCAGCCCCTACCCCAGCCGGCCTCACCCCTGATCGGCCACCAGCACCCTGATCAGGGGCGGGGCAGGCCAGCCAACTGCCTGCAGCCCCTTCCCCTGGCCAGACCCACCCCTGATCGGCCCCAACACCCCAATCGGGGACGGGGCCAGCGAGCCAACTGCCCACGGCCCCCTCCCCCCAGCTGGCCCAGCCCAATGGGCCCCCATCGGGGCTGGCCGACCAGACCCCACCCATGCACGAATTCATGCACTGGGGCCTCTAGTATAAATTATAAATTGTGTTGACATTCCAAGTGTTGACCATTTTATGTTGACCGTTTTCTTTTTGATTAATTATACTTGTTCATAGAAATTTAAAACCTGACATTTACTTTTTTTCTAGGTGAATCTCATCTTTTATTGGTTGGGGATCCTGGCACAGGGAAATCTCAATTCCTCAAATATGCAGCAAAGATTACACCAAGATCTGTGCTCACCACAGGAATTGGATCTACTAGCGCAGGTACTTTACATGACAATTTCACTTAATGTCACTACAGAAACTAATACAATGGCTTTTTTATTAAAAAGTACTTACAATATGGTAAATTTCAAGCTAATTTCTGAGTTACTGCCAAAAATGGAAGGAAATATATAGCATTTCTTTTGTAGCTCTTAAGAAAATATTTTAAAAGCTCCACCATCACTTATTTTCCAAAAATTTATTATGTGTCTTTTTGCATCTTAGTTTTGAATGATGCTATTCACTTTTCTCGTTATCTAGTGATTAGCTTCATACATACTTATGTATGAAAAAGTATGTATTACCTGGCATTGTTTGAGGAACCCGTGAGCAGAACATTGAAATAAATTAGAGGGTAAAAATTTCACTTTATGTAGATAGATGATGTTGCGCTTAAGGCATTTTTATGCTCATAGATCTCACGGGCAATGGAAGCTCCGGTGGAAAATTCTTAGGTGGAAAATGTGTTAGTATGTGAAAAGTGTCTTTTCATCATTGCAGTGTGCAGCTTTATTGTAATGATTCTTCAACAAGTACATTTAAAAGCCTTTGCATATAGGATATCAAGATTTGATTACAAAGTGACTTTAGGAAAAATATATTTGAAAAGACATGTTTGATGCCATTTTATATTTTTACACCATTTTGACTGGGGAAGTATTTCTCCTGTTCTTCTATAATGGGCCTTTGATTTTACATATTTTATAAATGTTATTTACTACTTGTCAGGGCAGCCTAACCCTGTGTCAGACTTATGAGAAGTGTGTATTTTAAACTATGATAAAGCAGCAAATCTCCATTAATGGTCCTACATAATGAGAGCGCCATTCTAAGGAGCTCTCAGGTTTGGGAATATAACTGATGGTACATTAAGAGTCGGCAAGAAAGGATTTGTGACTTGAGAGGGGTGGACAAGCTTCAGGAAGGGAAGTAGGCAAGAACATAAAGAACACTTCATGAGCATTGAAAAACTCTCATGTCCCAATGTTCTAGAGTTTTTTTACCAAATCAACACAGTTAAGGTGGCCCCAAGTTAATTATGTGGAATTTCTCCTAAGTTAATTATATGCAGTGCCAAGAAATTAGTTTAAGCTATCTTGTGAGTTTCTAGTCATTTTAGAGTATTTGGAAATTTTAAAGTGAATGGCTACTTTACTGATTCACTATATTAGCATTTTCCCCCCTTTTAAAAAGTGCCAAGATCATAATCCAAACATGAGGGGGAAATGACAGGTAGAAAGAATATAAGTTATTTTAGAGCTATAGAAAAGTTACTGCTACTTACATCTACCAAAAGACCCAGATTCTTCAAACTGTGTAGCACAACCCATTAGAGTAAAAAAAAAATCAGTTCAGTGAGTCAAAACCAGCACTTCCACAATAAGATACCGAATAATCTGTATATAGTAGAGGTACACTATAAGGGGGGGGGGGGGCATTTTTATTAAAACTGTTAATATAAATATATACTTGTGTTATAGGGGTAGTACTTTACTTTTAAACAAAATGTTTTACCATGGATTAAAGTTTTGAAAACTGCTGCCATAGACTTACTGTAAAATTAGGAACCCGAAATCATAAAACCAGAGGGTAAGACCACATGGAAGCCTAAGGTTTTATAAGGTCATAAATGAACACAGCATTTCCTCCAACTTCCTGCATGTTTTCTCAGCTCACATGATACCCTCATTCCCTCCAACCTCCCCTTCGATCTCTTCTGTGGCATATTGTTTTTATTTATCTTCCTAGGACACAGCTATTTACTATGATCAAAAAGGGGAAAAATAGTTCTAAACCTTCTAGCCATAATTCATATAGTGTCTGTAAATGAGGCTAAAGGGGGAGAAAAACTAGTTTCTCAGTTCCTAATGTTTGCATACTAAATTTTCCTACTTTAATTTTAATACTTAAATTTCTTATAGAACCATAATTTTTTAAAAATATATTTTTATTGATTTCAGAGAGGGAGAGAGATAAACATCAATGATGGGAGAGAATCATTGATCGGGTGCCTCCTGCACACCAATGGGATCAAACCAGCAACCCGGGCATGTGCCCTTCACCAGAATAGAACCTGGGACCCTTCAGTCCACAGGCTGACACTCTATCCACTGAGCCAAACTGGCTAGGGCGTAGAACCATAGTTTTTAATAATAAAGTCTCAAACTTCTGTGAAAATTGGCTGTCCATTTACAATAAAAAAAAAAAAATCTAACCCTCAGTTGTCAATACAAACCGGTACTATAATTTATCAAAATAAAAACTCAGCAGTGTGGCTCGGTTAGGCATCATCCTGTGCACCGAAAGGTTGCTTGTTTCATTCCTGGTAAGGGCACATGCCCGTGTTGCAGGCTCAAAGCCCAGTAGGGGGCATGTAGGAGGCAGCTGATATATGTTTCTCTCTCTCCCTAAAAATCCATTTAAAAAAATCTAAAACAAACACAACTTAGCAGTGAAATATAATTGGTAATCTGGCTTATATATGGCTTTATTTCTAATAAGCACATATCTTGCCCCTTATATTAATCACTGAGCTCTTTGTTGGAAAATATTGCTTTTATTTTTTAATACTTTAACATTTTTTCATTGCAATTAGACAAAAATAAAAAATTTTCTTTATAGTTTTGACAGTAGGATGTATTTTATTTTTATAATCTATGAACTAGTGGATAGTATTTTAATAACCTGGTATATTAAATTTCAAAGTTTAACATTTAGCAAAACTTGCTTCACAAATTCACTTTTAGAATGACAGGAAATATGTACAACTTAGATTCCATTTTTAGACAAATGCCCTTTTCCCTTCCTCAAAATAAAAGCTTTAAAAAGTATAGTATAGTATAAAAAAGTTTCAGATATAAAGGCACTGCATGACTCTGAATCATATGGCTGATGTCTTGCTTAATAGCAAGAGCAACAAGAATATTCTACACTTAAATTAATGGAGCATAAGAAACTTTTTGAGGAAGGACCTAACTCTTATCAAAGAAAAAGAACCTTTTGGCCCATTTAATGAATTTCTTTCCAAGACTGCTTTTAAAAAAACTTACCTGGAAAAGCTATCAAGAATATGTCCATCTTATTCTGCATGAGTGTTGGGAATAATGGAAAGAGTACTACATGTGTAAAGATACATAATTTCCAAAATAGTAAACTTACCTGTTATGGTAAAGCTAAATATACTGCCCCATATCCAGTTTTTATATAAATGCTACCAACAGATGATCTATGAAAGAATTTTAAAGAGTTAAGTTTATAGTATTATAAATCTAATGAACAGATCTAAGTCATTATATTCTCCTGTTCTTAAACTGAGGGAGTTTGTATCTGCTCTTGACACTGGGTAATGATATATATGACTTAGTAAGTGTTCTGATGTCTTAAACTCTCATAAAAACCAAACCCATAGCCAGAGGACTTTATAAAGAATTAACTACACTTACTATCTTAGAAACCAAAATGAATGCTATCTAACATTACATAAACTACAATAGTAGCCATAGGAGGCTTCAAGATGGCCTGGAAATTCAGATTCTAAAGTTCTTGGTAGCATATAATTGACTTCAAATCCCTTCTTTAAGGACAAGCCAAAAAATAATGGAAATTCACCCCTTAAATTAAACCAAACTATGTTATTACAGGAAGAAACATTTTAGTTGAAGTGAACTTTGTTCTTTTGAAGGTCAGTAAAATAGTGGTCCAAATATTATTGTCCAAGAGGCTAAGACATCTTTACAACCTGGTCCAATAATTCATATTTCTTTATAAGTGCTTTAATTACATATAGAGAAGAAAATAATATATATGATTTAATCAGATTAATTTCAGAATAAAATAACACATTAGAGAAAAAATTACTTAAAAATAGTTGTATTTATATTCCACAATTTGCTCAAATACTGGTTTTCTTATAAACTTTCTACAGGATGGTTTTTAAACAAATTCTTCACATTGTGTCTTAGTGGGTATGACTTACAGAATTTCAGGGAAATAGTTCTGTGTGTTTTAATAGCTTAATTTGTACTAAAGAGATGGGAGGTGGTCACATGCAGTCCATGTGGGATTCTAACATAACATTTAGTGAGTTTTCTGACGTGGACCATCCCTTTGATGCTGAAGGTAATGCATCTGTTGAAAGAAGTGACTGTAGATTTGGATTACTGCTCTCTGCATCTTCCAGTTTTTCTGTGTTATCTTCCCAGTTAATGTGGAATCTTGTGACTCTGGGATTAGATGCCAAAATGTTCCTTTGAAGCTATAGGAAGAAGAAAATATATAAATGGTAAACATGAAGAAAGTTAGATCACCATATACAAACAGGAGCTTGATAGAGTGGTTCTTTATATTAATACTCCACAAGGGCTAAGTTCATATACATACAAATGTATATGTCAAAGCACCTAAAACATAACTAATAAAGAAGAACTAGGGGTGCTGCAAAGAAACTATTTAGCCTAATGAAAATAAGAATTCATACTTATACTATCCAAGAAAATACCCAAGTCCTCAATACTTTAGTTTTTAAAAGGTGAACATTTCAGAGGATGCTTTCTAGAGAGATATGGTATCTCTTCAGTAATATTTTAAGGAAAATGAAAACTTCCCTCAAATATAACCTCTTGTTATTAGTGGCTTCCTACCTTTTAATTATTATGGCTCATTCTTAAAAGCAGTATTCTAGCCCTGGCTGGAATGGCTCGGTTGGTGCACTGTTCCATACACTGAAAGGTTGTGCGTTCGATTCCCAGTTAGTAGGTTGCAGGTTCAGTCCCTGGTTGGGGTGTGTATAGGAGGTAGCCAGTTGATGTTTCTCTGTCACACCAACGTTTCTTTCTCTCTCTCTCTCCCTCTCTCCCATCCTCTCTCTAAAGTCAATGAACATACCCTTGGGTGAGGATTAAAAACCCCCAAACATTCTAATTTCTTCTTTTTTTCTGTACAAGGTGCCGTGCCATACAGGTAACTAATCAATTAGATAAATGGAAGGTCGTACACCAGGATAAAAAACATTCTAGCCTTATTACTTTTGACTCTTATGTAAATTTTCTTACATGATAGTGTTGTATTCAATCTCAAAAATCACCAGTTACTAAACTGTTATAGTTCCCAATGGAATCATAAAGTACTAATTATTTTTGAGAATATTAAATCACTGATTTCAACTTTTCACTCAGAAGCTAAGCTGTTTTCTATCACTAAAAATATTTAAAACCTTTAGTTTAAACTTGTAAGAGTAGCAGATAAAGCAAGGCATATAGATGTTCTGAGAAAAGAGTGTTCATATGAAAAACAAACATAAAACTTCCCCCTGCAATTTTGAGAAGAGTTATAGACAAAACTATTATTGAATAATCAGTTCAACAAACATGAATGTGAATCTCCTAAGGATTAAAATGAATAGAATTATGATGTATGGGAAATGCCATACAGAAAGCAATAAACAAAGGTTTGTTTTTTACAGGAGGCATTTTCAATTCTGAAACCAGAGACTCAAGGTGCCTGACCAACAGTACTTATGACTCATCGGGAGAGAGAGTCTGAGGTCACCCATGGTAATGGAACCAAGATTAGTTTTCCTACTTGGCACAAAGACCTCAAATTTACCATTTTCACGGTACACTGTGAAATGGCAATTGCGTAAAAAAAAATGTAAAAAAGAACAGTCAGAACATTACCTTAGAAAAGTCTGGTTTTACTGGTGGATTTTCCCTTAATTCTGTCTCAGTATATTCATTATTTACATAATAGCCAACTCTAATAAATTCTTGACCTCGATAGGTGCATGTGATTAGCACAACTGTCACACCTACGGCATCTGCATCTGGAATGAGTCCTGGATTAGGTGCATCAGCCTAGAATAATTTTAAAAGAAAAGAAACACATATCACAAAAGGCTGTTAACTACAAGGAAGACTGGAATTTTGGTTACCTTGTACACCATCAGTTTAGGGCATCATATTGGGGAAGACAAATGCTCTTTTTTGAGGCTGACGTATAGCCAGGAAGTATAGTTCACGTTTCTCCACAGTAGACCCAAGTACCCTGGGTGCTTGAAAGCATCACTTCTAAAGTAAATCTGGCTACAGCATATTGTTGTTTATGAGGTTTATGCAATACTCAATTAAAAAACCTTTCATAAAATATAATAGTTTTATTTATTGCAACCTTTCCAGTCATAATTTTCAGACCTAAATTAGCCTATCATTTGCACTGTTGCCAGCATTAATTACCTAAGCTCAGTTCTAGTCCTATTCCTTCACCAGGTTTTAACACTTCAGATGATTACCCCCATTTCTAAGATAAAAATCTCAGTTAGCTTCACCTGTAGCCCCTTCACAATTTGTCTCCAACCCACATCTCCATTCACACTCCCTTTAACTCCACACCTCTTACTCTTGTGTAATTACATAGGTTCTTTAAAATACAGTGATCTTTTATGCCTCTGCCTTGTATACACTGTCCCTTTGGCCTGAAATGTTCTTGCCTAATAGCCTGAAAAATTCATCATTTAAACTTTGCATCAAATGTATTCTTTTTAGTTCAAAAGTTAGATTAATAGCAATCTTTTTTATGCACTCATATTACTTGACATAAATCCTCTACTAACGATGTCTAACAACCCAAATATATTTACCCTTCAATCTTGCCTATCATTCTAAGCTTTATCTTGGGCAGGACTCCCATCCAGTTTATCTTCTATAATAATAAAAGCGTAATTAGACCAGACGTCCTTCTGGACATCCTTTCGGATGAAGCCAGGGCTGCGAGGGAAGCCGGTGCCAGCAGCCAGGGGAAGGAAGGCCTACTCTTGCACGAATTTCGCGCATCGGGCTTCTAGTCTTTATATATAATCTCATATCTGGCACAGCTCTGAACACACAATTGTACTTAGTATTTTGAAATTCGTTTATAACTCAGTTCTTGCCCTGAAGTGGTTTATGATCTCTTTGGAGACACCAGAATGGGGACAGAGAGAGGGTCTGTCCTGAGAATATGTTGTTTATCTTAGAAATCCTGAGCATCCCTCCACGGAGGTGTTAGGTTATTTGCAGGGTCCCCAAACAGTTCCCCATGTACCTGGAAGTGGATAGAGATAAGATAGAGAGGTAGTTGAGTAGTGCGATGGGGACTTCCCCACATAGTGCTTCCCATCCCTTCAGTCAAATTGGTTCTAGGCATATTTGTGTTTTAAAAATGTGTTTGCCAAAGGATTCAGTTTGGGCAAATTCAAGTAGAAAAACCTGTAAACCTCTCGGATCATTTAGGATGGAGACGTCATAGGATAGAGAAGTGAGAGGCAAAATAGGACAGATCAGGAGAATACTATGGCAGTTTGTTTGAAGCACAAGACAAAAACTGTATTTTAGTCCCTTTCTGCTGATAATGGTACATTTTGTAAAACTTATGGGCTGAACATATGATCTAAATCACATGTGCTTTCTCTGTTGCTTTTTGGCAATGTACACTGTTACCAAGGTAAAACCAGTGGAAAACCACTAGAAGCAAATATTTTTGAACAATTTTTTTCTCCAGCACTCTAAGCCAAAAGCTTAGGAATATTCTTAACAACATAAATACACAGGATATATTTTTAAGGGTTTGTTTAAAAAACAAGGGATTTATTTAGAAGTTTTTATAGTAGCATAAAAAGGTACATATATCACTCACTGCATCTCAAACTAAGTTTCTTACTACTATTTAGAAGTTTTTATAGTAGCATAAAAAGGTACATATATCACTCACTGCATCTCAAACTAAGTTTCTTACTACATTATGAACTAGCATCATAAAGTACAGATTCTCCAGGTTTGTGGATCAAAGCAAATACTACTTCTTTATATAACAATTTCAAGAAACTAAAAGAGTAAAATTTTAGTTCTAAACATAGAAATAGGGCACTATTTGTCAGTGATTGTACTTGACTGCTTTATTCCTCGTTTAATCCTTAAAACATTCTTATGAGGTGGGATATTCGCCACATTTTATAGGTGACTAAGGGAGGTTAGGGAGCCTGTCTGAAGTCATATGTGCATATAAGCACTGAAGCGGGATTTGAACCAGGTCTATAACTGCAGTGCTTCCCCTACACACTCATTCTCTGGTACCCACATCTTTCGCCAAGGTTATGCACTCACGCAATCTGGGTTAACAGCACTTTAATATATTTGAACTTTTAAACCATTTGTTTAGGTACAGTAAATTATTTGTTGCTTTTTAATAAAAAGCACTCAGGCTAGGAGACCAAGAATCTGAATTCCGTTTAGGAGAGGGGAGTGAAAGATAGCAGCTCTAAAGATGCCGTAGGTTTGAGTTAATCTTGGCCCTATCTCATGGGATTGAATAGCTGAGCAACAGTATTCATTTAAATTGGTCTCCTCTGTGAAGTGAGAAAACGGGAGTGAGCGATAGGAAGAGTTCTTTTTTTTCTCTGGATGAAGTCTCTTCTGTGGGTTCTACTGAACCGATGGGACTCTGTTGTAGAAATACTTGCAATAAATTTAATAGTTTTGTAAAAACCCCTGGCTATTTACTCTTTCAACTATTATAAGTATCTCTGTAATAAGCATGGATAATTGGAAAGTGACTGAATAGTTTTATACAATTTAGTATGGATTAAAAGAAGTAACTTTTGAAACAGAAGACAATGCTGCAATCTTGGCACAGATCTAAATACTGTCAGTAATATCTGAGAACATAATTTATATTAGAATTTCCCCTCACAGTCAGTAAACAGAGTAGTAGCTTTATAACAGTAACCCTTTAAAAATGTGTAGATTAGATACTTTAGTAAACTGGACTTCAATTCCAATGACCTGATCACACATATCTCTTTCTACTAACATACCTGTTAACCTAGCTTAATTACTGATTATGCTGACATCAAGTTGTTGCTTTTTTTATATTATCATCACTCCTAGTGGCTGAAACCATAAAGCTGCATATGACTGACTACACCAATCAGTAGTGTGCATCTTTAATCTCTTTTTGAGGCTGCTGGACAGCACCCCCTGAAAGTCTGAGAAGTAGATAAAACGCGAATGCAGCAGAAGCAGAGTGATTTAACCCACAAGGAGAGGGATAAGAGCCATCTGATGTAGTCTGTTAAGAAACATATTTGGCATACATATTTACCAAGAAGGATCTTACCTGAAACACAAACATATGCCTTCCCGCAGGAACAGGGCCCACTAAAACAGAGTCTAAAACTTGGTCGTATTCTTCACTTTCTGCAGAGCCCACATAGATAATTTTCCATTCCAGGTCTAGGGTTAAAACCAAAACATTATTTCATATTCAGTGAATATATTATAATATGACATCAAAAACCCTTTTAATGTCCACTTAGCCATTTACTGGCTGCTGAAACTGGCTTTTCATAGCAGAAAATCCAGGAAGGCACTAAATGGCTCCTTAAGAAATTCTTACATTTCGTACTAGTTTCTCAAAATGCTCTTTTGTGAAACATTAGAACCTGGGCAGGTCTCCTCACACAGTATGGCCCAAAACTTTGGAAATGCTTCAGCCTTGTCTTGAGGATTCATAAAGCACAGTGGCAGAGGAAGTGTTCTGAGACATCCTTCAGTAAAACCCAGGAATAGTCGTCCAGCATTTCCCAAATGTATTTGGCTATGGAACCTCGCCTCCCCGCCTCCCACCGCACCCCCCCCCCCCGCACCCCCCGCAGCCCCATTCAAGTCATATTTTAACTTACTAACCACACTTTGGAAGGACTGCCCCCTACTCTGTTGCCCAGATCTCCAAAATGGAAAAATCATTAGCCAACTTCCCTGTGGCTCAGAAGGGGCTTCAGCTCATAGCTGTTAAAGGACCAGAGTCAGGTTTCTTCTTCATTGCACCCCTTCTTGTCCTACATTCTTTAAATTGGGAAGGAGAAACCAAGGATCCTCTTGCCACTTGATATACTTGGTAGGAAAAGGCACAAGGAACAGCAAGACACACCGAAGTGCAACTACGGCATTCTGTGAAATTCAATCATTCAGATTTTGTTGAACACCCTTTACGGTGTGCTCTGTGAGAACCCAGAGATGAGTAAGAAGACTATTCTTTTGGAGGAGCCTCCTCTTTAGTGTCAGGGGAGGGGAGAGAAACCCAACAAATACAAACCACCTGCGACCTCCTGGGCCTCAGGTGGTTAGCAGTGTGGACTGCCTCTTGGATTCACTGCACTAAGACCACACCAGCCCTCCCAGAGGAGGGGCGTTTCTGGGTTACTTGTAGGGAATCTAGTTAGTGTCACCATGAGTTGCCATTTTTGAGTAGCTGTGTAGGTATTTTCACTCCCTAAACAGACACCAGAAATAGTATAGGTACTACTTATTCATACAGTATTTATAAACTTCAATTTATTGAACTAAATGCTCCTTTAGGCTTATACTTTCTCTTACAAAGTCCCTAGTCATTTTCTGAGGACCTAATATGTCATTCATGGCTGTGTCCCAGGCTAGACCATTTTATTTCCAGCTTCTAGCACATTTTCAGATGCAGGGTCCTGCATCTGACACCTCAACAGATCATCTATTTGTTAATGAAGATTAAGTGAGGAAACAAAAAATATGAATATCTAATCAGAAGAAGCAACAAATACAAAGGCCTAGAGGTAGGAGCATGCTTGGCAAGAAAAAGACTGCTAAGGCAGGACCAGAATGAGCAAAGAGGAAAATTACCATGACATTGGGGGGTGAGGGGCGTGGTGAGATTGTGCAAAGTTTAGAAGATCATTAAGAAGACTTGGTTTTCACAGTAAGAGACATGGGAAGCCACTGGAGGGTTTTGATGAGAGGAGTGGCTACCATGGGGGTGAGAAGCAGTTGCGTTCTTGATAAATCTTGAAGATAGAGGCAGCAAGACTCAGAGAGAGAGAGAGAGCGCGCGAGCGAGCATGTGTGTGCGTGTTGGCGCAAACGCACTTCTACAAGTGCATGCACAGGACATAGGTGAGGGAATCAATCAGGCATTAGTTTTAGACTTGTTCAGTTTGAGATGTCTACTAGATATCTAAGTGGAGATAATGAATAGATCTGGTAAAAGTTTGGAAATTGTAAATAAGTAGGATTCCTAGGGAGTGAGCCTTGGGACTGTCCAAAAATGTCATGGAGATGAGAAAGACTCAATAAAGTAGGTTACAAAACTAGTGGCCAATAAGGTAGGTAACCCAAAAGCCAAGCAGCAGGACTGTTTTAAGGGTGTGAACCTATTAAACTAGCCAAGTTAGGACCCGACTAGGAATTGTCAAGTGGAGATTTGCATATTTTATTCATTTCATATGTATCTGTACCTCAAAATATAGAGCCCTTGGCCTCCTAATTTGTATAAATTGGCATTTGTGGTCTGACAGGAACACAGTCATGATTTATAAACCTTTTATAAAATACTATTATGTGCTGGGCATTGGTCTGGCCACCTCACACCTGTTGTTTAAACTTCAATAGCGTTATCATATGAATTTAATTATACTTAATTATGCAAACAAGGAAGTTGAGGCTCTGAGAGGCCAAGTAATCTACCTAGATTCGTAGTTAGTAAATCAAAGAATCAGAATCAAAGTTATGTCTCTGCAACTCCAACTCCTGGGCTCATTCCAAAAATTCAACTAGGAAGATAAATTCTTCCCTTTCTAGCCATGGGGAGATAATCTAAGCTGTAACTCAGGGAACACGGATGCCTTAATTTTTATGTTTATGGGATGCTTGCTGTAACCACTGAGTTTGAAATGCTCAGTACTCATTTCTAAATTAGCATCAATTGTTTTAGTCTTAGAATTTTTTTAAAATGTAGATTTTATTCCCCTCTTCCTGTATTGGAAGCAGGGAAAGGCTCAGATGCTTTGCACAGGTCATTAGTTGAAGGAGTTTACACATTTATTTTAAAAGTTAACTGATTGTTTCACTTAATTATGGTAACCCCAGACTGCAAGTATCTATTTGTGTTGGGAGTGAGGGATTCACCAAGGGAATTTTCAACTAATTGTACTACTTGGCAAGACCTGCTGTCTAGAGGAAAGTATGTAGTCTTTGGAAAATGTGAAAGTATGAAGCACTATGCTTGACTCTGGTACATTGTAAGTATTCAACTAACATGTAGCCATTATTAGAAACAACTAAATTATTTTAAAAGCAAGTACTCTTCTGCACTGCAGGTTTGGCTCAGTGGTTGAGCATCAACCCATGATCCAGGAGGTTCCGGTTCCATTCCCCATCAGGGCACATGCCGGGGTTATGGGCTCCATCCCCAGTAGAGGGCGTGCAGGAGGCAGCCAAAGAGTCTCATCATTGATGTTTCTATCTCTCTCTTTCTCTCCCTCTCTCTGAAATCAAGAAAAACATATTGTATATAAGTATGTATGAATGAATGAATACATACATACAAGTACTCCTCAAGGCTTTTCCTGAAACAAAGCTTTTAAAGGAAAGTAAAAAGAAATGAGGGGTCTATTGACAAGTTAAAGTATCAAAAATGGTGGCCAATCTCTGGCTTGGGATATGAGACAGAATTATAAAGTGAAAAGAAAAATGTTTTAAATAAAGAATTGCAATAGTATAAAAGTATGGAACCTATAAGAAGCCTTTGCCCAGTAAACTCAGTTTCCTTAATTCACACAACCTCTAGGTGGAGTACACAAGCATGGCACCTTTTTGAAAGATTCCTTTGCAGTTTTGGTATGACTCAGCTTAAACTCTTTAAAAAAACCAAAACTAAATAAATGCCGGTCTAGGTACCATGGGAAGTGAAGTATACAAATGGAAGGAGGTGTACTGTTAACATTAGTATTGTAAAAATTCTGAAGTGATTTAACTGAATAGATTCCAGTAAAAAATGGAACCCAGTTCCGTCTCCATGAATGGCAGGCTTCAATCATCCAATGCCAAGGCCCTGTAACAACACCCTTAGTCATCTGTCTTCCTTGTTCAGAACTGGCTCCTAAAATGAAAGTTATTACTTGAGAAATACCTGTAATCTGTAGAACTTCTAATGCCTAAAACACTATAGTATAAGTTGGAATGGACCGATCAATGGTTTCATTACATTCACCCATTTTTATATGCAATTGGCAATAAGATGGAAAAAATTACAGACTTGAGTATAAAAAAAAATGGGGCTGGTAGCTGAAATATTTATAGTATTACTATGGGAAAAGTACTCAAATGGTTTCAAAATAGTAAGGAAATCCCCCTTTAATTTAATTATCAATGGCCTAATTAGAAATTTAACAAATTTCAAAATGTGCACTACATGTTATACATGTGCATATATGCTTTATAAATGTATTTAAACTATATGGAAGAGCACAGATTAAAGTGTTAACTATGGTTATTTATATGAATGAAATGGGGAAGGCACTGAGTACAGAGGAGTGTTACTTTGTATGATTTTTTTTAAGTTTATTACAATGAGTGCGTATTTTTATAATTTAAAAAATTAACACCCTAAAATACATTTTATAGATTAAAAACTAATTTAAGGTGAAAGTGCTTTATATGCTCTGATTAGTACAATAATAGTAAATGCACTTTGTTAATAGATTTGTAAGTTCAAAGATGTGTGTCCCCCTATTTAATTTTTTAAATTACCATTGATGAAGTTAAACTTTTTCTTCCTCAAATTTTGAAAATAAAGCGCTGGAGTATTTTAATAAAATCCCAATGATAAAAACCTTGACAAGTTTCAGTTTTCTAAGTAATTATTACTGCACATATTAAGAATATTTATCTTTTTTCTATTACCTTATCACTTTATTACTTAGAAAAAATAGTCAAAATTTGTGCGTTGCCATTATGACTTTACCTTTTACTTCCTAGCCCACTTTAGTGTTTTGTGTTCAGGGTGTTTGGCTATCGAGTTATTTTAATTAGATTTCAACACGTTTTAGAATTAAATCTTTCAGTCTACTTAGCAGCCAGGAGTGGTTAAGTCCTGGCGATTATTGAAGTATTTTACTTATTTCTGCTCCTGGGTTAAATGTAACTTTATAGCTTGGCCATCTCCTTCTTCCCGAGAGGAGATTCCGGTCGTTGGGAGAAGGAGTTCCCGCTGGTCGGGGCGAGCCTGGGCGCCAGCGTCCCGGGCCCGAGCATCCGAGCATCCCGGGCGCCGGCGGCCAGTGCGGCCGGAGCCCCCGCGGCCGAGAGCGCGGAGCCTGCGCCCGCCTCCCCCGCTGGTTGGTCGAGGGAGCGAGAAATCAGCGCGAGGACGGCGTCGCTCTCCTCCCCGCGGCGCCGGCCATGGCCACCCGGAGAGCACGGCCGCTCCGGCGCTGGCTCTAAGCGTGGACTCGCCTTCCCGCGGGGGCAGGAGGTGGGCAGGCGGGCGCCGTGCTCGTCACCCGCGGAGAGGAGGCGGCGTGACGCCGGGTCGGTGGCCCAGTTCTCTCCTCGGGGTAAGATGGCTCCGCTGCTAACTCGCCGGCGCGACCACACACGCGCCTCTCTCTTCCCGGCCTCCCCGTCGGGGCCGCGGGGACCGCGAAGGCCGTTCGCGACGCGGGGCCAGCCCGGCGGGACCCCCGGCCGGCGCCGCGGGCGCGAGTGCGGGTCTCGCGAGTCGCCGCCCGCCAGACAAAGCTGACAACATGGCTACCTCCGCCCGCACAAGTTCCGAGCAAGTTGAGCGGCGGCAGGCGCCCGGCCACGGCGAACGCCTCCCGCGCCCCGGCGGCCGCCGTCCATCAACTTCAAGTTTCCCTCCAGAGCCGAGCCCGTAGCCCGCCCGGCGCCGAGCGCCGCCGCCCTCGCGAGGCCGGGCCCGGGAAACTTTCAACGTCTGCAGCCGCAACTGACAGCCCGGCGGGCGGGCGGGCGGCACTCACCTTCAGACAGGTCCTCGATGCACTCGAAGGTGATCTCGAACTGGAATGGGTTGTAGAAAGGAGACGGGTTGTCCAGCACCACTACATTGTTCACCTGAACCTTTGCCATATTTTGAAAGAAGCACAAACAATGGGGACGGGGCTCGTTGCGGCACAGTCCAGCCCAGCGCGCGGCCGTCCCCGGAGAGCGCAGACCCCCGCCCGGCGCCGGCCCGACGTCGTGCAGCGGCGACTTGAGAAACTTTTTCCCCCTTTTTATTTACACGGGAACACTCCACGGTGTTGTGCAGCTTTCCTATTTCACTAAACTACAGCCCATTCTGCTCTGATAACTAGCAGCGTTGCCCGCGATTGGCTGCACCCGGGCTCTGACCCTCCTCCTCCAGCGAGGCCTCCGCGGCGAGCAAGAGGGGCTCCCGCGCCCGGAATGGACTCGGAAACTTTAACTGCGGCTCCACCTGCTGGTGCGGATTAGGACAAAGGCGGAGAACAAAGTGAGTGGAATACGGGCTGGGAGGCCCGCGCGGAGGCCGCCGCCGCTGCCGCCGGCGGGGGGCGGGGCAGCGCAGGCCCCGCCCCCGGCCCGGCGGCTCCCGCGCCTCACGTCGGGCGTGGCCGCGGCGGGTCGGGTCGCGGGTCGGGAGGGGCGTGGCCACCGCGGAGGCGCTGGGGGCGTGGCCGAGGCGGGGAGGTGTGCTCGCGGCTGCCTCTGCGGTGGGCGGGCGCGATTCTGGGCGACGCCCGCCCCTCGGGTCTGCTTCGTGGTGTGTGTTTTTCTCTCCTTTTTACATTTGTCCAACGGCTGTGCTGGGTCCGCTTAATTTAGCAGATAGGACTCGGTTGTATGCACTAGATTAGGTTTAGCTGCCTCTGTATTGGCTAATATTTGCGGTAGAGTGAAGGATTGGTTGCAGTGGAAATAAATCATATTTTATAGACCGATGCCAGCTCGAGAGGAGCAAAGCCATTTTGGAAATCTAGTTCTTAGCCAATATCTGCGTTTGGGCACGACAGGGCTATTAGTTAAGTAGATACAAAATGTAGGGCGAAGAGACACACTTGCACACACACTTGGCTTGGAAAATCTGAATAGGTAGTATTTGGGCTGCACCTCAGTCTAGAATAAGAAAAAGTCCTAGAATAAGAAAAAGATTAGAGATGTGATCAGTTACACCCCATGTTTCTGCCGTTTGATGGGCATAACAGGAACACAAATGGAGAGAACACGGAAGTAAGGATACCAGAGGGCAACAAATATAAGGGAAAAGGCCAGTAGAGAACACAAAGGGATATCAAGTGTGATTTTTCAAAAAAATTTATGGCCTAAAACTGTCAGTAAATAAAAATGTGTGGCACCGCACACGAGTTCCAAGGAGCCTTTGCTTGATTCATGGACCTTCAATGTGGATTCATTTACGCTGCTTAACTACCATTGTTGGAAAAGGGAGAGCTTTTAACACATTTATGAGGTTGTTGAACTGTTTCTGTTTACTAAATAAAAGTGGTATAAAGGTTTAGGTTATTGTTTGCTTTTTTTTCTAAACCATTATTTTTTTTTAAGAGGTGTGAATGAAACCATTGAACTTGGCTAATTAAATTAAGAGAGAAAATTAATTATTTTTTTTGGGGGGGGAGGGTGACACAAAGTTTTCTTTAATTATTCTTTGGGGGGAAGGGATGCCACACTTCTACTCGATTAAGAGAAAACATTTTTAGCAACACAGAAGTCTTTTTTATTTTTCCCACTTATCATGCCATGAAATCATAAGGAATAGGTTCCAGCAGCTCAGGCTCCTTCCCATTGGTTCTCACGAAGTGCGCTTCTCTGGGTGGAGCAGGCTAACGCTTCACTTGAATCCAGGTACCTTTCTCTTTGTCTTCCTTCTTTTTCTGATTATTTTCCTTCACACATCTCAGCTCTTAGAGTGCTTACTATGCCCAATACGTACATTAATTCTCTTGGCAAGAATCTTGCCCTTACCTTGCTTGTTCACAACAATGCCCACTGCATGCTGGGAGACATTGTAGACTCTTCCAGTTTTGCCATGGTAACATTTGTGGGGCATTCCTTTTTGAACAGTGCCCATTCCCTTGATGTCCACAGTATCACCTTTCTTGTAGATTTGCATGTATGTGGCCAAAGGAACCACGCCATGTTTTCTAAAAGGCCTAGAGAACATGGAGCGGGTGCCTCTCCTCTTCCCCTTTGTGTTAGTCATTTTGGCGAATTGCTGGAAGATGGCGGTTCTGGCCAAAAGCAAGAAAATTAACTCTTAAGTATCATCTATGCTGGAATAATTTTCTCTCAGTATAGTGCCCAGAATTTTGAGTTGTTATTCTTTGGGCATTGTTCATACTTAAGTAGGTTGCTTTGATGAAACTTCTTCATCTGATGGTCTTTTTTAAAATATGTTTTTATTGATTTCAGAGAGGAAGGAAGAGGGAGAGAGAGAAACATCAATGATGAGAGAAAATCATCCATCAGCTGTCTCCTGAACGCCACCCCCACCCCCTCCACTGGGGATCGAACTGGGCATGTGCCCTTGACTGGAATTGAACCTGGGACCCTTCAGTTTGCAGGCCAACACTCTCTCCACTGAGCTAAACCAGCTAGGGCCTAATGGTCTTTTGAAAGTTAATATTGGACAGCTAATACCAGGACTTCCCACATTTAGGAAAACTACTTAGAGTGGGGGTCCCATTTTATTGTCAATGGATTAAGTAGTAAAATAGGACCTACCAAAAAAATGGTTTCCTCAAGCCCAATCGTTTGTGTGCATTAAGTATGAGTCATACTGTGGTGATATGGTATGTATGTATAGATAACATTTTGATCCTCAAAACATCCTGGAATGGTAGGAGGGTAAGGTGTTAATCATCCCCATATAATAAAGGACAACAGTGGTGCTCAGAAACCTGTTCCTTTAATTGCTGACCGAGAGCTTCTCTTGTTCTGTCCACTGTGTCAGATAATTCTTAAAGTGGGCTTTATGTGTAGAAAAAGCAATTGATATAATTTCCTGGAAGAACCCACAGGCTGGCAGACACTGTAGTAATGACTTGATTGATGAACTCTTGTGGAACAAAGCTCCATGAATGAAGTTGGCCCAGGTGTATGCTGGGAGTGAGAGGAGGCCCAAGCCAAGGCAAAGCTGTGGGAATCTCCCCATGAGGCACTGCAGATGTAGAGCCTCCTATTGCAGAAGGGATGACTGGGGGGAAGGGAGAGAGGGGGAAATGAATCCTGGAATGCATCTTCACACTTCATGGTTTCCATATTTATTATATAATGTGTGTCCCCCTCCCCCATTTTTTGCTTCCCCTCACTAATAACAGTTTCACTGTTTTGTATTGATCACTACCCACCATTAGGTTACAATTTTGATGAAGATATAAGCTGTGTCTGAGCCCTTATCCATAGCTGGACTATCCTGTTATTAAACACCCTTTGGATAGCTATCAATGAGATCATTGTCCTTTCTGAAGCACCATAATTATGTTTGCTGTTAACAATTTGTTGATGTTAATATCATTCTGACCAGAAGAATATTAATGGAAATGCTTAGTAATATTTTGTTTCATGTATCTAGTTTTTTACCCTGTGTTCTTAGTCCTCTTACATGAAGCTCCTTCTAAACTTGTTTTCCTCCTGACCTCACTCTCCACTTATAATACATCTTCTCATGTTTTACATTCCATTCTTTTCTCTCTAACTGTCCACCTCTCCCATTCATCAGATAACCAGGAGAAATGTGGTCATAAGTAGAGAGAGGATTCAAATCTTTAAAACATCTCTTGGCTAGACTACTGCTTGCACAAAGCCACTGCTAAACACAGCAGCTTTTTTAGTTGGTTACTATAGAGACAAATGGCACTAAATGGAGATGTGCTTGACTGAAGTTAGGCAAGTAAGCTTTGTGAGATTGGATGCCTTATATGCAGGGTTGTCTGAAAAAGGCCAAAACTAGAAAGGATAGGAAGGAAAAAGGTTTCTCAAATGAGCTGATAGGCAATTAATTGGTGGATTTAGGTTGGTAGTTTTGTGCCTGCTCAAGTCTTGAATCCAGCATAAAAGAATCTACCTCCAAGTACCTCTATTATGACTACATAGTGATTTTTTCTTTTTTAAATAACAGCTATGCTACCATGAACGTTTGTGTACAAATTTCTGTTGGGGGCGGGGGCATATGTTTTCATTTTTCTGGGTCTTAAGAGTGGAATTGTTGGATCCATATGGTAACTCCTTATGAGGAACTACCAGGCTGTTTTCAAAAGTGGCTGCACTTATATTCCCACCAGCAATGGATGAGCATTCCAATATCTTCACATCCCTCCAAACACTTGTTATTAGTTTTTCTGATTATAGACATTGGTGATGTGTGAAGTAGTGTCTCATTGTGGTTTTGATTTACATTTCCCTGAGGGCTAAAAATGTTTGAGTGTTTTTCATTTGCTTATTGACCATTTGTATATCTTCTGTGGAGAAATGTCTATTTGGATCCTTGGCCTTTTAAAAAATTGGGTAACTTTTTTTTTTAATTGAGCTGTCAGAGTTCTTTATTCTAAATACAAGTCTTTCATCAGAGACATATTGATCAGGTTTGGGAAAATTTTCTCCCCTTCTGTGGATTATCTTTTCATTTTCTTGGGGGTGTCCTTTGCAGCTCTAAGCTTTTAATTTAATGAAGTCCAATTTAGTTTGACTTTTTTTACTTGTGCTTTTGATGTCATTTCTCAAAAACATTGCTGAATCAAGGGCCATGAAGATTTATATTTGTGTTTTCTTCTAACCATTTTATACCTTTAGCACCTTACATTTAAGTTTGATCTACTTTGAATTACTTTTTGTATATGGTGTCAGGTAGGGGTCCAAATTCCTATTTTTGTATGTGGATGTTCAATTTCCCAGTAGTATCTTTTGAAAAAATTATTCTTTCCTCAATGAATTGTCTTGGAACCCTTATCAAACATGAATTAACCATAAATATGTGGGTTCATTTCTGCAAAATTAATTTTTTTGTTGATCTATATCTTTTTTTTTTTTTAATCTATATCTTATGTCATTACCACACTGTATTGATTATTGTCACTGTAGTCAGGAAATTTGAGGCCTCCACCCCCCCACCCCCGAATATTGTATCTATTCGGGATTCCTTGAATTTCCATATAAATTTTATGATCACTTTGTCAATGTCTGCAAAGAAGCCAACTGAGATCTGCATTGAATCTGTAGATCCCTTTGGGGAGTATTGCCATTTAACCAGTGTTAAAATTCCTGTCAGTGAATATGGGATGTGTTTTCATTTATTTTAGTAATCTTTCATTTCTTTCAACAATGTTTTGTAGTTTTCAGGGTATAAGATCTTGTACGTCTTTTGTTAAATTTATTCCTAAGTGGTTTTTTTTTTTTATGCTGTTGAAAATGGAATTAGTATTTTCTTAATATATTTTTGTATTCTTCATTGCATGTATATAGACATACGATTGATTTTTAAAGATTGCTTTTTTTATCCTTCAACCTTGCTGACCTTGTTTATTAGTTGTAATAAATTTTTAGTAAATTCCTTAGGATTATTCTATATGCGAGATCATGACATTTGCAAATAGAGATAATTTTACTTCTTTTTCCCCTTCCTGGTGCCTATTATTTCATTTTTTGCCTAATTGCCCTTCCTAGAACCTCCAGTATCTCCAGTACAATGTTGAATAGAAGTAGTGAGAATGAACATCTCTGTCTTGTTTCTAATCTTAATGTGAAAACATTCAGTCTTATACCATTAAGAATGATATTAGCTGGTTTTTGTGTAGCTGCCCTTTATCAGGTTCCTAATTTGTTGAATTTTTGTCAAATGCTTTTCCTGCTTCTGTTGAGGTGATCATATGCTTTTTGTCCCTTATTCTGTAAATATAAGGATATTACATTTGTTGATTTTCAGGTGTTGCACTACTTGGTCATGATGTGTAAGCCTTTTTATGTATTGCTGAATTTGATTTGCTAGCATTTTGTTGAGGATATTTGTATTTGTAGTCATAAGAGATATTGGTCTTTAGTATTTTTGTAATGTCTTTTTTTAATGAGTATGTTACTCTCTAAGCACTGCTTTAGATGCATCCCATAGTTGTGGTATGTTGTATCTTCACTTTCTTTCATCTCAGTGTTTTCTAATTTTTCTTTTGTCCAGCTATCTGTTCATTGCATGAATACCTCTTTACACTACCTCTGACAAATGGACATTTCATTTTTGCTTAAATAGTTACTTTGAGGAAAAGTTCACTACTTTGTAAGGCAGTCCACTCATTTTTAAACATCTCAATGTATCCAGCATGTAAAACTCTACATGTTGTTCTAGGTCAGTGGTCGGCAAACTCTTTAGTCAACAGAGCCAAATATCAACAGTACAACGATTGAAATTTCTTTTGAGAGCTGAAAACTGACTTCTGTGCATGGGCCACGAAGTTTCAATTGCACTGTACATGCGCGCCCGCACCTGGTATTTTGTGGAAGAGCCACACTCAAGGGGCCAAAGAGCTGCATTTTGCCGACCACTGTTCTTGAAGTTGCACCAGTTTAATGCTTCTTCTATAGGATAGTTCTCTAAATATATAAACATTATTTTCACTTCTCTAAGTCTTTCTTTAAGGCCAATTATACCCCATGCTATATTCCTTAAGTTTAAGGCATTATTAACATGCCTTTCATAATCCATTTATCCTTTTTAAAAAGTATTATTTCTTTTAAAATTTAATGTCTCAAAGTAGACATTAAGTCCTAGAACAGGAGTCAGCAACCTCCTATTAAGGGCCAGATACAAATATTTTAGATTTTGAGGGCTATTCAATGTTTGTCACAACTACTAAACTCTGATTGTAATATGAAACTGCCATAGACAATATATATAATAAGCATGACTGTGTTAAACAACAACTGTTTTTACAGAAACAGGTGTCTGTGCCAGATTTTGCCCATAGATCATAATTTGCTGACTCCTGCTATAGATGTTATCTAACCAGTGCAGAACCTAGTGTGATTATATCATCACTTATGAATGCTATTGCATTAATGTATGTTGAAGACGATATTAAAATATTCTGAGGGGAAGTTAGATATTATTCTCATATTTGCTCCTCTATAGGTAAGTGTTTTTCCCTCTGGCTTCTTTCAAGATTTTTTTCTTCATCTTTTATTTTAATGTTTTTCCTGCTCTGTTTTTTCTGAGTTTTCTAGATTTGTGGTTTGGTGTCTGACATTAATTTGGGGTATATTATCGCTTCAAATATTGCTCTGTTCCTTCTCTTACTTCTGGTATTTGCCATTACATAAATTACATGTATATTATATCTTTTGTAGTTGTTTTCAGAGTTCTTGGATATTCTGTTCTGTTATTTCCATCTTTTTCTCTTTGCTTTCAGTTTTAAAAGTGTCTATTGACTATCCTTACTCTCAGATATTTTTTCCTCAGCCATGTCCAGTCTACTAATGAGTCCATCAAAGGCATTCTTCATTTCTTTTGTAGAGTTTTTGACCTCTGGAACTTTTTTTTTTTTTTTTTTTTACTATTTCTTAGACTTTTCATCTCTTTGCTTATAATATCAGAGAAAAATTGTCAATATTTAATGTGAGAACCTGGAGTTTTTACTTCTCAGAATTGTCCACACTGAGCCTCCAGCAATTTGAGAATTATGGTTCAGATTTTCCTGTCCCAGTACAGGTTCCCATGGAGGTTTCTGCTCTAGTAAGTTGTGATTCTCTGTCTTTATGTCTTTCCAATTTGGGGGGCAGGGGTTTGACCTGCGACCTCATTTCTCTGATGGATCTCAGAATTATTGATTTCTCAGTTTGTTGAGAGTTTACTTGGTGTTAAGATGGAGTAGTAACTTCTAAGCTCCTTAAATGCTGGATCAGAAACCAGATGTTTTCTACCATAAGTTTTCATTTAGGTCTTTAATTCATTATGACTTAATTTTGTATTACATATTAAGTATGGATCAAGATTGATTTTTTTCTTTTTGTATAAGGCTATCCAATTATTTGTGGAATGGAGTATCCTTTCTCTATTAAATTGCTTTTACTTTTATATTCTTGACCATATATGTGTGGGCCTATTTTTGGGCGCTATTCTATTCCATTGTTCTATCTCTTTATATTCTTTCTCCATTACCACTCTGAATTGATTGCTCTAGCTTTGTAGTAAATCTGGAAATGGGTCATATGAGACTTCCTACTTTATTTTTTGATTGACTCTTCTGTTTTCTTTGCTTCCCCATATAAATTTTACAATAACCTTGTTAATTTCTAGAAAAAGAAAAATCTTGCTAGGATTTTGTTTGGAGTTGTATTGAATCTATAAAGCATTTTGAGGACAGAGAGCACTTTGGGGAAATATCTTAAAATATTGAGATTTTTAATTCATTCAATAAATATGGGATATCTCTATTTGATTAGGTCATCTTCAGTTTTCTTTAAAAATGTTTTGTAGTTTTTGCATACAGGTCTTACACATCATTTAAAAAAATCATAGCCAGGTATATCATATTTTTGGATGCTATCATAAATCTATTATTTTTAAATTGTAATTTCTAATTTTTCTAATATATAGACATATGATTAATTTTTGTATATTAATCATATGTCTATATATTAGTACAACCTTGCTGTACTCATTTATTAGTTCTAGCAGCTTTATTATAATTTTTCAAATTTTCTACATAATTTTATTGTCTGTAAATATATTTTTTAAGATTTAGTTGTTCCTTTTCAAGAAAAAGTGTTGAGAGCAAATCTCCTTGCCTTGTTCTGATCTTGGGGGTAGAAAGCGTATGGGGTTCTAAGCATTCAGTCTTTTATCATTAAGTGTTAGCTGATTTTTTTAAATACCCTTTATCAAATTAAAGGAGTTTCCTCTCTTCTTAGTTATCTGAGAATTTTTTTTTATCATGAATGATCGTTGAGTTTTGTCAAGTGTCATTTCTGTATCTATTGAGGTGGTCGTTTGCTTTTTCTTCCTCAGTTGATGTGGTGAATTGCATTGATTAATCTTTGAAAATTAGCCTTGCATTCCCAAAATAAACCTAACTTAGTTATGATTACCATTTTATGTATTGTTTAATTTGCTTTTTTTTTTTTTTTGAGGAGTTTTGAATCTATGTTTATGAGAAATACAGGTCTGTAGTTTTCTTTTACTATATCTTTATCTATTTTGGATACCATGATAATGCAGGATTCATTACCTGAGTTGGGAAGTGTTTCTTGTTTTTCTACAGTTCTAAAAATTTTGTATAGAATTCCTACTATTTCTTCCGTAAATGTTTGGTAGACTTCATCATGATGTCATTGCAGCCTGTAGATTTCTGTGTTGCAAGATGTTTAACTACATAGTCAATTTTCAAAGTAGATATAAGATAATGCAAGTTATCTTTTTTAAGATAAACTTTGACAGTTTATATATTTCAAATATTTCTACAATTTCATTTAAGTTATTAAACTTAGGACATAGGTTGTTCATTTCATTTCTGTATTATTAGTTCAATATCTATAGGATCTATAATGGTGTCTCGCCTTTCATTCCTGACATTTGTAGCTTTTGTCTTCTATTTTTTCCTTAATCAGTCTAGCCAGAGGTTTATCAGTTTTTTAATCAACAGTAGTTATTATAAACTAGGGGTCCAGTACACGAATTCATGCACTTTGAAAGGAACTGTGGGCCCCTAGGCTACAGTAGGCACATGGGCAGGTCTCGGACCATCCTCCACGCCCCCTCCTGGCCCCTCCCCCCATGGCCCCTTGTCCCCTGTCTGCTGGCAGCCCTGCTCACACCCGCTGATGGTGCAGAGCGATTGGGGCCAGCACCAGCAGTGGGTGCAAGCAGGGCTGACACCATCAGCAGGTGCGAGCAGCAGCTGCTGCTCCAATCATTCCCAAGGAGTAGGGAGAGGTGGAGAAGCCCTCAGGGGCGATCAGGGCCAGCAGCCGCCGCGCACACCCACTGACGTTGTCAAGTGATTGGGACTGGCGCAGGGTGCCAGCAGCGGGTGCAAGCGGCAGCTCTAACACCGGCTGCAGGTGTGAGAGGCGGCTGCCGGCCCTGATCACCCCTCAGGAGCAGGGGGAGGTAGAAAAGCCCTGAGGGGCAATCGGGGCCGGCAGCCACCGCTCACTCGCACCCACTGATGGCGCCAAGCGATTGGGGCCAGCGCTGGGGGCCAGCAATGGGTGCGAGCAGCGGCTCTGGCGCCGGCAGTGGGTGCAAGAGGGGCCAGTGCTGGCAGCAGGTGTGAGTGCCGGGTGGGACCACGGCGCACGGGAGCTAAGAATTTTCAGTAACCACCAGAGGCTCAACCTGATGACAGCAACCAGCACCCCACCTTGGTCTGGCACACCCGCTGACTTGCTCCATCATCCCGCTGCGGCTGATGCCACCATGTTCCACGTTCTGCCTTCTGTGGCCAATGCCCGCCATGTTTTGCATGCACCCCCTGGTGGTCAGTGCATGTCATAGTGACAGCTTGTTCAGTTGTGCTGCCGATTGGTCTATTTGCATATTAGGGTTTTATTCATATATATATGTATACACACGCACACACACACACACATATATCCATCCTACCTAATAAAAGAGTAATATGCAAATTAACCAGCACTCCGCTACATGCATAAGCCACGCCCACCAGCCACGCCCACCAGCCAATCAGAGCGAGTATGCAAATAAACCCAACCAAGATGGCTACAGCCACAGAGAGCAGGAGGGAGGCTTGGGTTTCCCAGGCAACGGATGAAGCCAAGCTATCCGCCTGCCCTTCCCGGCCTAAGCCTCCACTCAAGGCTACAAAGTTTCAATTATAGAAGGTAAACAAATCTAAACAGAAATGGCGGCATCCACGGAGCTGGAAGAGCAGGAGGCTAGGGTTGCCCCCCACTTTCCGCACACCCTGGCCGGCCCAGGCCTCCGCGTAAAGCTACAAAGTTTCAATTATAGAAGATATACACAAACCCCAACAGAAACGGCTGCCGGCCACGGAGCAAGCAGGAGGCTTGGCTCCACTCCAGGCTACAAAGTTTCAATTGTAGAAGGTAAATAAATTCCAGATACCAGGGCCTCCGCTTGGGTTGCCAGGGGGCGTGGCTGGCCTGAAAACCACTACAGGCCCCTCGCTCAGGCCGCCCCATGCCCCAAGGGAACCCCCACCCTGATCCGGGACACCCTTCAGGGCAAACCAGCTGGCCCCCACCCGTGCACCAGGCCTCTATCCTATCTAATAAAAGAGTAATATGCAGATTGACCATCACTGCAACACAAAATATAGCTGCCCCCTTGTGGTCAAAGATCCTGCCCCCATGTGGACACAAGATGGCCACCACAAGATGGCCAGCAGTGGAGGGCAGTTGGGAGGCACCAGGCCTGCAAGGGAGGGCAGTTGGAGGTGATCAAGCTTGCAGGGGAGGGCAGTTAGGGGTGATCAGGCCAGCAGAGGAAGGAAGCTGGGGGCAAACAGGCTGACAGGGGAGCAGTTAGACATCAATCAGGGTGGCATTGGAGTGGTTAGGGGGTAATCAGGCTGGCAGGCAGAAGCAGTTAGGGAAATCAGGAAGGCAGGCAGGCGAGCAGTTGGGAGCCAGCAGTCCTGGATTGTGAGAGGGATGTCCGACTGCCCGTTTAGGCCCGATCCCACTGGGATCGGGCCTAAACGGGCAGTCGGACATCCCTCAAGGGGTCCCAGATTGGAGAGAGTGTAGGCTGGGCTGAGGGACACTCCCCCACACACACACACACCCCGCCCCCGTGCACGAATTTCGTGCACCGGGCCTCTAGTGTGTGTGTGTGTGTGTGTGTACACACACACACACACATAGATATATATAGATACTCATATTGTATCATACAGCTTTTAAAGAGCTTTATTTATATTCTTTTTAAATAGTCAAGAAAGAATCTATAAAATATTTTCCATTGTTATCCTCTTTTATATGTGGATAAACTTAGGCCTCGATATGTTATGAAACTCCCTACTATATGATAGCCAGAATGACAAATCCAGATTCAAATCCAAGTCTAGGTGACTCCAAAGGCTTTGCTTTTGACCACTCTGCTTTATTGACTGGTTTAAAAGATAAATTAAAATCAGATAAGACCTATGAAGGGAATCCTCTGTAACTGGGAGCAAATTTTTCATTTTCATCATTGGACTAATATTCACTGTTCTCTGTCTTTGGACCATCCTATCTAATAAAAGAGTAATATGCAAATTAACCATCACTCCACTACACCCACAAAGTCATGCCCACCAGCCAATCAGAAGCAAGTATGCAGATTAAACCAACCAAGATGGCTGTGGCCACAGAGAGCAGGAGGGATGCTTGGGTTTCCCCGGTGATGGAGGAAGCCAAGCTTTCCGCACACCCTGGCCGGCCCAGGCCTCCACTCAATGCTACAAAGTTTCAATTATAGAAGGTAGATAAATTCCAACAGAAATGGCGACAGCCACGGAGCTGGAAGAGCAGGAGGCTAGGGTTTCCCCCGGCGATGGAGGAAGCCAAGCTTCTGCAGCCCTGGCTGGCCTAGGCCTCCACTCCAGGCTACAAAGTTTCAATTATAGAAGATACATAAATTCCAACAGAAATGGCTGCTGCCACGGAGCGAGCAGAAGGCTTGGCTCCGCTCCAGGCTACAAAGTTTCAATTGTAGAAGATAAATAAATTCCAGATACCAGGGCCTCCACTTGGGTCGCCAGGGTGTGTGGCTGGCCTGCAAACCACCACAGGCCCCTCGCCCAGGCCACCCCACACCTCAAGGGAACCCCCACCCTGATCCGGGACACCCTTCAGGGCAAACCAGCTGGCCCCCACGCATGCACCAGGCCTCTATCCTATCTAATAAAAGAGTAATATGCAAATTGACCATCACTCCAACACACAAGATGGCTGCCCCCATGTGGTCAAAGATCCTGCCCCCATGTAGACACAAGATGGCCACCACAAGATGGCCATCAGGGGAGGGCAATTGGGAGGGACCAGGCCTGCAAGGGAGGACAGTTGGGGGCGATCAAGCCTGAAGGGGAGGGCAGTTAGGGGTGACCGGGCCAGCAGAGGAGGGAAGTTGGGGGCAAACAGGCTGGCAGGGGAGCAGTTAGACATCAATCAGGCTGGCAGGGGAGTGGTTAGGGGGTGATCAGGCTGGCAGGCAGAAGTGGTTAGGGGCAATTAGGAAGGCAGGAAGGCAAGCAGTTGGGAGCCAGCAGTCCTGGATTGTGAGAGGGATGTCCAACTGCCCGTTTAGGCCCGATTCCAGTGGGATCGGGCCTAAAAGGGCATTCAGACATCCCTTGAGGGGTCCCAGATTGGAGAGGGTGCAGGCTGGGCTGAGGGACCCCCCCATGCACGAATTTCGTGCACTGGGCCTCTAGTTCTCTATAAACAGTACATAGTACAAAACCTCTTGTCATAAGGTCTCTGCAGATCTGTTAGCTCCTTCTAAAAGTTTCGACCACTCAGTGAGGGTACCTACCAAGAAGAGACAAAATTTGAAGACTTCTGGTTGCCACAAAATACTTTCTAATGCCTATTAAAATTTCAGAACATAGGATATTCCAAGACCTTTTAGTAACAACCTGAAATAATTGTTCTGATGCCATCCATTCTTGGTGGAGTACAAATAAAAGCTTTGATTCTATAACCTTCTTACCCTTTAAAATGTAGGTATTTATTTCCCTTCATAGGTATAAGATATGCTTTTGAAAATAAAAGCTGACATAACCTGCTTGTTTCCTTAGGTCTGACGGTAACTGCTGTAAAAGACTCAGGAGAATGGAATTTGGAGGCTGGGGCATTAGTGCTTGCAGATGCAGGCCTTTGCTGTATCGATGAGTTTAATAGCCTCAAAGAGCATGATAGAACCAGTATCCACGAAGCAATGGAGCAACAAACCATAAGTGTCGCTAAGGCTGGGTAAGTGTTAAATCTATTTGAATCGTTGAGATTAGTTAATACATGATTATGGAAAATGTGATCCTTATTGAACTGTAAGGTATGCTTGGTCCTCTCAGAGACACAGTTATCACCCTTCAAAACACATATTAATTTTCCCACGAAGGTGAGTGAGGGAAGTAAAAATTAGTTGTTGGAACAAAGAAAGGAAAACTAAAGTGTAAAATAAATGTAAGTTGATTTAGTTCATGAAGGGGACTTGTGAAGAGCTTTCAATTCAGGCTCCAGCCTATTATCTCATTCAATAATTGTGTGTCTGCTCTGGGTATATTATTATGTTAGGAATTTTGAAAGACTCAAAAAGACAAAACATAATGTCTGCTTTCAATGGTAGTCTCCTTATATGTTTTTCTTTCCCCTAATATATCTTACTAGAAGGTTGATCACAGCATATAGGAAAGTAAAAATAGTGTATATTAGCATAAGATGAAGTACCTGTTGTGACTTGAGGAGGCTCAGGGATTGAGGTATGTGGATCCTTGGCTATACATGACCAATTAGAGAGAAAAATAAGCAGGTTCAAATAGAAATCCAGGCCCTGAGGTGGTTATGGGAAACATATTTGGCTACAAAGGCTGACCCCGAAGCAGGCTGCCAGGTCAGCCAGGCAAAGGAGAGAGGCAGAACTGTCTTAGCCTTAATGCTACCATTTAGGTGTGAGGCCAGCTGAGCAGGCAGATATGGCTGCCAGCAGTCTTCAAACAGTAGTGGTTACTTGGGAGCCAGGCAGACACTGGTGTTATAGATTATGTGAGACCTATTTATAAACACTCGCAAAAGGGAAAGGGGGGCGGGGGAGGTAAAGCAGGCTATGGCCCAGAGGAAAAAGGTACAAGAACACTAGACAGAACCATTAGCAGATCTATTCATTTTACTCAGTATGGATTCATTCAGTATGTGAATACACTGAGCCCCTGTATGCCAGGCACTGGGCTAGACACTGAGAAGTACCAAGATGAATACAACACTGTCCTTGAAGTGTTTGCTATTTTGTTGGGGAAGATAGACACAAGAGCATCAAAGTGATAAGTGCATAATAAAAGTGTTATGAGAGAACATACTTTAAAGTAATTAATGCTTCGAAACTACTTGTCAGGGGAAAGCTGAGATAATAGTTTGCTAAGTGTCTTCAAGGCTACTTTCTCTTCTCATTATGCCTTCATTTAATTAGTACCTCTGCTAGTTGGTGGAATCTATGGTTTATTTTGATATACCTTTTCCAGATGAAATCAGGAACATTTTGAAAGATTCCTAAATAACGCTGGCATCAGGGAAAATTGGGACAAATGCTAAGAGTGTAATTTAGAAAGGGAGAACATTGGCAGTGCTATATGATAGGCTATGGAATAAATCTTTATAAGTGAAAATATTTTTATTAACCACTCCTATTGCCTTTACCCTCTGCAAGTGGGAATTAGTATGACTCTTCTGTGCTAGTCTAAGTTCCAGAAGTAATATTCTTGTAGATAAACAGTTTACAATGACACGCACTGACTGGACAGTCTTGTCATTACTGTAACTCTTCATGCACTGGAACAATGCTTTTCGCACTAATTTTGGTGAAGGGCTAGTTTTAATGCTTTTTTCAGTTCATCACACCAGTATTTTTATAAAATACAATGAAATTATTTTAAAAATGAAATAAAAAAGCAAAGACACAAAATATAAGCCTAAATTCTTCATCCACTTAGGATGGAGAAAACAGTAAGCACATGTTACTCCCATTCTAACAAGAACAATCCATCTAGCCAACAAAATCATGTCTTGAACTTTTCAGAGAGCTGAGTTTACAAGGAAATCAAGGAGACTTAATTCCAAAGTGTGACAAACCCCTCCAAGGAGAGATGAGGTACACAAACTGCCATCCTTGACACCTCATAAGTGGAAGAAGTGGCTTCCGTAGAAGCAAATAAGGAGAAATAACTAAAATTTATTTTAAATTTCTCACGCCCAAGTTCTAAGATTTCCCTTTCTTTGACCAGCAGTGTAAAGGCTTCTGTGCCCTAAAATACGCGTCTTTCACTGAGCCATCATCCTCAAGGACCACTTCAGGTTTCCTTTGAGATTTTTGATACCTTGCAATATCGTTTTCAGGATCTCATTTTTTGTTTTCTCTCTTTCATGTTTCTCAAAGTCTGATTGATTGTGAAGGACTTACTTGAATTCAATCTCCCTACAGATATTAGTGTGAACCACTGGATCAGAACATCTGGCTGGCCTCCAGGGCTGCAGGGATTCTCAGATTTTTTAAAAAGTGTCATTTCATATACACTGCACAAAGTTATAGAGTTCATTTTTAAAATGGGAACTACGCACTTAGTTATTCCATAGAAACTGTGTTTTGGGTAGAGGTTAAACTTTATCCATGTGGTGGGCGTATACCTGTAAGGGTATATCTTAAGCCTTACACCCACCATTCAGATATGCAGGAGGCTGGGAGGGAACCAGTCAATGTGATTTCTGCAGTGTAAAAACTTGTTATGGGTAGTCAGAATAGAAAAAATGCTAAAACACTAAGAGTGTTTAGCATGCCTAGAGTCTACTAAAATGTAATTTAATAGTTGTCGTTAACCAAAATATAGGTCTCACTGAATCAGTGCATGTTTGAGAAGACCAATAATTTTGTTGTTCTTTGCTTATGTTACTTAAATCTGGAACCATTTTCAAAATTTGGGATTTTTAAGACCTTACATTTGTCCTGGCTGCTTAATGAAATAGAAAAGGAAACCAAGAAGCAAATGCTGCACTATGAGTTTAAAAGGGGTTATTAATACTAGTATTTGAATTTACCTGTCTCTTTAAACTGTGCAGATCAGTTCCTGTGCCCGGGGAGTGGCAGCACAAGGCCTCATGGCGGTGTGGAGTCATTTGAGAGAGCTTTTTGTGATGATGATCTTTAAGACTAGACTGCTAACCTAAATAATGATTTGGGAAAGATAATGGTTCATTATATGCAAGGTTCTTTTCAAACTTAACTAGGATAGCATCTCATCAAGGACAGGATACAGTAGATTCTTAAATAATAGAGAATATCTCACTATTTCCTGAAGACACGTTAGGAGAAAGTTGGACATTGCAGTTCTATATTTGGTGCTACTAAATTATACTCACACTAGAGGTCGGTGCACCAAATTCGAGTGGGGTCCCTAGGCCTGGCCAGCGATCAGGGCTGATTGGGGCCAGGCCAATCAGAGCCAGGCCAGAGAGGAGGCAACAGTCGCCGGACCGGGCACAGAAAGAACGGACACCGGACACAGACGCCGCCATCATCGGCGCCCTGCCACCGCTCGGTTCCCTGCCTCCCCCTCTCCTCCTTCCCTTGCCACGTGGCAGATGGGCGGCAGGCCGATTGGGGCCTGCCGGCCACGGGGAGGGACGGGACATGGAAGGTTGGCCGCCGGCCCCAAGGAGGGAGCCAGCCCTCAGCTCCCCTGGGAAAGGGGCCACGTCTGCCACCACCTACCCCCATTCCCCATCCCAGCCTGGGGCCCAAAGGCCCTGGGCAGGGTTGGGAGGGGAGGCGACAGTCACTGGGCCAGGTGCAGAAGGAATGGATGCCGGATGCCAACACCACCATCGCCGGTGCTCTGCACTGTGCGGCTCCCGCCTCCCCGCCTCCTCCTTCCCTCACCGCCGCACCACCATTGCCGTGGGCTGATTGGGGTCTGTCGGCTGTGGGGAAGGAATGGGGATAGGAGGTTGGCCATCAGCTGCAAGGAGAGAGCCGGTCCCGCCCCCCGCCGACTGGTCATTCTGCTGTTTGGTCGATTTGCATATTACGCTTTTATTATATAGGATGCCTAGATAGGAAGTGCAGTCTGAAACAAGATGGCAGTTTATCGTCTCACTCAGTAAACCTGCCTGAGCACTTAGCAGTGTCATGCTCTCTGCTGGCCGCTGACACCACTGAGATGAAAAGGCAAGGCCTTTGTTCTCAAGGTGCTCACAACCTGTAGCGAGACAGACAAGAGAACATTTATCGTGCGCTGTGACTCTGACAGCCACAGAAGAACCACGGCACCAATCCCCACTCGCTGTGCTACAGTTTTCTAGTCCATACCCGGCCCACGGCTAGAATCGCTGAGGCCGGACCTGGGAATCTGTGTTATTGGAACCTACCTGGGTTCTCATTGAAGAGGCAGCTGAGGGACCACAACTCCGGATAAGGTTGCTCCAAAACCAGGCACCCTGTTGGCCTCTTCCTCCCAGGATCTTGTGAAGCTGCATCTCTGGTGGCATCTTTCACAAACTAGTCTCAGACTGAGAGGGGAGGCTGAGAGAGGAGGGAGCCACCTTTCTGCCCAACCCCTGAGAGGGCTCCAACCCCTAGGCCGGAAGGGGCTATGGAACATGAGAACACTTCCTTAGGGCCTCCAAGCATGCCACCAAGTTATGAAAACGTAAATTCAGATCAAGCACTATGAGGGTTTTCTGTTCTTTGCAGATGATATATATGAGCAGTGCTTTTGCCCTTTCCTCTTTCCTATTCCATTGCTTGTGAATCTGCTATTTCTACTCATTGAATCAGTCTAGACATGAATGGGAATTTATCAGCTTTATCAGCCCTGTTAGAGATAAAGGGAGGGTGTATGTCCCAGCAATATAGATTACAAAAAATCCTATATAATAAAGAGGTAATATGCAAATTGACCATCATGCCCTCACAAGATGGCTGCCTATGACCAGGCCAGCAGGGGTATTAGTGAGGGACGACCAAATGACTGAACAGCAGGCTGCGTGGGGCGACCAGGCCAGCAGAGGGAAGCAGTTAGGGGCAACCAGGCCAGCAGGGGGGTGCCATTGGGGGTGACCAGGCCGGCAGGGGGGGCAGTTGGGGGTGATTAGGCTGGCAGGGGGGGGTAGTGAGAGGCAACTAGGCTGGTGGGGGGGGCAGTTAGGGGTGACCAGGCCAGCAGAGAGGGGGCAGTTAGGGGTGACCAGGCAGGCAGGCAGGTGAGCAATTAGGAGACAGCAGTCCAGGATTGTGAGAGAAATGTCCCAGAATGGAGAGGGTGCAGGTTGGGCTGAGGGGACGCCCCCCATGCATGAATTTCGTGCATCAGGCCTCTAGTATACGTATAATGGATTGTGAGAATATCATTAATTTGTTTTCATTTTATATAGTTTTGTGGGTTTTTACCTCCATTTTTGGCATACTCCTCTTTAGGAGCGCAAATACCATTTATTTTGATTCTTTCCTCTGACTTTTTCTCATCACAGCTTTGAGACATAATTCACATACTAGATAAAATCCACTCTTTTAAAGCATACAATTTCTTGAATTATAGTATATTCATAGGGTGTAAAACTATCACCACTGTCTAACTCCTGAATGTTTTCATCACCCCAAAGAGAAACCTCATACCCTTTAGCTGTCAGTCCTCATCCCCTCCATTTCCTATGTCCTGTCTCCCCTAACCTACTTCCTGTCACTATGGATTTGCCTGTTCTGAACATTCCATATAAACGGAATCATACAAGATGTAACTTTTTGTGTCCGACAGCTTTTACTTGGCATAATATGTTTTTAAGGTTCATCCAGATTGTCACACCTGTCAGTAGTTTGGTTCTTTTTTATGGCCACTACCTTCCCACCGTGTGCTCACCTGGCCTTTCCGCAGTGCATGAGTGTGGACAGTGAGCTGTGTCTCCCTGCTTCTTTTTATGAGGACACAGATCCCATTATGGGGCTCCACCCTCATGACCTCATCTAAACCTAATACCTGTCTAAGGCCCCAACCCATATCATCACACTGGTAGTTAGGGCTTCCACATAATGAATTTTGGTGGGACACAAATATTCAGTCCATAACAGCCTCCGTTACTTTCTTTTTTAATTGTGGTTAAAAACGCGTAACATAAAATTTACCATCCTAATTATTTTTAAGTGTATAGTTCAGTAGTGTTAAGGATAGTCACATTGTTGGGCAACTGATCTTCAGAGCTTTTCCATCATGCAAAACTGAAACTCTATACCCATTAAACAACAACTTGCCATTTGCACCTTTCCCAGTGCCTGGCAACCACCATGTTACTTTCTGTTTCTGTGAATTGGATGGTTGCCTGACCTGACAGTAGCGTAGGTTCTTTTACCGTCACTCCATTGGCTACACTTAGTATTACAGCCCTACTGAACTGTAAAGGGGGATGGGAAATCTAATCCTGCTCTGTGCCCAGGGGAAAGGGAAACAAGGCTTGGTGAACACACAGCAGCTACCACCACAGCCCAGAGGTAAGTTTGGAAGTGACAGAATGTAGGTGAATAAAGCCGTGAATGAAGACAGGAATCACCTGTAAAGGATGTAATGAGACCGTCACAAAAGCAAGGGCACCTTCTGCAGGGCCTGCAGTGCTGACAGTAACGTGGACAGTATTTAGAAAGGCCACCACTATGTTGGTAGGAAAGTTAGCCTATGTAGATAAAAAAATGGGACAGTAGTTTTTTTGAGAAACGGGAATGTTTCCACTGCACATTAACCAGAAAAACAAACAAAACAGAAACACATTAGCATGATTAGTTTATAACTGTTGAAGCCGGTGAATATGAGATGACCCTGAATTTTAGAAATACTGAACTAAGTACAGGTTTATTTATTGTCACTTATTTAGTGCATGTTTATTGAGCATTTAATATGTGACAGACAATGTGAGGATTATAACAATAAGTAACAGTCCCTCAAGGAAGATCAAATTTAATAGGAAAAAAGTAAGGTAAGTAAATAAATGCCTAAAACATCAGGAAGTACTTACTATGCAGGAAGTACTTAGGATTAGACTGTGTCTTTGTATCTGTGTTTTCAAAAGCCTCATTCAGTTTTGAATGCAGTAATGTTTGTATCGCAGGTCTGCAAGCACCAGGCTTATACAGTATTCTGTCTTCCCTTCTTTCAAGTGAGCAGAGACCACTCTGTCCCTCTTGGCACTGTCCCCAGGCCCTTTCTGTGCTACAGGCAGCTGCCTGACTTATTACCCCACACGGTTTCCGCTTCCCCTGCCCACCCCTCTGCTTTCATCGCCGGCACTTCTGCTGCCTGCTCCTCAGGCAGCCATTTTGCTTCACATAATCCTTCCTTAGCCCCCTTCCTTAGGCTTACTCTTGTCTTTTTTTTTTTTTTTTTCAGTTACCTTAGAAATAATTCACCACCTTCTTTCTCTCTTTGCTAGTTCATTTCCTTCTAACACCACAAACTGCTTTAAAATCAGATACCTTACAGATATCCAGGAGTCTCCACAGAAGTTTCTCTTTGCTGATGCTAATGCTGATAACCCCCATCCGTTGCACATGTACTGTCTGCTTGCTGGGCGCTGTGTTGAGCTTCCTCATCTGCCAGCATTTCTACTGTAAACTAGCGGAGGCAGAGACCAGCTGTGTGCCTTTTTGAATTCTCAGTATCGCTCTTTGCACACAGGAAATGGCTTCTAAATATTTGTTGACCAGAGAGGAAGAACAATCAATTACTTTCACCTACATTGAAAATAGTTGTAAGGAATTATTTCATATGCAATTGTATTTTATTTTTATCTCATTGCCAGTATTGCAGCAGTACTCCTTTTTTATGATAAATGCCAATGGCCTCACTTCAACATGGATTACATGTGCTTTGGTGGGATTCATTAGGAACCACTTATTACATTGTTTTTAGGGCAATCTGGATTCTACCTTTACAAAACCATTTGGGCACATAATTTATTCTGGACTGTCTGTTCAGAATATTTCCTTTTCAGTAATTTTTCTTAAAAGGTGCTTTAGTTTTCAGTGAAAGTACCTTGTTTGTCTCTCTCTCCTTTAATGGGTGTCTTCTTATGCCACTTACCACACACTAGGATTCTCAAACTTTTTCAGTCTTCGGGCATGAGGTAACTGCTAGAGCCAACTGGAAATAGATCAGGGATTAACAAACGCGGCACATGTCGCTGATGCCATGTTCCATGACTGCTGAGAGGCAGACATGCCACTATAATTAAAAACAGTCATCAGCAACAGAGCAATTTATAGGGGGAAATGTTACACTTGTTATTGTCAACGAATATGCTCTATTACCTTGAGGACTTGCCCATCATTAGTAAGTTTAAAAACAATATCTAAGTCAGGCATACCCATACCTATCTTGCCACTGCTCCATTTAGGACAAGCATGTCAAACTCAAAGGCTAACATGGGCCAAATAAACAGGGTTTAAGTTTATGTGGGTCGCAAAAAAAACCCAAAAGCTTCCATTTTCATAGAAACGTAGGTTTATTTTGATAGAGACATGCTGAATACAAAGGGCTGACAAAAATGAGTAATTGTTAACATAAAATAATATAACATTTTAATAAAAATTAATATTTTTTCTTGAATATTAACTTACCAGACACTGAATAACTGCACAAATTAATAAGTGTAATGCACATAAACTGATTTTTCTTGTTCTTTGAAAGCACAATATTTCCTGTTGCGCACACCAAACAAGTCAGTCCAAGACTAATGATGTGGCCATCAGCTGCTAAAATATTCGCTGCCAGTATTAGTGGAGAGAAATGGTGCGCCTGTGCAAAAGGCGCGTAAGGGAAATGAATGCAACACGGTTATAGTAATCAGTCATTAGCGAACGTTGTAGCTCATTATAATAATTATGTTAAAGGATATTGTAAAAATTAAGTAATGAAATTTTTATTAAAATGTTTCTTACATACCGTTATATTGGCTGGGCTGCAAAAATATTTGTTGTGGGCTGCATGTGGCCTGCGGGCTGCGAGTTTGACATGCTTGGTTTAGGACCTCGTGCCTCTTCCTAGACCATTGTCCTTGTCTCCTCGCTGTGTCCATCCATGGTCCTCGCCCTCTAACCCACCCACCACTCCCGGGCCCCTTTCCTTCGCTGTTACTCCTCAAAAACTCGATGCTAAACAGCCTTTATTTTTCCTCATTTCCCCTGGTGCTTTCCTCCCTGTCTTCATCCCTACCTCCCTCTCTCTATTTCTATTTTTTGTTTCTTTCACTTTTAGAAAAATCAAAACAAAGTGACACACAAAGTTTTTGCTTCAACTAACTCACAATTCTACAAAATTTCTCTCACCCTCCACCTTCACCCTCTCCATGAATATATATATTCTCCACTTAAAAAGTCCACATCATGAAGGGCCCTGTTCAAAAGCTACTTGGTAATGTTCTGCAGATCATCACTTCCATCCACATAGATGAATAGATATCACCTTTATTTCTCCTGGGACCGCTATACTTCTAGAACTTACCGTATTCTTCTTTGTCTTACCATTATAGCTAGTAGATTGCAAGCTTCTTAAGACAGTGTCCAGGTTTGGTTTATTTTGTATGACTCTTAGCCTCCAGCAGAGGGTGTGCTCACAGTAGTGTTATAAAAAATGTTTATGAGCACTTATTTCTCTACAAGATAGGCTAGTGTAAATATACTGTGTTGAACTTGGTGTTTGTGATACATCCTTATATCATTCCACATTCTCTTTCACATGAGTTTCTCTAGATTTTCAAGATGCAAGAGCAGCCCTTTTCATTAACAAGTTTAATCTTGCTTTTTATTTGAAGCTCAACAGTCAGTGAATTGTACCCTCTCTTTTGGTAGCCTCGTGTGCAAGCTGAACACAAGGACCACCATCCTGGCAGCAACTAACCCGAAAGGCCAGTACGACCCCCATGAGTCCGTGTCTGTGAACATCGCCCTTGGCAGCCCACTCTTAAGTCGATTTGACTTGATCCTGGTTTTGCTTGATACCAAGAATGAAGACTGGGATCGTATAATTTCCTCTTTTATCTTAGAAAACAAAGGTATGTGCAGACAAACAAATTGTTGACAAAGGAAAAATGTGGACACAGCCAAATGAAATTCTCTTTGAAGAAAATTAAATAAATACCCAAGGTACCCTACTAATGGGCAACAGGGAGATGCTTAGACTGAAAGCAGTGAGTGGACCAGTTAGTGAGCCAGAATAATGAGCAGGAGGTGAAGGGCCCTTCTCTGTCTGCCACTGATGAGATTATGGTTGTGAATATGTTTTTATGATGAAAGGGGAGAAATCTTATGATATATAATTATTACTTCTTGCATGCAAAGAAAACTGGGTTGAATTATGAAACAGAAATCTAAATAAAGGCTTCTCTTTCAATTAAATTTGATTTACTCAAGTATTACTTAACTAGAGGCCCGGTGCATGAATTTGTGCACTGGTGGAGTCCCTCAGGGTAGCCTGCGGAGATCGGGCCCCAGCTCGGGGCCCCAGCCTCAAGTCCCAGCTTGTGCCCCCAGCCCCGCAACCCTGCCTGGCACTCCGCCTTGGCCTGTCACTGACCCCTCACCTGCTCCACCATCCCGCCTACAGTGCCATCGATCAGGGCTGGGCCCCTTGCCTGGCTTCCTCAGCGCCTGGGAGTCAAGCTGTGGCTCCACCACCTGCCCAACTCCCTCAGCCGCTGGTCGCCATCTGCGGGGCTATAGATTGGGGCCAGGCCCCCCACCCAGCTCCCTCCGCACCTGGGAGCCAGACAGCATCCCTGACCCCCGCCGCCACTGCTGGTTGCTGTCTGTGGGGTGATCAGCAGGGTGATCAGGCCCCCTCTTGCATCCGCCTTGACCTGGCGCCGCCCGCTCATCTGCTCCACCATCCTGCTGCAGTCCCGCTCTCATCGGGGCCCATCGGGGCCGGCAGCGCCTCCACTGCCTGCTGTCAGTGCTGTGTTGCCGATGTCCACCATGTTCGGCGCCACCCCCTGGTGGTCAGCACACATCATAGTGAGCGGTCGAACTCCCCGTCGAACAACCGCCTGAGGGGACAGTTTGCATATTGGGCTTTTATTATGTAGGATACTATAGGGTAGAACAGAATTATTCAGAATTGACCCCTTTATTAATCTTAGATCCTAAGACTGTTTGTTCTAGAACTACTAGTATATGCTGTGCAGAAACAGGTCTAGATTTCAATGGCCACAAAACCTAAAGCTAATCTTTTTAAAAAAGTATAAGACCTTGGCTGGTGTGGCTCAGTTGCTTTTATCCCATACACCAAAAGGTGGTGGGTTCGATTTCTGTTCAGGGCACATACCTAGGCTGCAGATTCAATCCCTGATCGGGGTGTGTGCAGGAGGCAACCAATCAGTGTTTCTCATATTGATGTTTCTCTCTCTCTCTCTCCCCCTTCCTCTCTCTAAAAATTAAAAAAAAAAAATATTGTCATATTTGAGGGGATGATTGGGAAGGCCAGCATGCCCTCAGCTAGAAACTTTAAAAAATAAAGAGTATAAGAACTTTATCAAAGCCCTTAAAATGAGAAATTTGCCTGTTCTTAGAAATTACTGACCAACACCTAATATGTACAGGTTACCCAAGCAAATCAGAGAAGCTGTGGAGCATGGAAAAGATGAAAACCTACTTCAGCCTCATTAGGAACCTTCAGCCCACGCTGTCTGACGTGGGCAATCAGGTTCTCCTCCGGTACTACCAGATGCAGAGGCAGAGTGACTCCCGGAACGCTGCCCGGACAACCATCCGCCTGTTGGAGAGCTTGATACGATTAGCAGAAGGTTTATTTCATTCAGCAAATGAATTTTTTATTGGGCACCCATTATGTACAAGGAATGGGGGTTGACACCATGAGCTCAAAGATGAATAATCCCTACTCTAAGGTGCTCACAGGTGCTTATTAAAGTAAAGGCTCTGAGCTATGAAACCTCCACTCTTCCAGGACATTTATGGGTGTTGAGTGAAATATAGTGTCATTAAGAAAGAGGAATCTTTTGTGATAGCTCAGGCTTTCTGATAGCTCCTATAACTTAAGATGTCATTCAGTTAGGAGGCCTTACTTACTGAGGTTTTATTTCTCAGGGGCAGTCTGTTAGCATTTTGGGTGAGATACTGCCTTGTTTGGAATTGTTTCCTATGTGGCACCCACCACTAACATAATGACACCAAATGAATAATGCCAGGCCCTAGCCCATCCCTGAGGCATGAGAGACATGCAGACCTGCAGCTACCATGCATCTCGAGATGTTTTCTTTTAACATTGGCTTTTACATTTAGCCTTTGTGTTAATAAATCAAAAAAATGAACATGAACTGACTGTACCATGTGATAACTTAATGTATGCTTAATAAAAAGTTCTATAAAATGGATGCACTTTACTTCTTTAAAGATTTTTAGCTAATATTAGAGCAAGAAATACATAAATTTTATGCTCATGGGTTTGGTAGTTTTGAAAAGCTCACAGATAAAGAAAATTGCCAGAGATGAGAAATGAGTTTAATTTTGTGTGTTTCTATAATAGACTAGAAAATGAGGATTAAAAGTTGTGGAATATTAAACATATGCTTAGGTAGCCCCTTTCTTTGTTTGAGCCCAGAGTGCTTTTCATATAAATAGACAGAGCTGTGTAGAAGGATGTGGCCCTTTATTATAGGAACAGCCTTAAAGCGAGTTGAACTTAGACTTTTGTGCTTGTTCTGTGAAAAATTAATTTGTTATCAGTAGCTCATTCATAACATACAAGTTTTTGGAGGAGGATCAGGTAGAGTACTACATTTATCACCGCAAATATTTATTTTAAGCATTTCTGTCTTTATGATTTAAAATGCCCCTCATTTTCTCAGCTCATGCTCGCCTGATGTTTCGTGACACAGTGACTCTGGAAGACGCTATTACCGTGGTGTCAGTCATGGAGTCCTCAATGCAGGTGAGGACATTGGGTGCTAATATCTGAACTGTAATTACAAGCATCAAGTAAAAGACAGTTTGTAGCATATCAGGAGTTATTATTTAAATGATTATATTCTGGACCTGATCATTTCTGGAAATATATCCAAAGGAAACCATTTAAAAGAAGGAAAAATATTGTCATGGAAACATTCTCTGCCTCGGTATAATTGCTTTTCCCATCGGTGTAGAGTGGTGGGTCTCAATCCATCTTCTCCTTGACATACCTGAGTGATAGTCATGGTCTTACTAGTGAGAGCGTGGCTTCGCAGTGCAATGCTTGCCAGCAAGAACGGGGAAGAAGATTATTGAAATTGGAAAATGCCCAGGTGATTCTCATTTCAAGGTGGGAGTGTGGAGGGCTGGGCTTAGCCATCTGGGACCAGTGGTGTCTAGTGTGGACTTCTCTGCAGGCTGGCTGGTGACTCCCTGGTGTTCTCCATTCCTCACCCTCAGGGAGGCGCACTGCTGGGAGGCGTGAACGCACTCCACACTTCCTTTCCTGAAAACCCTCTGGAGCAGTACCAGAGGCAGTGTGAACTTATTCTGGAAAAACTGGAGCTGCACGACCTCCTGAGTGAAGAGCTAAGAAGACTTGAAAGGTAAGAAAAGAAAACAAAGAAAGGCATGTAATGAGAAATCTTTATTTGGCATTTAGTGAAACAAAGGAAATATACATTAAGTGGGAAGTCTGTCTGTGCTATTGTAGGGGATTGTTTTAGTTATCTATTGCTTATAATCAGCTACCCCAAAACTCAGTCGCTTAAAAAAAGACATCACCCCCATTATAGTGCTCACTTTCCTAGGAGACAGAAATTCAGGGGTCTCACAGGGATGGCTCATCTCTAATCAATGTAGTATCAGCTGGAATTACTCACACACCTGCATTTAACTGGGAGCTCAGCTGGTTTGGGATCATCCAAGATGCTTCCGTCACATGTGTGATGTCTTCACTGGGTGGCATAAATGGCTGGGGCTGGCTGGGCTCGCTCTGCTGTAGGGTAGTCGGGGTTCTGCCATGGTAGCTTAGGACTCCAGTATAGCAGAGCCTGAGCTGCCAGGCCTCCTACAGGCTGGGCCAGGACTAGAGCAGAATCATTTCTGCCACGTGTAGAGCAAGTCACAAGGTCACCCCACAGGCAAAGTGAAAGGAAGTAGACACCACTGGGTGATGGGAGGTGTGGCACAGACATATGGGAACGGAGGAATGATGGCTGCCATCTTTAGAGACCACCTTCCAAAGCTACATCTTCTTGACTTGCTGGTTTGGTGAGCCTCATGGAGAACGCTGACTGGTTGGTTGCTATATGTGTGTTGTAAACTATATATAAATTTACTCTGTGCAGTAAAATGGATAGCACTGGGTCTCAATTACATGAGAAGCAGTAAAGTAAGCTACCTACAGTTCACACCCAATATGCACAGTTACTGCTGGTGAGTGGGCTCTATCATGTTTGCTTTCACCATTTTTCCTCTTCTCTTTCATTCACTCCCTGTACAAACCAGAGCAACAAGGCGCTGGGACTGCTGTTAAGAAAGAGGAAGTTAGATTCCAGGAGCCATCTATCCCAGGCCAAACCCAAACACAAAATACCTACTTGGCCTTCCCATCTTTCCTCACCAGGAGAGGACATGTGCAAGGGAGTTTATATAAAGAGTCTCTGTGTTTATTAATATTTTAATTTTATTATTGTTTCTAAAGCTCTCTTCCAAACATAATAAATATTTGATATTAGTCCTGTGTAACCCTGGTGAAAGAAATTCATGGTAGAAGACTGAGACGCAGAATGGTTTTAGGCCAGCCTAAGCTGGTATGCTGGGCAAGTTAGAAATAGAGATAACTATACTCACCTCCACCTGGTTCCTCAGCAGCAGTTTTCCTTTCCTGCATGCCCAAATCCATGACCTTTAACAATTTATTTAGCTAATAGACTAAAAAATCTTCAGTGAGGATGATGTATTTTATTTTAAAGAGGAAGATCATCCTACTGGTTTTGGAATATCCAAACAACTCAGGAATGACAACAGCAATGTTTCAAAACTCACCTTTCTAAGGACTTGTTAAAATGTGGACGTATGGGAAGGAACGTGCATCACCTGAAGAATTGTTGCCTGGAATTTAATGTTGCATGTCCCTATATAGATGGCTTCTAAAAAGCTAGGCTTTGAGTCTGTGCCTGTGAAGCAGGAGCGAAGAATGGCGAGTGTATCCATTTGAGTATCTACATGATCAGTTGAGTGGCTGGATAACTGGCCTGAATCTGGTTATTGGTGTTGCTCTCAAAGCTGGGGTCTGGGAATGGGTGCGTGTGGAAGTGGAACGGCTGCAGAAGGAGAATGTGGGGGCCCCGCTGGGATTGCTGACTGTATTAAGTAAAACCTTGAGCATCCTTTTTGTGGCTTTCTCTCCTATATGTTTCTTCCCTTCATCCAACAGAATTCTCTTTTAATTTATAAAGCTCAGCACAGCCTTCCTGGGGAAGTGTGGGGCTGGCTTTGTCCTACTAATGCACCAGGTGCCAGCCTGCGGTAAACTTGCACTTTGTATAAAATCAATCCCCTGTCTTTGGTCTCCTGGTTTTTTAATGACCCAGAGCATGGTGTGAAGATCAAAGCGATTCCTTTGGTTCTTTTATGGTTTGATGTCGCAGATCCTTTTCAGGCCTGCCCTGGGCCTGCCTTGGCTTTTGGAGACACTGCTCGTTGTGACGGACCATAAATGGATCGTTTTGACTACCAAAAACATGTTGGATTCGGGAAGGGAAGGGACGCAAGGCTCAGAATCAGAGTTATGTGATAGAAAGTAGCAATTGGACTTAACCAAGTTCAGAATGATTCTCCTGCAAGGAAAAAAAAGGGGGGGGGGGGGGGAGGAGAGTAGGTGATGATCTGAAAGATAGTATTTGGCCTTAAAATGTTCTTTTCTTCTGGTTTCTCTTTGTAATGTAGAGGCCTGTTCAGTATTGATCCTCAAAGCAACAAAACCAGGTGCGCCACAGATGAAAGTATATTACCTCTAGAACACAATCTAAAGCTAATCTTAACAGTGGGAAAACCCCAAGTAGCATACGGTGTATCCCCTTAGGAAAGAGTTCTCTATTCCTTAAGGAGATCACATATCAATCATAAAACTATTTGTATTTTTACCACACTTTTCTCTGGAAAATGCTTTTAGTGACATGCTGCCTTAAATGGTAGCCATTCTACCTACCTCCAATCCGAGTGCAAAGATGCTGTCTTCTAGGAAGTTATAGTAAAACAGCAGACTTTTTATGTAGGGGAGAATTTAATTTTCAAAGTTAGAATTAGACTAAAATAGCGGGCTAAATTATTATTCTACTCCTGAGAATTTCCTGTCTTTTAGGGCATTGTTATGGAGCTTTAATAATTACTAGTATCCCTGACCTCAACTTGCTGATGAAAGTATACTAGATAATAGTAACTTTGAAAGCTGCTTGTTTTTTTATGGTTTTTTTTTCCCCAAAAAAATATTTTTGTTGATTTCATAGAGGAAGGAAGAAGGGGAGAGAGATAGAAACATTAATGATTAGAGAGAGAGATAATCATTGATTGGCTGCCTCCTGCACACCCTCTACTAGGGCTCAAGCCCACAACCTGGGCATGTGCCCTGACTGGGAATCGAACCATGACCTCCTAGTTCATAGGTCAACACTCAGCCACTGAGCCACACCAACCGGGTAGAGCTACTTTCTTGATCAGCAATAAGCTACTGTGCAAATAGCTAGCAGTCTGTATTGTAGTTACACATATAACACGAGAGATAAGACAGCATTTTTATATTGACCTTCAAACTATCTTAAATTAATTAAGTGGACTTTCAGAGAGAAGGGAAATGTAGGCAAACTCAGCACTTCATTTATTTTTATTTTACTTCAATTTAAGGTTAAATTAGAATGATTATCAGATCACTTAATCTCTATTCTGATGAAAACAGATAATTCCCTGTTGCTGCTTTTAGAGACTGTATTTGGTATTAACCTGGAATTATGTTGGATTTATCCCTTTAGATGGCATCTCAGACACTAAAGAAATGAAAAGGGTAAAGCAAATTTCCTTCCCTTCAATACATGCTTTCCTTATTTCTGCTACAGGTTACAGGATCAGAGTGTGTCCCCATCCCAGCCAAGGACAGTGGAGGCAGAGACTACTCCAGGGTCCTCGGCACGTGACCCAGGGGGAGAACCCCGATTCAGAACGTCAACACAGCAGGAAGTGAATCGTGGTCTCCATTCCTCTCCTACCGGAGGCAGTCCCAGGGGAAGCCCACCTCTCGACCCCCCACCCCACCTGGGGCCTGCTAGGTCAGCATGTAGAAAAGATTCAGCTCAGCACGACAGCAGAGATTCCGGTTTGGATTGGTTTGACTCCCTGACAACTCATCAGATTGAACCGAAAAACACTGTTTCTGTGTCTCCTGGTCCCAAAACAACTGCGGGGAAAGTGGCTTTGAAAAACTCCAACAGCACATCTCAGGATGAGGAAGAGAGTGAGCCAGACCAAAGGAGCAAACTGGAAACTGGACTGCTTCCAGCACCAGGAGAGACAGGAGCTCCATTGAGGCCAGAGAGAGTTGAGGGTAAAAAGGAAAAAAAGGCAGCAGTAGTTTCTGAAACAGCGAGAACTGCTGATGAACCAGACTCGGTGCTGATTCATCATGTCCCCAGGAAGCTGCACAGGCTGCGCAAGGAGAGGGCCCAGGAGCTGTACAGCAGTCCTGCCAGGGCGCCTTCACAGCCCACAAGCCCTCCTCATCCTCCCTCCATCCCCGTACGTGGCCCGGAAAGAAAGAGGCAGAATTCCCTCCCTCGGGGGAAAGAGCCTGAACCTGAAAGTGTTGAGAGTTCAGGTGCCCCTGTGGCCAAACTAGCAAAATTTACTTTCAAACAGAAGTCAAAGCTGATCCACTCCCCTGAGGACCACGGCCATGCGTCTCCTGGCAGAACTGACATAGCAGTTCGAAGTCTGAAAATTTCCCAGTGTGGATCAAGCGGAGAAGCAGCTCTGTCGGTGAAGGGTCCAGAAAAGTTGACCTCTGCCTCAGGAAATGGAGGCTCAGATCTGCTGCAGGGGAGGGCAACGGGGGAGTCACAGCAGTCATCAGGGAAAGACGGAGCAAGAGCGGAGAGGGCACGTGGCCCCGGAAAGAGAGAGATTCAGCCTGAATTTGAGCTTGGGAACGAGACTGGGCATTTGCATCTCACTGGTGAGAGAGACAAAAAGGAAGGGCTTTCGTGCAGTAATAAAAGCAGCAAGGTTCATGCTTGCACATTAGCCAAGTTGGCCAACTTCTCCTTTACTTCCTCCCCTGAATCCAAATCAGCATCCCTGCCTCCTTCTGAGAGTAAGAACTCGGGTGAGAGAGGCCCAAGCCCGCCTCCCACGACCACAGCTACAATGCTTGGCAGGAAAAGGAAAACTTTTCAGTTGGAGGGGTCCCCTGAGAAACTCAGTCTTTCCAAAAAGTCTCTCTTTACTTTACCAGAACTAGAAGATGAGGCATTAGATTTTGATTGGGATGAAGAAATGAGAAAAAAGCCGTAATCATGAAAAGCTTGCTGGTCAAATTTCATCTTTCCCAACTCGACACAGCACCTTTGGGATACCTTCATGGTATTTATATATGGACAGACTATTGGCCATGTCGAGTGCCATTCTAAATACCAGCTCCCAGTCACATTTTGTAATTTCAGGTTTATCTTCATGATTCATCAAGTTGTTTAATCATTATAGGTTTATGTGATACCAGCCCTTGGATCAAATTAATTGACATTGTGCATAATTTTGCAGAATGGAATACTTGCATTCCCAATGATGTTTGTTTGTTTTGCTTTTAAGGGGTGGGTCTTCCCAGGATTCCTTCTTTCATTCACTCAGGAACAAATGTCAGGATAGTAGCACTCATAGAGCTAACAAGATAGATGAACTCTTCTATTTTTTCCTTTCTTTTTTTAAACCCCATGATGTGCCAAGTGTGGTGAATATTTATTATGATTTGACAAAATTGTACGATTTTTCTAATACTGTTTTTGTGTTTATTATGTGTAAGATTAAAGGTGACTACTGCTTTTCTTTCTTTGAGAGGCATCTCACAGTTCCATGGTATTTCTAAAGATCTGGCAACTGGTCAAATAGTAGCTTTCTGAAGTAGTGGCCTTTGAGTTTTTCTTTCTTCCTTCAGCCAGTATTTTGTGCTTCAGATTATTTTTATCATTTGGGGACTTCCCTTCAACACAACTTCAGTTTGTCGTTGGAAGGAAAGAGAGTACGCAGTTGTCTCAATCATATATCACGGCATCTACCCAAATAGTTGATATGGAAACATGATTCCTACTATTGTGACTCATTTGTCTTTAAAACCAAACAAATGTGACTCTATTTGGTAGTAATAGACAACCCAAGCTGTGTCTTTCTTATGTCCTTTAAAATCACTTTCTTTGGATTCTAGCAGAGACTCTTAGGAATTTACAATTGCAGAATTTATCTTCTGAAATATGAATTTGTAAAAAAAAATAGATTCTTTCATTGTCTGAGGGATTTTTAGATATGAAGAATACTCAAAAGACATACGTAAGCAGTGATTTAAAATTTTTTACTGCGCATTCTCTTAAACCTATTCTAAAACATCAAGACTATGGTTTTGAACATTTCTTTATTATTTCTGTGCTTAATAACCTCATAGTTAGTATGAGTCTTAGTGCAATATATTCCTAACCTTTCAGTATTAATACTTCCCTGCGTTTTAGTATTTTTACTAGAACTTAAGGGAAAAAGAAAGGGTTTGGGTTACTGACTAGTTGATTCTTGGTCTGGACTTGTTCTGATTGTGTAGACAAGGGTAATTCAGTTAAACCTGAGCCACAGTGTGGGGCTGACTGTTTTGTTTTGCTTTATTTATGGTAAACTTTTTAAATACCTTTATTAAAAATTTTTGTCTTTGAAACGTGGTGTCTTTTGCAGTAATGGTGTATTAAGCTTTACATAGATGATAACACCTAACCTCTTGGCTTATCGTTGAGGGTATTTGATCTGTTCTTTTTTGTCATTTAAAATGGTTGTATTCCTGCCCGGCCAGTGCTGCTCACTGGTTGAGTGTTGACCTATGAACCAGGAGGTCATGGTTCGATTCCCAGTGAGGGCACATACTTTGGTTGTGGGCTCGCTCCCCAGTGGGGGGTGTACAGGAGACAGCCAATCAATGTTTCTCTCTCATCAATGATGTTTCTATGTCTCTCCCCCTCTCCCTTATTCTTTGAAATCAATAGAATTATATTTACACAAAAAAAGGAAAGAAAGAAAGAAAATGATGTATTCTTTATCAATAATCTTGATTCTAGAGCTTTTTACTTTTACTCAGCATACATCCTATTATTTGTGCTAATGAAGCCACCCTATTTTTTATTTTAGTAATTTCTGATAGGATCATTTGGCCAAGTTACAGTTCCATGTGTTTGTTCTTCACTGCTTACCCAGATAAAAATAACTATATATGTAAATATTATAAATAGACATAATTATTAGAAGTAATAAAATATTCAGTGTGAACACTCCCCTATTTGCTAAAAAATTAAACTTGTATCACAGCCTGCTTTTGTGTTATGACTACCTTGCTGTGCTTGTATTTGATGCTCAAAGTCTCACAACTGGGTCAATAGGAAGTCCTTTATGCTGACACCAGTGTTCTTTCATGACTAACATTGCTAAGAGCATCCCTGCTATCTGAAAATAGCAGCATGTCCTAGACCCAGTTCTTCTCTGCCTCGAATCATAGAATCAAGGCACTGTATTTCCTTTAGAGTCTAATGGTGTTAGAGGCCAACTGTGTGACTTCACAACTAAGACTTTCTCTTACATGGTGTTTAGCAGTGTACCAACATAGCACATAGGCATCTCAGGGGAAATATGTACAGTCTCAGAAATCAGATAAAGGAAAGTGTGAAAATAACCTTTAATTCTGAATCAACATATCCGAATATTTTTATTTCAGGCCAGTGGACTCCTTGAAAACATTTGAATAATGTAAAATTATTTAAGCACAATAAAAGCTGTACCTAATTTTCTTTGTGAAAGAATGAAACCAGATATTTAATTCTGTTACAACTATGTAAAAGAATTGAGTTTTCCTACACTGTAAAAGATATACTCTTCAGTGTGTATGTGATATTCTATAATTTATAACAGGGATTTCATTGTAATTTTTAGTATTTCTTTAAAATATAGACAAAACAAGCATATTATTTTGGTATCTTTAACTCCGGCTGAATTCAACCAAACTTTAAACTTTTTTTGAAGGAATACCAAAACTTTAATAATAGAGATCTATTCTTAGTTGACAAATTTCTATTCCAACAAACCTACGTATTTTTTATGTGTATATTGGTTTCTGTGCCTTTCCCAAATGCTAAACCTGCCTAGCTGGTGGAATTACTGGAAAACCAATCCTAGAAAAAACCTTTAGAGCTCACTTTTAGCCAATGCACAACATTTGGGAGTTCAGACCAACCTACCCTGAAGTCTAGGTCAGGAGGGACTACCCGGAAACCAGGTTAATCTTTCAGATGCAGCTTATCCGACAACCTAATTCCAAATTTAGCAAGCTCATAATGTGGCATGCTAGGCCAGTGCATATTCCTCGGTATTCAGAACAACCTACCTTTGTGTCTGCTTTCCATATTTTGAACATTCAACAAAAACTGAAAAAAGGCTCCTGGCTCATAGTAATATTCACTCCAATCAGGGTTTTGCTTTTTTGTGTCCCATCTTGCAGGTGGCATAGTACCCAGGTGTATGAGGAGCCATTACCCACTGTCTCCTTCGCTGCCACTCAGAGTTCATGCAGGAAACACATCCCCTGTCACATGGGAAGCTGCCCCCTATGATGCCCTCTTCTGTTGTTCTTATAGCAGTTCCACTGTCTTCCCCTCTTCAAGGCTTAAAAATATGCCTAAAGGTAATATTTGTAAAAGAGAACTTAACAGTAATGTTACATTAGGCTCAAACTGATGGTCTATGTATGTGAACACTCCAGTGCACGCCAGGAAGGGAAATGGGATATTCACACTGGGCCGGGCCTCACCGAGAAGTAGGGTGTCAATTATGTTTGAGCACAGACGGTTTTCAGGCCGCTCTTCACGTTGGGTTGGAAGCTTAAACCTTGGCTGAGTCGGACCACCAGAAAAGCATTGGGAGCAGAGCATATTTTTGTGGGACCAACTTGGTTTCATTTAGGATTTCCACAACAACCCAAGCCACTGTTCATGTTTGTTGCTTAATATTTCCAACCTAACTTTTCCAGTGCAATGAGACCGGGTAGCAGAACACAATTAGGAATCAGGCAAGTTCGGTTCTAGAACCCAATGATCACTGCCTGCAGCGTGACCTCGCTGTCTTCAGTGACCTTGTCCATAGCAGCAGAGGATCAGGCATTTCTGAGTCAGGTATTCTTTTCTTTTTAGACTTAACGATATTCTTCCTCATTCTTCTCATTAAAGTTGACATCTGAAAAAAAACATGCATATGAATCTGTACTCTGAGTGGTAACTTCAAATGTTAATTTTTTGGTAGGATGTAAAAACAATTGTAAGAAAAAATATTGTGTAGAGAAAGGAAAAGAACAACCCTACAATACTAGTGTGGTGCAGGCATTTTTAGATAGCAGTGCTTTCCTAACATCAATCAATAGCAAATATTAGGGGTGTGAGTGTGTGTGTGTGTGTGTGTGTGTGTGTGTGTTTGCATGTTACCTGTGTGCATGGGCCTGAATCAGAAAGGTGTGTGAAGCTTTCTTCAGTAGACCACCTGCCTTGTGATCACAGATAAATTGAATATAACTAAACACAAGGCAGCAGAACAACTGGGCAAACAGCTGGTTCAGGCTCCAGGGTCACATGGTGAGCCCTGCAGGCACTCCTGCCCTCTTTGAGCCAGGATCCCTGAGTCAGGTATTCTTGAGTTACAAAAAAGGAAACCTCGCAAGCTAGCTGACATAAAAGTGGGTTTCCCCTAAGGATGCATCATGGAGTCTCAGGGCGGGAAACAGTGTCTAACCAGGCTACCTGACTCTGGAACTGGGAGTTCTCTCAGCCTCTCCAGGGCCTCAAGGTCCCTCGTCACTGCTCCTCTGGGCAAGTTACTCCCACTTGCTGCCCTTCTCCAGGGCCCTGCTTTAGTGCTCCTTAAGGCTTCTCCGCTCCAGGTACCGTGTGACTTCCGATCTGGTTTGGGGTCTGGCTCCGGCTGTGCCTTTGACCATCCAGATAATGCACCTGTTTTCATCTTACTGATTCAGGCTCTGTGTTCCTTGGTTCAGGAGGTGTGGGGAAGGGACATGGGGCAGGGGGGGGGGGGGGGGGTGGCGCATGCGCAAGTGGCCACCTGGTACAAACAGCAGCTAGAGCTTCCAAAAGTATGAGGTGGGAGGCAACCATTGGCCAGTCTATCACACTTCTGTCTTCACACGTTTTTGTTGTTACAGGTTCTAAAAACTCTATAAACTTTATTGTGTTTATCAGTTACTGAGGAGAGAGCTTGCTTCTAAAGGTACTTGGGTCATCTTTCCCAAGGAAGCCATGTAAATTCCTGACCCGACAGCAACCAGCTGGTTTTCAGCATTGCTAGGCCATTTTGGCAGCGTTGAAGGGGACATCTGTAACACGAAACAATAAAGATTTTTTTAAAAATGCAACTTACGCCGAAACCGGTTTGGCTCAGTGGATAGAGCGTCGGCCTGCGGACTCAAGGGTCCCGGGTTCGATTCTGGTCAAGGGCATGTACCTTGGTTGCGGGCACATCCCCAGTGGGGGGTGTGCAGGAGGCAGCTGATCGATGTTTCTCTCTCATCGATGTTTCTAACTCTCTATCCCTCTCTCTTCCTCTCTGTAAAAAATCAATAAAATATATTTTAAAAAAATGCAACTTACGTTCCAGGCCACAGAGGGAGCTGTTTGCTATCTCACCTGGTTTCAGGCTTCTATTTTCCTAAGCATGAGTTGCTCATCATAACTACATCACGCCTGTTAGAAACCCTTAGATGGGAGTATGTGAGGATATTCTTCTGAAATACACTTTAGGAATAATCTCTGCAGTTAAGATGCATTTTAACATTTTCCAGATCTTCAACTTTAAACCTTCCAACAAAGCAGGGACTAGATAGAACCTTGAGGAGAGGGAAATACGTAGGTGTCACAGGCCCACTTTAATCCTTTTTAGAATTACAGGGGGCCCAGAATCACTTTAAGTTGACAAGTAATGTAATGTTGATCCTTAGTGATAGTATTTGTCCATTGCTGCGAGAGTAAACTGCTTTTTAAAGAGGAGGATCCAAAGCTACCTGGAGGGACCGAACAGACCTTTGACCTGCTGCCCTGAGGGGACTCAAGGTGAATGGGGGATGACACTGTTGCCTGGGGCATACAAGTCCCTGGAAAGACTCCCGTTTGTAGACCTTCGGGAAAAACAAAGCATCTTATAACATACCATCCCTGAATGGGAAGGTACGTGGCAGGCGCTGCCCAGTCGTTTTTCTTGCCAATATCATTATGTGTTGAAGGTTACAAAAGCAATAGAATTTTTAATTTCACTAATAATTAGATATGTAGATATTACAATACTTTTCTCCAAAAATGCTAAAATAAACTGAGGCTCAACATTTCTTAGCAACTTTTATTAGTACTACTTAGTTTTCAAAACATAATGCATGGCAACATTTGATCAGAAGGGCTAAAGTTTTTCAAGGTAACACAGCTAACAAATGGATTCTGAGTGCGAAGTCAGGGCCACGTCAGCTATCTCAGCACGGCTCCCCAAAGAAGTGTGACTGTGTCCGGGCAAGGCCAAAGCCAGGGGGTCTCGCTCATCTCCAAGGCAGCCATCATGTGCTTTCAGAAAGAAGAGTGGGGGCAGCCCTCCCTGATGGTCACCAAGCTCGGCAGCAGTGCCAGGTTGAGAGCAGGTCCCTCTCCTCTACAAGCAGCTGCTCCCCTGGACCGTGGATGCCCTGGCACCTAAGAGACTGCAGTCACATCACCGGGCGGCTGTGCCGAGCCAGGCCTGGCGGGGCCATCCGCCTGGTGCTGGGCTCCAGGCCCCGTCCACGTAGACCCCTGGGCATGCGGCCCCGCAGGATGACAGGGGGTGGCCCTGCCACAGTTTCCTTTCATCTCTCAAGGAGCACTTTCCCTCATTGAAAAGTGTTCCGCCACTGGACCCCGGATCACCCTCCCAAAGGGTTTTCTGTCGCTTCGTTTCCTGCGCTCCCTCGCCTGGAACAATGACTGCTCTGACAAGGGAGCAGTGGGCTCTGGAAAGGGAATCTAGGTCAGCCGGGCGTTCCGCGGCGCTCACCACTAGGGGGCGTGAGGCGTCTCTGGTAGAGGACCTGGGAGGCCAGAGTACAAATTGACACACACAAGCTGGAGGCTCGCCTGCGTTCAGCTCCCCTGCTGAAGACATTTCTTCCAGGGCCGGTCAGGCACCTCCCGAAGACACGGTCCCGCGGAGGAGGGGCAGGAGGACGGGTGAGGGCGCCTCAGGAGGCCAGGCATTGGATCACAATAAGCACGGCTCCATCTTCTGAAGGCTTTGGAATTGAACCCACAGAGCTGGCTGCAGCAGCGCTCTGAACCCCTCGGAGCCCTGAGATCAGAGACCACTTTACAGAAGCATATACCGATAATGAGGCGATTTTTTTTTAGGAATTGGGGAGCTGGCAGTCCGATTCCAAAGCTGCAAGGCCCTCAGAGATTTTGATTAAAAGCTTCAAAAAAAATTGCATCTCGCACAATCACTGGCTTGCATTATTTTAAAAAAAATATAACTTGACATGTAACATTGCGTAAATTTAAGGTGTACAACTTGCTGAATTGATTATATCTATACATTGAAACATGATTACCTTTTTTCACACCTATTTTCAGGCCCAACTTTCTGATCTTCCCACTGGTTCAGTGAGCTACTCAATTCCTTTTAGCCAAATCCTGGTGGACACAGGAGTGAAACCCATGAAGATTGACCCCTGACCCTCGGCACACAAGTGAGTTCAGGGCAGTGGGTCCTGGAGGCGAGACGGGAGACTTTCGGAGCATCTACTGTGCTGCCGTGAGATTCAGTAATGAACACACAGACTCCTGACAACAAGGGGCTTACTCTACTAGGAAAGAGAGAGAGAGAGAGAGAGAGAGAGAGAGAGAGAGAGAGAGAGAGAGAGAGAGAGAGAGAGATACATTAACACCATGGTCGGCAAACTGCGGCTCGTGAGCCACATGCAGCTCTTTGGCCCCTTGAGTGTGGCCCTTCCACAAAATACCACGGCCTGGGCGAGTCTATTTTGAAGAAGTGGCGTTAGAAGAAGTTTAAGTTTAAAAAATTTGGCTCTCAAAAGAAATTTCAATCGTACTGTTGATATTTGGCTCTGTTGACTAATGAGTTTGCCGACCACTGCGTTAACAGACAATGGGATAGCCATGCCATGAAAGCAGTGCTAGAGGTGTGCGCAGGGAGTGCTGGATGCACCAAGGTCAGGAGGAATCCAGTCCTGATGAGGTGAGGTGGGTGCTGATCTAAGAAGGCAGTGTTTGTGCCAAGTCTTAAAAGAAGAATAAAGCTAAGTCAGACAAAGACAGAGGAGCTGGAGGGAAAGGAGACCTTCCTTGTGCAAGAGCAAAGGCCCAAGGAGGGATTCAGCATGGCGCCCGTGAAATTAAGCAGCTTGGTGTTGCTAGGACCACCGTGTTCCTGGGGAAGAGAAGCAAGGTGCCGTGGTCTGGGGAAGAGAGGTGTGCACTGAGTATAGGACTTACTCCTGTACTTACAGAGTTAACAGCTGGCAATAGCAGCTTAGGAGAATGGGCGATGGTGTGGACCAAGGATAAGGAAGAAGATTTGGGGGGCAGAGGGCCCAGGAGACCATGATATTTTGGTGGAACTCACCCATGTGGGGTGACTTCCTCCAGAAATACTTAGGTGCCAATGTACATATGGCAGTAAAGAGAGCATTGGTTCAGGGTTAGGGCTTCGTTGTGAAGACAAAGGCAGGCATCTGAGTTTGCGGCCTCTGATCTTGGTCCGGGTTTGCTCAGATGGAACTAGGCATACAATTTAAACCTGCTTTTGGCTAGATGGGGGAGAGTGTATAGAACTGGGGTGAGGAGGGTGGCAGGGTCTAGTCTTGGCTGAAATCTGCCGCATATGCCCCAAATTCATTTCATGCCCTAATGCAAGGGTCATTAAATATTGTGAGTATAATAGAAAATTGTGAATATACAGACATTTCAAAAGTAACCATTGCATTTCACTATAACATTGAGATCAAGATGGTTCTTTATATAATATTATTATACTAGAGGCCCAATGCACAGATTTGTGCACTGGTGGGGGGTGTGGCCTGCGGGGATCAGGGGCTCCTGCATTGAGTGTCTGCCCCCTAGTGGTCAGTACGCATCATAGCAACTGGTCAACCAGTCGTTCTGATCATTCCACTGATCAACCACTGGGCTTTTATATATATAGATTGATACTGCATTAATTTACTCTATGTGGAAAATGTATAAGCACTCTAACATTTTAAGGAAAAAGCTTGAAATAGTTATAGCAAACACTTATAAAGGTCTTCCTATGTATAAAACATTTATTTATTCTTAATGAAAGCCCCCTGAGGAGGACATCATTGCTAACCTGTTTTATAGATGAAGGAACTACGGGGCAGAGACTTTAAATGATTTGCCCAAGATCACACAAGTGGCAGGTGGAGGAGCTGAGGTCTGAACCCAGGTAGTCTGGCTCGGAGGTGGTGCCCTTATCCACGCTCTCCGGCCTCTCCTTGGAAACATCACCTCTTCCTCCTGTTGGGGCTGAATTTTGTCCTCTCAAGCTTCGCATGTTGGAAGTCCTAACTCCTAGCACCTCAGAATGTGGCTGTATTTGGAGAAACGTTTTTTTAAAGAGGTGATTACATTTAAATGAGCCTGTTAGGTGTCCCCTAATCCAGTCTGACGGGTGTTCCGATAAGAAGAGGAAATATGGACACAGGCACTTACAGAGGGAAGATGATGTGAAGACACAGGGAGAAGACGGCCGTGGGCAAGCCCAGGGGAGAGGCCTACGGAGACAGCAACCCTGCCCACACCTTCATCTCCAACTTCCGGCCTCTAGGACCGTGAGAAAATAAACTCCCGCTGTTAAGCCACTCAGGTGGTAGTACTTTGTTGCAGCAGCCCTAGTGAACTAATGCCCTCATAAACCATCCGTTAAGAAGGGAGAAGCAAAAAAGAAGTGCCTGTTTTAAGAGAATTCCCCTTCTCATTAAAACGCAAAATATGTGCATTTCATTAGGTAACGGAAGCTTAATTGAATCATGGCTTAAGAGAATTAACCTGAAATCGGTTCTGTAATGGGAATAAAGTAAAGCAGGAACAGTCTCCATTTGTACTGAAGTCATATCATAGACAGGAAAGCGCAGCTTAATTAAGGCCAAAGTGTTTTTGCTCATCAGCTGTCATCCACTCCAGCGGGCCTACCCAGGGATGTCAGAAACCACTAGAGAGCATGGATTTATTGATGGAAGGATGAGGTCGGCTGAGCATTAAGTGCACTGTGTTTCCTCCGAGGGGGGCAGTATTTTCATTAATAATGAATTCTGTCTTCCCTCATGTCCTCTGAGTCTCCCACGGACACGGGAATGATTGGCGTGAAACCTGAGGCCTTCCAGTACCTACAGGTAATGGAGAGATTCTTAGGACGTGGGAGAGCGTATTCTAGGGGCGGAATCATTCCAAGCGAACTTGTTTTTTCTCTGACGAATTTCAACCCACGTGCATCTGGTCCGATTACCTGCAAGGTGGTGCTGGTTCTGCAGGCTTCCTTGCGTTTAGGACCCCAGAAGTACCCCTGGCCTGAGGCCCTCAGGAGGCCTGTTTTCTGACCATTTAAAAGAAATAAAATAGAGAGTGTTTCAGGCACAGACCTGCATCATTTTAAGACTGAAAAGCTTTGTTTGTAGATTTGAAAACAACTCAAACTTTGACCAGGTTATTCCATTTTCAGTTCCTGTTCCATGCTTTTTTAGAGCCATGTGTTTCATGTTTAAAAAGTTTCCTATCAGGCAATCTAATTAAATGTTTTCTTTTTACAGAAAGCATTATCACATTTATCTCTATATCGGAAAACCTGGATTCTCCTTTTACCGACTTATTTCTTACTAGAGACCTGGTGGACGAAATTCATGCAAGAGTAGGCCTTCCTTCCCCTGGCTGCCAGCACCGGCTTCCCTCTGGCACTCAGGACCCGGGTTTTGCTCTGGTCGCCTACAGGCACCCAGGACCCAGGCTCCCCTCCACCTCGGCTTCATCCGGAAGGACATCCAGAATCATGTCCAGAATGATGTCTGGTCTAATTAGCATATTACGCTTTTATTATTATAGATTAGCCTGTAAGGGCACCAACATTCTGTGTAGACTGATATAGGCCCGACACGATGGACACCCCTAGAAAACTCCATCTTGGGTCAGGAAGATGGTCAAGAACATTTTTTTTCTCAAGGGCACTCACCTTTGAAAGTAAGATCAATTGAAAGTAAGACCTGCATGAAAAGGATACTTGAGTCAGAGTTAGAGGGGAAGGAATTTTATAATTCTTAGAGATAATATACAGTGGGTGGCACTCAATCTAACTTTGGATAAATTAATGGGAAGACAAGGAGAGAAAAGGGTGGGGAAAAGAGGCAAAACAGAGGAGACAGATAGAAAGAGACAAATAAAAAAGAGAAGTGATGCAGAGACAAAAGCAGAGACAGATGTGCCCAGGTCCAGAAAAATATAGGCAGAAATACATATACATATACATATACAGGTTCATATTGGCATCATAATAACCCAACTTTCATGACATTCCACACCTCATCTTTAAATACTATTGCTTTAAAAGCTGTGCCATATTTTTCACTCCAAAATCAAAACACCCAAATTAAAAACATAAACAAGAGCCCAGCCAGTGTGACTCAGTGGTTGAGTGTCTACCCATGAACCAGGAGGTCATGGCTCAATTCCCGGTCAGGGCACATGCCTGGGGTGGGGGCTCGATCCCCAGTGTGGGGCGTGCAGGAGGCAGCTGATCCATGATTCTCTCTCATCACTGATGTTTCTATCTCTCTATCTCCCTTCCTCTCTGAAATCAATAAAAAACAAAAACAACCACCACCACAACAAAAATAAGTAAGAAATAAACCTTGTTTCACAAGCCAAAATAAAATAATGTTGAAGGCTGAATCTGACTGGGCTGGGATTTCTCACTTCTCCTTTTTCCACATGTGAATGCATATCTCTCCCCTCTCCCCCACCAACACACACACGATGCTTTAGGATAATGAGAGAATATACTGTTTTGCCAATGAAACCATGGTGCGCTCGGCTTCCGGTTAGAGTGAGGAGACTTGCAGTGATGGCGATTTACATCAGCCCAAAAACACTGGCCCACAGCTCCCTGGACGGACAGGGCTGCAAACTGGCCGGTTTGAATGGATGTAGAAGTGCCCAGAGGCTGTGGGTAAGCAAATTCAGAACAGCACTCATTCTTGGTTTTCTCTTCTTCCCTGTAGGAGCCTGCCTGGGGTGCACCCCCCTGCAGTCTTGTCCTTGTTCTCTGTACCCAGCACTCCCTCACCAGTGAGTTCCCGAGGCCAGGCCTACCAGGACTCTACTGAATGGGCAGAGCTGGGCTGAGAAGAAACATCCAGGGAGGGAGGAAGGGGATCCTCACATTTCTTGCCTTTGCTGGGCCTTCTTGATGAGCCTCAGTGCCTTGACCAATCCAGTTAGTCCCACGTACGAATATGTTTCATGCTCTACCGTTTGGAACCATCTCCCTGTTCCTCTTCTGTTCTCTGGCCTAATCTCTGCCTCTCCAAAAGACTTCTTGCCTGTATAATTTTTGCCTACTCAACTCTGATGACCGTTCAAACAAACAGTAAGCTATTGGGCCCTGATCTATTTTAGCGTGTGTATGCATACCCTTGGCTTTATCCTGAAGGCAGCTATGAACAAAGATTCTGCTAGGGCCCTAGCCTATTTGGCTCAGTGGATAGAGCGTCTGCCTGCGGACTAAAAGGTCCCAGGTTCGATTCCAGTCAAGGGCACATGCCTGGGTTGCAGGCTCAATCCCCAGTCGGCAGGGGGGGGGGGGGGGGAGGTGCAGGGGGCAGCCGATCAATGATTCTCTCTCATCATTGATGTTTCTACCAGTCTTTCCCTCTCCCTTCCTCTCTAAAATCAATAAAAATATATTTTGGGGGAAAAAAAGATTCTGCTGGGAAAACACTCCAGTATTGCAATTGGTGGTAGGGGTGAATTTGTAAACACGCATTTGTTTTCAAATATTCCATGCTCCAAGGCAGTGATGGGCAACCTTTTGAGCTTGGTGTGTCAAACTTCATCAAAAAACTGAGCATAACTCGGGTAGTGTGTCACTTTGAGGAAAAAATATTATTTCGCAAATGTTTCATCCTCGGCATGTGGCTGCCTCAGCGGCCACATGTCATCAGAAATGGCTACGCGTGTCAGTGCTGATGCGTGTGTCATAGGTTCGCCATCACTGCTCCAAGGCATCCCCAGGGCTGAGAGGGTCAGTGAATTCTGGGAAACCAGAGGAGCTTGGAAATGTATGGGTTAGCGGCCCAGTCTGTGGAAGTTCTGCCGCCTGGTCACGGACCACAGGGAATTCAGAGCCAGTGCATTTGTGCAGCAGGTGCCAGGAGACTGAGGGTGAAAGTGAGTTGTGGATTTTCCTATCTTTTCATTCAGCTTTGTTTCTCATGCTCCTCTCTTTCCAAGAACCATCCCCATGCCTTTCCTTTAAAGCTAACACTACAAGGAATCGAAGTCTCATTTCCTGGAAATTCAGGGCTGGATGGCAGCCATCCCTCAAACGAGCCCCCGTGGAGAAGACTTGGAGACGTGAGCTCCCAACTCCGGTTTCCGGTGGATGCATATTACGCCCCGCGGACTGGGCGATGAGGTCATGGGTTCCTTTCTCATTGCTGTCTAGGGTCAGTTCAACTTACTCTTCCTGTCATTGTTGTCTCAGATCATGCATGGCTCAGTCCTTCTTAGCCCATTTCCTCACACACGGGTTTCTAATCAGCTGTGAAAAAAAACCACCATTAATATCTCTACATTCAAGAAGAGATGCTAATGGGAAAGTGCTGAGGGATTGCTATGAATTGGCAATAATAGGGGTCAAATAAAATAGGGCAGCAAACCAGGAAATGGGGTTGTGGTAGTCATTTGAGGAAGGTAAGCAGACCAGCCATCATCCCCACTAAAATGTTTCTGGTCTTTCTCTGAAACTTCCTTCGCACAACTGAGGGGGCATGGGCTGTGGTGGGAGGAATATGAGTTTTGCTACCGGATGGATACAGGTAGGACTCCTCCTCTACCACTAGGCTCTGTGATACTGGACACGTTTCTTAACCCTTCTCAGCCTCAGGTCAGGGATAATCCCAAACTCTCAAAACCCTGTTGCAAAATCAGAGATGCTGTATTAAGGATTGGTTGGTACATATAGGCACTCATTACATGGTGGAACTATTATTAATAACAATAACTAAATGTGTGCCCAGTAATGCACTGCCCCCCCCCCCCACACACACACACATACAAGGGAGATAATCTTTTCTTTCATTCCATGCAAATTCTTCCTGTTTGCCCAGAACTCAGTGTCCTTCAGCTGCCCCTTGGTGCCAGCCGAGAGGAGGCTCTCAAATCTGGATTTCAGCACAGACACAGGGCTTAGCTGGGCTGGTGCAACGGGGATGCCTGGGAGTCCTGCTTCGCCTGGTGCCAGGACAGCTGTGTGGGCCTGGCCAAGCTTGAGACCTCCTCACCTGCCAGTGCCCATCCTCCCGAGCCCACCCTCCAGGGGGCTGGAGCTGAGCTTGACTAACAGGCGGAGTGGAGGTCTCAAGCTTGTCCTCTGTCTCCTGTGGAATCTGTCAGCAAGAGCTGCCTGAGAGTAGACAATGGAGCTCTCTGTACGGCCGCACAACAGGAGGATGAAAGTGCTGACCTTGCAAGGATCGCATTGAGGATCTACAGTCGCCTTGGGACATCCCAACCATCACTCAATAGATGAGTCTTACCTTTTCCCAGAGCTTAAATTACCTTTCAAATACCTAACCGGACGGTGAGCATATATTTATTAGAAGGAAAGCTAGCTTCTTTCTCCATTCCCATAAATCTGTGTGTGTGTGTGTGTGTGTGTGTGTGTGTGTGTGTGTGTGTTTTACTTTGCATTTTCTGCATAGATTTTGCAATGCTGGGAGCAGGAAATTGCTATAAGCTTTATGTCCTCTGCATAAGGTGACCATGCATTAGGACAGCGATTTCAAATATTCTGTTTTCGTTTCGGGACTCAACACAGTGCATTTTTGTAAGTTAGTAGTATTGTTTATCATCAGTTTGATTTCCTGAACCTTTAAAAGTTAATACTCTGGCTGTAGGTTTCGGGCTCATTTACATGATCGAATAATGCTTAATAAAGCTCAGAAACCAGTTAGGTGTCTTCCTAGCCTGTGTAATCCCATCAGACTGAGGAATTACAAACGTGGGTTTGTCAACCTTCTTAAAGATGCACGTGGACTCCCCAAAGCCCAGCAACCATGGGCAGTTGCGTTTGCCCGCCCGAGCCACACCCACAGCTCCGGTGTGTTATGTGTTAACCTCCAGGTGGTCAGTCTGCAGCTGAAGAGCTGACGAGGCTGTCAGACTCAGCCCGTTCTGCTCAGGTTAGTGTAACTACACAAAGGCTAGGCCCTGCCCGAGCCAGCTTGATTCTGACGTGTGCTTTGGATTAGGGGGTAGGACCAACCACAAGAGTTTGAATTGCATGATCGTGTTTCGGCTGTGAAAGAAAGGAAGAAGTTTTTTTTATTTTGGCATATACATCTGGGAGAAAAATTAAGATGAGATGGACCTGTGTCTCAATCCTGGAGACCAGGGGACCAGGGCAGATGCTTGGAGGCATGAAGACCATACATGCAGAGACGTCAGCTTCCCCCAGGACACCAGCGGCCATGGAGGAGGGGGTTGCCTTCCTGTGACTCTGAGCAGCCAGCATCACATTGAGGATTAGACTTCATGGCTGCAAGAGAAGTGACATCTAGGACTCTTAGAAAGGAATTGGTGAGTGGGGAAGAAGCTTAAGTCCTTTGTGGATAGCTTATAAAAATCGCTGGTTGCGTTTTCTGGGAAGCAGATGCTGAGATGGAGTTTATTGTGCTGGACATTGCGTAAGAACTGTCCTGTGGAGAGAAGGGGAAGAGAGCAGCATGGGGTCGAGAGAGGAATTGAGCTGTGATGTATAGGCTGCTGACAGCCTCGCGGGCCCTGCAGGGAGCGCTGGAGTGATAACAGCCCATCAGAGTTGTTCTCTGTCTCACCTGTGACTAGCCTGGTACTCCTGCCTCCATCAGGGAGTGCCCACCCTCCCTACTCCTGAGAGCAAAGCATTGGCAGAGGTGGCTCTGCAGCTGGGCGACTCCTAAAGGGGCTGATGCTCAGCAACAAGTCCCTTTTTGAAGGGAGATGTGTGCAGTGCATCTTCATGTCTCTCTCTCTCTCTCTCTCTCTCTCTCTCTCTCTCTCTCTCTCTCACACACACACACACACACTCATACACATGCATGCACGCACAATATACTTTTAAACAAAAATGAAATCACATCACCTATGCTCTTATGACACTGACTTTTTAACTTAGCAACATAACATAAACATTTCCCCCATGCAACGAAATATAGATCACACTCATTTTAAATTACTGCAGACATTCTATGAAGTAGATGTACAATACTTATCAAATCCCTGTTGGTGGGCATTTGAGAACTTTTCTATTTTTTGCCTTTACAAATAGTTCAGTCATGTACATCCTATCATCCGATATATTTTCACACGTAATTATTACCAATTAAAGTAGTTTCCTAAAATGAAATTGCTGGGCCATCAGGTGTGCATATTTATATTTTGAAGTATAGTGCCAAATTTCCCCCCCAGAAAGCTGTACCAATTTACCCGAGGACAATCAATGTCAGTGTTTCTAATTTTTGCTAATCTGATAGGTGAAAAGTAGCTCAGTGTTTTCCCAATAACATTTATTAATTAGTAGCCAGGTTCAATGCTATTGCATATGTTGATAGATTATATTTCTTCACTTATTATTATTTTTTGTGTGTGAATTATCTGTACCCATTTTCACCCATTTTTCTCTTGTTGTAAGTGTCTGTTACATTAAGGATAGTAAACCTGTTTGGTATATATAATATAATGTTATTTCCTAATATATTACCCCTTCCTTCCTTCCTTCCTTCCTTTCTTCCTTCCTTCCTTCCTTCCTTCCTTCCTTCCTTCCTTCCTTCCTTCCTTCCTTCCTTCCTTTCTTCTCTCTCTCTCTCTTCCTCTTTCTTTCTTTCTTTTTAAAAAAAATATATTTTATTGATTTTTTACAGAGAGGAAGGGAGAGGGAGGGAGAGATAGTTAGAAACATCGATGAGAGAGAAACATCAATCAGCTGCCTCCTGCACACCCCCTACTGGGGATGTGCCCGCAACCAAGGTACATGCCCTTGACCAGAATAGAACCTGGGACCTTTGAGTCTGCAGGCCAATGCTCTATCCACTGAGCCAAACTGGTTTCTTTCTTTCTAACCAAATCCATTTATCATCTCTTTTAGAGCTTCTGGTTTGGGTGTTATTCTTAATACGTTTCTCTCTACCCAACTCTACAGAGATATCCTCCTGAACTTCTTCTGGTACTTTTATAAATCCTCACACTTTCAAGTTTTCTATCCATGAGTAACATAAAAACTAAAAAAAAAAAAAAAAAAAAAAGACATTCCCACTCCTAATCTCATCTAATTCCCCAACCACATGAAATTACCTCTTACTGGAAAAGTTACAAAGAAAACACAGTTTTTACATTTCAAAATGATTGCTTTGATGCAGGGGCTTGAAGTCTCCCCTCCTTCAGAGAAGCCCCTGAGTGGTCAGAACTCTCCGTTTTGGGTCCCTGGGAGCCCTGCCGTGCCCTGCAGTAGGAGGCTGAGCCAGGAGGCCATGTCCTTCCAGCCCCTAAGGCTCACCTCCGGCCACTCACCTGGGCACCAGCTATGAACAATATAAAGTGAACAAAGAAGAGTTGAAAGCAACAGCACCGGTCCTAGGCATTCCTCCTGCTCAACCCCAGCCCACATTCCCCTTTCCTCGAACTCAGTACAAGGTGCAGGCTCCCTGGCTCTGTACCTGGTTTTATAGGGGCCCCCACTCTGCCTCCCCTCCAGTTGTTTTTTAAAACGCTAGTAAGGTATAATTTGCATCCCACAAAATTCACCTACTTAAAATGTACGTTGCCGTGATTTTTAGCGAATGTACCAAGTTGTGCAACAATCACCACAATCTGGTTTAGAACGTTTTTATTCTTCATGTCCATTTACAGTTAACTCCCATGCTCACCCTCAGCCCCGGGCAACCACTAATCGACTTTCTGTCTTTTTAGAGTGGCCTTTTTTGGACATATCAGATAAATGGAACCATATACCCCTCCAGTTTGGCATGGCCTCTTATCGCTGATGAAAAATTCCAGATGCAACCTCAGTTCTGCAGAAACTGACCAGCCAGACACAGGTCCCAATAGCTCGTAAATGACAGAGCTCTGACTCAGATCCAAGTCTTGTGATTCCACATTCTTTCCACTCCCTCCGGCTTTCCTGATCTGGACACATTTTCACTGTTGAATGGAAAATTTAGTGATGACCATGGTCGAAAAGCCTCAAAGATCACTGGCCTTTTGGGTCCAGACACTGAATTCATGACTCATCTCAGCCAGCAGAGGGGGCCACAAAGATTAATTTGAGTTCACTTTTGCTTGTCACTGTTGAGCATCTTAAAGAAAAAGAATGTGAATGGTAACCCAAGGATATTCTGGGTAGATTTTTCCTCACAAAACTGTTCTTCTCTGGATAACTGCAAATAGTGATAGAGAATAAAAGCTAGACACGATTTTTGGTGCACCTTGAAAGTTTCTTTTCAGGCTACTCAGACCAGGATATTTTTAAAAATATAATAAAAAAGGAAAATACAGACTTGATTTTAAGAAGCTGATGAAGAGTTCTTAAGTTATGATGCTTCAGCATGACAGATATCATAATATCAAGGTGATTTGCTAACCACTTGCATTTTTACATAATAAATCTATCCTTTGAGAGAGAAGGGAAATGGAAACATGTCTCTTAAATTATCCGAATCCAGTATCTGTGTAGCTAGTATTCACTGGATAATAATTCAAAAGGACAACTGAATTTATCTTTGGAGAAATAATTTTACTGTGATACCTCCCCACCTATCTGGACTAAAAATGGCTAACTTCAGTTGCAGCGTTAACTTTAAGAGGAGCTCAGCATCATAGTCTCCAGGTCCAGAGGGCGTATTTCCCTTGGCCACCCCCAGCTTAAAGCCTCCCAACCCCCTCCATCCTGGATGCTAGATGGATGTTACTCAGTAGCCAGGACGGGAGGTCCCGGGAGCTTCTTCAGGGGAACCCAGTGGTGAATTGTCCTGAGCATCACACCTGCCCGCTGTCAAAGTCACTGGAGCCATATGTCCGCTGGTCCCGGGTCCCTGTTCTTGCCATGATTCCCAGAATCCTGGTGGCAGCCGTGGAACCAGCACTAGACCAGGCAGAAGACATGGGCTATAGGACCAGCTCTTCCTGTTCTTAGCCAGGTGTCACTACCTTCTCTGTATCGCACTTTAAAATCTGAAAATGGCAATAATAATATTTGCCTTAACCACCCTTTACCTCACAGGGCTGTGTCAAGGAACAGATGGGAAGAAGAGAGTGTTGGACAAGCACAAAGTATAATTCTGACAGCACCGTGCCTACGGGAGGCAGAGAGAGGAGGGTGCCCAGGCAAAGAACAAAGACAGACACAGAAGAAAGTCTTACTGTCAGCAGCACAAACCTTCCCGCCATCAGACAGAGGTGAGCAAAGACATCTTCCCCGTCTTTCTTCTAACCAGCCTCCTGGGGGAAACAGAAAATACCCCACTCTAGCTTCACGAGATGATTTTGCTAACATCATTCAAGCATCAGAACCACAAAAATATATTTATGCTTTCCCAGGAGGATTAGCTTGCTTTTAAAATAGAAAACATAATCTAAAATATAAAGCTCCTCTGAGCTCCTCTCTGTCTGCCATGGGATGCTGCCTGATTCACAAATCTTTAAATGCAGCCCATTAGATCTCCAGATTGACTCAGTTGAATTTTTTTAACACCTCTTAAATAAAATGCAATCTTTAAACGAGCCACAATATATACTTCTTAAAAAGCACGCGTAGAAAAACGCTAATGAAGATATTCGTGGTAAGAATGATGTGTCTTTGACTTGGATTCATGAAGTCTCATCCTTTGTGCTTTATTTACGTCTGAGGCACAGACTCTCACTGGCCCCTGCCCAGGACTCTGCTTCTTCGGGAAGCACATGGATCTCATTGTGACGGAAATGCTGACACTTAAAGGCTTCTAGGCGCCCTTCCCCCGAGGCGTTTCGCTAATGTGTACCAGAACATTTTTTTTTTTTCTTAAGAGAAAAAGAGAGAAAGAAATGCTTTGCAAAGCAAAGGGTCTGCCTTGGGGCACTTCTAGCACAACTGTCTCCTGTTAATGGCAACCTCGTTGAGAGGACAGGAAATGACGTTGTTGTGCCTGGTGCCTTCCAGGGTAGCAGCTACCATTCGTGGGAACACTTGCCATGTGCCAGGCACTGGGCTGCGTTCTTCCTGTGGGTAATCGCGTTGGTTCAGCACATAAGGTAGGAATCCTTTTTGTGAATATTATACATATTGAGGAACTGGAGCCTTAAAGACTTTAAGCAACTAGCCCAGATTCACACAGCCAATAAGGGGTGGAGCCAGAATTTGAACCCTCAGGGCATCTGACTCCAGGGGCCTGCGTGAATTAAAGAGCACTGATTAATTCATGCCAACTCTCTATGAGACATGGATGTTTACTGACACCAACAGGTGAGAAAACTGGAATTTTGAGTAGTGACTCGCCTGGCACAGGTTGCAGCTATTAAGTGATTGAGCAGAGAATCGGGCCTGGTTCTGACTGGAGCCTCAAGCCCTTGTTCTTTCCATTAAACTAGAGGTCTGTAAGCTGCTCCCATTCCCCTGAGGCCACTTAAAAAGAAAAAAAAAAAGAAGGGAAATTGAACTGACAAACAGCAAGAGAAGGTTAGTGGCGGTTTATCACTCCCACCAGCCTTTTACCTCTGGGAAGGGCCCAGGGCCTGATAGAGCTTTGCATGAATTCTCCGCCTCTTGCGCAGTCTCCTGGATGGCACCGACACAAATGAGATAATCAAGGCTCCCTTACTGAAGGGGGTGGAAATAATATGAATTGTACACTTTGCTTTTGTGCTGTCTGGCACTAATAGGACTGGCCAACCAGCAGATGCTGGGATGCAGATGAAAGAACAGAGAACATGTGGTCATACATTGACAAGTGTTGTATGGAATCCTTAAGGGTCTTAGGCATTTGTTTTTTTCCTCTCAGGAAAAGAAAAAAGCAACTTCAATAATCAGGAATGTTTCTTTACAGTCCTTGAAGTTCTTGCAGACTTCAAGTTATAACTCAGGCTTCTTTCCAAACCAAAATGTGATGTAAAATTTGGCCTGAGGGGGGAAAAAATAATCTATTCCTGAAAATCTATAAACTTAATTTTTATCCTCAAATGTTCATTTTTATCCATGGACTGTTAGGAGAACATACTGGTTATAATCACCTGAAAATGAACATTACTCTCAGTCAGGGAGCTGGTCAACTAGTAATTACGAAAAATCTCTATTCAGTAAGTTTGAAAATACTCAATGGTGATACTTTTTTAAAGGAGCAACTACTTTGACAAATGTAAACAATCAATGCTAATTTATCTGTTTTTTTAATTATCTTTATTTTCAGGAAAAGAATTTCAATTTAATTTTTAAATTGAAATAGACACTTAACAGTACATTAGTTTCAAGTGTACAACATGATTGGGTATGTGTATACATACAGTCCCTGACTTACAATAGTTCAACATATGATGGTTCAGTGTACGCTGGTGTGACACATTCAATAGAAACTGTACTTTGAATTTTGCATTTTGATCCTTTCCGGGGCTAACAATACGAGGGACCATTCTCTCTGGTGATACCAGGTGAGGGCAGGCATCATGAGGGTGAACAGCCGACACTCTACAGTGTATTCCTTGTGTTGGATAATTTTGCCCAACTGCAGGCTGATAATATGTGTCCTGAGCACGTTTAAGGCCGGCTAGGCTAAGCTGTGATGTTTAGGTGAGGTGTATTAAATGCGTTTCCGGCAGGATATTTCATTTACTATGAGTTTATTGGGACCTAACCCCATGCCAAGTCCAGGAGCGTCTGCCTCTTGTGAGGGTAAATCCAGTTAACCTCCATCACCACACACAGTTACAAGTGTTCCCCTGGAGATTAGAACTTCATAAATGTGTTCTCTGAGCAACATTCAAAGCTTACAGTACAGTGGCTTTTGTTTCGGACTGAGATTTAAAGGCCAGGAAGAGGATGTTGAAGAAGCGAGTTGACTGCCAAACTGGATTGGAAAAGATAGTCCTAGAACAGGGACCTGCAGATCAGGATGCTCAGCTTCCTTCTCTTTCTTTCTCTGTTTGCCAAGGGCAGAACAAGACAGATGGGGTAGTGAAAACTTAGAACTCCGGAGGGCAACCAGAGCTTCCCTGTGAAGGAGCACGGGCAGACAAGAGCTGAAAGCGTGTCCTTATCAGGAGCTGCATGTAAGGAAATGCTGTCCTCTCCCCGCCGGTCACCTAAGCCCGGTTTCCGATCGCCTTCTCCTGAAAGTTTCCGCTGCCTCATTCAGAGAGCAGTCCGCTCCGGCCAGGGGAAAATGAAGACAGCTACACGTGGGTCAGAGAGCTGCCTGGCCTATTTGTTTCTGTGGGGATTCTTTTGTTTTCCTGTTTACCTTCGCCTTTTCCTGCCCCTCCCTTTCTTTTAGACGCTCCAGATTGTGTCCTTGAAGCTGATGGCTCAGGCAACACCCAGGATGTTGTCTCCATCTCATTCTTTCTCCGTGACGTGTCTGCTCTATGTGACTTTGCTGGTCACTGTTTTATGCTACAGATGCAGGTAGAACCCCCAGGCATCTGCCAGGAAGCTTTTTCCCAAATGGGAAAAGGGCCTCTGGTGTTCTTAGACTCGCCTCTAGAGAGAATACCAGAGGTCAGTGGTCAGGTTCAAGGCCAGGAGGTCAGATTGTTGGAATAGAAAAGGTGGGAACACTGAGTGGGGAGTTGGAAATAACAGGCATCTCAGACCACACACGCAGCGGGATAGGTCGGCACCCCCAGTGAAGTAAGGAGAAGTGGGAAGGAGCCCGGCCCACAGTCCTGTGCAGGGAAGCCAGGAGGGCTTTGGGGCTAGAGGCCTCGGCTCTGCGTTCACCACTGTGGTTCTTAGGGTGACGGCCCTGCTGAACAACAGACAGGGAGCTGCTCTGACACCCAACCCTACCCACCAAAAATTGCCCTTTTCTTTAGTTTCTGTACATTATTTTTAAAAATATATTTTTATTGATTTCAGAGAGGAAGGGAGAGAGAGATAGAAACATCAATGATGAGAGAGAACCATTGACTGGCTGCCTCCTGCACGCCCCCTACTGGGGATTGAGTCCACAACCCGGCCATGTGCCCTTGACCACAATCAAACCTGGGACCCTCCAGTCCACAGACTGACGCTCCATCCACTGAGCCAAACCAGCTAGGGCTGTACATTATATTCATTACTAGAGGCCTGGTGCATGAAATTTGTGCATGGGGGTGGGGGGTATCCCTCAGCTCAGCCTGCACTCTCTCTAGTCTGGGACATCCCTCTCACAATCCAGGGGAGAGGACAGCAATCCAGGACTGCTGACTCCCAACTGCTCGCCTGCCTGCCTTCTTGATTGCCCCTAACCGCTTCTGCCTGCCTGCCTGATCACCCCCTAACCACTCCCCTGCCAGCCTGATTGATGCCTAACTGCTCCCCTGCCAGCCTGATTGCCCCTAACTGCCCTCCCCTGCAGGCCTGGGTCCCCCCCAACTGCCCTTCCCTGCAGGCACAGTCGCCCCCAACTTCCCTCCTCTGCTGGCCTGGTCACCCCCTGACTGCCCTCCCCTGCTGGCCATCTTGTGGTGGCCATCTTGTGTCCACATGGGGGCAGCCACCTTTGACCATGTGGGGACAGCCATCTTGTGTGTTGGAGTGATGGTCAATTTGCATATTACTATTTTATTAGATTAGATGGTCTCTTCCTTCCGTTGGACTTTTGCCCTTATTGTGATTATTTATCTTCATCCCTACTTCATCCTTTGTTTTTCTCTGTAGACCCTCTCTTCCTCAGGAGTACCTGCCTTCCTGATTCACTAGGTCCTGGTGTCCAGCCCCATTTTGTGCTTATGCTCCAGTTCTCTGGCTTGCATAGACTCCGGGCCATGCTGGTGGGCATTCCAGTGTCACTTTATGGGCCACCTGGGGCAGGGAGCTCTCACAGCAGAAGCTTGTAATGGGTGTCATGGCTGGACTGAAATATGGTGCCAGCCTTCTGTTTCCACCCTCTTGATTCAAGTTTTTCTGGTCCAAGCTCTGGAGGCTTATGGTGCTCTTAACTCAGAATACAATCACTGTATTGGAATTAACACTTCTTCTAAGGGATTCTACCTGGCAGGGAACAGCTGACACTTGCAGTCACTCTTCCCAAGGAGGCAGAGCAGAGCTGCTCAGTGCCAGACCTCTGAGGTGGTCAAGGTCACCGACCCAGTGGCCCCTTCCCACTAGCTTGGCATGAGAACTTTATTGCTTTGATCCTCTATTTGTTGAACTTGCAGTTGGGACATTCAAGATTGATTGGTTCTCATTTATCTAAAATTCTCTGGCTCCTTCTTGTTTATCTGACCTAGGACTTGGAGTTTCTTTGTCTTCTTCCAGCATCAACTTCTTTCTACAGAATTGTTTTAGCACAGAAATGTCTGAAAAGGTTTTGCAGTTTTCATTGTGAAGCCTATGGAAGAAATATTACCTTTAAGACATTGGAAAAAATCTGCCATAAAGAAAGAAATATCAATTGTATTTGATATTTATCTTTGATGTAGAATGAAGACTATCTTGGTTCCTTAGTACAAACAGTGTTTTCTCTCACATCCTTTTTTTTTTTTTCTTCAATAAACTTGAATTCCCTTGAAGCTTCTTACTTGCCTTAGTATCCTAACTTGGAAAAGATTTGTAATTTTGAAATGCAGGGTCTCTCTGAGAATAGGATGAACATATTATAATGTTTCTACTTGTCTTTGAAAATAAAGGATTGCAAGACTAAGATAAATTTTAGGAGCAATACTTATATGTACATTGAATCCAGGGTTGTGTGGATTGGTGAACTTAGCAGACAATGGTGACCATTGAAAGAAACTTATGGCTCACTGAATTATTTTATACCAACAGAAATTACCTTGTGATTTTCTAATACATTAGATTATTCTGTCTGCTGTTTCTAAATTGTAGGCCTCAAAGGTTTACAATTCAAACGCCATAAGCTTTGATGTATGATGATTGGAGTAAGCTAAGGAGGACCTGATGCTTCTTATAATGAAATGCTACTGCATTTGTGCCTCTAGAGAAATCTTAGAATGTTCTTGTTATTATCTGTAATAATTAGTATTTGAAGAGCACTTTACATTTATATTGTAGATGGAGTTGAAACGAAGTAAACCATTTCCTTCCCTTCCTCCCCAGAGATAAATACTACAATGAATTAGATCTTTAACACCCCCATGCATGGTATACATTTATATTATATTTTAATTCATCTATAAACAATATATATTATTTACCTTTTTCCACAATTCTATCTAAATGTAAAATACTGTATAAATCCTCTTGTAATTGTACATTTTGCTCAACATTCTTTTAAGATTTAGTTTACTGATACATGTAACTCCAGTTGATTTAAATTTCTGTATAGCATTCTTTTGTATGACTAGACCTCAAATTATTTATCCATATTTTCAGTTGATGAATATTTAGATTGTTGAATGTTTTTTACTACTACAAATTATTTAGCGTCACTAATTTTCTGTTTCTTCTAATATAAGTATTTAAGGCTATAACTTTCCTAAGGGAAAGACTTTTTAACTTATGAATTATGGTTTTAATATATGTATTTTTTTTACTCTGGGTATGTATTATTTTTATTATCACAAAAGCAATTAATCCCTGTATGTTTTTTAAAAAAGAAACCTTTGAATAAATTCACAGAGAACAGACTAATCAAGGGATTGCAGTACGGGAGGCAATGTTTGCTTGGAGGTTGCTGCTGTTAAGGGCAGCCAGGCTGTCCTGTGTATCCCTCAGTGAACCTGTCAGGAAACACATCACATGGGAGGGAAAAGGTGTCCGGCCAGGGTGTGTCAACTTTTATATTCCTGGAATGCTTAATGTTGCCACATTATTTATTGTTGGCATATTCATCAATACCATTCACTCCTCTTTTCCTTCAGTTACTAGTTTCTTTAAACTCAAAAAAGTCTCAGTTACTAAAAAAGAATGAATTATTCCCAAACTATTCTAACCCTTTAAAAGGAGTCAAAATTCCCTCATAATTTATACCCTCTTCTCAGAGTTTTGGCATCAAGGAGTTCTTCAATTCAAGACATCAAGCACATGTTAAGGAAGCACCATGTGGAAAGTACCGTATTTTCTGGCGTATAAGACGACTTTTTAACCCAGGAGAATCTTATACACCCAGTCGTTTTATACGCCGGAAAGTACGGTAGGTGGGGACATGGGATGAATAAGGTGTTGTTATAGGCTGAATTGTGTACCCTCACAATTCACATGTTGAAATCCTAACCCCCAGTACACCAGACCATGACTATATTTGGAGAATGGTCTTTAAAAAGGTGACTAAGTTTAAATGAGATCATTGAGGTGGGCCCAAATGCACTAGGACTGATGTCCTTATGAGAAGCGGAGACTAGGACGTAGACATAGCACAGAGGGAAGATCCTGTGAGGACACGGGAGAAGATGGCCATCTAAAAGCCAAAGAAAGAGGCCCTCAGAAGAAACTAACGCTGCTGGCACCTTGATCTTTGACTTCTAGCCTCTGGTACTGTGAGGAAATAAAATCCTATTGATTAAGTCTCTTCATCTACGCTATTTGTTACAGCAACCGTAACAAATGAATACAGGCATATTCTTAAAGACTTACATTCAATAAGGAAAAGGGCATGCTCAGGAATCATTGCAATGCAAGGGCAGAGGATGGATAACCACTATTTGAGAGAAATAAAACAGCACCAGGGAAGAGGTCACTGGTAGCTGTGAGAAGTCTGGGTGAGCTGTATGTGGGGGGTGGACTTTGAGCCGAACTCTTCCAGATGACATGGGAGAGATTGATCGATCAACATTCCAGGTGGAGGGAGTAACAGGAGTGGAGCCCAGAGAAAAGCCCAGAGCCGTTTAGAAGAAAAAAGAAATCCTATAACAAGTTCTGTCTCAGTTTAACTGCAGCCTCCCAAAGTGACACATATTTGTTTGTTCAAAAGTAAAGTTCTAGACCACCTTCACAGGGTTTTAGAAGGAGGTTGGCAAAAACCATTCTTGTGCTCCTTGGCGCCTGACACAGTTGGGAGATATGCACAAGATTAGGATGTACGGGATCGGCAGTCTGACATGATATCTTAGGAGAAAGATGTGCTGTGGCAGTTCCTTTCCTCCCCTTTACAAGTATTTCCTTTCCTCTGGAGCCAGTTGAAGGAGAGCTTTAGGGACACCACCCAGAGATGAGGACCTGTGCCCACCGGATTCTATGTGGACAATCTGGACCCATAACTGGAAGATCTGAAATCAAGGATCTGGATAATTGCATAGAGAATGCAGGTTGTTGGGCCAGAGGATACTTCAGGGCGTTTTCCATCGGCCAGCGGTGGCCTGAGAGCTTGGCTGGAGCAGGCTGTGACCTTGATAGGAGGGGACTCCAGGTCCGAAGGGTTGAGGGGAAGAAACCGCCACAGACCCACAGATACACTGCACGAGAATACCAGCTTCAAGCCTCTGCCGCTGGAGGAAACCAGTGCCAGGTGCTCGTGCTGCAGTCAGGACAGAGGCTTTCCTGCTCCCACCCCTGCCTCACCCTGTGGTGAGCCCCCCCCCCCCCCCCCCCCCCCCCCCCGTGAGGATCCGGGGACAGTGCTGTTGGCAGAGGACAGAGAATAGCATAGTCTGCAGCTCAGACACAGTAAAAAATGAAGAAGCCGACCATGCCCTCTTTTCCCACAACAGCCGAACGTGGGGGAGAGAGGCTTTGAGCAAGATTTGGAGTTCTGGCTATTCATGTGACTCCACGCTTTCCTGAAATGAGGCTATTCTTAGGACTTACATTGACCAGGGGATTTTTTATTGTCCCTGAGTGAGCAGGTGAGCTATGTGACTTACCTGAAACTTCATGGGAGCAAAGAAAAGTGCCCAGAGCAGGTTGTCTGGGCCATGAAGGGGAAGGTCTGGCTTGTCTTCTGATTGTGTCTTATGAATCCTGCTCATTCAGTGTAATGGCTACACTAGCTCATTTTGGCATAAGGAGCAAAAAGAGGAACAATGGAAAATAATTGCTTTCAAGTTAGTGAGGCCCTGTAATGCTCTCTCCATCGTTTAGAATTTATTCTGGAGACCACAAAATAAACTAATGGTGGGAAATATGAGAGTGAAACGATCAGAGTTCCAGGCAGGTTACTGTGGAGATGAGCCACACTGAGCTCAGAAGAGCAAATGCAGAGAGCAACCCACCACCCACAATTTTTCTGCCCTGGCTCCATGTTTCCGGGATTCACTCAGGATCTTGTACTGATGGCTCCCAGGGGGAGCTGAAGCCAGACTGTATGTAACCCAGAGCATCTCTTCAGCCATTCTCCCCATAGTGCAATGCTGTCTTCTCCGTACTTAGCTAAGCTTGCAGTTTAGTTAAACTGCAAAACAGAACTTCAGTTTTGTCAAAAGTGCACACCATACTGTTTAAGATACACATTTCCCTATATACAGGATGTGGCAAAAGTAGGTTTACAGTTGTGATTATGCAAAACACAGATTTTATTCTTGCATTATTATTTATTAGTTATTGTATTATTTCCCATAAAAACAACTGTAAATGTACTTTTTCCCCACCCAGGATATATGTATGTATGTATGTATATGTAATACATACATATTCATGTATAAATGAAAAAAATCATAAGAAAAGCACATGAATGATTAGTTCAAAAGTCAGTATACTTGTTACTTCTGGGAAGAAGGGAGAGGATTGCAATGGGGAGAGGTTATGTTGAAAATGCAATAAGATTAATGGGTAAACAAGGTATTACATATAAGACATAATAGAATCAGGGCCCAAGTAAAAAAATTAATCTTTGAGATTAGCTGGGAAACTATAATTTATAAATAACAATGGAAAGAATGTAATAGGGAATATTGAAGAGATTCACATCATTTCAGTGAAGTGGAGTGAAGGTCATCTGCTAAGAGTCCAGGAAGCAGTGGTGGGGCTGGGGGGGGGGGGGGCGGGGGTGAGGGGGGGGGTCAGGCTCCAGAGTCTAGAACACAGTTGTTGCTCAATAAATATGCATTGAATGAATGCTGACTAAGAGCTTGTTTTTAATGGAATAAGCACTGTTGGTCAATTGCTAGGAAGTTAACCATGAAAGAACTTAAGAATAAAAGAATACTTGGACAGCTCTGTAGGTTCAGCTGAGGTTAGGTTGCATAAATCTATTGTAGTAAAGCCAACTGGCAATCCAAGAGTTTCAGAAAAGAAAGAAAATGGTGGTTTGGGAAGGAAGGAATAACAAAGGGAGCCATTCTAGGGGGTGAGTAAAAGCATAATAGAAATAGCCAGTCATGGGACCAGGCTGGCGAAAGAGGGAAATGAAGCAAGGGGGGGAATGAAGCCAGCCTGCGAGAGAAGAGAATGAAAAACCCCCTTTCCTGAAGTGTCTCTCTCCATGGGCTCATTCCCATCACCACACAAACTTACTGTTATTTCTCCCATCTTCAAACAAAACAAAACAAAACAAAGCCCTACCCTTGACCTCCATTTCCCTGCCAGCTACTGCTCCATTTCTCTGCTCCACTTTGCAGCGGATGTACTTGAAAGAGTTCCCTACTCACTGTCTCGAATTTCCCTCCTCCCATTCTTCCCTAAATCCACTCTAATGAGGCTTCTCTCCACTGTAACTAGTCTGGTCAAGGTCACCAGTGACCTCCATTTTATTATACAATGATCAATGCCCAGGTCTCACTTTACCAGGCCTATTAGCAGCATTAGATGCAGCTGATCACTTCCTCCTGCTTGATACAGCTTCTGCCTTGGGCTCCTAGGATTTCTCCTACCTTTCTGGTTGCTCCTACCTTTCTCTCCTTTGCTGGTTCCTCCTCTTCTCCCCGACCAGTTAACCTTAGAATATTCTACGTGGAATCCTCATTTTTTTTCTAGTCACTATATACTCCTTTGTGTTTCTATCCCGTCCCAAGGCTTTAAATGCCATCCATATCTACCAAATGTCTATTTCCAGGCCAGAACTTTCTCCTGAAATTCACACTCCTACTGCATCTTCAACTCAACACAGCACATAGTTCAAGTTCAAGTTTGTCCAGAACAGAACTTCAGATTGTTTCTCTCTGCCCTGCCGTTGAATCTGCTCCACCTATAGTCTTCCATGTCTCAGTTCATGTCAACTCCAATCTTCCATTTGTTCAGACCAAAAGTCTTAGTGTCAGCATTTACTCCTTTCCTGGATACTTCACAGCCTATCAATTGGCACCTCCTGTAGGTGCTTTCAAAATATACCTGGAATCCAACCATTTCTCACTATATCTATTTCCATCACTCTAAGTCAGTGGTTCTCAACCTTCCTAATGCCGCGACCCTTTAATACAGTTCCTCATGTTGTGGTGACCCCCAACCAGGTTGAGAACCGCTAGCAGTGTTGCCTACGACCATCGGAAAACACAGATATTTACATTACGATTCATTAACAGTAGCAAAATCACAGATATGAAGTAGAAACAAAAAAATTTTTATGGTTGGGGGTCACCACAACATGAGGAACTGTATTAAAGGGTCGCGGCATTAGAAAGGTTGAGAACCACTGCTCTAAGCCATCATATTTCACCTAAATAATAGAAAAGCTAGGATAGTTTCACCTTCTTATACCTTTTCACTTCCCATCAACTCCCCCAAACTCAGTCTAGTCTCAACATAGCAAAGTGGTCTTTTAAAAAGTAAATTAGACTCTGACATTTCTGTCCTAAAACTTTCAATACTTTCCCCTCACGCTCAGAGTGAAAGCTAAAGTCCCTCCAGCGGCTTATAAGGTCCTCCACAATCTGCTCTCAAGTTCTCCCACTGAGTTCATCTTTACCACTCCCTGTCTCAGTGTGGCCACTGGACTCCTTGTTACTCCTAGGACACACGTGGCCTGCTCCTTACTTCAGGCCTTTGCCGTGGCTGTTCCATAGCCTCAAATGCTCTTCTCCTAGATCTCCCAAGGCTCTCCTTCTTGTCTTTGCTCAAATGTTAATGTTTGATTCAAAATCACACTGGTGATATGCTGGTACATGTTTACTAGCTGCCTACCTGGGAACAAACGAAGCTGAACTTTGTATCATTTGCAAATTTCCACAGTGCAAATATTTAGAGATTTCAGGTTACCAACATGATGTCACCAAATTGATGTCACTGAACATGGAGTCAAAGTTGGGAAGAGATGGCACAATCAGCTCTTGGGAGCTGGTGCAGGACAGTTGCAGCACACCACTGATTGCAATCCACCCTCCAGCTCCCCGACCCTCTTAGAGTGCCCTGTATTTCCAGAGTGCATATCACCTTCTCACATAGCAGGGGTGGGGAACATATAAGGCCTGGGAAATAATTTGGTCTGGCCCTGCCAAGGCAACCGTGGGTGGGATTCGAAATTCAGTAAATCTAGGAGCTTTTTTCATAGCAACATAAATTTATATTAAATTAATTATATTAAGCAAATGATGTTATAAATATCCAAATATCCCTTGGCAGAAAAAAGGTCCCCCACCCTGGTCCCTTAGCATGCTACTTATTATATGTCTACTAGAGTCCCGGTGCACGAAATTCAGCCTGGCTTGCACCCTCTCCAATCCGGGATCCCCTGGAGGGATGTCTGACTGCCTCTCGCAATCCGGGACCACTGGCTCCTAACCGCTCGCCTGCCTGCCTGCCTGCCTGCCTGATTGCCCCTAACTGCTCCCCTACTGGCCTGATTGCCCCTAACTGCTCCCCTGCTGGTCTTATCACCCCTAACCACCTTTGCCTCACCCTGTACCCGGGACCCAGGATTCCCTCCTCCAGCCAGTCGCAGGCACCTGGGACCTGGGCTTCCCTCCCTCTGGCCAGCCACAGGCACCCAGGATCTGGGCCGGCTTCACCTGGGTTGGCCGCAGCCGCAGGGGACCATGGGCGGGTGGCTTCACCCGGGCCACAACTGTAGGCACTGGGGTCCACGGGGCAGCCGGATTGTCCCTCTCCCGGGCCACAGGTGCAGCTACTGGCACCCGTGACCATGGGGATTGTGGGGCATGTGGATTGTCCCTCTCCCGGGCCACAGCCTGGCTGGTCCCCATTCCTCTCTCCCCAGTGTTGAGTGTCTGAGCCTTTAAGGCATGCCGGCGTGAGGACATGATGACCATTTGCATATTAGCTCTTTATTATATAGGATTGTTTGTTACCCACCTCCTCCCCATCAGACCCCCAGGGAATTTTGTCTGTTTTATTCAATGATGTATTGTAAAAACAATGCCTGGTACAGAGTAGACTATCAATACATTGTGAAATGATTGAATTTCCTAATGAGGATGATGTCATGCAGATATGGTAATAATGATTGACTAGGAAGTTGTACAGGGCAGAGAGCTGTGGTCAGATTTGAAGATCTGCGTAGGCAGGACAGGTGTGGCCGTACTGAAGGAGGGCTGAAGTGAACTGAAGTGGAATCGATGCTTTTGGAGCTCAGAACGTTGTGAGGGTGGGGAGTTCTGAGCAGCTGTCACCTTTGTGCAGTTTTAGAATCAATCTCTTTCCTTAGCAATTCTCTCTGGAAGCATGGTTAGAAACCTCTGGGCTCTCTGCGGTTGAATAGCAGCCCTTTCTTTTGAAACTCTATATTTAACTTAAAGAACATTATTTCAGAATATATCATTATTATCGGTTTGAATAAAAAGAAAAATGTGCCTTGAAAATAAACAAAGTTAATTTATAGGTGTGTAGTTACTGGAGAGAGAGAGAGAGGGAGAGAGAGAGAGAGAGAGAGAGAGAGGGAGAGAGAGGGAGAGAGAGAATTCTTGATAGTTTTAGGAGATCCTTTGAAATCAAAGGAGATCTCCTTGATAGTTTTAGGAGATATCTTTGAAATTGATTTTTATTTTTATTTATTTCAAAGAGAAGGGAGAGAGAGAGAGAGAGAGAGAGAAACATCAAATATGAGAGGGAATCATTGATTGGCTGCCTCCTGCATGCAGAGCCATAACTGGGTATGTGCCCTGATCGGGAATCGAACCATGACCTCCTGGTTCATAGGTCAACACTCAACCACAAAGCCACGCCAGCTGGGCTTAGGAGAATCATTGCTGTCACTTTTGTTTGAATGATCTGCCTTAGAAATTTTCTTTTATTCAGTGAATGTGTCTGTGTGACACACTCTTCACATCCTGATCCAGGGCCTTGAACATCTGGATTTTCTCCTCTCAAAAATGTATTCCCTATTTTAGTTTAGCAATTCCGTTTACACTAAAGCTTCTAATAAAACGTTTTGCCTAATGTAGCACAGAAGTTGATTCCTTTTCCATACACACACTGACACAGGACCATGCCAGTAAGTTTGTCATTTTTTTAGGAGTTGGAAGCCTACCCATCAATTGTCCTACTTTTCTGAAACTCAGTGTCATACCTTTCTCACCTTTGCACATGATCAGCTTCTGTTTATACTGCCCTTGACTCGAAAGCTACTGAGCCCATCAACAGCAGTCCCAGGTCTTTATAGGCACATTTCCTAAGGCAAGTTGTTTGCATTTATCTAGTTTCTCCAAGGGTGCCTCTCGTGAATGACACAAAGGTTGAGAGCCATTTAATATTCTCCGCTGAAGTGTTGTTGGATTTGCTGTGTAAGGACAGGGCAGTCAGGATGGAAAATACTGATGTCATGCTTGTTTAATTTCATCTGCTTAAAAATTAAAAATCAAATCATATCCAAAGTGAATTTCCAACATCAGACGTGAAAGGAAGATCAGAATACATAAATAAATGGAGGCGCTGGGTCTTGGCACTCACAGGTCTCCATAAGGACCCTGGAAGGACAGCATATTTGAGGTCCCCTACGGAAGGAGTTTCTGCAGCTGTTTGTTTTGGCCTGGAGAGAGCCTGGGCAGGCCGAGTGTGGGCTGCGGTGGGGTGGCTGGTGTCAGCAATGTGGCTGCTGTGAATTCCTTCTCTGACCTGAAATTCTCCTCTCCCGGGGCTGGCCCATGGCAGGGTGCACTCTGTTCATCCAGGAGGCAGGCCCTGCTCCCCGATTAGGTTATCTTCTGCCCTTTGTCCTGTTAGCTGCCAGATGTGTCCGTGTTGCTTACTGCCTGGCTCATACGCCCCTACTCTGATGATTCCTAAAAGAACTTTCCACTCTAGCCAGTTTTTCTCAGTGGTTAGAGCGTTGGCCCATGGACTGAAGGGTCTCCGGTGCAATTCCAGTCAAGGGCATGTACCTCAGTTGCAGAGTCAATCCCCGGCCCCAGTCAGAGGCACGTTCAGGAGGCAACCAATCGATGTGTCTCTCCCACTGATATTTCTCTCTGTGTGTCTCCCCCTCCCTTCCACTCTCTCTCTCTAAGAAACAAAACAAAACAATTTTCTGTCTCTAAGTAGGGACTCTGGTGGTCTGAGCCATGCTGATGAAATCTCGGTCACAACTTCAGTTCTGGCTGGCGATTCCCACTATCCCTGGCCAGTCTCCATCCCAGTACTAGTCTTTGTCACAACAGGGATCAAACCACAAATGCCACTGGGTCAGTCCAAACTAATTTTCCCGGGTCTTTTCCTAAAAAAGAAACATAAGGTCCTTGCTTTAGCGATAAATTAATCCAACAAATATTAATCTGATTACCTCATTCTGGCATTTTCCTTCATAAAGCTTTTGTGGGACTCGAGAAATTAATAGTTTTTTAAAAAAACAACAACAAAAATAAGTTGCAGAAAGTGAGGGATGTAATAAAGAAAGGATGGTAAGGAGGCAGTGTAACTGGGAGAGGGAGGACTCTCAGGAACAGAAAGATGGTAGTTGGCAGTTCAGTTAGAACGGTGTCCCCACACTTAAATGTAATCTGCTCCTGGAAACCAAGAATTATAGCAATTCTTGATATAGTGAGCCCTACTTCATATATGTCAGGTTTTGTTTATTAAAAGAGTCAAATGAGGTGTCCGGCCGGTGTGGCTCAGTAGTTAAGTGTCGACCTATGAACCAGGAGGTCATGGTTCAATTCCAGGTCAGGGCACATGCCCGGGTTGTGGGCTCGATTCCCAGTGGGGCGGGGGGGAGGGGGCAGTGCAGGAGGCAGCCGATCCATGATTCTCTCTCATCATTGATCTTTCTATCTTTCTTTCCCTCTCCCTTCCTCTCTGAAATCAATAAAAATATATTAATAATAATAAAAGAAAAGAATCCAATGAGGTGATGGAGATAGTGAGAACACAATGTAAGTGTTAAATTGGGTTGAACTAAAGAAGCGTTAAATCCTAAGGGTAAACATTATATAAAAACCCACAGCTTCGGGTTAGGGATTCTAACAACTTTACGCCTGTCCCTTTCCTCCAGGTGAGGTGAGTGTATGTTTGCACAATCACACAAAGGCATACCTCTGCCATTACCTGTGCAAGAGCAGAATGCGCGTGGCGGCTGCTTGCCCAGAGAAGCTGTCTGCTCAGAGCCCTAGGCTGTTCTCTAGCAGGAACGGTCATGCTCTATGTCACTTGTCTCTGCCCCCTTCAGAAACAGGAGCCAGAGCTGAGTCCCTGATCCTGGGACAACCAGTTCAGAGGCTGTGAGCTGGCCCAAAGCAATAAGCTCTGTACCAACAAGGATGGTGATAAGATGAGCTTATCAATCAGATTATCTCTCATGCTCTCTCTTTCTGGAATTAGAAGAAAAAGGTGTAGAAGACATGAGGTGGGAGCAGGAGAAAAAGCAAGAAACCAGAGACCAAGAGAGAGGCTGAGTCACACTAACGCTGAGCCCTGGAGGGGAGCAGGTTACCAGCAGTATCTGCCCACTGCACGCCCCCCTCATCTCCCTCAGCCTGGCAGTGACTCTGGCTCCTCCAGCTGTCAGCATCTGTATCCCTGAATTAGGCCTTAGTTCCAGAACCTACAGCAGGCTGGAAGCACTGGAGAATTAGCCCCTCTCAGGAGCAGCCCTCAATCAATGGCTCACATCCCCTTGAACCTTGGGTTCATTGATGCTGAGTTGTGTTTTGCATCATTTCCTTGAGTTTCCCTATGAGATGAAGCTTCAGTCACCCATTGTGATAGTGGCTTAATTGCACACATCATTTATTGCCTTCCTACTACTCTATGCTCTTCCCTCCTCCTCAACAAGTATTTCCTCCACCTCCCATATAAAGTATTTGCACATGAATTCTTCCCTCAGGAGGCAACCTTATGACTTAGACCCTGAAGCAACTTGGATCTGGAACCGCCATTCACCAAACCATTCCTGGGTGACTATGCCTGGCATCTTGGGGGGATGTTGCTTTTTCTTTTTACCAGGTATATCCTTGCTCAGCACGTGTCCATTACTAGAACAGAAAAGAGCCTAAATTTTCAAGGCAGGAAACAGGTGCTTGGGGAAGGACGAAATTGGTCATTTTTTCGAGATAGAACCATATCCTCCTTTAGGAAGTATTTTTGGTAAATATTTGTTCTGTTAAAGGAAAGGCAGGTTTCTAGTCAAAATATTTAACTAGGCTTTCAAAACTTCCTATCTTTGTGAATGTCCCATGATTGACTGCTATCTGGGCACAGACAGCATTAAAGATAAGAGGTGACTACCCCAGTACAATCTGCTCGTGACACTGTTTTGGAAAAAAGTTAATGACCTATGATGCTGGGGGGAATCCTTTGGGAATAATACATGGTTGTGGAATACCTATCCTGAATGAATGCCCCTTAAAGAGGGCCAGAGAACCAGTTGATTCTACTGTGTTCATTATGAAGAGAAAATGTTTCTTCACAAGTTGAATTTAAATGAGTTTGTGCATGCGCAGGATGTGTGTGCATTTGTGTAGAGAGCGTGGTTGCATTATGATATGGTCATATAATACCATTTTATGTTCAAGATGTCAGGAAAAATTGCAAAAGACCTAAAGTAGGTAAAAATGATGATTGGGTGTTCTGTGTAACACACCCTTTTGGGCTATGTCCACTTGCCATTGTCTTTGAGTTATCTTGTACTCAAGGTTGTAGAAAATAATAATAATAACGCAAATGATTATTGTCCATAAAAATGCAAACGAATATGGTATCCAGTGGAAGGCAACTGATAATCGCCCTGCGGCCCTTGGACAGTTTTTCAAGCATGTTCAATTCATTTCCGAGTTCTCACTGGGAGGCCAGGAGAGGCAAGGGTGTAAACTGGGAAGCAAAGCATGCAAGAGTTCGTGGTGTGGTGAACGGAGGCTGGAAGTGAGTGAGTGGGTGGGGCAGAAGGAATGAGTGGTGAGGAGGGCTGGCTCCAGTTTATGATGTTGAACCTAAAGAATGCGGACTTATTCACATAGGCAGTGGGGCCATTGGAGTGACATGTCCACCCACGGTATGTAACCCAAATCTTTGTCTCCCCTGAAAACATATTTGGGAAAGTAGCATATTTTGCATCAACTTATTTTTAAAAAAAATACATTTTTATTGATTTCAGAGAGGAAAGGAGAGGGAGAGAGAGAGATAGAAACAATGAGAGACAATCATTGCTTGGCTGCCTCCTGCAGGCCCCCTACTGGGGATCAAGCCCACAGCTGGGCATGTGCCCTGACCGGGAATCAAACCATGAACTCTTAGTTCATAGGTCGGCGCTCAAACACTGAGCCGCACCGGCCGGGCTTGCACCAACTTCTGAGCCTGTTCCACACTGAGGTTGCTTCTCCTGCCCTTGTCACTCCTCTGAGAGCTCCAGGACCACTCTGCTGCTTGGCACAGGGATGCCCCTTCTGCACTGTTGTCAGTTGAAAGGTGAATGTGGGCATCACACCCTTTTTGTTTTCCCCAACACTGTCATGCAGGCTGTAAAGACATATCAGCTATGGAAGGTTTGGGGTGATGAGAAGGTTTACATGACAGCAAGGCATCTACTTGGAGTTGAATATAGCTCAAAAACCCTTCATCTGCAATTCTTAATGCCAGACATCGCTGAAAGCTGATTGAAAACACGTGTACTCACCCATAAAAGCTCTGCTCTGTGATATCACTATTTGGTTATGCTTTCTGGAACCGTTTCTGGCCACAGGATCGAGTGTGCTGTAAGAGAATGTGTGTGCTGGGAACTCACACCAACGGGAATAACTCCAGCCCAACTTGGCTATGGGACTGTGAATGAAGCAGTAAAATGGTAACAGTAAGCAGTGTTCTAGAAACAAACACCCTTAGACCTGCTGCCAAGAGAAGTTAAAGAGCTGTTTTCTAGGTGCCTGAGAAATAAGGGCCTTTTGCTGTAGAATTTTATCTTAAAGCAGAATTTGTCTTTTCCACCCGATAGTCTGGTGTGAGCAGAGCTGAAGTCATTTATTTCGACCCGCTGTCTCTTACAGTCCTGTGTGAATCGTTCTCAGCAATAAAAGTTTTCTCTGGGGACTATTGGAAGATAAGGTTAAACAATTCGTTTAGAGCCGTGGTCGGCAAACTGCGGCTCACGAGCCCCATGCGGCTCTTTGGCCCCTTGAGTGTGGCTCTTCCACAAAATACCACGGCCTGGGCGAGTCTATTTTGAAGAAGTGGCGTTAGAAGAAGTTTAAGTTTAAAAAATTTGGCTCTCAGAAGAAATTTCAATCGTACTGCTATATTTGGCTCTGTTGACTAATGAGTTTGCTGACCACTGGTTTAGAGTATTACGGTGTAGACCCTGAACAACAAGCTGAGGAATCTGAACTTTGTAATAAGGAGTTTTGAAAGGTTTTTAAGCAAAGCACAAAGAGAGAGTCATTCTCTTTGCTTGTGGTAATAATGGTTTATAAATTTGGGATAACACAGAATTGGTGAAGACGGAACCATCCCTCCTGGGTGAAATACAGGGTTAGGTTTCTGTGAGTTTGGCAACAACTTTTTCGGCTACTGATCAATAACTTGGTTTTGTGTGTGTCTCTGTTTAAAGACAACTGATGTAATGCACATTGTTGGTTTGTAATATTGAACTCACGGCCAGCAGCACTATACATCATGCCTAAAGCAAGTTATCTAACACGTGCATTTTCTCTGCAAGGCACATCACAGCCTTCTAGAGCTTAGAAACACTAGACACCACTTCAGTGCTACTCGTGGGGGCCGCTTTAGGCAGTGAGGTCGCCAACAAAAGGCACAGAAATATGAAAACAATGGCACTAAATAGCCTTTACAAAGGACACTTGTTTTTAGTATGAGAGCTGACATCAGCTGGGAACATGCATGTCGGGTGACTCAAATTTTTCCCCACCCTGCACATGTCCATGAATGATCGTGAAAGTGCTGGGAGTGCCCAGTGGGGGTTACACGTAAATTTGAGCTAGCAGGTGGAAATGCCTATCACCTAGTGATGTCATAGCTATCCTAACGTTGTAGCATGACGCATTACTCACGTGCTTGTGGTGATGCCGGCGCAAACACGCCGACGGCATTGCCACTGTGTACAAGTACTGGTCCAGCACATACAATTATGATGGTACATGATACTCGACAATGATAACAAATGACTATGTCACTAGTTTATGTATTTTCTCTACTATACTTTTTATCATTGTTTTAGAGTGTACTCTTTCTACTTATAAAAAGTTTGCTGTAAAATCTTATGCCGTGTTAGGCCAGCAGCCTCCTATATCTCGTGTTTATTGTGTCTCTTGATATCATTCTCTTGTGCTTGATTTAATCTTGTATTGTTTTGTACAGTAGCATACTATCCAGGCCTGAAGCCTAGGGGCAATAGACGATACCATAGTGTCTAGGAGTGAAGTAGGCTGTATCATCCAGGTTTGTGTAAGTTCGCTATATGATGTTTGCCCAATGGCAAAATCATGTAGTGCTGTATTTCTCAGAACAAATTCCCATTGTTTAGCTGCGTATGCCTGTACTATATGCTCCAGGAATTCCATTTCTGGTTACAAACCCAAAGGAATGAAAAGCAGGGTCTTGAAGAGATATTTGCACACCCAAATAACATTATTTATAATAACCAAAGGAGGAAGAAATCCAAATGTCCATTTGCATAAATAAAATGTAGTATTTACGTACAATGAACTATTTTCATCTTTAAGAAGGAAGGAAATTCCGACACATGATACAATATTAATGAACCTGGAAGGCATTATGCTAAGTGAAGTATGCCAGTCACAAAAAGATAAACACTGTCTGACTCCACTGATGAGGTACTTAGACTAGTCAAGTTCATAGAGATAGAGCATAGCAGGGTGTTCTCATGGGCTGCAGGAGGGGGAGAATAGTTGTTTAATGGGCATAGAGTTGGTTTTGCAAGATGAAAAGAGTTGTGGTGATTGATTGTCTAATAATGTGAATGTACTTAACACTACTGAACTGTACACTTAAAAAAGATGGTAAACCCCAGCTGGGTAGCTCATTTGGTTGGGCATTGTCCCATACACCAAAAGGTGGCTTTGCGGGTTTGATTCCCAATTAGGGCATATACCTAGGTTGTGATTTGATTCCCTGTTGGGGTATGGATGAGAGGCAACCAATCAATTTCTCTCTCTCTCTCTCTCTCTCTCTCTCTCTCTCTCTCTTGCTCTCAAATCAATAAACATATCCTCAGGTGAGGATTAAAAAAAAAAACTTGTAAAGATGGTAAATTTTATGTTATGTCTATTTTACCATAATTTTAAATAAAGAATACTATACAACAGCATAAGAAAAGTACCAGGGAGCTAATATTGTGTGAAAAGCAGAATAAAAAATTATTAATATAGTTTAATAACAGCTGGTAGAAATCCATGCAAATGAAAATATTAATGTGAAAAAAATCCAAATGCCTAATATGTCTTTATGAATATGGCAGAATAATGGACTTTTTTCCATTTTTAAACTAAAAATATATTTGTTAAAAGTAAACGATAATAAAAATATGACTTGGTTAAAAAAATGAAAGAGAAATATTCATATACTATAAGTGGATGTTGGTAGCTGAAAGGAAAAAGTGACAACAGGGTTACTAAATACAGTTCTTCCCTTAGCTTGAAAATACTCTTAATACTTCCCTTTGATAGGCTGTAAGCTTGCCTTCGCATTCTCAGCGAGAACATGAATGGCGAGGTAGTTCACCACATGCTGTTGTGATAAACAGTGGAAACAACGTGGCAATGGACTTTCCATCTTCTACTACTGCTTCTTAAAAGAGATGACTACATTTTTATTTAATGTAATTTTAGATTTTTGTTTGTTTGAATTGGTGGTAAAAATTATTGTATGGTTTTACTTTTAAAGAACTCTTAGCACTTTCAGTATAACCAATATAAAGTGTTCTTTGGCTTAAAATACTCACATGGGTAAAAAAAATTTGCACAGTAACAATAAATGGATTTTTAATAGTTTCAGCTCAGGTTACTTAAGAGTCACTTGAAGAGAACTCTAGGGATTATTTTTCTTTTAAAGAGGAAAATGAATGAATGAATCAATGAGTAACTAAATGAAGGGAGCTTGCCAATCCTGCTTTCTTCAAAAGAAACACACTGCCACATGGACGGTAGGGATGACGCACACATGCTACAGCTGTAGCAGATGAAAGGTGAATATTAATGATGGATTTCAAATTAGCCTGCTCTATCCCCTCTGCCTGCAGCTGATGCTGTAAGGGATATGGAGTCTCCAGAGACTACTGGAGCTTAGGTGGCTGTGACTCATCCAATCATCATTCAAAAAACAGTCCTTGTTCTGTTCAGTTTCACGAGACTTCATGTTTTTAGCATTCTAATTGTGTTTGTTCACTCCACTGATGAAACACATTTTTTTCTCCAGATTGCTTTCCATCTGGTTGCTTTGTAATCATAAACAAACTACGTTAGAAGTAATTTCTTAAAAGCCCAAACTCCCATTTTCTATTCTGTTTTATGTAGGCGAGCCCTCGAACGAAATTATTTTCTGCCTTTCTCAGGGCACGTTATTTCTTTAGGTTGTGTGTTTGAATATATGCATATATCTCTATCTATCTCTCTATAGATGTATGCATATATTGCTATACCTACACACATATCTATGGGAATACATATTTACACACATCAGTATATATATATGTATTTATATGCATAATACTGACATCAGTTTTTCTCTTGTATTTGCCCTTTAGAGACTTTCTGCTATTATTTCTGTTGTATTCTTTTAAGCCAACATAGTTGGAGGATTGGCCTGCGGTCTGGTGTGTGGGAAGAGGCTGACGTCACCACGGGGGAAGATAAGGTTTGTTTTGACTTCTAGGCCCTCCAACACAGTCTCTGGCCTGCGGTGCCGGGGACTGGGGAGCGAGGACCAGTTTAGAAGGTGGGAGGTGACGCCTGGGGGAGCGGGAGGAGGATGCTTTTGGCCTTCTCTTTGCTCCTCCTGAACCTGTCCCTGCAGCCTGAACGCTCTCCTCTGGGGAAGGCTTTCGGAGAGGCCAGGCTGATCTGCCCCTCCCCGTACAGCCAGGGCAGTGCTCCAGGCTGCCCGCTGGGCAGTCCATCTCCTGTTCTGGGTACCACCCTACCCACGCTGCCCGGGCCCCCAGCCGGCCGGGGCCTGGAGAATGCGCGGCTCCAGGACCCAGTAGCTCCAGTAGCTTCTGCTCCGGACAAGGCCCTCGTTAGGAGGACAGTGTGGCCAGCAGGGCTGTGAACAGCTGGGGAGGCCATCTGGGTCCTGTGTGTGCCTATGTGTTAGCCACTAAGATGTCCTCGGGGCCAGGGCAGACCAGGGTGGAGAGTGTGACATGGGGAGAAGGAGGGGGAAAACGCTTCTCTCTTTCCCTCTTAGAGCACATCCTCAATGGAATATGTGAGTTACCTTTACGTTTTTAAAATATTGGGGTGCTATTTTAGTGGTCACTAGGAAGAATAATAGTAGAAGAAAGTCTTGCAGTCTTGCTCCTAAAGGCAGGTCGAAGTTGCCCCTAATTTACAAGGCTCTTTGAGTCTCCCTCCGCTCCGCGTCAGCATCTGGCTCCATCAAGTAGCCTCTCTTCAAATCCTCAGCTGCCTCACATTTCCAGGCTCCCTTTACCTCGCCACTGGCCCATCAATGCATGCAAGAATCTCTTGGTGGACGGAAAACAAACATTCATGTGAACTTGTGCTGCCTCTCTCGAGTGCCCCGTGGCTCCTTGCTTTCATACAACTTCTCAAACGAATAGTTTACACTCGCCATCTCTACTCCTTCACCTCCCATTTCCTCAGGGTTTAGCAGTCCGTCTTCTGAGCTTCTCTCTGTTGGAACTGCTCATCAAAGCAAAGCCATTCTAATTTGCAACCTGCTAGACTTTATTCATTCTTTTTTTTTTTTTTAAATTATTATTGATTTCAGAGAGGAAGGGAGAGAGATAGAAACATCGATGAAGAGAGAGAATCATGGATCGGCTGCCTCCTGCACGCCCCCTACCGGGGATTGAGCCCACAACCAGGGCATGTGCCCTTGACGGGAATCGAACCCGGGACCCCTCAGTCCGCAGGCTGATGCTCTATCCACTGAGCCAAACCAGCTAGGGAGACTTCATTCTTGATCTAGCTGGGCCTCTTCGCTGCACAGAGATTTCTTTTGCTTTGTCCACTGCTGTATCCACAGCATCTGGAATGTGACCGGCATTGAGTTAGCACTCAGTAAGTAATAATTAGGGGAATGAATGAACTGACACGTTCTTTCCCAAGACTCCCTGAAGAGTCCCCTCCTGGGCTCCTGTGACTCGGCACCATCTTCTTTCTCCTCTCTTGCTGACTTTTTTGGCCTCCTTCACAGACATCCTTTCTACCAACATCCCTGCATGTTGCTGTCCCCCAGTGTTTCTTTCTTGTCCTCATCTCTCGTCATTCTACACACTTACTCGGAGTAACCTCATCAGCTTTCTGTTTTAGCCACCCCTGAATGCTGAGGATTCCCAGATTATGTCTTTAGCCATGACCTCCTCCTTGAATTTCAGGGTCCAATATTGAAATGCCTGCTAGTCACCTTTCCTCTGCCTCCTTTAAGTGCCTCAACAATCAGTATTTCTAACACAGAATCCTCAGTCTCATCGCCAGATCTGCATCTCCTCTTAATATCTCATTTGATAGCACCCATCTACCTTATCACCAAAGCGAGTGGAAGCGAGGTCTTTCAGGTGAGCCCCTGCTTGGAGTCAGACACGTCTTCCCGTATCTGGCCAACTGGAAGGGAGGGTCTGCTTCAGAGACTTGTTTACACAGGTTAGTACAAGTCTTCTTGGGAAAGGACTCATGCCAGGAGAGGGAGGCATGGGCGGATCAGGCTGAGCTGGAATTGCAGTATCTAGGAAACTTGATGGTCATCCACAGTTTTCTCCCTTATATAGTCCCTTAGGACAGGTAAGAAAACTCAGCACTTAATACCATGTTTCTCGATGTAGTGTCCTACACACAGTCTTCAACATATGCCAACTTGCCCCTTAAAAGTTTTTAGAATTTGTCTCCTTGTCCTGATCATTTGCCTCTCTGCCTTCAGATCCATTCTCCACCTTTCCTCTATTCTTGGCTGCATCGCAGGGAAATGTTATTTCCCTGGTCCAGGCAGGTTTGGCGGTGGGAGGCACTGTTGGAAGGCTGGGAGGCAGCAGGAGGGGAGACCTGGGTGATTCTCCTTCTCCTGCTCTGCCTCTCATGGCATCTCCCCAGGCTAGCTCTTCTCTGCCAGCCCCACCGCAGCGCCCACCAGAGGGCTCCAGCTTCTGGCTGGTAACACTACCACTTCCCTTTGTCCTTTCAGCCCAGGGTGACAGTGACCTCCTGCTTTTGCTAATGTCTGGATTGCTTTATTGTCCTCTCTTCGGTGTTCCCTCAGTTTTGCTGCTAGATGATCAATTCACTGTATCAGTTTCCCTTTCTTTGAAAGACCCAGGGGAGTTTCTGTTTTTCTGACTCGATCCTAACTAATACGGCCCTCTTACACTTATTATTACCCTCCTAACTGATTCAGGCCCTGGTCATCCCTCACCTACACTTCTGTATAATTGCCGCCTACCTCATATTCATGCCTCCCATCCTTTTTCCCTTATCTTCCTCAAATCCACCATAGGGATGCGTCTAGAATACATATATGATCTTGCCCCGGCCATGGTTAAATCCCTTCCGTGATTCCATGTACATCCCAGATGAAATCTAGATCTGTGCCGTCCAATAAGGTGGACGCTAGCTACACGTGGCTATTGAACACTTGAAACGTGGCCAGTCAGAATTTTTCCTATTTTTTTCTTTCTGTTTTTTTTTTAATTTTTATTGTTGAAAGTATTACATATGCCTCCTTTTTCCCCCATTGACCTCTCCCAGCCATTCCCACTCCCTAGCACATGCCCTCACCCCCGCTAGTGTCTGTGTCCATTGATTATGCCTATATGCATGCATACAAGTCCTTTGGTTGATCTCTTCCCCCCTCTTCCCCTCCCCTGCCTTACCTCTGAGGTTTGATGGTCTGTTCGATGCTTCTCTGTCTCTGGATCTATTTTTGTTCATCAGTTTATGTTGTTCATTATAGTCCACAAATGAGTGAGATCATGTGATACTTATCTTTCTCCGGCTGGCTTATTTCACTTAGCATAACATTCTCCAGCTCCATCCATGCTGTTGCAAATGGTAAGAGTTCTTTCTTTTTTACTGCAGCGTAGTATTCCATTGTGTAGATGTGCCACAGTTTTCTAATCCACTCCTCTGCTAGTGGGCACTTATGTTGTTTCCAAATCTTAGCTATGGTGAATTGTGCTGCTATGAACATAGGGGTGCATATATCCTTTCTGATTAGTGTTTCTGGTTTCTTGGGATATATTCCTAGAGTGGGATCACTGGGTCAAATGGGAGTTCCATTTCTAATTTTTTGAGGAAACTCCATACTGTTCTCCACAGTGGCTGCACTAGTCTGCATTCCCACCAGCAGTGTACGAGGATTTCTCCATATCCTCGCCAGCACTTGTTGTTTCTTTCTGTTTTTAAATGTGGTTGTTACAAACTTTAAAAGTACGTATGTGCCTGGCTCTTTTGGGCAGCACCGATATATGAGACCCAGGAGCCTCACTGCTTTTCACTTTAAGCTCTAGGAAATACAGGCAGGTGCATGCTAGCCCTGAGCCCTCAAGCCCCCATGCCCCAGATCAGTTAGTGTCACATTCCAGCCACTAGGGGTCATGCTCTTCCCCACCAGGAGAGGAAAGGAATGCTGAGGAGGGTCCAGAACAAACTACAGGTGCTGGGTTGGAGGGTGAAACACGCCAGGAGAGGGCCTAAAATGTCCGACATTAAAAATCCTCCTTTCTTCATGAAAGATCTTGTGGAACCTCCCCTTAGCCTTTGATTCTTCCTTTGGATAGTTGTTGATGCTCTCAGATCACCCACTCACCCCGTGGCTGGTGGAGTTAGAGAAGCCAGATCCTCCCCTCGCTTCCCTCTACCAGGGCAGGGCTGCGATCTCAAATGCTTGGCCCTGCACGGCTCATCAGCTTCAACCATGATGTGCTACTGATAAAGTGTCCTTGCCCAGAGCATGCTCCAGGGTCTGTGCTCTCACCTGAGAGCCTGATGTGGAAGTATGATGAAAAAAAAAAAGGGGGGGGGGTTAAGATGTCAGGTATCTTGAACCTGATGATGCAAAGGCACATCTAATGCACGCCATGCTGTGCCCTGTCTCTGGGCCTTTGTTCATGTGCCCTCTGCCCCTTCTCTCACTCTTCCCTCTCTCTGCTGACTCCACCTGTTCTAAAAGATGCACTTCAGATGTACTTTGAGAATGCTCTTCTGACCCCTGCATATAACACCAATATTGGGTTTATCACCGCTTATTTTACTGATTTGTTCATATGTTTCTCCCCCTCATTGGACTGTGTCTTAATAGTAGCAGCCATGCTTTGTTCATCTTTGACTCCAGTGCCTGGCCATAGCGGGTGATCAGTAAATATTAAATGAGTAAATAGATTGCGGGATGGATGAGTGTTGAGCGGATGATGGATGCTTTTCTGAGGTTCCCCACAGTACCTGACACAATGCCTTACACATATTTTTTGGATCAATAAGTAACACCATTTGATTAATTGAAAGTTGGGTTCCAAGATATGCTCATTAAACCAAGCTACAGAACTGAAATAAAAACCAGATTGTTGGCCTTGCTGCCAGTACTGTTGTATGTCAGGAATATCCCCAGATTTGGATTAAGTTTGGGGCCAATTTAGAGGCAGACCCAGACAATATGGAAGAGGCAGATTGTTAGAGCGGGTAGCTCCCAGGGTCCCAGCAGGACAAACAGTCCATTAGCCAGTTTACACATTTCCCCATTAAGGATTACATTCCTTATTGTCATTTTAATCCTGAATTTAATACTAGTGTACCTGACAGGCTTGACTCGAGAGTTGGAAACCCGAGTCATTATTAACACTCATGATTATTCGCCAGGTTTTATTGAGCAAGTCATTTACTCTCTCTCAATCTGTTTGTCTAATACCTGGGGACAACAGTATTTACGCTTCCTATTTCACCTGGTTGTGGTGAGACAATATGGATTAGGAATCTCAAGAGGTTTGGAAACTATAAATTGTTATACAAATCTTGGGCATTATAATTATAGCTCACGTTATTTCTTCATTCCTCAGGAGATTGAGAAGGAAATAGTGGAATAAGAGCATAATTCGATGGAAACAATTGCAAATGCAATTATGCCTTAGCTCAGGCTACCCGTCCCAATAGTTCTTTAACCTACATTAACTTTAAATCTATTTTTATTACAAACAAATCTCTCTGTCCATAGATCCCAACCTTTCTTTCTGTCACGTTGGCAGCTGTGATATCAGAAACGACAGGTACAGGTCCTTCTCTCAATACTGTCAATTGATTGATTGATTGTTTGATTGGCTTTACCTCTCCGTGGTTTCTGGCCTCCCTGGAGGAAGGTGTGAAATCTGTTGAATCCTGCCTCTATGGGGCCCATGAAACCTCCAGTGCAAACTGGGTCTGGCTTCTCCAGCCCCCCGGGTCCCCTGTGCCTGCTGCTCTGAGCAGAAACTCTGGTTGCTCCCTTCAGTCCTCACAGCCCAGCAAAAACCAGGCGGTGGTGGGATAAACAGGCATCCAACGTAAAGAGCAACAGGCACTGCTGCTGGAGGGGGCTCCTGGGGTCCTCCGCCCAGATCAGGCTCAGAGCCAGGGCTATTAAAGGAGGCTTCCATCAGGCTTCTACATGGAGAAGCTGGGTCAGCCGCCACCAAGCCCCACTGAGGAGCATGCCAGGCCGCTTCTTCCCTTGGAGTCCAGTCTCAGGAAGGGAAGTCCCCTTCTTTCTGCATCCTGGGCCTCATTCCCACACCAGGGTGACTGACAGTGGGGATAGCCATGTCCTTCAAAAGACTGGGCTTTCTCCAGACTTCAGACAAAGCGCTCAAGTGGCTGGGTATATGTTTCACAGTCTTAAATGTCACCATGTGTAGGACACCAGTTGTGAAACCTGGAGAGGCCCAGCCTGGCCCCGAGCCTGACCCACTCCTCCTGGTCTGCCTGAGCTCTCTGCCGACCATGCAGGAACGATCAGGATGCTTCTCCCCCAGCTGTGACTCAGGTTCACAGCCTCCTGGGTACATATTGGATATGAAGACACACAAATAACTACAAGAAACTATAAGAATCGTCAAGGACAGTCCAATCTCTATCCTAAATTTCCTAACACCCTTCTTTAACTTGGTAAAGTAAAGCAACTTATGAAATGTACCCTTCGTTTTTATTACTATGCAGAATATTTAACATCTCATGTTGCAATTTCTTCATTTTAATGATAATTTAATGTCCTCTTCAAAACATGGGTGGATTTTTTTTTCTCCACGTGATGGTTGGTTTTATGTGTCAACTCTACTAGGCTAAGGGATGCCCAGATAGCTGGTAAAACATTATTTCTGAGTGTGTCTGAGAGAGTGTCTCCAGGAGAGATCAGCATTTGAATCAGTAACTGAAGAAAGAGCATTATCCTCCCCAATGTGGCCGAGGAAGATTGAATTCAGCCTCTCTCTGCTCGAGCTGAGGCAGCCATGTCCTCCTGCCCTCGGACAGGCATTGGACCCTGGGGCTCCTGCTTCTCAGGCCTTTGGACTCAGATCAGGAATGACACCATCAGTCTCTGGATTCACACTAAATTGCATAGCGGTTTTCCTGGTTCTCCAGTTTGCAGATAGCAGATGTTGGGACTTCTTGGCTTCTATAGTCCTATGAGCCAATTGCAATCATAAATCTCATCTAAATTATATTTCTATATATATCCTGTTGGTTCTGTTTCTCTGGAGAATCCTGACTCATACATTCCATATTTGTAATAAATAAATGGCCCATTCTACTAATTCTTTTCCATGGATGGAAAAGCGTTACATAGACAGATAATTGCTAGCAGCTTTAATTAGTGTTCCTCCAACTTTCAAGAATAAATTAAAACCTGTTTTTGGGTGATGATCACACAGTGCAATATACAGATGATGTATTATAGAATTGCACACTTGAAACTCATGCAATGTTATTAAACAGTGCCACCCCAATAAATTTAATTAGAAAACCTCTGTCTCTACCATAATCCAACAGCTATCCATTCATTCATTCATTCAACAACAAATATTTTTAAAAACCTACTATGTGCCCAGCACTGCTTTAGGCACTGGGCATGCAGCGATGAACAAAGCAAAATCCCTGCTCTCAGGGTGTTCTGTGTTTCATTCTGATGAGGGGAAGCAGTGAATAAACAAATAACACTAGAATGTATCAACTGATGATATGTGTTTAAAAGGAATAAAAAGCACAGTAAGGGATAAAGAATGGCAGTGGGAGGATATTTTCAGAAGGGTAAAAAGGGAAGGCTTTTCTGATAAGGATGCACTCCAGTAGAGTCCCGAATCAAGGGAAGGGGTATGACAGAAACTGCTAATAACACTCCAGTATCCTTTATCCTCTTATTGACCTTAATAACAGAACCTTCAGAGTCTTCGCTAAGCAAATAAATCGTGTTTGTACTGACTACATTTCCCAGCTTTCTTTGCAAACTATGTGTGCCATCGACTAATTTTTAGCCAATTGGACACGAGCAGAAGGGATGTGTGCAACTTCTGGGTCATGTCCTTAAGGACATTTACCTTTCCCTGCAAACTGTGAGATGGTGACAATGGAGCATCCTCGGAGGCCACATTGTGAGATGCAGAGCTGCCCTGTCATCCCTGTACCTTCACATGAGAAGGAAAATTCTGTTCTGAATTAAGTAACTGTGTTTTGCTGTAGTAGCTTAGCTTGTAGCTCAGCTGATTCAAAGAACAAGCTGTATGGATATCTAGGGAGGCCCTTTCTAAGTAGAGGGGATAGTGTCTGAAAAGGCTATAATGTAGGAACATACTAGAAATGTTCGAGGAACAACGGAGATGTCAGTCAGGTTGGAGTAGAGTAGTAGGAGATGAGATAAAAAAAAAAAAACTATCAGAGGACAGTTCCTGAAACACTTTGGGACCTTCATTTAGGGCTTGGGATTTGACTCTTGTGAACTGTGGATGTCCTGTTGGAGCAAAGGAGTGACATTATGTGACTTCTGTTTTAAAAAGATCATTCTCGCATAGAACAAGCAGGCAAGGGTAGAAATGCAGAAAGACTACTTTGGAGGTTATCGCAATAGTCCAGGCAAGATATCATGGGGACTTGTTCTCCAGTGCTAATGGTGAACACGCTTACAGTGTCTTTCTAAAGTAGAGATGCTTGGCCTGGACAGTGTAGCTCACCAATTGAGTGTCGACTCAGGAACCAAGAGGCCACCAGTTCGATTCCTGGTCAGGGCACATGTCCAGGTGGTGGGCTCAGTCCTCAGTGATGTTTCTCTCTCAATTGATGTTTCAAGCTCCCTTCCTCTCTCTCTCTAAAAAAAAAAATCAATATTTAAAAAAATAAAATAGAGATGCTTGGATATGCTGATGGATTGTAAATGAGAGAAAGAGAGAAGTAAGGGTGATGAGTATAGAAGGAAAGGGGATTGGCATGGGAATTAGAAAATTATAGGTGAAAGTCTGGGGGTAGGGAAGAAAGTGGGACTTACATTTTCTTTGCTCATGAGCTTCATATGACCATCTTCTCTTCACATAATTTTAATTAATTTTATTTAAGTGTCTACCAATCAAACTCTACAGAATAAATACACCCTCTACCTCTCCTCTGCATGATATTCCAGTGTGTCTTCCTGTCCTTATTCTAAGCATTAATACACCCATTCATCTACTTGGGATATATTCCGTGTCAGCAGAAGATAGTGATCTCTGAGTGACAAGCCTTGATGATCTTCTCTCTTGAAAGCACTCAGGGAAAGAGAAAAATGAGAACAGGGATATAGAATCCATACTGAAGATATGCAGTGTAATTGGAGAAATGATGGGAGGTTGCAATACTGATGAAGGTCAGGAAGGAGGAGAGATCTCAACCCTGGGACTGTGAGAAACAGTGAAAATAGAGCCGTGGGAGGCAAAGAGCAGGCATCAGTGGTATCAGAGACTGCAGGGAACCAGGGGAGAGGGCGGGTGGTGACGGTTCATGCTGGGGCAGAGCAAGCAGCAGTCTGAAGTGGTGCAATCTGTAGGTGTCCGGTAAGTCGCTAGAAGGAAGTAATCTTGAAAAAGTCGCCCCAAGGGAACTGTCATACTTTTAAAGATCAGATAATATATTAGATTTAGACTCCTATAGGAAAACATGGCAAATGTTAGCCTAATCCTCTGTCCAAGGCTGTACAAATAACTTGGTGTAACAAGCCCTTCTTCATTTCCAGAGGGGAAATTATTCAAAATTATTCATGACAATCTCAAGCCATTTAGGGTCACCCAAACTCCAGGGATGGCTTTTATTTTTTATTTTCTCAGAGGATGCTTCCAGGATGGACAGTCATTGAACCTGGAGCAGGATATTCTTGAAGCCACTCCAGAAATTGCAAAATACCCAGCACTGTACTAGGCATTATAAAGCAAACAAGGAGGGAAATATGTTTTAAACCAAGTGAGTGACAGGTTGAAAGCATGTTTACTCAAGAGGTGCCTTCTTAATTACAATTTCCAATTGTATTTATAGCTAACAATCAAATTTGACATAATAATTTATATGACTAAAATCTCAGCATTGTTTATCTATAAGTTTCTATTTGACCAGGTTTCTAGGAAATATGATCAAATATGATCAAACATAGGAAATATGATCAAAATGTTCATATTTTATAAGTTCCAAAACCATAGCAAAATCCAGTCTGTTTCTGTATTTAACTGTCCATTAACAAAATAAAAAATACAGAAGTCAAAGTGGTTGCTTCAAAATACAAGTGCACCTGCTATTGACTTTATGTCATTGCCATCTCCTCCACCACCACCACCATCATTATCATTACCACTATCCACAATCCGTAAACACTTACAAAGTGTCCACAATGTTTAAGGTAATGAACTGGGAAGAGGAAAATCAAAGGACTGTAAGGCATAGTTACTTCTTTCAAAGAGCTTAGGATTCAGTTGGAGACAGAAGACACAACAGAAAAGTAAAGGACAGCTAGGTTATGCTGCCAAATAACCTCCATATTTTGGAGGATTATAACCACAAAGGTTACTTCTCACTCCTCCTACGTGATCACCACAGATTGATATGGGAGTTTTGCCCATTATGGTCACTCATGAACCCAGGCTCATGAGGGCTGTCCACTGACATTTACTTTTACAGTCATTGAAGCAGGAGAAAGGGAAGGTGATGGATCACCCAATGGTTATTAGAGATGCCTCCTTAGATGTTACTCTTGTCACTTCTGCTTATATGTCCTGTCTAAAGCAAGTGCATCTCCACACCTAAGTTCAAAGGAATGGGAAAATGTGATTGTACCACATTTTATGAAAAGAACTATAAATATTTGGTGGACAACACAAACGTCGAACACAAAATACAGGGTGGGCAAAAGTAGGTGTACAATTGTGAGTGTGCAAAACATGGAGCTTATTCTTGTATTATTATTTATTAATGATTGTATTATTTTCTATAGGAACAACTGGAAACCAATTTTACCCCACTCTGTATACATATTAAGAATCGTATGGATTGAGTCCACATGCTGTAGCAGTTTAGAGGGAAGAGCGAGCAATACAATCTGGGATATTAATTAACTCACACACTCATTTATTAATCTTTTATTCAATGTACATTTATAGAGCATTTTCTAGCAGTAGGTACTCACTCTTCTAAGCCATGGTCACACAGCATTAAACAAAACTGGCAAATCTCTGTCTTCCTAAAGATTATCCTCTAGTATGAGAAGACTTGAGCTAGGGCTTGAAGGATGAGAGGATTTAGAAAATTATATAAGGAGGAACATTTTAAGCATAGGGATTAGAGTTTGTTTCACTTGAAACCAGAAAAGCACTAGGAGTAAAAGAGTGGCAAAATTACTTTATGAATATAATTTAACTTCTATGTAATTAAGGGCCATTTATAGACACCATAATCCCATAGTTAAAAAAAGAAATTGTTTGAATAACATAGAATTACCATGGATGTTTTAAATTAATAATTAAAATTAATTAAATGGAATATTTTTAATCACTATTATTAATAGATTGTATGTGAAATGCAATGGTTTAGCTATGTTTCATTGGCAATTTGCTTTTTAACATGTTTTCATTTTCTAGAAATGTTTTGTTAGTGGGATAAGCTGAGTAATGATTATTATAATTATGATCCCTCCCACATTTCTAAGGATTTAGTCATCCTTTAAAGACCCTCAGAAACCTTAAAAGTTTTTGAATTTTTGCATACCTACAGAATATGTTATCATCTTAGAAAAAAAAAGTACTGGAATTCTGAAGGAGGTTAAAATGGGTAAAAACAACTTAGAGCTGCTAAAATCATGAAAACAAGATAAAATACATATTTTGAGACCTTTAGTTCATTTTTTACCTAGTAGCTGTTTTGAGGCCCTGACTGAATTCTAGACTTAGGTAGATGAAGAACTTCGTTGTTAAAAATACCATCAAGCTACAAATGAATGAACACAAAGAGGTAATATCAACTGAAATGAACAATCTTCTTCTGTGGGAGAGGATATAAAGATTTTCACTTGTAAACATTTTTAAAGGATGAAAGCTTCTAAATGATTTATGGGAACAAAGATGCCATCTCACGCCTGTTAGCATGACTACTATAAAAAAATACAAATAAAGAAAAACAAGTGTTGAAGAATTGGAATGCTGTATGCTGTTGTTGGGAATGTAGATTGGTGTAGCCGCTATGGAAAATGGTATGGCAGTTTCTCAAAACATTTAAAGGAGGATTACCCACGTGACCCAACAATTTCATTTGGGGTATACTCAAGAAAGTGGAGCAGGGACCGAAAAGCTATTTGTACACCCATGTTCATATCAGCACTATTCACAATCGCCAAATGGCAGAAGCATCCCAAGTGTCCATCAAAAAATGGATGGACTAAACAAAGTGTGATATATTCAAACAATGGACTATTATTCAACCTTTAAAAAAGAAAAAGGAAATTTTGACACATAAATGAACCTTGAAGACATTATGTTAAGTGAAATAAGCCAGTCACAAAAAGACAAATACTGTATGATTCCACTTACATGAGGCACATAGAATACTTAAATTCATAGAGACAGAAAGTAGAAGAGTGGTGTTCAGGGCCTGGAGGGAGCAGGGGAAGAGTTTGTTGTTTAATGGGTACAGAATTTCAGGTTTGCAAGAGGAAAATAGGTCTGGAGATGGATGGTGGTGATGGCTGCACAACAGTGTGAAGGCACTTAATGCCACTAAACTGTACACTTAAAATGGTAATTGTGAAGATGGTAAATTTTATGTTGTGTGTCTTTCATGGCAATAAAAGATAATTAAAATATCTATAACAAATAAAAACCACAAAAAGAAACTTTTGAACTTTCAGGCTTTGTAAACAGCAGCCATTAATTTTGTCTTCAGTTTGAGGCATCTCATTCTGTATTTTGCTGAGAGAGTGATTCCCTAATGTGATGCTTACACATTCCCCACCGTCCAACCTTCATGGCTCTGCCTGCTGCTACATTCCCCGAGTTCCTCTCCTAATTAAAATTGCAGTCTGGTAAGATTTTCTGGCTCCTAAAGTGTGATCTATCAATGGTTGACATATCTTGGGATATGGCCAGGCATAACCCCGTTAACTGCAGCGGGACAGGCAGCCTGGGAGGGGCTGGAGAAACAAGCACCCGGAACAGGTGCCAAGAAAAACATGCAGAATAGGTGGCGGGGCGGGAATGAGCATCGGGATGGCCCCTCGTCACAAGGTTGCGGGGTGTCCCAACATGGAGTCCTGGCAGGTGGCGACATTCTGAGATCGAACAAGAACGTAGCCAGGCAGAAGCGATTGGGAAGGTTGTTAGCTGTTCATCGTTGAGATTATTCCCAGAAGGGAGATTGACAAAACGATGGCCGAGCCTTGAGCCTCAAGAGAGTAGAAAGTAAGCAGGATAAAAAGGCAAAATTTGCAGCACTCAGTTATCAGATCTTACCACAGAGGTGGTCCAGAAAGTGTGACTAAGCTTAACTCCTAGGATGTGGGGCAAAGTTTACATTTCTTTTGCATAAAATCAGGATTGGCTAGAGGCTGAGCAGGGCATGGCTTAGGGCCACGAGGACCATCAGCTAGCCAACTAGTCAACGAGGACTAGTAAAAATAACTTAGTGAGTGAGTAAAGAAATAAATAAAATTGAATTATTCATTCTAGAGATACAGAGCTTTGGGAGTTGTTAGTATTCTAAGCAGCTTCTCAAATACAAGGAGACTTTTTTTTTAAGGATCTAGCATCCTGAAGATCACAAAGCATGTCAGAATTTATCAAGCTACAACACAAAGAATATGTTGAGTTAGAGGCACTCTAAGCTCTGTGTCTGGGCTAGAAGGAAAAGAAATTGGCAAAACATTTATTCCTAATATTCCTCTGGTATAATCAATGACTGCTCTAAGCTCCTGTCTGATTTAGAAGGATCCTAAGTAGAGAGTAATTGTTAATTCTAGTGAGCAGACTCACAATCAGAAACGGAATTTTATATGTTTAATACATTGTGATTTTGTAATCTCTCTCTCTCTCTCTCTCTCTCTCTCTCTCTCTCTCTCTCTCATCCAGTTGGGAGTATCACAAAGCCTTGGGCTTCACAGCAGACAGAAAGCAGCTCTAAACAAATCTGTAGCTTTGGTTAAGTGCCTGCTCGGGATGTCGTAGTCAGAGCCTCCAAAGTGGGCAGTGCTGGCTGGTATTTTATCGAGGAGGAAACTGATTTGGAGTCTAAGTGATGTTCTCAAGCCTCTGGTCCAGGCAGTGGCAGTCCTGAGACAGAGGGTAACGGTGAAAGGATGAAGGAGAATTAGAAAGTCCAGGCCCAGCCAGACGGGAGCTGGCAACAGCAGTCATCGCTGTGTCGCAAGAAGCCCTTCTCTCAGCCATCTGCGCTAGGAAATCTCTGCTCTGGAACTGTAGTTGTGGCGGGGGAGGGGGGTCCCCCAGTTTAGTCAGCGAAGTCTTTGTTCTTAAAAAATTAGGTAAAATCATAATTTGCAGGACGACAGAGTTGCATGAGCTTTTCTGATATGTATGAATAAAACACACACAAAAAAACAGCCCTCTGGGAACCCCACTTTCCTCAGCATCACAGTTACCCACTCTGTCTTCCAGCGTTCAGCCCAGCACCCGGTCTCAGTGGCTCAGCAGGTTGGCAGGCTGCACATAACTGTTCGAGGCCAGACAATGCCGAAAGCCAGGGTCAGCCTTGGAAGAAGAAAGTGGGTAAATAAACCCAGAACTCAGAGAAGCTCTAATTCATAATTGACCAAGAATATATCTGTATTAGTTTCTTCTGCTGCTGTAATATATTAGCTCAAACTCGGTGGCCTAAAACAACACACATCTATTATTCTTAACCCCCTAGAGACCTGAAGTCTGAAATGAGCTAAAATCAAGGTGCTGGCAGAATTGCTTTCCCTCTGGAGCATCTGGGGAAGGATCCATTTTCTTGCTTTTTCCACCTTCTAGAGACTGCCCTCATTCATTGGCCCCTCCCTTCTTCTCAGCCAACAATGGCTGGTAGAGTCTTTCTTGCCTGCTGTCCACCTTAACCATTAGAGCTCTTAGCATATTCATCCAAGTTGTTTTAAATTCCCAGTCTCATCATTCTAGCAATGTCTGGTTTTGATGCTTGCTCGGTCCCTGAAAATAGTGCTTTTTGTCATTTTTCCTTGATAGCCAGACATGATGTCTTGGATAAAAGGAACTTCTGTAGATGGTCCTTTAGTCTCCTGTCCCATCTCGCTTGACTCCAGGAGAATTTACATTTCGTTACGTTTGGAGAGAAATGGATTTCTCATCATAGACAGGTAGTGTGTGTTTCAGAAGCTGAAGGAAAAGGCCTCTTCCCCAGGGCCAGTGGACAGTGCTCCGAAGTCTCAATCCATTAATGACAATAATGAGTCTTGAGGTCAGTTTAGTGAGTGAGGAACAGTGGGGCAGGGGCTGGGGGGGGAGGGAGGGAAGGAGGAGAAAGGAAGGAAAGAAGAAAGGAAGGAAGAAAGGAAGAAAAAATGAGTAGACTGGAATAGGAAACACCAGGGTGCCTCCCATGTTCTAAGGATAAGGATGGTTTCAGTTGTATCTCTGGCCTGTGGCGTAGGATGTATTTTCACAGGAAGCAGTCTGAGCTCTCTTCTCGGTGCTCCTGGTTAAGCCCGGGGTTATTTGCACCGAGTGGCTTCCCCTGCAGAAGAGTCGCCCCTAATCCTCACTGAGACAAGTGCCTCTGCTTATCTGTGGAGAAGCTTTCCCAGGGACTTTAGGGAGCTAAGGAGGCACAAAGAATGGGAATGTGGAGAAAGGGGATTCGAAGAGGCAGAGATGGGAACTCAAGGGGGAACCGAGAAAGTGGAGTGACATTGAGAATATTAACCCTGTTGGACAAGAACAAAAAGGCTGGACTCACAAGAAATCAGCCAGGAGGATAAGCCCAGGGGCTTCCCTTATGCTTTCCTGGGTGAAAGAACAAAGAGAAAACCCAGAAAGCAAAAAGCAAAACCAGGCTGCGCCCAGTGCTTCCTCTTTCTGCAGCCTCTGCGCCAGACCTCCAGCAGCTCCCGCCACGGCGGGCACAGGGCACCTGCACCTCAGCTGGACGCTGGGCCTGCTGGTGTCTATGTGTTGTGACCTTCAGCTATCCTCGTAGGTTGAAATCTGAGTGGGAGGAAGCGAAAGTGACGGGGGACCTGGTCTGAGTGACGGGCAGGGAGGTGGAATGACACCACCGCTGTGGTCGGCCGCACACAGCCCCCTGGGTGGTTTCTGTTTAATGCTTGCTGAGAACCCAACGTCCTTGACCCAGACTATCAACTCATCACAAATGCAGAGGCTACAGCTACTGAGCGCTACTAAATGTGGACCGGGTACCTTTAATCCGGTTACATAAAGGATAAAGCTGGGGCTCGGAGGGGTGTAAGGAATTGTGCAGGCTTTAGTAAGCAGCAGGACTGTCACTCCTGCCACCCTCTGACCGCCACAACAGGGACTCTGCCCTTCAGAACAACCTTTTCCAGGAGGCTGGCCCACGCCTATCGCACAGGGAAAGTGTACCAGCCTATTATGCCCTCGCCTCCCACCAGGTCCCTCCTTGGACAAGTGGCTCTTGGAGGGTCGAGTGGGTAGGTTACTTCTGGAGGGAGAGTGGGAAGCCCAAGAACAGGTCTTTATTTTTCCCAATCAGAATGGGCATGGCGGGCAGGCGAAGGCAGCCCTCTCTTCCCAATATCTCCTTTCTTATCCTAAATACTGAATGCTTCAAAAGGAAAACATTCTTGTCAACTCGCTCCTATACCAAAATTTACAAGCACCTGGCAAAGTATTACATTCACATCCATTTTATGGTCCCCTGATGTAAATACAATGTCAGTGTACCAGTCACCACCGATGTTCCTCCTAGTTTTGTTTTCTATTTCTTTTTCTCTTTATGTCTTCAGGTACCCAGTCCTGCCCGGGCGCTGAGCAATAGCCAGAAGATTCTAACTGAGAGTGGCAATGGGCCTACGAGCTCTGGAAAAGAGAGCCTCTCTCTGGAGTCCTGCTCACCTGCCTGGTGAAAGGTCCTTAAGAAGAGAATGCCTAGAGAGGTAGGGACAGGGGGTTGGGAGGGTTTGCCGACTTCTGGAGGGGCCTGGTGACACCAGGAGTTTGTGAACTCTCTCAGATGTCTCTCCCCTTGGCACATGCTCACTGGGTAAGATTGTGTCACCTGCTCCCACTTAGGAGAAAACATTAGCTTAAGCAAAATTAACAGAAGTCTTTCCTTCAGGACTTAGTGACTTTAATAAAGAAACAGGCATTCTGAGTCCCAGAGTATAAAGTGAGGGGTGGGGTCTGGCTTTGGGGGTGCAGAAGCTCTTGTTGGTGGCCCTTTTAAGAAAAGGAGCACTAGGGGTGGGCCAGATCCTATGAATCTCAGAGTGGTTCTCAGAGTGGCCCTGGGAATTGTGGTCCAAGCAACACAAAGCCACGAATAGACATTAGGTAGAGAGCTTTGGGGAGACCCATACAGACAGAGCTTATGCCTCCTTAGCTCAAGGCCAACCCACCTCCGTATCCTGTCTTTTCTGAACATTTTTATCACTTCTCTTTGTGGTGTGGAGCAGCGTCCAAGGGACCATGCTTCAAAAAAACACTCTTCAGAAACTCTGACCGCGTTTAAATGCGAAGCCTTCAGGGTCTTTGGCAGCTAACCTGGCTCTGCGGGGAGGTGCCTGGGCATGTGCTATTGTCCAAGCTTAGGCCCTTCATTAGCACTGCTTCCCTTATCCAAACAGAGCAGGGGCCTGGGCCTGAACTTCTCTGACACATAATGATAAAGAAAGGAAAGTCGCCTGGGCCGTGCTGGGGGCTTCAGGGCATTGGCTATTTTTGTCGCTATTTGATTCATCCTGGACCCTGTGCACAGGCCGAGGCCTCCCAGAAGGTGGGCCGGAAGTGATACCCTCCCAAGAGACTGAGCCGCCGCCCGGTGGCAGCTTGTCCCCAGAGCAGTAAACTGCAAAGCCACTCCGCGGGCAGTTCCATTTGTTCTGCTGGCTTTACACAAGCTGCTCGTTTCCGATTCATGGGACACAAGTCAGAGTGTGACAACTGCCAAGGAGGAAGGTGGGCTGCGCCGGTAGGCAAACACGGCTGGTGTGTTTCTGATGACATTAACAGCGCCACTCTCTCGCGTGTGAACTCATCATGGTTGCTTATCCAGAGCATGTGCTGATTCTGAAAGCTCATGTTAACACCCGTTTTAGCTCTAATTTGATTCAATAGCAGTACAAGTGTCAATAAAATGTGAGATGACTGGCCTGAAAGTGGAGCACGGAGGACTTAGATCAGCTCTGAAGATTTGCTAAGAGGGACAGGTACTAAACACTAAAATAGGTTATTAAGGGAAGTTATGGAATCAGTTTCCCTGGAGATTCTTAAAATAAGACAATGTCTATTCTATGGAAGGAGGTTGCAGGATCCTGACACGAAGAAGTTTGTTTAGTTTGGCTGTAGAGATTTTCTAACTAAAATCATAGAGACTCTGCTCAAGGTATTTCATACCCATGTGGCATTTGATTCCTTAATGCCTTGCTTGATGATGCTATTTCTGTCGGTGAGTTAGAAATTTCATTTTAGGTCAGCCTAGCCAGGTGTGAACTTATTATCAGCTCCGCAGTACCTGCTCACCACTGTGGTGATTATAAAAATAAGGCAATTATCATTGTTGGCGTTACTACTATTAAAATTACTACTGCTACCTGGCATTTTTGAGCACTCAGTATGTATTAGGCATGGTGTTAGCTCTTTACACACGTTACCTATTTCCCCTCATAACATTTAAATGAGTGTCATTTGATCGCTTTCACAGATGTGTAAGCTGAGCCTTGGAGAGGCTAAGTCGCCTGCTGATCATACAGCAGGACTGAGACCCAGGTCTGTCTGACTCTAATGCCTGTGCTTTAATGTACCACAAGGCGTGGCTCATGTTTTCAAAACCATATCGGATCACAATGCTGGCTCTTACGTACAGTCTCATTTGGCAGCTACGCTCTTCCGTGGGTGCTGAGAATATGCTGGGTTCGCTTTTGGACTTGCCTTCATTTCCACAGACGCTTCAGAGGTTCACAAAGAATGACATGTTTTTCATCAGCCCCTGAAATTTAACTGAGATGAGGAAGACCTTCATGACTATTGACGATTTAATATGTTGGGGTTCTCATTAGGAAAAGAAAAGTTTTGCTGCTAAAAAATGTTTGAAAATGGAATCCATTCATTTGGGAATACATTCTCAAAGTCCTTTGAAAACCCATTGAGGTCTTGTTTCGAGGGGGGAAAAATACCTGATGATTATTCAAAACCAAACCTGGTAAATTGGGAGAATAATCAATCCAGTTGTGAAGAACAAGGTGTGAGTGATAAAATTAACAAAATCAAATTTTCTTATGTAAGATTGTGAGATAGACAATGATTAGGTACATCCTGTATTTCTATCACAACACACTTTGGCCCCAACCCTGATGTCCATTAGGGAGCCTGCACAGGGACCTCGTAATGGCTCACCTATTCAATGACTTGTGTCCAGGAAAGGGCCAAAATGATGATCTAAGGGAAATGCATTAATTTAGCAGCTGGTGAACTTTGGAGCAAGACAGATGGTGGAGGTAATGATCTTGCAGGAACTCTTTCCCTTCTCAGCAAGATTGCCAAAAATGTGCTCCTCTGCTATTTTATCAACTGAGGAGAAAATAAGATGTAGGTCAGTGATGAGCATGGCCTTCATAAATTTCATGCATGTTTTAAATGGGGGAAAATTAATTACGTAATGATAAAACAGTAAAATATTCTTTTGTTAAGACTTCTGAGTTTATTCTATTTAAAGTTTTGATTCTGCTTCCGGTATAGTTGGTTGTTTGCCACCTACAGCTAAATGTAGCCAAAATCAGACTTATCTTCTGTCCCTGCCCTTCTTACAAACCCTCATCAGATCTGAAGGTTCCTGTTGTTATCAAAGGCTCCATTCTCCTGCCAGCCTTTTATGTTCCTAACTTTGTCAAACCTTTTCCTTCTATTACTTAGTCCAGAAAAACAGCAATCCCATGATTCCTTGCTCTACAGAGCTTCTCATAGCCATACACTATCTTTGACTTGTGTCCAGGAAAGGGCCAAAGGGCCATTATTCTCATTGGTGCAGGCTGGATTGGACCTCAGCATCATATGTAGACAATGGGAATAGCTTTTTCTTCTCCCACCTTGAGTTCCTTCCTTATTCAAACCATCCCGACCAGCAACAAGCATTCTTTTCATGACTGGCCTGACAAAACTCACTGTTTTGTATGCTGTTGCTGTGGCATCAAACTCTTATTGTCCCTTCCTTTGACCACTTTCCACCTCTGAGGCATCCACAGACCATTCGGCCTGGCACCTTCCACCAAGTAATGCCACTTCATCCCTTTCCAACACTGTTCAAGATTGTACTTTGTCATGAGGTTTTCCAGAGTATATGAGGTTTCCATGTTTCGTTACCACAACTCTCAACATCCTTTTATTCCTTAGGCACTGAATTATCAATACAACTAAAGGTAGAAATTAAAAATTTACATGCAATTGCATTTGTGTTTCTACCCTCTCCATAAATTGCTCAAGCTTCTTTTGTGCAGGAGTCAATCTCAATTTTCTTTTTTTTGGTCACTCTCATTTTTCATGCCACACCCAGGCCTTGGGCAGTCCCCCCACACAAGGCAGGTTTCCATTAGTCCCATCCCATACCAGGGTCATCTTGAAAAATTCCACTTTGAAAAAAGAACAACTTTGAAGTCAGAAAGTCCTTCCCTGTTCTATGTAACCAAACCTCTCTTGCCAGATTTAACCACCCACTGAACAACTTGATCTCCTTTGCTGAGCATTTTCTCCACAAGGAAATCATTGATTCTAAAGGCCGAGTCTAAAGATAATTCTTTCTTTGTACTAAATCTTATTTATTTAATGTTGTGTGGCAAAGGAGGATTTGAGATTTTTAGAAAGCAGTTTCTGTCTAGATAGACAAGTTGTTAAACAATCAACCTGGAGTTAAGATGCCTACTAAGCTATTCGGCTAGGATATGTTTATTTTTTAAGTACCAGAATTTGATAAGTAGATTCATGTGTATTATTTTATCCTCACAATATTCTTTGAGATAGATTTTGTTATTCTTATTATAGGAACTGAAACTGAAGCTCAGCACAGTTAAACTACACATTCAAGGTAACAAAGCTACAAGTGATAGTAAAGTAGGACTGGTCCTTAACCAATTTAACCCTTTCTTACCATCTACACCCTGCACTCTCCTAATCCAGAGCTGTTCTATGCTAAGGGCCTCTGGTTAGCACTGAGCCTCTTAATGAGGAAGAGGCAAAGGACCACATTTGCATGGTTGATGATGGTGATGAGGCAAACAGACTCAGGGGAACGTGCCAGGTTGTTCAGATATTACATTTCCGTATGCATTTGGGACTATTTCTGGGCATTAATTCAGTTCCATTTTTTAAATCTATTTATGGGTTAGTACCACACTCTTAGTTATTGAAGCTTTATATTTCAGTATCTGATAGGACTAGTCCTTTCCCTACTACATTCTTCTACATTTTTCTTCTTGTTTTACAATCAGTTTATCTAGTTCAAAACATCATCATGAAAGTGCTGGGATCTCTTTGGTGTCAAACTTACAGATTAAATTAGGGAGAGTTGACATCTTGAAAATATTTTGTGTCTTCCCAGCACAGAACAGAGTAGGTTTTTTTCATCTGCACCAGTGTTCTCTTGTGTCTCCCAGTAGTAGTGTTTTTACTAGATTATACAGGTACATCTCTTTTTTTCCATTTAAAGATAATCTCTCCCCTCAGTTCAGTCTCTGTGCTTCAATGTTGCTTTCCTTTCTTCTCTCTCTCTCTCTCTCTCTCTCTCTCTCTCTCTCTCTCTCTCTCTCTGACTTTCACACAGCACACATGGACACATATAGTAACTTCTTCATTCACAGGGTCATCAGGGCATTTGAAAGAAATTGAATAAAAAAGTCTTGGACTTTCGCCTGGCTGGTGTGGCTCGGTGGTTGAGCATCGACCTATCCGCCAGGGGGTCATTGTTCAATTCCTAGTCAGGACACATGCCTGGGTTGCAGGCTTAATCCCCAGTGAAGGGTGTGCAGGAGGCAGCCAATCATTGATTCTCTGTCATCATTGATGTTCCTATCCCTCTCTCCTTCTCCCTTTCTCTCTGAAATCAATAATATGTATAAAGCCCAGGACCTTCTGTAACAGGTAGTACACAATGTGTTCTTTCTGCCTGGAAGAGCCTGGTTATCATGGGCTTCATGATGGAGGGACTTCGATCTGTTTTGTTCACTGTAGTTTTCCAAGTGCCTAGAATAATACTCAGCACTATTCTCAATAACTATTTACTGAGTGAATAAGTGAAAAATCTAAAACACACATCCCTAACTCCTATTGGAACACGTAAGGCCCTTGGTTTGTTTTGCCACCAGGTGAAACTAACTAGGTACTTTGTTGTAGAAAGTCTGTTGAGCAGAGAAGCAATGATAGAATATAATTATCTTCCTGTGCGTGCCATACTGACCTATTTCTCTATTGTAGTATTAACAATAAACTCCCAAAGCTCTATTGAAAATAAATTACCATATTCCTTTTTGCTTCTTATTAGCCAAATCCTTGAAATTCACACTTGCACAATGATGGCTCTAACATGCGTCCTGACAGATGGATACTCATGAGCTGTCATAGGCCTATGGAGAAAATCCTGTCAATGTGTGAGTTAGTCGGCAATGAACAATCATCATTTTTGAACCACGTTATAAAGCAAGGCACCAGCTCCCCATCGCTAAAGCGTTTCCCAGCCGCGTGCAGGAAACACAGCCACATTGTGGTTTTACACGGGAGCTCAGGTTGCCTCTTATGAATATGCATGATGAGGCTGGATCTTGCTGTGGCCACTGGAGTTTTCTTGAGCTTAACATAACCCCCACAAACCCCATTTCCTGCCTATCATTTGAAGACGTTCTTTGAGGAGGGTGAAAAAGTGAGTTGTTTCTCCAATTTTACTGTTTTATTTCTCTTAAAGATGACAAACTGCACCCCCATTTCTTCTCATGCACTGAGTCATTTGCTAATCTTATTTTATAGATAATACTTTCTCCATCTTACTCAGAGGGAGACGGGGAAGTTCAAGGAAAACACCCTCTGGAAAGAGGAAAAGTGCTCCGGTCTGGATGGGTGCGTTGGTGCCATTGCTGGGGTCCCGAGAGGCAGTGTTGCCACGAGGGAATAAACAGATGGCAAATGGTCCTCGGAAAGCAGCCTTTACGCTGGGCTTTCTTTGTTGTAGAATCGCCTGTTATTCTGCTCTGCCTGTGAGCTCCACGCACTCCTGAGAATGCAAAACACAAGTTGGAAGCTCTTCCCCAATATTCACAGAGCAGGTCGCTGGATCTGAAGAGCACTTGGCCAGTTGGGAGCTCGCACGCACACTGGCTAATTGTTATTGCGTGTTGTCCCTGCGAGAGGAAATGGAGGAGGGGGGAGCTCCTCCGAGGCCAAGAGGCAGCCCTCCAGGAGCCCACGTGGTGAACAGCATGTGCTGGGAAATGCCAGCATGTGTTGCTCCTCAACTTGGCACGCAGACTCAACCCCTGTCTGACCAAATTGACAAAGCAGACAGGGAGCAGTGGGGGCGTTTTCCCTGGACAAAGAGTAATGGGCGAGGAAGTGGCCAGGGGAGGTTGCTATGCAGTTGTTTTGCTGTTGATATGGGAGCCATGCCAGGGAGCACTTAGACTCTGGGAACATTTTCGTTATTCCATGGAGGTCCCAGCCTTTCCACAGAGAACCCACGCTAATGCCTTTTCCTTGGAGGACAATAGTTGGGGAGAAAGTGTGCCCCCTTTCCGGATGAGCGGCTCCCTTCCTGAGATCTACTCACATCGTCTTGGTCGTCAAAGATGATGAGTTTCTAAAGAGCTATCTGTTGTGTTTGCTTGTTTTTAATATTAGGCATTCCTTTCCTATATAGCATTCATGCTTTTAAAATTGCTCAGCACTGTTTTGGCATTTGAAGTTCATGATTTAAGAGCTGATGATTTTGCCTCGTTGTTAAATGATGAAATAACAGGGTCAAAGTGAGGTTAGCAGGATTTAGAATTGCAATGTGCCGGAGTCTTTCCTTCTCTTAAAAAGTGGTGTGGGAAAAGAATGGAAGGAAGGAAGGAAAGAACCAAGGGAGGGAGAGAGGAAAGGAGAAAGAGTCTACTCAAGGAAGGGTTGACTAGGTGAGATTAGTGACTAAATCCCAGTATATCTGGGCTAAACTTTCTTACGTGCTCTTCTCGTGTCTTACTTGATTGGTTCAACAGATACCTTTCAAGAGTGTGCTCTGTACCAGGCATAGGAACAAAAGAGCATTTTTGGGCTACTGTTTAATAATACAGTCTTTTGATTCTATCCCCAAAATGTAAATCCTTTTTACATTGTGCATCTCATATTCTGTCTCCACTGCCAGTAGAACAATTGGATTACCTGTGACTTGTATCAACATGATTTTGTTTCATGGCAAGTTTATGGGTTATTTTTTCCCTATGACCAGTTATCTTACTCTCTTAAGCTGTCCTGGACCTCAGAACTTCATTCAAAACCTTAGAAACAAGCTGTATGTCCCAAAGTCATGCAAATTTACTTTTCAGTGAAGTTTTTGCAGTCCTCCATTCCAGGCCCCAGGCCGGATTGCTTCCGTACCACCTCTCTCAGGAGCTCCCGCTGCTTGTGTTCATTGGCTGTTAATGCCCTGAGGGCGGGGCCTGTGTCTTGTTCCTTTCTAAAGTGATGGCAACATGGTTAGCACTTAACAAATATTTGTAGGAAGAGATGAATGCTGCCCCAAACATCTTTGTTTATATATTCTGAACTTTTGGCTTTTTATTTTTATGGAATTGGATTCTAGGCGTGGGTTTGTTGGCAAAAGTCTACATATGTTTTTAATATTAATAGATGTTACTAGATGGCTTTCCAAAAAATAAGCCAAACAACTTTCTCCGATATTTTCACCAGTAATAGGTTTTACTGATCTTTTAAATGTTTGCCAGTGTATAGGTATAAAGTGATATGCCATTGTTTCATTTTCATTTTCCTGGCAATTAATCAGTTTGAATATGTTTATGTGTTTGATGGTGATTTAGCTTTGCTGTCGTGTTAACATTTTGTTCATTTTGATACATAAAAGTTTGCATTTATTTCAATATATATGTAAAAACAAAAAGTATAAAGTCCTTTTTTACCTAAAAATTCCAATTCCGGTATGTATACTACGGAAACACTTGGAGGATATGTAGACAAAACTACATGAATATGCATCCCATTAGACCATTGTTTATAGTAACAATAAAATGAAGTTTAATGGCAAGAAAGTAGTTTAATAAATTATGGTGCTTCCTTATTTGTGGAAAAGAATGAGGAATTAAAAAGAATGAGGTAGAATCTATTTGCATAGTTCTATCCAAAATTACCTGTGCCTAATTGTAGAAGAAACTGACTATCTCTTAGGAACTATCAGAAATGAGTATTTGACTCATACTGCAACAAGCATATAGCAATGATAAAAGCTAGGTCAAATTCTAAAAGATACACTGAGTATTTATAATGTGGGAAATATTTGACTATTTCAAGGTGGGAAAGAAAGATAAAAATATATAAAACCTAGTGAGTCAGTTCCCCGGGGGTTCAATTAGTTCTGAAGTGACTAACAAGAGGCACGATTTATTACCTATCAATCATATATTGCCATATGTTATGACTTTCTATCTTATTTTGAACATGTTTCACAAACCCTGCTATGATAACTAAGGGTAGTTCACATAAGCTGTGTTTGTAGTAAAAACATCAGAGTCCTTATCTATCTTTACAGATCCTGTCTGTTTCCTTATCCTATATAATAAAACCCTAATATGCAAATTGACCAAATGGTGGAATGACTGGCAGAACAACCAGTTTCTATGATGTGCACTGACCCCTGAGAGGCAGGCGACCAGCGGTGGTGACTGGGTGATCAGGGGGTGGGGCCGGCCAGAGAGCAGAGGGAGGCAACCAGCAGCGGTGGCGGGGGGCAGGGCTGGCCAGCGGGTGGTGCCAGGCTGCCAGCCAAGGTGGGTGCCGGCAAGGGCCTCCCAATTGCCTGTCCACCGGTCGCCCCACAGATCAGCCCTGATCGCCAGCCAGGCCTAGGGACCCTATCCTATATATTGGGAACAGACTTTTAGATTTAAAAATTAAAACCTGGCAAGGCTACTCTAACACTGATAAAACAGGATGATGCAGCGATTACATGCATGGACTCTGGCTTGCACATTTTGTGGTCAGCCCTGATTCTGACACTACAACTGTGTGACAAAGCCAATTACTTAACTTCTCTCTGCTTCAGTTTTTCCACCCATAAGATGGGGAAAATGGTACTATTGCCTCAGAAGGATCATGTTATGTACTACTTTTTATAATCAGGGCAAAAAAATGTAGCTGCCCATACAACAGCAAGATGCCTTTCACCTGTATGAAATGTATGGTCACTGGTGCATGCAGCGTCCTGGATTGAGACAGATGTCCGACTGCCGGTCCTAAACTGGCAGTCGGACATCCCCCGAGGGGTCCCACATTGTGAGAGGGCACAGGCTGGGCTGAGGAAACCCCCCCCCCCCGCCCCAATTCACATATTTCATGCACCAGGACTCTAGTTTAGATATAAGTTGTGACAAAAGCATGTAATAAAATTTAATTTTACTTGAGATTATCATCTCAACCTGATGAGTCAGCAAGTAAGTTCTTTGTTTTGTTTTCTGGATCATTAATGGTTTTTATCATTTAGCTTTCTTATCAGCTTATAGAAAGTAGCTTAAGTTCAGGTCCAAATGATTTGCTTCATAGAGAATGAAGTTAATTCCTATTTAAGGGAAGACACTTCTAATGTTTACCTTTCCCCTGCTCGGAAAATCATTTGACTAGCAGTTTTCACAACTTAGATGTGTATGCATATATCTGCAAACCACTTCTTGTTGTAAACCCATAGAAAGGAGCACTGTATGAACACATATCAAGCTCTTAACGGGACTTACATGCAGGGACAGGAAATGGGGTAGGGCAAGGGGTGTTGGGAGAGTTCACTCTTATTCTGAGTACTTCTATAATGTGTGAATTTTTTAAAAATGAGAATATTTTCATAGTTTGTACTTATGTAATATTAAAAATGAAAAGAGAAAATAAGTAGTAGTGAGCAAAAATTAATATTTCATGTATCTCTTGGGACAATATTTGAGGAGAGTACAACTTTTTGGAGTGAGGATACCCTTTCATTGTTGAATAATTTTCTGGACAGTCATATGATAGGAGTTGCACATTTAGCATTGGTTTAGAAAACAAACAGCAAAAGGTACTAAGAAACCATTAATTCTTTTATTATCTTGTTCATAGTGTTTCTCTCTAGTATCTCAACTCCCTTGCCCTTCATGAGCATGGTAATGCCCCAGCCTTGAATGAGTTCACATTCATGTTTTCTCTGTCTGCACCCAGGCTATCGAGGTCTCCTAGAGAAACAACACAATTTGGCCATGTGTGCTAGTCCAGTAGTCGGCAAACTCATTAGTCAACAGAGCCAAATATCAACAGTATAACGATTGAAATTTCTTTTGAGAGCCAAATTTTTTAAACTTAAACTTCTTCTAATGCCACTTCTTCAAAATAGTCTCGCCCAGGCCGTGGTATTTTGTGGAAGAGCCACACTCAAGGGGCCAAAGCTCCTCATGTGGCTCGTGAGCCGCAGTTTGCCGACCACGGTGCTAATCCGACTCCATGTGTTCCCATCAACCCTCCTGTGTTTCCCAAGCCATTTTGATGCCCATTCACCATAGTAAATATTTCACCCACTCACTATTCTTCTAAAAAATTAGCCTCCAAATAATTCACTTCTCTTAAGTTTATTTAATTTCAGTTTCTAGGCTAGATTTTTAGCTCTCTGAGGAGTGAGACCTCTTTATCTCCTAGAACCCAATATGCTGCTAGAGTGAGCATCCAATAAATATTTAGGGAATGAGTAAATACATATATGAATAATGAATGAATGAATGATGCTTTATAACAGCAAGTAGATTCAGAGGAATATGGCAGCTTTGAGGGACCCATGCTTGATGACATGGAGCTGAAATGGCACTTGTGGCAGAATGTGCTATTTCTCCAGAAGGCCTCAGTAGCATGGGTGCAGACAGGGAAAACATGAAGATAAACCCATTCAATATTGGGGATTTGCCAGGCTACTGAGAAGAAAGGGCTTGAAATACTAGTACTAGAGAGAGTAGTCAAAGTGATGGATCACGGGATCTTGGCTGGTTAGGGAAGGAATGAAGAAAGGAGGAGACTAAAGGGAAAGAATAGGACAGAGCCCATGAAGGGAAAATTCTTATGGGGTGTGTGCAAGGTAGCTAAATGACACCTGGAAGAGGAGGGCATTATGGTTGGAGAGAACAATTTTCACCTAAAGGTTTCAGAGGTGAAGCAGTCCCAGGTGATGGGTTGAGGTTGTGACTGAGGAGGTTGTACTGGCTGAATGTAAAGGGGTCATTAGTTTTGAAACTTCAAGGAAGATGAGAGACCTTAGGGCACTGAATATATCACCATGTAGAGGTTCCCAATGGAAAGTAAGTTGGTTTTTGGAAAGACTGCCACAATTTTCAGTGACAGAAGGAACTGTGAGACTGTAGATCACACTGATAAGGAGGGAGGATGAAAAGGGATAATTGAATTAAACATATAGAGATGTGAAGAAAAGAGGTAATATGACATAGGTGGTGTTGACCGATACCTCAAGTTTGAGAGAAGAGAATTAAAAGGTCCGTATAGTGTTACTTCTAATAAATATGGAAGGGTACTGACTGAAATTTTTGTATAATTCTCTGTTGTTTAAAGTAAGCAGTACCATAAAAAAAAAAGTTCCAGGAACTTCAAATACATATTTCATTAATTAGGATCGTGATAAAAACTGCAAAATATTAAAATTTTATCAACCTCTCAGAAGACCTAACATTTCAAAAGAGCTTGATTCCAGAAGGAAAATTGTACTAGCTTGCCAATTAGTTTCCAGTTCTGGTCAGGCATTCTTAGAATACCTTGGAGTGGGTTTTAGTCTCATAGGAATTCCACTTTCAGACTATCAGCAGGTCCTGACAAGTAAGGCTCTTGAAGTTTTTCTCTACTCAAATGCTCAGTCTGTAAATCAGGAGAGTGACAGAAAGACATCAGCTTCATTTCTAGCATTTGATTGTTGGTGAACTTGTAATTTAATACAAAGAAAACTGTCTTCTCCTCTCTAGAAAATGAAACTAAAAACAACTCCCTGGTCAGGGTATCTGAGTTCTGTGATAAACTTTAAGGCAATTTATGGAGTAGACACTACATGTAAGATTTGAGTCCTTCCTTCACAGTCAGCAGTACCCAAGGAGCAGGGACACACACCCGGTGAAGGGCTATGGTACTATCAACAAAGCAAGCCCCAATGCCCCCAGTTAGCTCAGTGCTGACTGTGGCACAGAGCTGAGAGCATCCACGTGGGGCAGGGTTACCAGGGAAGGCCTCCTAGGCATTGCATCAATGCACAAGGAGAGGGAAAGAATTCACACCAGGGAGGGAAATTATTTCTGGCATTGCAAGGGTGAAAGGAGATGTCTTCAAGGTCCTGGTATCTCTGTTACTCCGTCCTAGCGTGTGGACATATGGAGTCAGTATCGCCATTAAACTATTAAAATGTGCCGGAAGACTTGGAATCTCTTAAGAGCATGTTGTGAGAAGGACTGACACAACTCCAGTTGTGCTTTTGGTCCAAGTGCCCTGTCAGATCGATGTCTGGAAAAGGGTTGAGATTTGGAAAATGGCACAATGAGTTCTTGTATTGCTTTTATCCTTTATTTTGTGTGAACCATGCTCAACATGCCATTAGTGGCTTCATCACAACTCAACAAGATAAAGGTTTGTAAGAGGGACTTGCTAGCTCTCTTGATCCCTAATGGAAACCTCTTAAAACTTGGATTTGCTTCAGGGGCTAGGCAGAAAGAAGCCCTTGATGAGCCCATGCCATGCCTTGTAGCTAAACTTTAATCATTCTTCCTTTTGTTGTTCCTTTAGCAGAGAGCATATCCCTTCCTCTTGTCTGTAAATGGTTTCAGCTCAAAGGGATGTTTTGTGCTTTTTTAGTGTTTTCTCACAGCCTAGGGCAAATTATCAGCTAAAACAAGAAGCCAACATCTAATAGGAGGAGGCAGGGTGCGGGAGGGTGTGCACCCCCTTGGAATGAAGAGAACACAGAAGCGCCCTTCATTTCCTTTAGAGACCATTTGACCTATGAGCTTATAAAAGCAGCAGAAGAAATGAGCAGAGAGTGGAAAAGGGTGTATGTGGGTGATGTTGTTACTTAGCAACAGAGAAGCTTCCGGCTGATGTTCTGAATTGAACAAAGGCTAACAGCTAGGACAGCGTGGAATAAATGAATGGGGAAAAATGAAATGGAGGAAAGCAGATAAAAACAAAACAGTAAAGGAAAAGCATGAAAATGAATATGGTAGTACTTTATGCATAAAAGCCATTTGGGAAAAAAAGCAAGGGGAAAAAAGGTGAAACGAGCCAGAAGCATAAGAGCATCTGCAGTGGAAGTTGCCAGGTAACTGGTGGAATAAATGAATGTAGTGAACTCTCAGCTTAAAGTGCGACTTTTTTCTGGTGTTTGAGGTCATACCAGGGTGGACTTGAAGCAGGTGCCTGGAATGAACTCCAAGCCACTGGAGTCTGACTGGGCCACTCAGAAGATTAGCCAAAGAACATATATGCATAACCCATAGATACAGGCAATGGTGTGGTGTTGGCCAGAGGAAAGAGGTGTGGGTGGTGGGGGAGGCTAGGTGGGAGCAGGCAAAGTGTGTGTGGGAGTGGCGGTGGTGTGGGAATGGGGACATCTGTAATAGAGTCAATAATAAAAATAAAGTTTAAAAAAGAAAGATGAGCCAGAGGTAAGGATGCGTAAATGTTTTCTATAACATGATAGGTATGAACCCTTAGAATGACCCTAATAGCATATAGGTTTTAAACCACTGCATCAGGCCTGAGTCCCCTCTTCCCCCAAATGCCTGATAATTGGATGTACTTTAGATCAGGCAAGAAAACTAATAATTCCAATTTTGATTCCTCCAAACAGCTTATTACAGTGTCATGCAGAGAGGGTCATGCATATTTACTACATGGACAGATATGCCATGACGTTTTCTCGGGGCCTCTATCAGGGCATGGGTGTGTTTATTTTTATTACATGACAGGTACTTCTAGATCTGTCTCTTGAAAGGGCAACTGTGTTTCCTAGCCCATCCTCCATCTGTTTTGGTCATTTACATGTGTAAGTAAAACTATTGTGAGCATTTCCTCCAAATGTCTGTATATTTTAATTCATAAGCTATATACATATTTTATCTATTGACACATGGGTCTATGGAGAATAAGTATAAAGAAAAAATAATGCATTTATTTGCAAGATTACACATTAACCTTAAATAATATATGTGTTATTTTTACTCTTCTCTGACTACTGAGTGAAAGAAAATGTCTCATTCTCAATAGAATTATGTGTGCCAGAAAGTGGGAAATAAATCCTAGCACAGTAAAGTTTTATTTACTTTTAGGCAAATCACAAAGATGAGGCCGTTATGTTTTCTAGCACATCCCCACTTCTAGCCAGTGCAAAAGATGGATGAGTCTTGAGCATCACAGAGAGTACTATAGGTGAAGTGGTGATTCCAACTGCACTGATTCTGAATGCAGTGGCTTTATTGCAGCAAATCCACATACACTGTGGCCTACGGACTGCAGCTTTTAGCTGGACAATCCTTTTTCTCTGTTCCAATAAGCAGACAGTAACAGAAGTAGTTCAAGTTCACCTAAAATGGCAGAAACACATTTTTAACTCAAGCTTATTTTAACTCTCTATTCTCTGTGCCATAAATTAATCTAGAAGAACTAGGTTGTCTCTCCAAACCAAGGACTAAATTGGTGATAATATGCTGATGAGCTCCAGAGAGCAGGTAGTGGTGAGTAGTTTAGATAGAATTATGTGTGCCAGAAAGTGGGAAATAAATCCTAGCACAGTAAAGTTTCTTGGGATTTGTGTTGTGTGGCATGTGAGTTTATCCTCTCCAAGGTCAAGGACAATTCTTCCTTACCTCTAAAAAATGTCCTATGATGGATGGTGCTCCTTGATTCATAGAAGCAGCATATATCATATGTTGTGTGCCCTGCAGCTCTTTTCTGAGTGACCTGAAAGGCTGTCAGCTTTGAGTAGGGTTCAGAGGAAGAGCCCCCAGTAGGTCCATATGGCCTTTTCCATATGGCCCTTTAGGACCCAGTGAGATCGATGGTGCTCAAAAATTAAATGAAATCTGTGGTGCAGAAAGACCGAATACACGGTTCACAGCAGAAACATCAAGGTTTTAGAACAAAGCTGTACCTTCTTCAGTACTTCTTTGATGAAAGAGTACTTGGCTTAACTGGGCTCCAGTAGAAACCAGGTGACTCTGAAATATAAGCTACCTATCGTGAACTCAATGTTATCTGACCTACCCAGCTATAAAGGCAAACACATCCAAGTGGAAATAGTATATAAGTGAGTGCATCTGAGCAGGTCCTGAAAGCTCACGTTTCACATGCTGATGTCTTCCTAGTATGCCTACTCACACACTGCCACCTCTTCGCCAATCAATACTTACAACATCATGACCACTTCTCTATTATCAGTTAACTGAATTTAAAAAAAGCATACTTCACAGATGGCTTTGCATAATCAGCTGACACCAGCCTCAAATAGATTGCTGAGTCCCACTCCATCCCACTGAAGTGAAGGTGGAAAATTCTCCTGCTAGGTAGAACTTTGAGTGGTATAACATCTTTGCTTTTTCCTGGAAAGAGAAATGAGTTGATGGACAGTAACAAATGGTGTGGTCAGATTGTCATGGACATGAAAAGGGTATGAATACCAGAGGATTAGTGACAAGGGATTTGGGAAGAAGCACGTGGGTGTGTCCACTAAATGGGCCCATAGTGTAAGGACATTTGGGTTCTGTATAAATGTTCATTCACCACATGAGTTGTCAGCCCAATAGCTAGTCTCCTTCTTGTGAACAAAACCACAATTTTGTACAATCATCCATGCTCTTCTGTGTGACTTTATATTCTAAGGAAGGCTAGTCACATCTTTATCCCAGCAAGCGAATCAATGAATATAGCCAATCATGGCTAGTCTAGTCTCCTTCTGAGTGGTTGGCTTAAAAAGGGCCATGTGACCCAATTTTGGCAATAAGCTATTGAAAGAAGTCAGCTGTGGGGTTAGTTCTATGAGAGTTTCTTTGTTATTAAAAAGAAAATGAAAGATATTCCCTCCTACTACCTCACTTGGAATTGGGAGCGGGTCTTACACACAAGGAGAGAGCATGCCTGCTTGCTGTGCTTTCCAAGGGCAGCCTTGCCAGGGGCATCCATGCAGTAGAGAATGCACAGTGCCCACAGTGTCACGCGCAAGCTGTGCTACCTGACACTAAGTGGCAGCAGCCTCCGTGTTCTCACGGACTGTTCTGTGCATGATTGTGGTTGTATCCCTGGCTGCATGACTTCTGAGACTGGTTGCTCTCCTGGGGAGTCTGTGAGCTAACCACTGTCCTTTCGGTAATCTCTTTTCTGCCCAAACCAGGCAGAGTCCATTTCTATTGTTTGCAATGAGGCTCCTTGGCTAATATAGTTCTTCTGTATCAAGTTATCTGTGAGATATTGGTCTAAAAAATATTTTTGCAGCGCTAACATTTTTCAGAATTGAGGGTTTCTTTGTAAGTTTTATTTTTTGATGTTATTCAAACACATTCTATAATAGAAAGAGCTCCCTATCTCCTCTAATTCCTAATGGAATCACAATAGACCCAGGGTCAGCAAACTGCGGCTCGCGAGCCACATGCGGCTCTTTGGCCCCTTGACTGTGGCTCTTCCACAAAATACCATGGCCTGGGCGAGTCTATTTTGAAGAAGTGGCATTAGAAGAAGTTTAAGTTTAAAAAATTTGGCTCTCAAAATAAATTTCAATCGTTGTACTGTTGATATTTGGCTCTGTTGACTAATGAGTTTGCCGACCACTGCAATAGACCATCTTCCTCACAGAACAGCTGAAATCAACTATTAATAACTGAGACAAGCAATAATGGTTATGCTGAGAGGCAAATGAATCAGTCTGTAGTGAGTTTCTTTCTGGGCCAACAGTTCTTTTGAGTCCCGGTTTCTATGTCCAACAGTTGTTAATGTGTTCATAACAGCAATGATACTTCAGTTCTGGATGGTGGACAAACGGCGGTATTGCAGGTCCGACCCTCTCCGGTTTGGTCCTGGGCAATCATATGAGCCTAACCAATGATCACGGACAACAGGGGGAGGGGGACTTGTGTGTGGGGGGGATTGGGAAGGGAACGGGGGGAGGGGGTTGAGGACAAATATGTGATACCTTAATCAATAAAGTAATTAAAAAAAAAAGAAAAAAAAATAACTGAGAGGTCCTTGGCCGGTGTGCTAAGTGGTTAGAGCATTGGCCCGGTGCACCAAAGGGTCACAGGCTCGATTCCTGGTTAAGGGCATGTACCTGGGCTGCAGATTCACTCCCTACCCCCAATCTAGTTGTATGCAGGAGGCAACCAGTCAATGTGTCACTCTCACATCAATGTTTCTCTCTCTCTCTCTCTCTTCTCTCTCTCTCTCTCTCTCTCTCTCTCTCTCTCGTGCTCCCTCCACTCTCTCTGTAAAGCAATGGAAAAATATCCTCAGGTAAGGATTAAGAAAAAATAACAAAATAAAACAAACAAAATAACTGAGAGGCTGAAGATCTGAAAACAAGCTAATGTCCCTATGAACTATAATTTTCCTTACTAATAAAGTTGAAAACCCGTTTAACCTGAGATACTTTGAGCTTTCAACTTGGACAAATAATTTACAATGTAAAACCCTCCAAAACGATGTAAGTCATAGACCTAACTTGCTTTCCCTGAAAGCAGAGGCTGAAACGACTTGACCGCAGGTCATGTATTAAGGAGGTGATTCCAGAAACAGGAGTAGGGAAGCAGGGAGGCTGAGACAAGAGAAGAGGAAAAGTGTATATAATGGTGTGTTATCCAAGTCCCTGCTAAAGCACAGGAGCTCAGGTTGGTTGGGACTTCTTTGAAGTATAATTTTTCCCAGAATTTTCTATCTGAGGGCAGTGAGGATGAAGCCTGGCTCGCACATTGGGTGATGGCTGACATTCACCCTGGGGAACATTTACATAGCCCACTTCAGGCCATACTTATACACATTCCCAGTGGCTCTCGGGCATGAGAAAGGCTGAAGGCGGAAAGCAGAATCATTCTCTACCTGCTTGATGTGGGACCTAGCCAACAGGAGGTGAGTCCGAACTCCCAGCCGCTGACACAAAGGTGGCCAAAGGAATGGAAATAGGACTCCAAAGAGATATTGAATTGTAAAAAAAGGGGCAAATTCTGCTTTTTCCCCTCCAAATATATATATATATTTCAGAGAGGAAGGGAGAGGGAGAGAAAGATAGAAACATCAATGATGAGAGAGAATCATTGATCAGCTGCCTCCTGTGTGCCCCCCACTGGGGATCAAGCCTGCAACCCAGGCATGTGCCCTGACCAGGAATTGAACCATGACCTCCTGGTTTATAGGTCGATGCTCAACCACTGAGCCATGCTGGTCGGGCTCTGCTTTTTATTTATGTATTCATTCAATAAATTTACTTGTAATGAACATTTACCACATGCTAGGTGCTGGAGATATACATCAATGAACAAGATAAAAAAGTACCTGCCTCACTGAGCTGGGATTCTGGTTGGTGGCCAGTCAGTAAACAACAAGAAAGGGAATTGTAGGTTATTCATTTATAGGTGCAAGTGGGAAATGAAACAGCGTAAGCAGGTAGAAAGCGTGGCTGCTAGTTTAGGTAGGGCGGCCAGGGAAGGCTTCTGTACCTGCATGATATCTGAGACGAGAACTGAATGAGAAGCAGAGAGCCAAACGAAGATCAGGGAAGAGCAGACTAGGCAACCTGAATAGCTTATGCAGGAGCCCTGAGGGCTAAGTAAACTTAACAAAATCAACACTGTTGAAGTTGAGAGGGAGAAGCAGAAAGAGATGAAAGGAAACATGCCTGCAAAGGTCTGGCTAGACAGGGCCCTGCAGGCGATGGCAGCAGTGGGGCTTCATTCCTAGTGAGATGGGAGGACACCGGGAGAATTTTAATCAGCGGAGGGATGTGATCTGATTCTCTGTTTTAAAAACTTCACTCTAGCCCTAGCTGGTTTGGCTCAGTGGATAGAGCGTGGGCCTGCAGACTGAAGGGTCCCAGGTTCGATTCTGGTCAAGATCATGTACCTTGGTTGCAGGCTCCTCCCCAGCCTGAGGCCTGGTCGGGGCATGTGCAGGAGGCAACCAACAGATGTGTTTCTCTCACATTGATATTTCTCTCTGTCTTTCCTCCTCCCTTCCACTCTTTCTAAAAATCAATGGAAAAATATCCCCAGGTGAGGATTAACAACAAAATAAGTTCACTCTAGTTGCTGTGTGGAAATTATTCATAGGCAGTTGTGGCTCCCAGAGCTGTGGTACACGACAAACCTGAGTATGGGTATTTATTTTTAATTTATCTTTATCGTTGAAAGTATTACAGATGTTCCCTTTTTTCTCCCCATTGATCCCCACTTCTCCCCGTCCCATGCCTTCACCGCACTATTGTCTGTGCTGAGTATGTGTATTTTCCATGAACAAGTGAATCTCTCTGTCGTGTTTTGCCTAAAGCACATATAGGTGTTCACACAAAGACTTGCCTGCAATAATTCTTAGCAGTATTATCTATAATAGCCCAAAAGTGGAAATAGCTCAAATGACCAGTAACTTGTGAATGGAGAAACAAAATATGCTCATCCTCAAGCATCTATCCATACAATGGAAAGCTATCTATATACATAAAAGCCTAAGCGACTGTTATAACCAGATGACTGGCCAGTAACTATGATGCACACTGACCACCGGGGGGCAGACGCTTAACGCAGGAGCTGCCCTCTGGTGGTCAGTGTGCTCCCACAGCCAATCTCCCACGGTTGGCCAACCTCTTGCAGTCCCTCGTCCCAGCCAGCCAACCTCCTGTGGATGGCCAGCCCCAATTGTCCCCAATTGGCCAGGCGGGGCCCCACCCATGCACAAATTCATGCACCCGGCCTCTAGTTCAACAATAAAAAGAAATACTGATAAATGCTACAACATGAACATCAAAATCATCATGCTAAATGAAAGAATCCAGACACAGAAGACCATTATATTGCAGGATTCTATTTATATGAAATGTCCAGAAAAAGCAGATCTATATATAGAAAAAGCAGATTAGTGATTGTCTGGGGCTGGAAGTTGGAACAGATTAACTGCAAAGGAATAGAAAGGGTCTTACTGGAGTGATGAAAATATTCCAAAAAGTGTATGATGGTAAATGTACCGGTGCACAACATGGTAATAAACCTACTGAAAATCGTTGAATTGCATACTTAGGTGGATTTTAAAGCATGTAAATAGTAACTCAATAATATTTTTTCTAAAAATGTATAGATATTTCTAAATTTAGAACATATATCTTCACATCATTTAGACCCTTGCTCTCCATAGACTGTGCTTGGCCTGACCTGAGATTCCCCTCATCCCCTGAAGCTGCCCAGCTTCCCACAGTCACTCTGTGGCCGGCTTTGAGAACCAGCTGAGTTAATGCTTCTTCCTCTCCCAACTGTTTCCTCTCGAGATAGCATACAAATTCCAAGATTTCCCCATTTCTCCTGTTTTCAGAACTCTCAGGTTGGTTGGTTCATCAGTAAGAAATGTCTATCATCTAGATTAGTTCATTCATGTTTTCTTTCTTACTTTTCTAATTCTTGTCAACTGTTTTAAGAAAATGTCTTTACTACTTTCTTTTCTCTTTTTTCTCTTCTCTTCCTCCCTTTTCTGCCTCTACTGCCTTCACTATCCCTCATCTTTCTTTCTCTATATTTGTTCCATTTGTGACCCCTCAAAACAAATATAAAAATCATGGCCTGTATGTGGGAGAACAGTGTTGGGAACACATTACTACCAAGAGACAGGAAAGACTAAGCAATGCATTGCCATATCAACTTCTAAACGTGAAAGTACCCAAAAGTCCTTCTCAGGAATATTCTATAAATTTCTTTCTATCTCACTGTTGTGTATTTAACTTGCTCTCTCCCTAGAACATTCACAGGAAATAAAAATGTTGTTATTAAATCATATTTTAAAGTTTTGCATATTAGCATATCTCTGTATTTTAAAATTATTTTTTATTATGAACAACAATATTTCATTACAAAACATATTTTATTGATATCACTGTACTTTAGTGGACTGACCCAGTAAAAGGAACATTATCACATTATTTCTCTAGGAAAAAAAAGATGTCTTAAGTCCAATCAATAACTTAGAGTTTATTTTTGGTTTATTAATTGGAGATTGCCATCACTTCACTGATTTTAAGGACCTTTAGGTCTTCTTAAGTACTATGTTTTCATTGTTCTATTGGCCAACACATATTTTGTTTCATTGCAATTTTCTTCTTTTATATTCTTAAAAGCAAAAGGACAATAATAGATATAACTAAGAAAATGACATTTCCCTGTCAGTAGAATATATGACAGATTCTTAATTTTCTGGTTTTCCTTTCACATAAAACATATCACTCTAGGAATTATTAGCATGCTAATAGTCTCTGTTGTCAGAGTTCATTTCTTGGTAACAAGAATGTAAAAAAAAATGAGATTCTAATTTCTTTAAATTCAGTTTTAAAAACAACAGTCAGGACTGCAGGTCATCATGCCCTGTTATGTGAAATCAGGGTTATTATTATGTCTTGCCTTAAGGGAGATGGATATATTCAGACATGCTGTGGCAGACTTCATTGAGGTATAAAGAAACTGTTTAGCCATGTTGGGAGAAGTGTAGAGAGAAATGCTAAGCTTTCATTTCCTGTAGGTTGCTCATAATTTATGAAATGTCTTTGCATCTTCGAATATCTTTAAGCTTTACATACACTCGTTAAGCCACAAAAATGAAACTCTGATCATAAACAGCAAAAACTCCATTTAACTGCAGGGTAGATTTTTTTAATGTAACCTAGGGGGAGCGTATCTCAGCAGAATTTTATGTTTTGGTTTTTAACTGTTAATTATAAAAGAGGCTGCCATAGAAAAGGGTGTGAGTTTGTTTTAGCCTTGGTTCCCATTTCCTGCATCAGTCGTTTGGGATGGATGCTAGGCACAGATAGGAGACCATTGGGGAAAAAACAAACAAAGAGAAAAATATTATTATGAAAAATGGAACATTAATTTTCCACTTAGTTCTTTGACAGGAAAGTCAACTTGGCAAGGCAAAAAGGAGTTTGGCAAAACATTGGCCCTGGGGCCTCTACCTAGGCGCCCCGAAAAGAGGACCCAGTCTTTTGAAAGATCCTCTCCAGACAGGAGCAGGCCAAGAGCCAGCAAATGCTTCTTCACCCCACAGGTTGACGTCTGCAGGAGACAGATGATTAAGTCTGGGGCTTTTACAGGAGTTGGCCATGCTTTTGAATTCCGCCCTTTAATTAACTATAAGCTTCACAGCATGAGGTAGCTGTAGTAGACATAGTTACACCCAGGTGCTGATCACTTATTTCAGTAAGAAAAACATTGGAATTTACAAACGGACATTGGTCTGTCACTATACGATCTTTGTCAAACCACACTGCAAATGCACCCAAACCTGCATTAATGTTCCCGCTTTACTCCTGGAGTTGGGAAGGAGACTTGAGACTGGCCAGTGTCTACTTTGAGGAATATCACTCTCCTTGCCCTTTGGGCCAATGACTTCTGGAAATGCAGTCTATAAGAGATTTAAAAAGTTAAGTTTTCATATAAAATGTTTATGGTTTATCTTTCCATATAAACGTTTAAAGGGTGGAACACTCCCACCAGCTTGAGATGGAAAAGTTTAGATTCTCCTCCGAACATTGGTTTGGAGGTCTTCCCAAAAGGAAGCTCTCTGATCGAATTGCTAAAATCTCAAGTAGTGAAAACACAATGCAATATGTTTAAATGTAGCTATCAGATTTCTCTAATTATAGTCAAAGAACCCTCAAAATCATCTTGCCGGGAATCTTCAGAAAAATACACACCTTTGTGATTTCGGATGGAACCCTCTGCGGAGGACTCCACAAACTTCACAACTTCTCTTAGTAGCAAGCACTGGATTCCACCTGCCTCATCTTCATGTGTGTACACATGCGTGCTTTTTCAAATTCAGGCCATATCTCCCGTTTGGCATTGTTCTGGTTTCCTTGTCCTCACTGGGGATATTGTTATCACCCTGGAAATTCATGAAAAACTCAAACTGATGGATCTAAGCTCTAGTAACATTTCTATACTGGATCTGTGAACTGTAAAAATAACGTTTCATTACTATGTACTTGATATTCAAGAGCAAACATTTAGAGCAACCTGAAAGTGTGTGGGTGTGCTTAGGTATTTCAAAAGTGGGAGGATTTAATTTTAGGGTATAATACAGGGGTGGGCAAAACCAGGTTTATAGTTGTAATACAAATAAATAATACAATTAATAAATAATAATTCAAGAATAAACTCTGGCCCTGCTGGCATGGCTCAGTGGTTGAGTGTGGACCTATGAACCAGTAGGTCATGGGTCAATTCCTGGTCAGGGCACATGCCTGGTTGCAGGCTCTACTCCCAGTATGGGGCACGCAGGAGGCAGCCGATCAGTGATTCTCTCCCATTATTGATGTTTCTATCTCTCTCTCCCTCTCCCTTCCTCTCTGAAATCAATAAAAAATTTTAAGAATTAAAAAAATAAATTCTGTGTTTTGTGTACTCACAACTGTACCTTCGTTTTGCTCATCTCTGAATTCCAAGTTTCACCTACCTCTACCTGAAGCACACAAACCAAAGAAATGTAAACAAATAAGGAGTGAAGGGGACACTTAGGTTCCTTGTGCCGGACCAAATCACTGTTTACTACACATACACGTCAAAGGCACGTCTTTAATGCTTCTTTATGGCATTATACTGTGGGCTCTTGCAGGTGAGGCCCATATTTCACACCCAGAGAACCCGTGGTTCTGAATCCCAGCATCTAGTATAATCCCATTACATAAAGTACCAAATTGATGAATAAAAGAAATCAATGAAATAGTAACCATGTATTTACAAATGGCTATAACTATGAAGTGTGAGGCCTTACTTAATAAAATCAGTTTATGAAATTCAGCTTGAATGAACAGGTGCTCGGGTTTTGAAAGCTACTGCACTTTATTTTTCCTTGATTGTTTTTGTTTCTCTGAGATTATTTTGAAATGAGTATTAAAGTAGGTGAAAATATCATTAGAACTGCATGATGGTATTTATACCACAGGTTTAATTATAGTAAAGTAATAAAATAGATTTGGATTTTAAATGTACCTCTAATAGACTAAAGTTTTCTAATCCCTCATCCAAGATAGTTTTAAAACCCTATCCCTTAATATCCTAATGGCATTACAGAAAAATTTCACATGGGTACCAATACTATTAAATAGAAAATTGCACAAATTTAAAAATACAGTGGGGAAAAAAAGAACTACAGATCTTTTAAAAATCTTCTAAATTTTCTTGAAAATACTGTTAACATTAGGTCTGCTTATGATTAGTAATGTACATATTGTTTTTTCTACTCCAAATCCTTGATAATGAGTATTCAGACTAGTCCAATTCCTTCCTCCCAACCATTCTCCCTCTTATGAGTCTATAGATGAACCTGAGAATACCTGAACATAATACACTCTAAACAAAAACAGCAGTTTCTTGTAAAAAAAAGAAAGTGGTTTTGTGTTTTGTAATTGTCTTCTCTCATTTGACTTGCATAAATCTACATTTAACATTTTTCAGGACTGCACTCAGTGCTTTAAGATAAAAAACTACTTTTTTTATGTTGAGTTGCTGGTAAGTTTTCTATGTTGAATAACTTGGCAACCAAGTGAAGATTGTTTACGGACTGGACTCAAAAGCTCTTGTTTACTGTCCATCCAGAATTCACTTCTCAAGGCAAATGTCATACACACAATAGTCCTGTTGTGGATTCAGAACCGAGTTCCATTTCAACAATACTAAACTCCTCCTCTGCAGGCCTGTCCCACAGACATCTGGTTTCAGGCCCTTCATGGTCACCTCAGGATGTCTTCATTAGTTCACTTGGGTCATAAGTGCTTATAGATACCCAGCTGTTTAGAACAAATTTTTTTCCCTTGCTTACTAGCTACCTAGCTTTGAGTATGCATATCAATGCCACAATCCTGCAAAGCACCTCATGCATAAACTAAAATGCCAAATAGAGGCTGCTCACTGGTAGTGAAATTTTGAGAAATTCTTTTCTAATTTTTTCCTATATTTTCCAAAGAGCTTATATTAATTTTGAAACAGAAGACCATTTTTGTTTGTTTGTTTGTTTAGAGAAAAACAAAAGCAGTGCCAAGGGTAGATATCAAGATATTTGTATAGAAGGAAAAGATTCTTTCTCTCCCCCCCCCCCCTTTTTTTTTTGGCCACCAGTGAAATGTCTAATCTAACATTCTAGGAGATTGTGAAACCACTTCAGAAAGTATTTGTTTCTTACTAGAAATATAGAAACATCCTCTTTTTTTTTTTACATGGTAAATAGGTTGCCCACATCTCTTCTCACTCAGTTTCATTATAGTTGAGAAAATACTTGATTTTCAAATATATAGAAGTGGAGGTAAACCAGCATCTTGCAGACCACATCAAGCCCAAAACCTGTGTTGTTTGGTGACCACATGACTTAAAACTTGAAATTGAATGCCCTTCACATGAACATTTGGTTCCCCACAGTCCCACCACACCTTTATGTAATCTATTTGGCATCAGAAGGCATTTGACATTCTTGGACTAGCATCTAGTAAAAAAAAAAAAATGGGCTGAGAGATGAAGGGACTAAGCTATGTTAGGCAAAGCAACAATTGTGCTAATGTCATCATCTGTTGTTCATTTTGTATGTGGGAAAAACTAATTCTGGAAATAACGTATTACAGCTAATTCACTTTCCATGTACATGTCTCTTATATAATCTTATAATTTTCTCCTCTATAGCTTCCTCCCTGTTTAGTTCATTCTATACACGCTTCCTGGCTGATATTCTTAGAACTTAATTTTATTCATGTATTTATTGTTTATTCATCCATTCTTTACCATGTGCCAGGCCCTGTAGGTGCTAAGGAAGTAAAAATGAATAAAAAGATCACAGTCTCATATCCCCTGAAGGGGATCAGATGTGCAAATTAAAGGTAACAGGATTGTGGGAGTTGACACGAACTGCCTCTGTAGAAACACAAAGAATGAATATTGTGAATATGACTGGGGAAGTTTTCCAAGGGTGACAACTGAGCTGACTCCTGAAGGAGAAGTGGGCATTCAGCTGATGATCAGCTCAGATGAAGGCATTCCAAGCCAAAGTAAGAGCATGGGTTCAATGGAAGGTGTGGGAGATCCAGGGACCTGCAATTGGTTTTGTTTGACTGGAGCACTACAGAGTAAGGAATGGGGAGGAAAGAAATCTGTAGTATTCATTTATTTATTTTCATTTGAAAAATTATTTAGTGACTTCCTGTGTGTCAAACATTGAGTATGCAACAGTGACTTATATAGTCAAAGCATGTGTTGCACAGAGATCATAGTCTAATGAGAAATACAGAGGAGTAAAGAGGCAGTACAATCGAGTGTAGGAGGTGTTATAATAAATAGTGGGGGTCAAGGAAGCACAGAAGGATGTGCACAAGTAGACAGAGCATGGTAGATTTTCTGATGTGCTGCCCAGATCCCCCTTAAGGAACGAGGAAATTGGTCTCCCAGCTTCTGGGAGTGCTTCCAGAAGACAACCTCAGATTACAGTGCCCCAAGTCATTGCTTCCTTCCAGGGACATCCTGCATTTAATGCCTGATCAAGGTGTAAAATAAAGCTCTGGTTCCCTCACTCCAACTTGGAACTCTTCTGAAGGGCCATGTAGCTACAGAGCTGTCTGTGGGATGGGCTGAGAGGCCTTTGTTGAAACTGCAGCACAGCTCAACTTCTCCCTCTGCCCAGTCCTGCTTCCTTCTTCACCCTTCCATGAGCAGTGACCTTCAAGGAACTTGCTAATAAATGTCCTGAACATTAGTCTATGTTTCAGAGTTTTCTTTCCTGGGCAGATGATAAAGTATCCTTGAATGATATTCTAGGTAAATTTGGTTTTGTATTGCAATCAATGAGAGCCAGAGAGGACTTTTCACAGAGGAACAACTTGATCATATGTGTAAGTTGAAAGGGTGCAAAACTGAAGTTAGGTTAGTTGGAAGGGTGTTAAAATAGTCCAACCAAGAAATGTTTAGAATCTGAATAAAGACAGTGACAGTGGAATGGAGAGAAAGAGATGGATGTAAGAGGTATTTATGGGAAGTATTGGCAGAATTTGGTGATTGGTTATAGGTGGCAGACAAGCAAAAATCATGCAGGTGCTCTCCTAGAATTTTGAGTTGGGAGAAAGAATAAATTTTTATGCCATTAATCAAAATGGACAATACAGTGGAAGAAGCAGAATCATTAATGAATATGAAAAGTTCACTTTTTGAAGTAAGCTCAATGCAGTAAAATGCAGATGATGCTTGGCAGGTAGTGGAAAATATGAATTGAGAGATGAGAAGAGGTTAGTGCTAGACATAGAGGTTTGGGTACCATTAGTATATTGTGGAATTTAAAATAGATGTAGATGATCTCAGACTATCACCGTTCTTTTCTAAAGTGGTCAGATCTCTATATTGCTTAACAAAGTAATTCCTAACTCCTTCCAATAGCATTCAGACAAAACAATGATTGTTCAGCACTATGGACAGGGGCAGGATTGCTTGCCTTCTTTTCCCCACCCCCACCCCGCCCCCATTTTTTAGTTCTGTTATAGATCAGGACTTCAACATCTCCCCCTGTCTAGCTTTCTTCCTTTACCTCCTACCACTCCCTGGCGCATATCACATATTAAAGTCACCGTGTTAAAAGTAATGTAGTTCAAGCTTTTCTTTGTTTTTATCAGTTGACAACCTGAGGCCCAAAGAGGCTAAATAATTTTCTTAAAGCCATATTCCTGGTTACTGGGAGCTGGGACCCAGACCTCCAGGATCCTGGATGGCTTAATGTTCTACTGCAGTACAACATGGGATAGTGACTCCACAATTTTCCAAGCAAGAAGATTCAAGCCGACTAATGAGGGTAGAAAAAGAAATAAAATAAATAAATAATAATAGCAATAAAATTTAAAAAAATAACTTCCACCTGAGTCTCTGGATCTTAACTTCTGCTCAGGAAATTTTTAAAAAATTATTTCTTTGATAAATTATGTGATCCTCTTAAAAAATATATTAGATATCCTAGATCTGTTCTCAATGCATCTCTGACTTTTCCAAGAAATTTTAAGAAGGCTCACAAGCAGTTATACAGCCAATTTTCAAATTGCTTGGGATGAGCACAATTTCTCCCAACTTACAGAAACCAGAGAGAAATTTATCCAAAGGCTAAGTGTAGTCTGACACCATCCTACAGCCAACACAGCAGTTTCATAGAAGTCATTTTCCAATATAGGCTAGGGACACACAGGTCTTTACACAGAAAGTTCAGTAAACTGCTTTTATGTTGGGCAGTGTTTTCAGCTGACAATCCTGCTGGTGGCCCTAACGACCATGCCCATGGTCAAATGGAAAGGCCTCGACACCTCTAATGCAGCTCAATAGCCTTAAAGAAATTTCCAGATCAGAGGACATATTGTTGGATAAAATTCACCAAAAAACTGAAGGTGCAAGAGATCTACGGTATCAGTCAGTCTGCTACAACAGTGCTGCATAACAACCAACCACAGCTTTTAAAGACTTAAAACAAGACATGCTTGCTTTTCTAGCTGAAGGTTATGGTCAGCTCCACATCTTTTCGTTCTTGAGTCAGTGGCTCTGCCAGTAGATTAGAGAGGCAAAGGCAGTAAAGCCAAAGACAAACAGGTTTAAAGCCTCGCTTGCATCACATCTGCTAACCGCAGTTGACCAAAGCAATTTACATGGCCAAGCCCAGTATGCAGTAGGTGGGGAAATAGACTCTGCCTACTCGGGTGGAAGGTACTGTGAAATCAAGGCTACATGGAACCCTATGAGTTTAGTTCATGAGATAAATATATGATTAATATTCTAACCTTCAATTACCAGAGGGAAAAGCCTAGATTGGCTGTGGATGTAAGGAGTTTGGGTAGTACACTGAAGGGAGACCTTAAAATCTAGCGTCTGACTTGGAGACATTGGTTTTTTTCATAGTTTTTTTTCTAAAGGAACTATTAATAGAGTCTGAGTTGTTATTTAAAAATAGGTAATGTTTCCAGAAGGAAATGTTTAGCTTGTTTCCCAGTTGCTTACTATTGTCTTCCTATTTCATCTGACAAAGAATCAGGCGTAAGAAGGGGCAAGGCGGTGGGTAGGTGGACTGAGGATGGAAGCTTGCCAGAGATGGAGGAAAGATATTAAACAGGCCTTTTCAAGTTGACTTCTGTTTTTTAAGTTTCCCTAATGTCCTCCCTAAGGTAAATCACTCGTGGCTATGTGTTTGGCTTACTCCTCAAAAGCAGATCTGAGCTGGTAAGCGAGCAGAAATGCACTGAAGTGGGGTTTGCTTTGAGAGACGGGAACAGCTGTTCTGCCCGGAGTCCCCAGCAGACACAGAGCCTGTCCATTGCCTCGGGGTTCCTAGATGGTATTGCTTACAGCCCTTTTTGTATTCTGTTTACTGTTCCACTTCTGTAGGTCAGTATGACCGAATATTATAATTTATTATTTTTTAGAGACACTTAATAGCTAAGGTAGTATTTGTTATTAATGTCCTTGCCCAAGTTTGACAATTTCTTTAACATTTCATGGTTTTACATCCAGTTAGTTTACTTCTGCAAATCAGCTCTCCTGGCAAGAAACTTGACCCCTGTCGATGATATTATCTTGGAGGAATGTAGGGCTAGGCAAGAGGGTAGTTTTTCTGAGAATCAGTCATCTGACCACACATAATAAAGCCAGACAAGAAGCAGTCATTCAGCATGAAAAACAAGAGTAATAATTTAGCTATACAACTTTCAAATAGAAACACAGGAAAAGATACAAAATATGTATTAAAATAATTATTTCCTGTATTAATGTTGCTCTGTTCCCTTTATTTTAGCCTGGAACAGATGATCCCAAAATTTTCAAGAATGATCCCATTTTTAACAACAACAACAAAGGAATGTCATAGAACCCCACATAATAGTAATGGTGATATTTTAGAATTTGAGAAAATATAGGACAAAACATTGTTATAAGTTTAGTAATGCTTATAATGAAAGTCATACTTTATTAACAAAAGAGCATTTACCTTTATTTGAGAATAGGTGTACATATCAATGCAAGCCACTTTATTTAAAATTCAGATAAGTGTACTTTATGGAACTGTGGAGTCCTCTTATAATAATTTTAAAGCCAGTAGATGTGAATGGCTCATAAGTTGGGATCTAAAGATCTAACCTTTTGCCTGGCTGGTGTGACTCAGTGGTTGAGAGTTGACCTATGAACCAGGATGTCAGAGTATGATTCCTGGCCTGGGTTACTGGCTCCATCCCCAGTAGGGAGCATGCAGGAGGCATCTCATCAATGATTCCCTCTCATCATTGATGTTTTTTTCTCTCTCACTTCCCCTCTCTGAAATCAATAAAATCAATCAATCAATCAATCAATCAATCAATAAAACAGCATAAAGATCATTGGTCTATCATCTACACATGTTCTGTATATTCTTGCTAGTTGGATCAAGCAGTACTGAGTCCTGTCTTTTTAAAAGTCCGAAGGCTGGAATTTGGGGTCTTTTAAAAAAAATTTACTAGTATGTTCCTCTGAGGAAATCAATATCTTTGAGACTGTTTTACCTTTTTCAAAATTAAGGATGAGGGCTGGAGAGATACATGCTCTGTTCAACTCAACAGATTATTGTGAGGATCAAATTAGATTATGTAGCACCTAATTATAGGAACAATAATTGTTAGCTGGCCAGTCAGTATTGTAGTACAATCTTCGCATTAAGAGCTCAATTCTTTGCTGTTACAGTACTAGCACTGTATAGTTCACCCAGAGTTACATTCGCCTGGGTGAATGTCATGCTCTCCAGACTCAGTGGCTTGGGGGACAGGGATTGGAGATCTGCAATAGATGGGCCTAGTTTTAAGATTTACCTCTGCCATTTCAGTGACTCATTTAACCTCTCTGGTTTCAGTTCTTTGTTGATAGAGAAATGGACCAAAATCTCAGAGGTGTTCACTTTTTGCAACGAGGGTCTTTTTTTCCCTCCTAAAGAAAATATTGGGAAATTCCAAAATATAAACCTGATACAAAACAATGAACAATATTCACATGCAGTTTAAAACTTGCATTGTTTGCAGATGAGGCCCTAGACGTACAGCTTGAAAACCACTGTTTTATTTATTTATTAATTATTATTATTATTTTTAATTTTATTGATTTTTTTTTTTTTTTTTTTTACAGAGAGGGAGAGAGAGTTAGAAACATCGATGAGAGAGAAACATCAGTCAGCTGCCTCCTGCACACCCCTACTGGGGATGTGCCTGCAACCAAGGTACATGCCTTTGACTGGAATCAAACCCGGGACCCTTCAGTCCGGAGGCTGATGCTCTATCCACTGAGCCAAACCGGTCAGGGCGAAAACCACTGTGTTAGATCATATTTAAAATCCAGATCTGAAGGAAGATGTCTATTTATTAATGTAAGGGGAGAGGTGTTTCTGCCCAAAGAATTGCTAGTGGTCATCTTCGTGGGACATCTCGCCCTGGGGGTCATGTCTACTCAGGAAATAAAACCTTAGATCAGAACTTTGAGCATAAAATAAATCAAAGCGAGTTCTATATTCTTGAGAACTAGTTCCATCAAACAATGTGAACCAATTTAATGCCCTTCATTATGCTAATAACATTTTTCTCTACTGAACTGGACAGGGAAATCGAGACTCTCAGCACCATCCCCCATAGACCAGCATTGGAAGAAACACTCACCATAATCTTACCCTATGTCTTTTTATGCCTCCATATAGATCTCCATACGCCTATCGACATGACTCTCTTCCTAACATTCAGAATATGGATCGTGAGCTCCAGGGTGAGAATTTTTCAGGTCATCATGTTTGAATGCTCTTCATAGAATCCTGGCCAGGTGGTCATCCAGGCGCTGCTTGCCCATCTTCTATGCTGGAGGGTTTGCTACCACTGGCTGTACAGCCATTTCTCTTTCCTCCAAAGAGTAATTCTTAGACATTTCCTTCATACATTTACCGAAGACATGACTCTCCATAACTTCAAGTATTGTCACTGTGTAGCTGTCTGATGAATACGTCATATCACAGCTTGCTCTAGATTGCACAAGATTCTGAGCTACTCCAGGACTGAGCCTGGACCTGAAGGATTCATCTCTGTTTGCTAAGTGCCTAACAGACCCTGCCTTACAGAGCATACTTGAATGACTAAATTGAATTTGTAAAAACTCATTAAGCACGAAAAGACTGGATTACATTATTATTTTCGAAAGTAGCAATTATTAAGTTTATAATTCAGTTTGTCACTGAGCAAATCTAGGTGAGACCCTCAGTCCCCAACAATGCCCCTGCATTCTCATGGCTTCAGAAAACTTGAGTTTCCAAATCACACGGATCATTTTGAGAGTGCAGGTTGAACTGTCACCCAGTATCTGCCTTCATTTTTAGTCACTGAAAGCAGAGGCTGGTAGAGCATGGCAAGCTAATGATGGAACCAGAGACCGATGACCCAGCTTCTCATCTTGATCTTTCCCTTTGTGAGCTGTGACTTTGGGTAAGTCACTTCCTATCTCTGTATCTAATGGATGTTAGCTAATATGATAATTTAATGAATTAAAGCCCCTAAAGCTCTTAGGACAGACCCAGGCATATTGTAAACATTCAATAAGTATCGACTCTCATGAATTCACCCTGGTTTAGTAGAAGGAGCATAAGCTTTGAGTTAGGCAAGCCAGGCTTTGAATTCACAAATTCACACCCTGGCCCTTTTTCTTGGGTAATCATTGACTTTCACTAAACTTGTTTCGTCTTGTGGATAATAACATAGTAGTCCGGGGAGAATGCCACTTAACACTACAGCAGACTATAGGCCTCTGATTCCTCGACTCTTAAGTTTAGAAAAACAACCTGATGGGCCTGTTTTGGCTATGAAGGAAGAAGACTTAGGCAGAGAATGGAATTGCTTGCATGATAAAGTAAGAATTTTGAGCATCCCTGAGCTTGACATGAAAACACCAACCCCAGGAAGGAGAGATGTTGGGCAAAATAGCCAGAAGCCAGGGGCTCTATTTGGTGCAACAGTCTACATATACAATGTTCACTTGTTTGTTAATTGGCACCACAGTGGACCATCCCTTACTTTTTGACCAGAACATAAATAGATGTTTATTATACCAACAGTCATACATAGGTGATATTTTGGGGAGTGAAGAAATGGGGGGAGGGGGGGATGTGTTTATGGTATTGGAAGGTGATACAGCAGAAGAGAAAGCAAACATCGGGAGGTGTAGAGAGGTGGAGAGCTTGGCCGGGGCAGAAAAACAGAATGTGTAGTGAGGAAGAGAAACCCAAAGATGTAAGGAGGAATAGCAGATTTCTAACCAGTGTGTGAATGGCAGTCAGGCATGTTACTTTACACTGATCTTAAAGGATAAAAAACAAATAAACACACTAGTCGGCATGGCTCAGTGGTTGAGCGTTGACCAATGAACCAGGAGATCACGGTTTGATTCCTGGTCAGGGCATAAGCCTGCGTTTCGGGCTTGATCCACTGTGTAGGGCATGCAGGAGGCAGCTGATCGATGATTCTCTCTCATCATTGATGTTTCTATCTCTCTCTTCCTTTCCCTTCCTCTCTGAAATAAATAAAAATATATTTCAAACAAACAAACAAATGTAGGGCCAATTGAAGAACCTAAGTACCCTTAGGCATTTGAGTTATACACTCAGCAGGATTCTTAAAATTAGAGTTAATGGATGTAAACTTCTAGTACAAGGTAATCATCCTATAAATGATAACTATCATCATTCATCCTGCTAATTCATATATTATTCAGTGAATATATATCTAAGTTAAGGAAGCTGGGCAAAGAGCAGCTGTTGTATGCGGCGGAGGGGGGCAGTGGAGCATACAGGTTCATTCATCTTCCCTGTGGGGGACACTTACCTACCACCCCTCCCCCACCTCCCCCACATCTCCACCTCTGACCTCTGTCTCCTTTCTGCACAAGAAAATACACTTCCTGAAGGAACATCATCGGCTTTCGGGTGTGCCAGGGCTGTGACTCTTGGGGAGCACACTTGTGTGATTATACAAGATTGTTCCTAAGCCATGTTCATGCTTCAATGTCTGTAGACTGAAAAGTTTCAAATGATTTCATTAATCAACTCAGTTAAGGTAGGAGCGACAAGCAGTGTTCTAAAAACATGCAGTTATTTTTCCCATGATCCATTTTCCAGGAAGAGACTACCAAGATAGCTGGTGCACAAGAATAGGTAATGGCTTTGTTTTCCCAAGATGTAGTCATTGCGATTATTTTTAGATAAAAGATTTGGAGCCAGAAGCACAGCTCACAATTATGTTGCTATGATTTGACAACCAGTTGTTTTGAGGAATTAACTCAACCGTGACAACTTTAAAGTCACCCCATTATCTGGGGAAAAAAAAAATCAGCAGATAAAACCCGAAAATAAGTTTCCATGACGTGCAGTGCTTCCTCCTGCAATCACCTCACATCTTTCTACTTTTACAGCTTGCATGTCCCCTTCCCTTAGGCCCTCCCCTAGTCCTCAGCTCCTACCTGCTCTACCAATTATTGACAGTATTTCTAAAGACCCCAGACTAATGGGTCTCCTCTTCCTTTGAACTCCTACAGTGATTGTGCATTCTCTACAACCTTCTTTGGAACTTTTCATCCCCGCCCTTGAATTCTAGTTTGTTTTCATATATATATCTCATCATTTCTTGGTTCATGGGTCGACGCTCAACCACTGAGCCACACCAGCTCTCATCATTTCTATAGCTAGGTTTGTACTATGTAATAATTTTACATTACAAAAACATTTAGTCAGAAAGCAATATTATGAAAAATTTGAAAGAGAGAGGGAAGAAAAATATTCAAATCTCATCACCTGAACACTAATTCTGTGTGCATCATTTTAGGGTGTTCTTTTTTCTAAACTTCTTTCTATGCTTATTTTTTCACTGATTTAATTCTAGTGGATATGCAATTTCATGTTTTACCTTTTTTTCAGAGGAGACTATTAACCCATGGCCCTGATTTATCAAATCTTAACACATTTCCATATTTCACTAGTTTTACATAAATAAAATATTACATATATGGTTGAAGTCTTTGTGTGCCCTTTCCCAATTCCATTCCTTCCCTCCCGCTCCTTAGACAACTGGAACTAAATGTTTATCATTCCTTTGCATTTCCATTTCCATATTGTTTAATTGTTAAATCTTTGATTACTAACGATGTTAAGCCTTTCTCCATAGCATAGCTAATATTAAAGTACTCAGGTTCTAGAGCAGGTTAAACTGGTTTTGAATTCCTGCTCTGCCACTTGCTAACCTTCTCTTCTTGGAGACCTTTCTGTGCCTCAGTCTCCTCGTATATAAAATGGACATAATAGTCATTCCTACTGTTCTTGATTGTGTTGTCATGAAGATTAAATGAGACAGTGCAAGTAATATTCTCGGCACTCAATACCTTTCTTTGTTACTCTAGGTTCTCTCTTTTATTACCCCCATCTTCTTAAAAAGATTTGGTGACCTAAAACTTAGAAATACTTTATCAAACACGATCGTGTTTAATTGAACCAGCGATTTGGTTAATGGGTCGATGCTCAACAGCTGAGCCATACCATCTGGCCATTAATGTATTAGTAATAAACATTTCCATTTAAATAACCCAATAATGATGCTGATTATTTATTACTAGTTAGCTGGAATAGGATTACAATTTTATGATTTATAAAAATTAATTTTAAAAGAAAAATAATAAGCCTTATTAAGTATATTTCTAAACCATATTTCTCATACCCTACTTTTTATATTTTTCAAGGCACAAGAAAAAAATATACTGGATGTAGGTTATCATATACTCCTGCATGCGTTAATAGGTCATATTTATAAATATCCGTTTTGTTTACACAAACCTTAAACTACAAGAAAATTTTAAAGTTGTCATTTTATGGTAATCATATTTTTCTCAGTTTATCAACACTCACTTTTTTCTTTGAATAGTCTGACATCTCTCCCGTTAAGTGACATTCTCCTTATCATTCGTAAGAAAACCAGACTCAGAGCACCCGGGAGGGCTGGCGTTAATGAGGCAGTTACAGACAACATTGCAAAGCCTGGGGCCTGGTGAGCGGAGGCACCCTTAGTGGCAATTGGGGGAGCAGAGCGCATCTCCAGATTCAGGGAAAATGTGAGTTAGCGGACACACAGGACTGCTCTTAGTGAAATAAATGCTGAAGTATTTAGAAAAGACCAATATAGATCCAGCCAGCCTAAATCCAGTGTTTGTTTTGGTTTTATTTCAATAGGAGAATAACCGGGTCCTTTTTTCTCCCAGAAACCACCGAGTTCAGGTGAGTGGCAGTCAGGCTACTGCCAGTCTATAAAAACCGTTACTTTATAAATGACAGTCTGCCCCTCATCTGGCAATCTGCCAGTTCGCCCAGCTACTCCCTGTAGCAGTACCCTGGGTCTGGCCCTTGGCCAGGATCTGAAAAGGGATCATGGCATCTGAGCCTCACTGTAGCTCTCCTTGGAGGGCTCCTTCAGTGGACACCTTCTCCAGGAGGCCGGCAGTCATCTAACCGCCTGGATGAAAAGGCCGCGGAAACCCGACAGGGCCTGGGACCCGCTCCCTGGGTAGCAGGTGGGTATTTAGAGGGTGGTAACTACGTTGGCCCTGAGAGATGGGCACATCTCATCTGCTAACTCTGAGTCATTTCCTCTAAGAAATTTTAAGCAATCTGTTATAGAAGATGGCATGTGGGAAGATGAAAATTCTTTGAAAAATTAGGGAGTGAAACCCAAACTCCAAACTGGGGCGAAAGTGGCATTGCTCTTCTATGCTTTGATTAGGCAGCGGGCTCAGGAGTTGGACGAGTTCAGGGGCCATGTTAGGGCAAGCCGGGTGGGATTAGATGTTCCAGTCTGCCCTGTTCTCCTAAGCCTGCCATGATCTGAACTTGAGCCTTTGAGCCTGGGCCAGAACCAGATTGATGTCCCAGGGCGAGCGAAGAAGGCAGCAGCCTTCAGGCATCTGCTGCGCAGAATTCTCTAGATAATTTTCTCTCTTCTCTCCCAAACACTGGTCAAATGTCCCAAACTTCTTTCCCTGCTTAGTGTCACTATTGGTCCCCACTGCTGAAATCATGTACCTTTTAAAGATTATGTAAATAAGTGCTAATTGTTACCTCTACCTTTTGAACTCAATTGAAAAACAGTTATCGTTCAGCAATCTGTCACAGTTTAAGTAACTTGGTCAGTTTTACTAAGGCTAAAGTTTGCTCCATAACTTCATTAGGAAATTATCTGTAATGGAAAACAAAATTATTTAGTATCAAGAACAATTAATATAAATATTTGCATAATATCCCAATTAGGAAAATGTCATAAATGTATATCATATATATATATTTGTAATTTATTTTGTCATCATTCACAGCCCATGTGGGAAGAGTAAAAATTTAATTGTAGATGTTTTATTCATTGTTAATTCATTTCATATTCTCTGTGAGAACTTATGATGATGAATGCATTTGATATTCAGGTGGCTTTCCAGTGCTTTCATTTGCAGTTCAATAACTGGTGATTCAGGGTACATAAAACATTAAAAAGCAAAAGGCCTCAATTACTATAATGAAAGTATAAATTAGTTATTCTACTGGGTTTTAAAAAACTTTTAAGCCTTACCAGGATTATAAGAAAAGTCTATGAGATGTTATTCTTTCTGAATTCAGTTTTAGGTGGCATGTTAAAAATAGACTCCCCTAACATAACATTACAAAATATGAGAAATATTTTTAAAATGCCTTGTCTGTGGCTCCAAGTAGAGGGAAAAAAACCAATTTTAATTAATTTAGTCTAGATACGTCCAAATATAAGGTGATCCCATTTGTTTTCAGGTGTATTTAAAAATATGTTTGGGGCCCCTTAATATGTTAAAATGTTGGGATATAAGTAAAATAGTGAAATGTCCACACAATATTAGTTTACTTACATATATTAAATATACAAATTTAGGTTTGTATTTGTAAATGTTGCTTTTTCCCACAGTCACATTTAATATATATTTATAGTCACTGCAATATAATAATTATTGCACTACATTGTAAAGTTTTCTTTTAAAAGCTCAGATTTTACAAATTGAATTTACGTTAGACTAAGTGACTTCTCCCATCAGTATGTTGTTCAAAATAAAGTAATTAAAAGAGTGACCCCTTAATATGAGAGGCCGTAAGAAATGGAGTACAAAGTGACTTCATCTTTTCTGGGAGGTAATTTGGGTTAAAAAAAAAAAAAGTTAAAACAACTCTCACCTTATCTATAATATTTAAAGCATAATATGCTGATTAGACCAGACAGCCGAACCACCTTCCGGACGGACCTTCTGGACAAAGCCAGGGCTGTGAGGGCCGAGCCCCTTGCACAAGTTTCGTGCATCGGGCCTCTAGTAAATATATATGTATGTTTACACAATAGAAATTAAAAAATTATAAAGGGTTTCAGTGAAGTAAGCCAGACTAAAGTTCTCAACAAATATTTACTAAATAAAGAATGAATATTTTTATACTATCTTCTTTCTGTTTGTTAATAGGTATTCTTTTTTACAAGCAGAAAAAAAAGACACAAAAAGAAATTTATTCCCCCATACACCTGAAAATTGTAGCTAGACGTGTGTTTCATTTTCTGAATACTTGTTAAAGTTTCTGACCTCCATTGACATTTTGGCACGAAGATCCAATCCTTAAATCAGCCCAGATCACGTTAGGGATTGTTTTATTGCTGGTAACTCTATCTGTAGTTCCAAAGATCCCATGTTCTTGCATTGTGAAAGCAACAAGGGGAAAACTCTTCGGAATGAAAACCTACCAAAGTTAACAGTTATTGAAAAGAATTCTCTTCAACTACCTATAAGTAAGGAAGCCGCTGTGAAACAAGTCTTAATGTTTTCAAATTTATTTAGGTAGCCAAGTTGTAACCGATTTAACTCTTAGTTAAAATCCCGCTGACCTCAGTGAAGCCAGTACCTTTCACAGGGTGTAAAAGTTTGGAAACTGGCCAACTTTTCTGACGCGGGCAGCAGCTGCCATGGCCTTCCCAGTCCCAGGAGTTTTGTGTGTGCCCACGTGGTGTTCTGAATCCACTTAAACCTGCGACTCCTCTCAATCCTGCCTTCCTCTGCTGCTCAAAACGTAAGGCGTGATTTCTCCGTGCTATTGAATCGTTTCAGTCCGTGTTGCCATGTGCTGCCTTCCTGGTAACCCGTTCTGGGTTTGAGGTCCTCAGAGATCTTTTCATCATGCTCTATAGAACCTCCATTTCACTGTTTAAAACAAACAAATAGAGGAAAGCCCAACTCCTTTAGATTCTTCACAGATTGCTTCAGTTGGCTTCTCTGGGAAGCAGAAGCTAAAATGGAGTTAAGAGTACAGGTTTGTGGGAGGGTGGCACCTATGGAAGATAAAAGGGGCAAGGAATCAGATTGGATAGGTCTCAGCCAACTCAACGGTGAGCTAGAGAAGAGCCTGCTGATCAGGAAGTCGTGCATGGGGAAGAATCTGCAGTCCTTATTCACTGGCTGGGGCTATCCAGGAGAAGTGTGGCCTCCACTCAAAAGCCGAGGCAGAGCCCACAGGTGCTAACAGCTGGAGGCTGTCAGCCAACTGCACTCCTTGAGGCTGAACATCAAGGTCTTTCTGGGAGGGAGATCAGAGAGATGCAACTCCAACTGCCTTAGAGATTAAATTCCTCCACCGTGCCACCTCTGAAATCTTCAACTCCAACATCCTAGCACTCACCCGAATGCCCTGTCTCTTCATCCTTCACTCCTTTACTCTCATATCTGTTCTTTGATTTCATATGAAACTTCTACTCTCTTATTCCCTCAACATTCTTTCGACATTTCAACTCTCTCTTGATTTCACTGTTTTCTCCAGATAGGCTAGCCTCAGTTCTCTATCATTTCATCAGTTCTACAACCAATTTTCTTAAATTCTTTACCACTCTGTCCCAAGTGCCCACATTGCAAGAGTCTGTTTATCTATCTGCCTTCTTTCTTCCTATACGCAAATTGCTGGCTGCAGCGAAAGAAAATCATACAACACTGCAGCTTAATGTCACATGGTTTCCAATCTTAGCCGAACCCTAAACATTGTACAGAAATCCTATAATTAGGTACTTCCTTCTCACATGGCATCTGCAGAAACATCTTATAATTTTCGTTTTGCAACATGTTCGAGAGCATGATGGGAAGAGCATGGACTTTGGGGTCATATGGATTAGATTTGAATTCTAGCTCTTTACTGCCTGTGAGGCCTCACTTGACTTCTCTGGGTCTTCTTTCTCAGTCTTTAAAATGGAGCTGATATTAACTGTCGATGACAAATTGTTTTGAGGATTACAAAAAATATGGTTTAGGGAGATGTGTTAAATCATCGAACATACTGGTATGTACGCTAAGGTTTTTCCCGGTGACTGCTACCAACTGTACAAAAACCCCTCTCACCCTAGCTGGTTGTTCAGTGGTTAGAGCATCAGCCTGCGGACTGAAGGGTCTCAGGTTTGATTCCGACCTCGGTTGCAGTCTAGATCCCTGGTCCCAGTTGGGGTGCATGTTTCTCTCTCTCTGTCTCTCCCCCTCCCATCCATTCTCTCTAAAAAATCAATGGAAGAAATATCCGAGGGTGAGGATTAACAACAGTAAAACAACAACAACAAAAACCCTTTCCACTGAGTACATCTAAATCCAATTCCATAATGTTTCTATCAAATATCAATTGTTCTTTAGGAACTATTTTAATCATTATTGGTTTGTTTGATTTTTCTATGTTCTTTTTGTTCTGTTTTTTTTTTTTTTGTAAACATTAACTTCTCTTGAGATTTCCCAAGATTTTCTTTTAATTTTAAAATATTACTTTAATCCATTGTTATATCACTCTTCAGTTCTCTGGCTGTTGTTTGCTAAATATGACAAATTTATATAAGAAAAATACATGTAAGTTCAACTTAATCAGTTCAGAGATTCATATCCAAAGAATTAAATATTTATGAGTGGAATGGTTATTTTTCATTTTAAAATAATCTCCTTTGAATGTAACATTTAAAATAAAGAGTTTAATATGGTTTTATATTAAATATGGTGTTTTTAGTACCTATTTTCCTTTGTGATCTATTTCATATTTTTAAAAAGTTCCCTCATAAAACATTAAGTATCTGACTTTCACATAAACAAATAAATTTATGTACATGAACACATACATACAAGTCACTATTTTCATTACTTGCATTATTTTTGTTTATAAGACTAATTACCAAAATACTGAAGTTCAATAATAAATGTTTTTGCTTGAGATTCTCCTTGTAGTCTTTACAGTCTGTCACAACAAAACAAAAATAAGCCACTTTACATTAGGCTTAGTACTGGTTAGGCAGTCCCTAGGCCAGTGATGGGCAGCCTTTTGAGCTCAGTGTGTCAAACTTCGCCAAAAAAACTGAGCATAACTCGGGTAGTGTGTCACTTTGAGGAAAAAACTAACTCCAAGACTCTAGTCGCAAATGTTTCATCCTCAGGAGCAGCAAATGTTTCATCCTCGGCATGCGGCCGCGTGTCATCAGAAATGCTACGCGTGTCAGTGCTGACACGCGTGTCATAGGTTCGCCATCACTGCCCTAGGCTCTGGATCTTGTGCTTTGATAAATTTTAATAATTTTGAGAACCAGGGATACTGGTTATATCATGATTGTGGGGGAAAATATAAGCTCAGTATATTCTCAGAATCCATGTTTTAAAAAATGGATGGTTACAATCTAGTTCATATACATAATATTTTCACTTAGTATTTCAATTACTTTAATTGCATTAGATCTCTATCATCCCCAGTTTAATTAGTAGGAAGACAAAAAAATATTTCTCTTTGGTGCCAACTGCCAACATAGCAACTTGTTTTTACTATTTGCCTTTACTCTTGTAATGGGTATTGAAATATTTTACATAGTCTCAACTTCGTATGTACTTTTTTATGTGTGTGTGTAGTAACAGGCCCTTCACATTGATAAAAACGTGGAAAACTGGAATAAACGATTTTTAAAAAATACTGCTTCGGATTGAGTGGCAGTTGGCGGAGTTTGGGAATAACAAGTATTTATTACATTCTCAAAGGACCAAGGTCTATGTCTAATAGTTAAGACCTTTTCCCACCCCCACAGTGATCTATAAACGATGTTTGTGTAATGAGCGAGGATGATTTCAATCCCAATCCCTAATGAGACCGGGAATCCCTTTCCCTTCGAGATTAGTCTTGATCTCAGCAGTTGTGTTGCGAATGCAGGTCTTGCAGGTCTCTTTCGAGAGGCGCCCTGCGGGGCCTCCGGAGGGGGTTACCGAAGATGGGGTCCCGGGCCCCGTTACCGTCTTTTTCTTATATCGCCGGGCACCGAGATGGGGAAGGAGGGATGCAGCTAGCGGGTTGGGCCGACCTGTTCCACCCAGACCAAGGGAACACCCATCGCGACCCGCCCGCAGTCCCGCCCCCCGCGCCGCGCACGCCTTATGTAAGCGCTGAAGCCCCGCCCCCTTCCAGCCCCGCCCCCTTCCAGCCCCGCCCCCGGCCGGCCCCGCCCCCTGCCAGCCCCGCCCCCTGCCGGCCCCGCCCCCGGCCGGCCCCGCCCCCGGCCGGCCCCGCCCCCGGCCGGCCCCGCCCCCGGCCAGCTCCGGCCCCGGCCCCGCGGGCGGAGGGGGCGGAGAGAAGCAGCCGCTGCAACTTCGCGTGGAGCCGCGGAGCGTGGGCTCAGCCGGACACCGAGCCGCCGCCGTCGCCGCGGAGCCGCCGCGTCCCCGGCCCGGGCCTCAGCCCAGCCGGCTCGGCATGGCCCCCGCCGCCGCCGCCGCCGCGGCGCATCCGGCCCCAGCGCCCTCCGCTCGCCGCTGAGCAGCCGTTACCCGCCCGCCCTCCCGCCCGGCCGCCGCGGCCCAGGCTCCGCGCAAGTTTCCGCCGCGGGAGGAGCGGGAGGCGAAGGCGGGGGAGAACGGACGTGGGGAATCGGGCGCCCCCCAGCCCACCGGCCCTCCCGCCCGCGATGTGGGGGCGCTTCCTGGCCCCGGAGGCCGGCGGCCGAGACAGCCCGGGCGGAGCCCGCAGCTTCCCGGCGGGTGAGTAACGGGACAGTCCCCGGGCTGGGGTGGGGGTCGCGGCCGAGCGCCGCGCTGCGCTTTGGGACCCGCCGCCCCCTCCTCGCCCAGGCCTGGCCTCCCGCCGCCGGCTCCCCGCCGCCGCCCGCCCGCGGCGTGGCCTCCCTGCCGCCGATACCCCGACCCCCGGGCTGACATCTGGCGGGCGGCGTCCCCGGCCCTGTCCGCTCGCATCGCGGCCCCAGCGTAAAGCTCTCGGGACCTCTTCGGGTTGGGCTTTGTTGTCCGTCCCCCTCCCTTTCCCTCGTGGGGTGTGTGTTGCAGACGTGGATAACGGGGCGCACGGGGACCCGAGCGGGAAGGTCGCTGCGACCGCGCCGCGGCGGCGGCGGCGTCTGGGGGCGCGCTCGCGGGGCCGGGGTCTGCGAAGCCCACGCCTGCGGCCGCCGCGTTAGGGCGCGTTTAGGGGCGGGAGGAGGCTGCTGGGGATGCCCTCGCAGCAAGGGGCCCCCGCGGGGAGTCAGCCCCGCACTGAAACCCGGTCACCGCCCCGCATCCCTCTCGGAGTGAGGGGGATGCCGCGCACACGTTCTGCAGGAGCCAGTGGGTCTTGGCGCAATGAGGGTGTCAATCCGTTTGCAATCCTTTTGCGTCTCCCTTTCAGTTTTGGGGTGTGCTGGCTTGGGTGTACGAAGGGAGCTGTCTGTGTCGGACAGCCATTTCACGCCAGCATCGCTCAGAAGTTGCGCAGGAGCCACCAAGTCAGGATAAATCTTACCCCAATTTGGGATAAAAAAAAGAAATAAGGCGAGGGTAGTCTGTGACAAGTTGAAGTTGACAGTTCCTCCAAGCCCTTTAATGTTAATTGCATTTTTCACCCCTTTGAGAAGCTGAAAGTTATATGGACCCTTTATTCCGAAAGAAACTTCACATGTATATACACATCCCACCCCCTACTATTTTAGGTGGTTCTAGGACTCCTACTAAGTAACCTTGTTCCATAAAATGTTTGCGCTCAACTTGTGTAACTGACATTTTTGTGTACCTTTTTCAAAGCTTTTTGCAAAACAAAAAAGCAGAAGCAGTATTTGGAAGTGGCTTTTTTTTTTCTTTCTTCTGGTAGTAGTTTCTGCTGTTTAAAAAGTATTGAATGCAAACTCAGAAGATTGCTAATTAAAATGTCAAATAATGCAATTCTATGACAAATGGAAATTGTGTGTATATTCAAGGTGTCCTACTTGATGTTTTCATATGTATACATTGTGAAATGACTTCCACAATCAAACTAGTTAACATATTCATCACCTCAGTTTTTTGTTTTGTTTTGTTTTGTATTTTGGTGTATGCTGAGGACACTTAAGAGCTACCCCTCTTAGCAAATTTCCATCATACTATTACGTATTGTTAACTCTAGTCAACATACTATATATTATACCTAAATATACATAAGTTTTATAACCTAGGGTTAGATTTGAAATTTCTTGTTAAATTTGATCATGCAACACTTTTAGAAATAATAGTAAAAAACATAAATAGGGAATTATTGTCTCTCAAATGTATAATATTTGTATACATAATAGAGGAAACAGCTGTTGAGAAGTTTCTGATGCTTACCGGATACTTACAATCCTGAAATCAAAGTACTTTAAGTGAGAAGACATTTCTTTATTCCTAATAGGCTGGAGGGAGTCTTTCAATTATTAGTACATGTCAAAAGCCATCTGTAATGTTTTTGTGACGTAACCTCTTAAAGTTTATTTATAATAATAACATGTTTAGTGGTGTAATGTCATCCAAGCATTGTATCATTTTTTCCGTTGTTATATCGATGATAGAAAAATATCATAGTGCTTAGAAGTTAAGTGACGGAAGCTTTGAGATTATACTGCAGTCTCTAAACCTTTGCTGTGGTAAAGAATATAGAAGAAGATACCTTATAAATCTACCCAAGTTTAAGGAATTTGAACAGTATTGCTTTACAAAGCATATATTTTATCTCAGCTTTGATATTGTTGGTAAGTCAGGACTTGCCTTTCCAATAAAAGTTTTTCAGCTGTATGCTGATAATTGATTATTTATATAGTAATAGTGACGACAGTATTTATGTTTCTTTATTCTATTCTCGAGCAAACAGATATTAAAATTATTTTTTATTTAGTTTAAAAAAGTTATATGTTAGATGAAACACTGTGTGGTTTCTTTAGCAAATGAGCATATGGTTAAGGTCAAGATAATGACCTCTTAATTGATTCATGTAGGGATTTTTTTCTGTTTCTGAGAATTTGAAGAAAATTCATAGTTTTTGAAATATTGTCCAATACATCTTTTGACTAACTTGAGTGATTTTAGAGTTTTTCTGAAAACAAAGAGAACGAGTCTTCTGATTCAGTGTATCAGCAGTCATTTGGTCCTGAGTGCCAGTGTGAAGGCATGGATAAATAATTTCTGCTATTTAAGTAAATTTATCTCAATATGTGGGTCAATTCTAAAACTAGTTTGTTTATACAAATATGTAACTAAAGGGAAACCTAAAGGCATTATAAAACTAGTGTTCTAAAAAACTGGAGGAAACTTTCTTTTTAAAGCAATGGCAGTAAAAACAAATAGAAATAATGTGTGGTTTGGAAAATACTGAACTTTTGACCTTTGCTTTAGGATTTAACTTTGTTTTGGCTTTACCAACAATATTTCAGCTTTATAGAGTAACTGTGTTATAAATTAAAATAAAATAAACATTTTCTATATTTCTGTACAATGAAACACCTTCCCCCTTTTTTTCTATTGGCTTGACAAGTGTGATTAAAAAAAAGCTAATTTTAAGTAGAACATGTGGTTCGTCTTTATGCATTTGGTTGATTTTTCAAGAACAACCTATTCAAAATGTAGCTGCCAAAGTTGGATGAAGGATGGATGTATTTCCTTTATGTGTTAAAAATCTAGTATGATATAGAGCTATTTTGAGTACTTATACTTAATTATATTGAATTTGTTCCTTTTTGTAAGTCATACTCTAAAGATATTAATATATTCATGTGGAGGCAGGATATGCCAGCTTATAGTGTACCAAAAGTAAAATGTTATAGAAACACTTACATGATCTGAAGAAGTGTCACTTGTTCAGTGCCTCCAGCTTTTAAATCTACCTCTTGCTAGTTGATGCATTGCCATAGGTGTTTAGTGATGTCATAATGAGCGTGGTAGTAATTGGTATGATCGCAGCAAATACTGAAGGTTTCTGCTGTGGTTCTGAATTAGATGGACCTATAAGTACTATGGTAACAATGAAACATAACTCTTTTGCCTAAACGCAGTTGGACATGTTCTTTTATAATAGGCAGTGGGGGGTGAGGGGTTCATCTCAACTTTAGTGATGACTTTGTGAAATGAACTTGATTAGTAATTGGAGCTCTGTCACTTCTTGGCTTGAATGAAGTTAATTTGAGGCCAGGCAATAAATGGTGAGTTGACAACGTCTTTTGTTATACCGTGAATATTTCTGTATGTTGAGAACAGAAAGGCTTTACAGAGTCATGATTTTTCTGACCGGATGAAATGTGTTGTATGTGTACTCTGAGAAAAAGATGAAGATGTGAAGGCTCCTAGGTAGTATTTTATTGAGCGTTAGCTTAATTAGTTCCTTCAAATTGTACATTGAAAAATGGAGAATGTGGTTGTCTAGATGATTCCTAAAGCTACAGTGAGATACTAATTATTTTGACTACTTTAAGGATATTCATATTTTACACTGGCAGAATAATATTCTAAAAAGTGGAATTTATTGTATAAAGCTATTCATTTTAAGAACAGGATTGATCAACATAAAAAGAGCATGAAATTGCTCTTTATACTAATATTTTATTTCTAGTTTCTATTTTTCTATGATTAATAAACTCCATTGTTGTTACTTAGCATAGTGCTTGGCACATGAGCACGTAGTAAATGTTTGTGAGTGGTAGGCATTGAGCTGGACTCTAAGGATACATCATTGAAGAAGAACCATAAGGTCCCAGGTCCCTAAGGGAGCTTACATTGTAGTGGAGATAAATAGTCTGTAAGTAAACTAACAACAAGACAATTCTGCTAGTGTTAAGTACTACAAAGAAAAGGAACAGGGTGAGATGGCAGAGGATGGGTAGAGAAAGTGCTTTGGGTAGGCTGGTCAGGGAAGGCCTCTTTGAGGAGGTAACACTGTATTGAGACCTGAAGGATGAGAAGGAGCCAGACCTGAGGGGAGGAGCGTTCTGTACCTGAGGGTACAGAAACAGTTCCGTGATGCCAGTGAGTTTGGGGCGTTTGAGGAGTTTGAGGAATGTCAAAACCAAAGAGTCTGGAGCAGAGTGAGCAGGATGTGAGGTGAGGGAGGCCTGGTAATGGAAGGCATTGTATGAAGTTTGGATTCTATTCTCCATGAGGGGAAGCTACCCCCGAAAGGGTAGGGGAGATGACCATTCATTCTTTCACTCAGTGCACATTGAGTGCCTGCTATGAGACAGACATTGTTTTATGGACCGGGGAACGAAGCAGGCATTCCTTATCCTTGGTATTTACAGATCTCTCCTGGTTTTTTGTTTTTTTATTTGCGGTGAGGGGTGAGAGGGAGAAATTGTGGAGGGGTGAGGGAAAGAATAGCAGTAGAGAAGTAGGTTAATAGGTCATTGTAGTAATTATGTGGGTGATGATGGCTCAGATTGGAGTGGTTAGATTGGATTAGGAGAGAAGATAATGTGTTTGGAATATATACTTGAGAAACAAAGCTAACTGAATTTACTGATAGGTTAGAGGTGGTAAATGAGGGAAAGGAGAGTCAAAGGTGGTATCTTAATTTTGGCTTCAGTAATTATAATGGATGGTGGTGTCATTTCCTGAGGTGGGGGAAGAGTGTGAGGAGAATAAGTGGACTAAAGAGTTCTATTTTGGCCATGTGAAGTTTGAGATGCTTTTTTAGAGGTTCATGTGATAGTTGAGTTGGAAGTTGGGCATACAAGTCTGGAGCTCAGTAAGGACATGGGAGAGGTGGAGGTAGGAATTTTGAGTGTTACCTGTGTATATATGGTGTTTAAAGGTGATCACATGGAGAGAGTATAGAGCAGATAGCAGAGACTATAGATAAGACAGAAGGGGATCAAGCTCTGGGACACTTGATGTTCTGGTCAGGTAGAGGAAGAGGGACCATCCAAAGAGACTGAGAAGGAGCAGCTAGTGATGTGAGAGGGTGGTGTTCCCGAAGAGAGGAGACTGATGAAGAAAGGAGTAATCACCGACGTCTGTGCTTCCAGGAGGCCATGTAAGATGTCAGAAGAGAATGGATCAACTTAAAACTGGCGGAGATTAGAGATTCTCTAACCTAACCAGCTCACTTTATTATGGAGAAATGGATGTATAAGGTGGTTTCATTACGCTTGTAGAGGCAAAGATTGTGTGTTGACTGACCATTAGAAATACATATTGCCTTGCCATGACATTACTGAAGCTTTTCTGAAGCCTTTTAATTAATACTGAGCATTCCATATCATTTTAGGAATAATGTACTGTAAAGTTTGACTAGAAAGTAAGTTCCTTATTATTGGGGAGATATTTATAAATTTCCTCAACTTATTTTGGGGTGTTAGTTTTAATACACTCCAAAATAAGTTGAAATTTAACTGGACTACTATTTGTCTCCATGTACAAAAATTAACTCAAAGTATATAAAAAAAACAACCTAAATATAAGGCCTGACACAATAAATTACATAGAAGAAAACATAGGTACAAAACTTACGGACCTTGGTCGTAAGGAGGATTTTCTGAATTTGACCCTAAGGCCAAGGAAGTAAAAGCAGAATTAAATGAATTGGTCTATATCAAACTAAAAAGCTTCTGCACAGCAAAAGAAACTACCAACGAAACCAAAAGGCAACCAATGGAATGATAGAAGATATTTGCAAACAACAGCTCTGACAAGGTATACAAAAATATAAAGAACTCATACAACTCAACACCCCCCCAAAAAAAAAAAAAAAAATCCAATTAAAATATGGGCAGAGGACCTGAATAGGCACTTCTCCCAAGAAGACATACAAATGGCCAACAGATATATGAAAAGATGCTCAACTTCACTATTAGGGAAATGCAAATCAAAACTATAAGGAGCTACCACCTCTCATTTGTTAGAATGGCTGTTATCAACAAGACAAGCAATAAGTGTTGGAGAGGTTGTGGAGAAAAAGGAACCCTTTGATTCACTGCAGGTGAAAATGTAAACTGGTACAGCCAACTATGGAAAACAGTGTGGAGCTTCCTCCAAAAATTAAGAGTAGTTACCATATGATCCAGCAAACCTCTCTTCTGGGTATCTATCCAAGAAATTTGCAAAGATTTATTTGTACCCCAATGTTCATTGCAGTATTATTCGGTGACCAAGACATGAAAACAACCGAAGTGTCCTTTGAGAGGCAATTGGATAAAGAAGATGTGGTACATATATACAATGAACACAACTCAGCCATAAGAAAAGATGAAATACTGCCATTTGCGACAACATGGGTGGATTTTGAGAATATCACGCTAAGTGAAATAAGTCAGAAAGTCAAGAACTATATGGTTTTACTCATATGTGGGATATAAAACTGGAAGCCACAAATGAACAAACAAGACAACTAACAGTATGGAGGTTACCAGAGGGAAAGGTTGAGGGGGAGTAAAAGGTAAAGGGGATAAATATATGGTGATGGAAGAAGATTTGACTTTGGGTCCTGGGAACACAATGAAACGTACAGATGATGTATTATACAGCTATACACTTGAAACAAAATTTTATTAACCAATGTCACCCCAGTAAATTTAATAACCAGAATTTTTGTTTTAGTTTTTGCCTTTAAATGTATTGTGTAAAGTACTTTGGTTCCCAAGTGTCAGAAACTAAATGTCTAATTGAGAGATAATTAATGTACTCTGCTTCCTTTGGAAGCTGATGCTACATAAATAGAAGTAGCATGTACAGAACTAGGTCTAACGACTTTTTTATTTAGGAAAGCTTCTTTTAATTTTTTCCTGGGTACTGATAATACTTCCTTCTTAGTTTTCCCATAATTTGCTACCTTGTAGAATATTTTTCTACTAGTTGATATTATTAAATAATTATATTTAAAAACAAAGGTGTAAACCCTTTTGGAATACCACTTGGTATACTCCCTCATGCTTGTAGTGGTTAAAAACTTCTTATTAGTTTTTTACCATACCTTGTTTTTCCAGTTTATAAACAGAAACAAAGGCTATGAGAGACTAAATTAAATATGTGGCCCTCATTCCTCATATCTACCAAAAAACTTTTGAATGCAGCATTTTATGTAACCAGAAGATAGGGCTCTTGGGCCCGTCACACACTGAAATCAACAGGCATGTAATTTTTTCATAGAAAGAGATAGTCTTATCTGTGTTGGTTGCTACCCCACCTCTCTTAAATTCCTTGTTTACATAATGAGTATTTGGGGTGAATATTTATTGGTTTGAATTAATACTTTTACTGTGAAAGGTGAACCACTTATTTATCCATCTGACTATTGTTCTTAATTGAGGTAATTTAAACCTCAACCTGAACCAACCTAGTTTGAAGCTCTTCCTTGTTACACTAGAATTGAAAATAGGAAATTCTGTTTAATGTTTTTAAAGTTAGTTACAGTAGTTAATGAATGAACTTCCAGATTTTTTTTTAATTTAGAAAGCAAAGAATACTAGCTGTCAACTACTTAGAATTCAGTTTAAATCCTTAACTGCAAGAAAGCCAATTCCAGTTTGATTGAGATATAATTGATATATAATATTGTATTAGTTTAAGGTATACAGTATAATGGTTTGATATATGTGTATGTTGCAAAGTGATTACCATAATAAGTTTAGTTGACATGCACCACCAGACATAGTTACACTTTTTTTCTTTATGATGAGAACTTTTAGGGTTTACTCTTTTATCAGCTTTCAGTATGCAACATAGCATTGTTAACTATAGTTACCATGCTGTAAATGAATCCCTAGAATTTACTTATCTTTTCACTGTAAGTTTGTGCTTTTTGGCTACTTTTGCCCATTCCCCCATCCCATGTCATTGGCAACCACCAGTCTGTTCTGTTTTCATGAGTTGGCTTTTTTTAGATTTCACATTTAAGTGTGCTCATATGGTATTTGTCTCTGTCTGGCATAGTTAAGGTAGCATAATACCCTCACAATCCATCCATATTGTCAAAAATGGATGCAGGATTTTCTATTTTTTTAATGGCTGAATAATAATATTCCTTGTATATAAACATCATATTTTCTTTATCCATTCATCTGTTGATGACACTTAAGTTGCTTCCCTGTCTTGGCTGCTGTAAATAATGCAGTAAAACATGGGGGGTTGTGATATCTCTTTGAGATTTTGTTATATATATATATCCTGAAGTGAGGATTGCTGGATCATAAGGTAGTTTTATTTTTAGTTACTTGAGGAACTGGAATAAAGAAAATAAAGTTTCTTCCATTTTAGCTGGTAATTCTCCTGTGTAGAGCAGGCTTTTCTGTGTTTTTTTTTTCTTTCTTTTTTTGTGGTTATTATTAATATGAATATCTTAAAATGTGTTTTAATGTTACATTTAAAATTTTATTACTTTTTTTGGTGCTTTGATCCTATTGGAGATTGTTTCCTCATGTTTATTTGGAATTTTGGCTATAAACTCCTCAAACCATTTATAATTATTAGTGTATTTTTAGCTGTGTTGGAAAATATTTACTGATCTTTAAATAGATACTTAAATGTACACTAGCTCCAGGGATAGTTTAAAATCTCCTGTATTTAAAAATAAACAACAACAACCAAAAAAGAAAAAAAAGAAAGAAAAGAAAACCTTCTTCTTCTAAATGGAAGAATATTTTTTTAGATCTAACTATAAATCTTTGAGAATTTTAATTTTATACCACGGACATTTATTGAGTACTCAGTGGTAATAATGACAGCATTTATTGAGACCCTGCCTAACTGTGAAGCTCTGTGCTAGAGACTAAAAAAAGGAAAAAACAAAGTTGTTTTTCAGTGTTCCCAGTTTGGTTATGGTGAAGAAAGTCATATACATATGGGTTTATTTAGATTAGTAAATGCTGTTATAGAATTTTGAATGATATATTGGGAGAGCACAAAGTAGTAGTTACTTAATACCACCTGGAGGAACCAGAAAACACTTAGAGCAAGCTAATTCTGTACTGGGACTTTTAAAGAAGGTACAGTAGGGAGATAGCTTGGAGTCACCAAAGAACCTAATCTGTTTGGAGGCAGTGATTAGGTATGTGTGGCTGGAGAGTGTTTGTCGGGGAGCCGGAATTGGGGAGGTAGGGTTTGGGAAGTTTTAGAAAATGAAGCTTCTAATTGATGAAGAAGTTTGCCAAACTTAATGAGTTTGAGTTTTATTCAATATGCAGTAAAGAAGCAACAGATCTCTGTAAGCAGGAGAATGACATAAATATGTTGACTTTAAGAAGATAATTCTGATAGTAGCGTAGAGGCTAGCTCTGATAGAGTTACTCTAGCAGGAGATCTTTGCAGTAGTCAAGCCAAAAGGTATGATCTGTGACAGTGGGAATGGAGAGGAGGGCTCTCATTCAATTGGCACTTCTGAAATGGACTGAACAGTTTCAGAAATAGATTAGATGTATGGGTTAAGGAAAGGAGATTTTTTTGTTTTATTCCCTGCATTTATTCTTTTTAAGTTAGTTGAACATTAATTTCTGTTGATGGTAGAATTGGGCAATTGAAGGCCACTGCTCTGAACTTTGTGCAGAAGTACTGTGTACTTGTTGACATTTCAGAGATATGTGCATCTTATAAAATGTGAGATATGTGCATCTTATGATGTCATATAAGGGTTAATACGCTTTATTATTTTCTGTTCTATTCTCTTTTGTTTAAAAAGGTTGGTCTTTATCTGCTGAATGGGTGATAACCTTCACTTTGAAAAAAAAACTGCAATTTGTATCTATGATTTGTAATATGTATTCAGCTTTTTATGCAAAAGTGTAAATCTGCTTTGTCAGTGTGGTCTTTTTAAAATTTTCTTTTGGCTCAGAGTTGTCATTAAAAAATAAGATTAGTCGTTTTTCTAAATGTAGTTACAGGCATATTAACATATTATAGAAGACTTGGTATTGTATGCATTTTTGCTTCCAATTAAATAAAATCTTCAGAAACAAAATATAATAGGTTACTTCTTTTTTTAAATGTAATCTTCCTATATTTTCAGTGTGAATTTTGTTACTCCTGGGCAGTCAGTAGTCTGTGTAAAAGAATTGAAATTTATATTAAAAAATGTAACATACTGCCTTCCAAAGAGAAGTTCAAATGTATGCTGTCTTGGGATCTTTGCTATTCTTACAGAAATGCTCTGTCTTTGTTCTAGAGAGAACTGATTTTACACAATTATTCAGTTGCTTTAATATGAAAGAACCTATTAACTTGATTGTCAGAGTTCACTGAACCTTAAGTTTTTGTTAAGTGCATAGCACATATCTAGAAATTAAGTAGTTCCTCTTTCAGTAGCAAAGTCATAACTATTATGTGAGAAAATTATTCTTATTGTATCACCTGGTGAGTATATTTCACAGCTAGTTCTTACTGCTTTGTGATTCTGGATTGGCTTGAATAGAGACAAGACATATTATTATTTGATGCAGTCAATCTAAAATAAAGATTAGAATGTTATTCATGACATTTGTTAATTATAATCAGTATTCTAGTTACATAAAATATATTGAATCTTTTTAAAAGCATATTTAAATGTTAAGACAAATCTGAGTTCAGGCTGGAGGAGATCAACATATAGATAATTCTATCATTTTATTATGTTATTGTCATTTTGGGAAACCTGAATGAATTGCTTTGCTTTCGTTAAAGGAAAAGTTTGACAAAAATAAGATCATTGTGATACCCTCATAAACAAAGTAATCTAACTCGAAAGGGAAATGTGGTGTTAAACATTTATCGAAAGATAACTGAAGAAATAAAATCAATTAAAATAATGCAAAATAATTTTAAATTTTAAGTGATTAGGATATTGTAGAAAAAAAAAGATTTTTTTTTAACCTTTCGTGAGCATAATCTACTTATATTGCCATGCCATATGATTCAGTAAGACTTTATCTGAGCTCCAGTTCTCAGCTAATGCCTGTATATGGAATCACAGATGCCTACCTATCAAATATTCCAGAGCAGAGTATTTCCAGATAGATAGATGATGTATTTGACATTTTAAGTAAGAGAACAGTATGTGTTTGAAAGTTCAGATATCCATAGGCAGATATCAGAGTCCTTCAGCCAGAGGAAGCTGCTAAGTCAGCATTGAATTCATGTTGAATCTTACCTACCATTGACCTATTTTAACTGTTTTGGGCAGAATATAACCGGATGTGCATTTTTTTATACAAGGTTGAAAAAGATATCTTCTCTCTCCTCACAGAGATTATAAATGTGTTAATTTTTGCACATTTTTCTTTGTAGGCTCAGATTATTCTTCATCAGCATGGTTACCTGGTAGTGAATCATTGTGGCAGGCCACAACTGTTCCATCCAACCATCGAAATAATCACATCAGGAGACATAGTATAGCTTCTGACAGTGGTGACACTGGCATCGGAACTTCCTGTTCTGACAGCGTGGAAGGTGAGTTAAAATTCTTAGGGTTTTGATACAACTATTTGGAGAATGGTTGGGTTGAGAGCGTTCAAGGGATATGTTTTATTGTTTTAGACCAAGAAATTTAAAAGTAGTGTTTGGATATTTAATGATGTTCAGTGTTGTTATTTTGAATAAATTATAGATTCACATGCAATTTTAAGAAATAATACAGAGATTCTCTGCACCTCTCTCCCCCATGGTTATATCTTACAAAACTACAGTATAACATCACAACCAGGGAATTGATTTGTTACAGTCAAAATACAAAACATTTCTATCACCAGAGAATACCTAATGTTGCTCACACCCACTTTCCCCTCTTCAACTCCTGGAGACCATGAATCTCAATTTCTATAATTTTGTCATTTCAAGAATGCTGGATAAACACAATCATTCAATATGTAGCCCCTTGGAATTGTTTTTTTCTCCACTGGAGATTCATCCAGGTAGTTGTGTATATCAATCATTTCTTCCTTTTATAGTTGAGTAGTATGTATATAGCAATGGTGGTATTGAATAGACCACTTTTTTCTTAACCTTTCACCCGCTGAATGACATCTGGATTGTTTCTAGTTTTTTGCTAGTAGGGATAAAGCTGCTACCAGCATTCATGTATAGGTTTTCGTGTGAGCTTACGTCTTTATTTCTCTGTGGTAAATGTCTATGCAATGGCTGGTCATATGGCAGTTGCATGTTTACTTTTTAAAGAAACTGTCACACTATTTTCCAGAGTGACTTTTCCATTTACATCAGTAATGGAAATGGATTAGAATGAGTAACCCAATGTTCTCTTTATCCTTGCTAGCATTTGGTAGTTTTCAAATTTTAGCCCATCTGATAGGAATTAAGTGATATCTTATTGGTTTTAATTTTCAGCTCTTTAAAGATTAACAGTGTTGAACATTTTTCACATGGTTATTTGCCCTCTGTGTATTTTCTTTGGTGAAATGTCTCTTCATGTCTTGCTCATGTACTAATTGGATTATTTCCTTTTTTTAGTGTTGAGCTTTGAGAGTTCCTTATATACAGGGTGTCCCCAAATGTATACATGCTTTAACAGCTGATAGCTCAATTTTGAAAATGAAATGTATTTTAACAAACACTGCCTTTATAATTATTTATATACAGGGTGTCCCCAAAATGTATGTTTTCTTGGGACACCCTATATTTTAGATACTAATCCTTTGTTGGTTTGCAAATATTTTCTCCCACTCTGTAGCTTGTCTTTCATTCTCTAACAAAGTCTTTTGCAGAGCAAAAGTTTTAAATTTGATGAAGTTTGTGTGTTTAGGTGTTCCCAAGGCCACGTTTAGTCTTAGTGATTTGCTAGAAGGAATCACAGAACTCAGAAAAGCTGTTATACTAATGGTTATGGTTTGTTACAGCAAAAGGATACAGAATTTGGTCAGCAATAAAAATAGAAGGACAGGGTCCAGGAGACAACAGGCCTACACATTCAGTTTGATCTCTCCCAGTGAAGATGCATGGGCAGTGTTCTACTCTCCCAGCAATGATGAATTACGCCCATATGGAGTATTGCTACCTAGGCAAGGTCACCTCGTTATTGCTGGATGATGGTGAATATCCAGATGATGAGGCCTCCTCTGACATAACCTGAGAGTGTGTGCGTGGTGAGGGTGGGGGACTTTATACTACCAAAGAGAGATGAAAGCCTTGTTTCCCCGCTTGACCTTCTTTGTTACAGATCGGTCAGGTTGGAAGTCCAGGCTCCCTATTTGGCTTTTGTTGGCCTGGGTGGAGGAAGGGCTACAGATTTTTCTTTGGCTGTTGTCGGGAGAAGAGTAGCTACTGTCTGAAAATTTTCAGTCTTGTTAGGCTTCCTCTTTGGTCCATTACCTAGGGAGAGCAGGTTTTTGTTGGGACTTTTCTGGGCTGTGCCTTCGGTTCCTTTGTGTTGCTGATTTTTTCAGCTTCAGTTCTGGAAGATATGAGGTAAAAAGAAAACCCAGGGAATTTACCAGTGTCTTGTTCCTTGCGTCCTGAGGTTCCTAGCCAATTTGCTGCCTTCTTTCCAACTTTTAAAGTCTATATTTGTTTTATATTATAATGTCCAGGGCTTTTTAGTTGTTCTTAGTGGGAAATTTAGGGAAGGGTATCTTTTCCATCTTTCTAACAATAAATTTTTATGACTATTAACAAAATCTTGTTTAACTACTATTGTCATAACTTTGTTAGCAACTACATAGAATATTAACTTTATTATGGTCTTGTATCTAATATCAGTTAACTAAAACAGGGCTGGGGAACCTTTTTTCTGCCAAGGGTCATTTGGATATTCATAACATCATTCGCTTAATGTAATTCATGTAATATAAATTTATGTTGCTATGAAAGAAGTTCCTGGATTTATTGAATTTCAAAGTTCTGCCTGTGGTTGCTTTGGCAGGGCCAGACCAAATGATTTCATGGGCCTTATACAACGGCCCGCAGGCCGGACGTTCCCCACCCATGAACTAAGACATACAACCCAAGCCCAGCTGGCATGGCTCGGTGGTTGAGTATTGACCATGAACCAGGAGGTCATGGTTTGATTTTCGGTCAGGGCACATGCCCGGGGTTATGGGCTCAATCTCTAGTGTGGGGCCTGTAGGAGGCAGCCAGTCAATGAATCTCTCATCATTGATGTTTCTATCTGTCTCTCCCTCTCCCTTCCTCTCTGAATAAATGCATTAACAAAAATATATACTAAAAAATAAAAATGTAAATTTAATTTTGGGCGTATGGGTCAAAGTATATGGAATAATTTTTATTTAAATTCCGTGGTGTATTGCTTTAAGTAAAGAGGACATCTGTGAAGTAAGTCTTTCTCAAACAAACAGAATGTTACTGTCTAGTTAGACCCCTCACTGCCCCCTCCCAAAACCCCTTTCTGCTTTTTAGTATTGTTGGCTGATTTTCTGAGTGATGCTCTTTGGACACTGCTAAATCCTCTAAGCATCCTGTGAATCATCTGAAAAGTAACTTGCATTCTTTTTTATTTTAATGTTGTATTTTATTTTAATTCTTTAAAAACTTAAAATTCATACATAAGTGTAAAGTAACTGAACACAGAATATAAATTCACTGTGAATTACAAATATACAGTTTTATAAGTGGCCATTATATAAATAGAGATACCTTTCCTTTCTTCTCTAACCTACAGCTTTTAGAGGGCCATTAGTTTTTTCACTTAATAAATACTTACTCAGTTATTACTGTGTTTCAAGAACTGCAGAATTGGAAAGAGCAAAATGGAGGAGAGGATTACATCAGAATCTCAGCAGGGATGGGACTTAGGACAGAACAGTATTCTGAAATTGCCATTGGGTGATTTGCTTTTAGCTGTGGTATTTGGAGATTTAAAAGACTCCTAAATAAGGGTGTGAGATTTTTACATTTAACAAGAAGTTGAAACACTAATTTAACATTAGCAGCATCACTCTTTTAGCTGTGGTAATATGTTCATGAGGTGTCAAGTTCCAGGTCAGTAGGAAATAGATCTGTGACATGAGGCTGGATGCATCTGCAAGCCTACCAAATTGTAACTTAAGCCACATCAGCAGATCACCAGTTTCTTCTTAGGTTTTTCTTTGCCAAGACCTGAAGGCCATGTTAATAGCTGTTGTTGCCACAGAAATGCGTTTGAGAGGGAGTTGTTTTTGAAGTATGCAGCATATGTTGTGTAGGGCATAACCTATAGATGTAGTGCCAGAGTTGAGTGATTAAGGGAGAAGCAGAGGAAATCAGGAGTGGAGCATAGGACCCTGAGACCAAAAAAAAAAAAAAAAACACCTTAATTTTGCCTTAGGCTTGGCTCTGAAGCCTTCTACCAGTCTTTCTCTCCTGTATCACATGGCGCCAGAGAGGCAGGCTCTCAGGCAGTTCTTTTATCTCATAACATCTGAGTTTTTGAATGTAGCTCCTAACTGTCTGTTTGGGATAATTTTCAAGCATATTTATATATGTTTCTTAAAAAAAGGTACAGATAGAGTTAAATATTTTTTTGTTAATTTCCAGCTGCTAATTTGTATTGGAGATAATTTTCTTATCTAATTAACCTCATTTATTTCAAATAGGAGGGACTGATAAAAATGGACTTCAATTTAATCATATCTTCATTAGTTGTTTCTACTAAGAAATAATAGGGCCATTGAATAATATAAATTTTGAGGTCATCCTGTGAATATAGATCATAAAGGAAGAAAAGGCAGAAAAGTCACCATTTAGTGACATTGTTTTTATCTTATGGAGAAACTACATTGTTTTTATGTTATGGAGAAACTAAGGTCTTTTAAGATAAGGACTTGTTCAATCATTTATTTATTCACGTAGCCAGTATTTATTGAGTGTGTGTTAGGTGTCAGATACTGTACTAGGGGTTAGAATTAAACAGACATTTTCCTTGTTCATTGGATATATAAAGTGGAGAAGACAGACAGGAAATCATCAAATATGATGAGCAGTATGACAGGTGAAGTGCCAGGGTAGGTGACATACCTAAACCCAGCAGATGAGGGGAAGGACCCTTGGTAGAAGTGATATTTAAGCCGAGGCCCCAAAAAGTAAGATAGGACTGGCAGGGCAAAGCGGGGCGGGGGGGCGGGGGGGGCAGGGAGAGTAGTGTAGGCTGAGAGAGCAGCGTGGCCGAAGGCTGGCAGCGGAAAGGACATTCTGAGCTGGGGTCAGAGGAGAGGAAAACTGGGTGATGCCAGGAGACCACCTGTTGCAGTAGGAGCCCATGGTGACTTGTTCATAAACAAGAAGCAGTGGGAAAGGAGAAGATGCGGTGATTCAGGAGATATTGAGACAAAAACCATACATTCTTTTTTTTAACTGCTTTATTCAGATGGAATTCTCATACCATAAAATTCACCCATTTAAAGTGTACAGTTCAATGGCTTTTAGTATATTCGCATAGTTGACACTGGTATGAGTTTTCAGACATTTTCCTGACCCCAAAATGGAAACCCTACTTCTCTTAGCCATCATCCACCAACACCACCTTTCCCTAAGTTCCAGGCAACCACGAATTCTGGGAGACTTCATAAAAGTTCCCCAGGGCTCGCTCTCTCCTTTGCTTGTATATTACAGTGACTAGGTTTTATTAGTTTATTTTGCCAGATAGTTTTTCTAAAACACCTCATCTTAATGTAAAATATCCTCTTGTTTTTATTCTTTGTTTTTCTTTCTTTCCCCCCCTTTTTTAACAGAAAATTTCAAACATGAAATAGTAGAAATAAGATAAAATGATGAACCCAAATGTACACAACATCATATTTATACAATTACAATTATAGCACAAATCTTATTTCAGTTATTCTCTGCTTACCCTCAGGTCCTCTTAACCTTTTAATTATAATAATAGTAACATTGAGAACTTACCAGGTAAAAGGCATTATGATAAGAAGTTTACATGATTGTTACAGTTAGATGTTAGGTACAATTATATACTGTATTATAGGTAAACTAAATGATACTTAGACCATTCTCTAACCTGTTATCCTTATTTTATTAGTGGTCAGTTCATTGGTGAGTAAAATTGTTTTTGAAAGTTTATAGTTGTGAAACTTCTAGGACTCTGATAATGGATACTTAAATAACATGACTTCCAGATATTACAGTGGATTAGTTGGTTATTTGGCTTTCACTTAACAAAAAAAACATAAATTTTTACAATATTATGCTTTTTATTTTATACATGATTTAAACTATTTTTCTTTATAGAAATCCTTCTGAGGTAAAATATAATTATTTTCATTTTACTTACTGGTGAAAAATTAATATTCAGCATGACGATAACCTGTCTGGGAATACACTGCTGTTCAAGTGGTAGAGCTAAGATTCTTCAAATCAATCCAAAGCTCTGCCCTTAGCCCTACTATGTTAGATATCTGTACTCAGAAGGGAGATGCAGGAGGGGAGCAGCTCCAAGGGGTAAAGTGTAGGAGCATTTGGGTAATATTAGATTGAGAAACAGGAGACCAGGATTCTATTTTGAGATTTGTACTTTGTCAAGTAATTTAACCTTTATGGACTTTAGTTCTTCATTTGCATATGGAATAGGTCAAAGGTTATGCACAGAATACTTTTTTGCTTGTGAAATCAAATAATTTCAAGGCAGTATTCAAAATAATTATGATTTACATTTTATTTCAAACCAAATAACCCTTTTCACTTGCCCTCTATTTCTACTTAATTTTTTGGTAGTCTACATTATTGCTTAAAATGAAATGAGCATTACAGCTCTCTTAAGTTTGCAGAAATTAAAATTGTTTGTTGGAGGCATATTTTGTCTGTTCATGTTACCTACTATGTTATCCATATATCCATTTATTTATTCATTCACTCATTTTTTTATCTATCGTTTTGCTTCTTGGCTGATAGAATATGAAAGCCTGTACCTGACTAGCTGAGCTGAATTTAGTCCATTTTAGAGATCTGTGATGAGCCATGCGTTTAGGGAAGAGATAGTGACGCTACTTCCCTTCAGACTTGCAAATAGAGGACCAAATAATTTCTTGTTTGTTCAGTCATTAAGTAATAATTTTGTTCTGAGAAAATTTGCATTTTCAAAAATCATATCATAATTTAAGAGATAGAGTTATATTTGATTTGTAAAAATTGTTATAGAAGAGAGAAAATACTTATGGCTCTCTGCAAGTAAAATGCTTGATGATACTTAATCTTAAATTGAAATTAGTGGGAGATATCTAGAAAATGGGTACAACTTTATGAAATTTTAAGTTATTGAAGAAAAAATATTTAAGTTTTTGTGTAAATAAAAAGTGATCTGTTTTTACTGACCAGCTTTTCAAATGAGTTTAGCTTTGAATTGTTGACCTCTTTAAGCTATATCTCTCAGATTTTCCTTTAAATAAATTGCCAATAATCTAGGTGCAGATTAGAAATACCGCATCTAATTTGTGAATGGTAGACTTCTGTAATTATTTTTAACAAGTACTTTTAACTTTTCACTCATTTTTTTTTGGTTTTGATAGAATTTGAAGTAGCTTAACAAAATGCAATTGAAAGAATATAAAATAGACAAGAAAACGTAATAATGATTAGGCAGTAACACAATGAGAACTAAGATTTGCACAAAATTGCACACTGTTCCTAATCATGTACAGTGGATAATAGGCCATACATTTGGCTGTTGGGAAACAGAAGTTTCTATCTTTAAATGTAAAGAATAAAAGTAAGCAGTTCAAGAAAGCATGCTTTTTTTTTTTTTAAGATATATATTTTATTGATTTTTTACAGAGAGGAAGAGAGAGGGATAGAGAGTTAGAAACATCGATGAGAGAGAAACATCGATCAGCTGCCTCTTGCACACCCCCTACTGGGGATGTGCCCGCAACCAAGGTACATGCCCTTGACTGGAATCGAACCTGGGACCCTTGAGTCCTCAGGCCGACGCTCTATCCACTGAGCCAAACCGGTTTCGGCAAGAAAGCATGCTTTTTATAATATTGATACCTGGCATATAGTTTTCCTAATGTTCTTAACCATTATTTTTGTATGATTTATTTTTTTCCAATCATTCTCAGACTCTACAGATACAATAACGCCAAAATAGGACCTAATATTTTAGGTGTATCTTTTGTAAACATTTAGCTGGATTAAAAAAATTATTTGGACAATTTTTTTTTGAGTGAATTTTCACTTACTGTAATGATTATGTTTAAAAAATCATGTTGTATACTCTTTCTGCTTTTTCTCATTTTTTTCATATTTCTTGCATTCTTTTGATTGACTTTTCTTCATGTCATTTTTTCTAGTCTATTAGAAATTATAAACTCTATCTTTAAAAAATATAGCTTTATTGAGATATAATTCACATACCACACAGTTCACCCTTTAAAGTATACAATTTAATGCTTTTTAATATGTTCTCAGAATTGTGAAACTATTACCGCAATCTTATTTTAGAACATTTTTAGCCTCCCTAAAAGAAATCCATTAGTTGTCACTCTCCATCTTTCCTTCTAGCCCTAAGTAACCACTACTTTTTCTATCTTTATATATTTCTTTGTTCTGGATATCCTATATAATAAAAAATCAACTGACCAGCGGAACAAACGGCGGAACGACTAGTCGCTATGACATGCACTGACCACCAGGGGGCAGATGCTCCAATTCAGGAGCTGCCCCAGCTGCAGCCCCCAGGCCAGCCAGGCGGGTGCCAGTGGGGGTCCCCACAGATTGGCCCTGATCGCTGGTCAGGCCTAGGGATCCTTACCTATGCACAAATTTTGTGCGCCAGGCCTCTAGTTTATAATAATAAAAGCATAATATGCTAATTAGACCGGACGACCTTCTGGATGAAGCTAGGGTGCAAGGGAAGCCTGGGTCCCGGATGCCAGAGGGAAGCCTGGGTCCCGGGTGCCAGAGGGAAGCCTGGATCCCAGGTGCCAGAGGGAAGCTGGTGCCGGCAGCCAGGGAAGGAAGGCCTACTCTTGCACAAATTTCATGCATCCGGCCTCTAGTTTCATATAAATGGGATCATTTAATTTCCTTAGTGAAGGACTGATTTTCACTTACCATGTTTTCAAGATTCATTAATATTGTCATATGTATTAGTGCTTCACATCTTTTTTTTTTTTTTGCCATATACTATATTCTGTTGTTTATCTGTTCATCAGTTGATGGACATTGGATTGTTTTGACTTTTGGCTATTAGGAATAAGGCCCCTCTGAATATGGGTTTATTTCTCTTGGGTTTATACCCAGGAGTGGAATTGCTGGGTCATATGGTATAACTCCATGTTTAACCTTTTTGAGGAACTGCCAACCAGTTTCCTAAGCAGGGACACCATTTTACACATTCTCTCCAGCATTGTATGAACAGTTCAGTTTCTCCATATCCTTACCAACACATCTTTCATTTTGATGATAGCCATCTTAGTGGGTGTGTTGTGGTGTCTCATTGTGGTTTTAATTTGCATTTCCCTGATGACCTAATGATACCGAGCATCTTTTCATATGCTTTAATAAGGCCATTTGTGTATCTTTGGAGAAATGTCTATTCAGATTCTGCACCCATTTTTACATTGGGTCATTTATATTTTTATTATTGAGTTGCAAAAGTTATTTATATAATTTAGATACAAGTCCCTATTAGATACATGATTTACAAACATTTTCTTCCATTCTATGAGTTGTCTTTTTACTTTCTTGCTGATCTCATTTGCAGCAAAACTTTTTAAAATTTTGATGATGTCTTGAACTTTTTCTTTTGTTGCTTGGGATTTTGGTGCTGTAGCAAAGAAACCACTGCCTGACATGAAGATTTGCACCGATGGTTCCTTCTGAAAGGTTTATATTTAGGCTGTGATTCATTTTGAGTTAATACATGTGGATGGCAAAAAGTAGGGGTCCAACTTTATTATTTTTTCTGGTGGTAGTACAGCTATACTAGCTCTACCTACTTTTTTAGTTGTTACTGTAGAAGTTATAATATGCATCCCTAATTTGTCTATCTATAATGGTGGTTAGAATCTCTTTCCTTCTCTCACAAATACAAAGACTTTTAAACACTGGAATGCTGATCCACCTTTGTTTTGAGTTGTATGTCGTAGTTGTCAAATATTTTGTTTTTATCTTTTTTTAAACCTACAAATTTGGTATTGTTTTTATTGACTTATGCAATCATTGTCCTTAGTTTTAAAAATTTAATTGTAATTTTACTTAAAAAAATTCATTCCTTTTTACAATTCAGGGCTTCTTCTTCTTGAAAGAAACTAGGGAGATTTTAGTAGTTCTTTTAGTGAGTCTGTGGTGATAAGCTCCATTTTTGCTTAGCTGAAAATATATTTTGCCCTCAATCTTGAAAGATAGCACACATTTCCAAACAATTCTTGGGTGCCAGTTATTCACTCTAACCCTTTGAAGGTATTATTTCACTGTGTTCTGGATTCCATTATTGCAGTTGAGCATTTGGCTGTCATTCTGAGAGTTCTTTTATGAATAGCCTGCCTTTTCTCTGGCTCACTTCTCGTGGTCTGGTGTTTTGTAGTTTCCTTATGATAAACTAGCCCTGCTCTGCAGCTGCGTGTGTAACAGTGAAATCGTAAACCCTTAGGGGTAGAACTGTATTCACATTATTATTGTGAATATGTTTGCATCATCTTTTCTACCTAGCACAGTGCCTTGCACATAATACAGTCCTCAGAGAGTCTTTGGTTGATTATCATTAAGATTCCGTAGATAGCCCTTTTCCTACTAGAGTGTAGTTTAGAATATCTTAAAATATATACCTAAAAATATAGTGAATGCTTAGAAATGTTCATTTGGTTTGGTTTTTGTTTGTTTGTTTTTAAAGAAGAATAAGGTTACATGTAGCATTAAAAAACTGTCTTTCCCTCCTATGATTGTGGCAGTAGTAGGGTAGGAAAAAAGTATCATGGTGTTGTATAAAATTGAATTACTGACTTTGGGTTAGAGTTATTAACATTTTTGTTTAAAAATATGAAATATAATATTTACTATTGACTGATAAATACATTAAGCTGTTACATTTAAAATCAGAATATTTTGATACAGGGTTGTATAGTTTCCTGATTACTTTTTCTTTTAACTGTAAAGACTCATGATTTATTGTTATACTCTAGATTTGGAGGGTGTGGTCTTGTTCCTTTTTACTTTAAGAAGGAGAGAGCAGAGAGATAGCCTCTCCCTAAAAAGAGAGAAGACACAATCAGTGTATTTATCCATTGCTAGGTATGACTAACATGCGAGTAAAACAGGAGGCTGGGATTTTCTTCAGAGTTCAGAATATGTTATCCTTTATAATAAAGAGGTAATATGCAAATTGACCCTCATACCCTCACACAAGATGGCTGCCCCCATGTGGTCAAAGATGGCTGCCACAAGATGGCCGGCAGGGGAGGGAAGTTAGGGGTGACAGGCCCAGCAGGGGAGGGCAGTTGGGGGCAACCAGGCCTGCAGGGGAGGGCAGTTAGGGGGCAATCAGGCAGGCAGGCAGGCGAGCAGTTGGGAGCCAGCAGTCCTGGATTGTGAGAGGGATGTCCAACTGCCTGTTCCTAAACGGGCAGTTGGACATCCCTTGAGGGGTCCCAGATTGGAGAGGGTGTAGGCTGAGCTGAGGGACACACACCCCCTCCCGTGCACGAATTTCATGCACCGGGCCTCTAGTCTTAAATATAATTCACTTGCATTATCAGATTGCAGCAATGTCCTCTTAGAGTTTCTCTCACAAACTGACATATGTCTGAAACCATTAGCTCTTCTGTGCTCTCTATGAATGTTATAAACCTTGCCTCTGGCTTTTAAAAGAACTGCCCTCTGCTGGTTTCAGATTTCATTGTTGTAACTTACATGTGGGCTAGATGCCATTGTAATAATTTGCTTTTGGGATTTGTGGCTACAATTAGATTGTATAATAAAAGCACATTAGGAATTGCATTGCACCTACCTACCTCCAATTGACTGTGTTTTATTGGGCCAAGATAACATTATTAAAGTGTTAAAATTAATATTTTCTGGACTCATCTCTAAGATATAATGGTCCTTTTTCAGATACTCATCTTGTCAAATTTTTAATTCCTTAATTCATGTTGTGTGTGTACATGTGTATTCATGTGCATATGTATGTGAATGGCCTAAGCTTTAATCCTTTGTTTTGACAGTAATGAATTCTGAATGTCACAGGAAATCAGATTTTACATTAGAACTTAGATGTTGGTGATGGTTGAACTTAGGATATTCCACTTGAAGGCTTTAGAACTGGAATTAGACCCAGGTGCAGTAATGTTGTAGTGAATAGAACAGCAGAGTCCCTTCTTAAAAAGTGTTATTTCCTGGACCCCCTCTCTACTTTACCTGAATCACAATCTCTTGGAGTAGGCTCTACATGCCAGGTACCTTGTTTTGTATGCTCAAGTTTGAATTATTAGGGGTGTGGGGAGAAGAGGGTCCTAATAAATGGTGACAGAAGACTTGACTCTGGATGGTGGGCACACACGGTGAAATATACAAATCTTATAACATAGAAACCCAGACCTGAAACCTATATGTTCATGGTAACCAGTGTCATCACCCCAATAAATTTAATAAATAAATAAAATTTTTTAAAAAGTTTGAATTGTTTTCAGATTTGTAGAAGTAAATGTTAGCCTGATGTGGAATTGTGTTGTTGTTTTTTTTATCACCAATTGTTGGTTTTCTCTGCAGGTGGGAAATAATGAGCCACCAAAGAGAGACAAAGTAGCACACTATCAGATACAAGTAGCTGCAAAGACTGCTGCTCTCTGCTCTCAGAGGTTTCAGCTGTGACATGGAAAGTGAGCCAGTCAGTCACCTGATATATTATTCATACTTTAGAACAGTGTTCTTTGAGATATTTCACACTCTTTGAGGTCACAAAACAGAACCTTGTTGCAGAAGTTTGACTAAATGGTAATGCTCTTGAAAAGAAATTATAACAAGACTTTGTATAAAGTAAAATTGGAAAGCATTGATCTGTTACACTATGCAGGGGTTACCTTTGTTAAGTTTTGGGTATATTCCTTCAGACAATTTCTCTGCTCATGAATAAATAAAATTTTGTTTATATATATTCACTTATATGTTTGCATGTTTTAAATTATATATCTATATAGATTGCCCCTCTTCTTCCAAAAGCTATAACAATTTATGTTCCTATCATTGAAGGAACATTTCTTGTTTGGTGATTTGCTTACTGATTTCCTTCGCCTATTTTAAAATTTGGTTGTTAGGTTGTTTTTGTTTCTTTGTTTAGTTCTTTGTGTAGTCTACACATTTACCCTTTTGTCTGTTACATTGAAAATAACATTTACTTCTAGCTTTTCAAAGGTGTCATACATCTTGCTTTGTGCCACTTCTTTTTTTGAGTCTTTCATGTGTATTGAGTCCTCATTGATGAGCTGACTTTTATGCGTGGAGGTTAAATACCTGTTGGAGCACACATGGCTACTAAGTGGTAGAGCCAGGATTTCAATGTAAAAACACTTACTTCAAAACATTCCACTATATCTTTACTTAAGAGCCTACAATGATTTTAATACAAATATTTAGGAATATAACACAAACATATAAATACTAGTAGCCCTGCACATAAATCCATGTGCCAGTAGCTTGCCAGTAGCTCGCAGCCGCCCTCCTGTAGCTCCCTCTGCCCCCCCACTCCCCCTCATAGCTTGCTGCCCTGCCTCCTCCTGTAGCTCTCCGCTGCCCGCTTGTAGCTCACTGCCCCTACCCTCCTGCTGATCCGTGATCCGGTCGTTATGTGGTCGGTCATTATGCTTCATGGGGTAATGACCATTTGCATATTACATCTTTATTATATAGGATGATAAATAGATAAAAGGCCAATATGTAAATTGTCCCCTAGACCAGGAGTTTGGCAGGCAGGGAGTTCGATCAGGGTGTGGGCTAGCCAGCCAACCTTCTGCAGCCCCTCCCTCGGCCGGCCCCACCCTAGATCTGCCCCCCCACCCTGATCGGGGGCTGGGCCAGCTGGCCAACCTCCCTCGTCCCCACCCCCCTGATCGGCCTGGATTGGAGTGGGCCAGCCGGATCCCACCCATGCACGAATTCATGCACCGGGCCTTTAGTACTATAATATATTAATACTTTGGGGGATATTTTTGCCCTGTTTCTATTTAGAACTGACATTCAGTAGCATATCCCCCTTCATTTTCTTCTTCTATTGATTTCATTTAGCCTGTTAATCTCCCTCTTGCCAGTCATTTAGCTTTAGGCCATCCTCAGCCCTGCTACCAGTCACTCATTCCTTTGTTTGGAAACTTGCAGTGCTATCACATTTCCTGCTGAGTGAAGGCCAGGCTCTTTCCTTTGAGAGCCTTTGAAGACCTGTACAACTCTGCTCCACCTTTACCTTTCAAGAATTGTCTAGAGCAACTTTTCTTGACACTTACTCCATACTGCTTATAAATGGGATCATTTGTTTTCCTTCTTTTCGAACCACGTTTTCTGGCTTCCTACTTGGATCAATTAGTATTCTAATCAGCAGAAAAGCTGACTGTCTGATTGAACAGCAGATGAGGAGTTTATGTAATGGTATTTGTTACCTCACAGAATTTTGGGGAGAGCTGGAGAACCAGGGTTAAGGTTATGCTTGCAGGTAATATGCCCCAAATCACCTCTGAGAACTGTCCCTCTCCTGTGCCACCAAGTGCTGGAGGAAACCGCCACTGCTGCCCACCTGCTGCCACCTCTGGGCTGGAACTTGGCTTGCCACCTCTGCTGTCGCCACTGTGGAAGGCTGTGCCTCTGCCCTTGCCTGTGCCAGCCCCAAACGGTAGCTCCACAGAGAGTCAGCCCTTTTTCTCATGTGTCTCCCTTCCAAACTGAAATCTTGTGCACATGCTTCCGAAGATATGCATCATAGTTGCAGGGTATATGTTGGTAATTTGAGGTCTAAAATTTATTTTGGGAGGTTAGGCTTACAAGATATAAATTTTCCTGAGTGTAAAAGATTCTGCAGAAGCTGATGAGAGAAGCTTGAGTATGATAAATGTCCACTATAATATTTCTGCTTATATTCCTCCATCATAATATTTTCCCTCTTCATCTCCAGGTTAATAAATTCCATGCAAAGACCTACTGGAATTCCATTTTTGAATTAGTCTGCTTGGTTCTTTTATCTGAATTTTCTTACGAATTTTTCAACATTTCTTTCCCCATTACTTTATTTCTTTAAAACAATGTAAGAGCTCAGAAGTAATATTTAAATATATTCTAGTATGAGTTAAACAGTTATGGAAAAATACAGACTAAATTGTGAAAGTTGCTTTTTACCAATCACCTCCTCTACCCCCACACTTCACATTGCTATCCCCTTTATAGATATCCTCTGGTAAAAGTTATAATCTTTGCTTTTAATTTGGCAAGTATGATGATTATTTGGCACTTGATGGTAAGTTCATTGAGTATAGAGGCACTTATTCGTTCTTTGGGCTTACATAGAGTCTACTAAAACTGTTCCTGTGTGTAGGATAATACTATGTGAAGGCCCATCTAAGGCAGTAGCTGTGTAATCATTTTGGAAGTGAATGTGCAGAGAAAGATAGGAACCAAACAAGAGTTCTAGTTTGGGAAATAAATCATTGATGATGCCATTAGGGAAGACTGGGACCGTAAGAACTATTCTGTATCTGCAGATACATTGCTGGAACACTTTCTGATTATTTTCTAAGTAGAGGCCGGGTGCATGGATTTGTGCACCAGTGGGTCCCTTGGCCTGGCCCGCAGGGATCAGGCCAAAACTGGCTCTCTGACCTCCCTCGAGGGGTCCCAGATTGCAAGAGGGCAGTTCTTGGGTGATACACCCTGGAATCAGGCTCCCTCCTTTCTGGGCCAAGTCACTGCAGCTCAGCAGCTCCTGTGTTGAGCGTCTGCCCCCTGGTGGTCAGTACACGTCGTAGCTATTGGTCGAACTGTCAGAAGGTCACTTAGGCTTTTATATATATAGATATTGCAGGAATTCCTTTACCCATATTTCTGATTTGAATTAGAGTTTGGGGAAAGCACTAAAATGCTCAGATTTGGCACAGATTTTCACAGTTTAGGAAAAATGATGAAAAATACAATTTTCTGATAGAGTTGTGTCTGAGTTGTCAGTGCTGGCTTATGAGTAAGACCTGTCAGTGGGGAGCTGCATTTTTCTTTTAAAGGCACAATACATAGATTAAATGGGATAAATATAACATATCTCAGTAGATGGTAAATGGGCATACATTTTGTTATGAATTAATTTTTAGAAAAGAACGTTTGAAAGCTTGATCTGTTTCAGATAAACTTAAAGGAATAATAACAGTAATACTAATTACTTCCTTGTTTTGATAAAGTGCCTCTCAAAAAGTGCTGGGAAACTTGTGCAGAGTTTTGTTTTGGCCTTTAGCATTTTGCCTCTTTTTTCCTGTTAATTACACTAATTTGAAATTCTTTTCTCTTTCCAGATCACTCAACTTCAAGTGGCACATTAACTTTTAAGTCTAGTCGATCATTGGTTACTCTTCCTACTGCCCATGTCATGCCGTCTCACTCCAGCGCTTCCGTTTCCAAACATAGGGAGTCATTGACATCAGATGGCTCAAAATGGACTACAAGCCTCCTGCAAACATTGGGAAGCCACAGTAAGGGGGAGCAGGACTCTTCACTAGACATGAAGGACTTCCGGCCCCTCCGGAAATGGTCATCTTTATCCAAACTCACTGCCCCGGATAACTGCAGTCAGGGTGCTGCTGCACACACTGAAGAGCCAAGGAGTGGTCTGGAAAAGCCAGGGAGAGGCAAGGCTTTAACATCACAACTAAGGACGATTGGGCCCAGCTGCTTACATGATAGCATGGAGATGCTTAAACTAGAGGACAAGGAAATAAATAAAAAACGATCATCAACTCTGGACTGTAAATATAAATTTGAGAGCTGTAGCAAAGAGGATTTTAGAGCTTCTTCTTCCACTCTTAGGAGACAGGCCTTGGACATGACATATAGTGCCTTACCTGAAAGCAAGCCCAATATGACAAGTTCAGAGGCTTTTGAACCTCCAAAATATTTAATGCTTGGCCAACAGGCAGTAGGTGGAGTTCCCATTCAGCCTTCTGTGAGGACACAGATGTGGCTGACAGAGCAGTTGCGGACAAACCCTTTGGAAGGCAGAAGTACGGAAGACTCTTACAGTTTAGCTCCGTGGCAACAGCAGCAACTTGAAGAGTTTCCACAAGAAAGTGAAACACCAATGCAGGTAAGGCTCAAAATCTAGCATTTGCTTCCCTCCAGTGGAGGCTGTGAGTACAGTAACAGCACACGCGCAGTGAGCAGATGGCAGTTGTCCATAGGCTCAGACTGTTTTGCTTTTGCTTTTGCCTGAAAGCAAAGTAAGCCTAGATGCTGTAAATGCCCAGACTATTGCATTGATAGACTAAACTTCAAAAACATTTGAGGCTGACTAATATGAAAAACTTGGTGTTTACTTCTCGTTTGTGCAATGGACATAAAAATAAAGTACCAACTCTAGAAAAACTTGAAACAGAAACATAGGATCTGGCTTGTTATCATAGAACATTAATTTTGGGAATATGAGGTCTTGGATTTGTTTCTGTTCTGTCAAATTCAGAACCTAGATGATTCAATATCCCTGGGCCTCAGTTTTTTTGTTTTGTTTTGTTTTTTCGTTCTTTTAATTGAGATATAATTGACATGTCAGTTTCAGGTGTATAACATAAGGATTTTATATATTTATATATTGCAAAATGATCACCACAGTAAGTGTAGTTTAATTTACATCTGATGTTTTTCTGTGATGAGAACTTTTAAGATTTACACTCTTAGCAGCTTTCAAACTTATAATACGGGCCTCTAGCCCCTCGCCTCTGGGAACCACCTCCAATCTATTCTCTGTATCCATGAGTTTTTTGTTTTTAAAGATTCTACATATAAGTGAGATCATATGGTATTTGTCTTTGTCTGACTTATTTCATTGAGCATAATGCCCTCTAAGATTCAACCATGCTGTCACAATGGCAAGGTTTTATTCTTTGTTATGCCTGGAAAATATTACATTGCATATAGGGTGGGGCAAAAGTAGGTTTATAGTTGTTTGTATGAAACATAATATAAAAATTAATAAATAATAATACAAGAATAAACTGTGTTTCGCATACTCACAGCTGTAACCTGCTTTTGTCCCACCCTGTATGTACCACATTTTCTTTAGCTATTCATCCATTGATGGACATTTAGGTTGCTTCCATCTCTTAGCTATTGTAAATAATGCTTCATTAAAAACGGGCATGTACATATCTTTTCAGATTAGTGGTCCCCCGCCTCTTTGGATAAGTCCCCACAAGGGAAATTGCTGGATCAGATGGTAGTTCTATTTTTAATTTTTTGAGGAACCTCCGTACTGTTTTCCATTGTGAGTGCACCAGTTTACATTCTCACCAGCAGTGCACAGGGTTTTTCTGTCTCTGCATTCTTGTTAACACTTAGTCTCTTGTCTTTTTGATAATAGCCATCCTAAAGGTGTGAGGTGATACCTCATTGTGGTTTTGATTTGCATTTCCATGATGATTAGTGATATTGAGCACCTTTTCATATAAACAAATTAATTCTAACAAAAACTGCAAAATTTCCCTAGAGCAAATTTTTTAAATTATTATTTATTCCTGGTACTAATAAAAGTGTTAAAGATTAAAAGAATATATTCTATGAAAGAAAAAGGAGATCACTTACCTAGGAACCTCACAAATCTGAATACAACCCCAAACATACATAACTTAACGTGAGAACCCTTAACACATCCCGCATGCCGCCTTTGCTCTTGTGTTGAACTCTAGTTCTTAAAATGTTGATTATGTATATTTAAAGCACATAATTAGACAGAAGCATCATTATGATACCTGAATTACAAGTCAGAAAAGGGCAATTTAACCAGATGTATTTGTGATTTATCAATTCAAGTGACTGAAAGATAGAATCACCTAATTTTAAAAATACTGTATTTTAGTTCTCAAATGCTTGTTATGGGAGAACTGGGATCAGGCAGTCATTTCTCCAGTTGGTCTTTGCACAGAATTGTAGTTGTCCAGAGAGGCTGAGTATTCCACTCCAACCTGAAGTGGGGGCGATAGAAAGGTAACTGAGAAAATGGGTTGAATTTAAAGGTTAAGTATTAATTCACTCCTTCTTTCATTCTGCTTAGATGAATGAATCTCTGCCATAAACAAAGTTTTCCCTAACCTAACAGTGCAGTGAGGATAGGCATCTTGAAGGTGTATTGTGGAGCAAAACTTATTTTTAAATCTTCCCAGCACATGGTAGAGGAAGAAAGCTACCAAGGGACAAAATTTGCACGCACCCTGGAAAGTTCTACTTTTTTATTAACCCTATTTGGGATGATCTCTATAGTGCTTTAAAGTTTTGGAGTAGAAAGATAAAACTAGGTAAAGAAAACTCAGACACTTAAATTGCAATGTTTAAATGATCACTTCTCATCTAATTCCCTTCTTGGACTATTACAGAAAAAAATATTTTAAAAAATGTATTTTTATTGATTTCAGAGAGGAAGGGAGAAGGAGAGAGAGATAGAAACATCAGTGATGAGTGAGAATCACTGATTGGCTGCCTCTTGCACGCCCCCTATTTCGGATCAAGTCCGCAATGCGGGCATGAGCCCTTGACTGGAATTGAACCTGGGACCCTTCAGTCCGCAAGCTGATGCTCTATCCACTGAGCCACACTGGCTAGATTCAGAAAAAAAAATCTTAAATAACTTCTCCTTGGAGTGTCCAGTGCTATCTTTATTATTTTAAAAGCTCTTATCTTAGTTGATTTAAAAAAGATTCTTTAAAACATTGACTTCTCTTGAGTCTAATTTTTACATGGAGGGGAGAGCTACAATAAGGATCAGCCTATTCTTTCATGTGAGCATGTGTATGATTTTTAAGCACAACTACAAAACTCTCACAGTGAAAAAAAATGTTTTTAAACCAAGAAAAGGAATCTGGCGAGTCATGATCTAACACCATGATAGGTTTATATAGAACTTTGTAGCTCTTGGAGTGTTTTATCTCATTTGATCCTCACAGCTCCCCTCTTATTTTCCTCAGATGATTAATATTGTAACATGGAAGTTTTGTCTTCTGAGGACTCAGTCCAGGATAATTAGTGAGTCAGCTTTACAGTCTTCTGTGCATAGTGTTCCTTGATTCCCACGTTTTCCACCAAATCAGCGACAGTACAGGTAGTGTAGTGTTCTGAGGCATTTTCCTTTGTGAATGAAGAGAAGCCATCTGTGCCTCGGTTGGTTGGAGTCTAGGCTTCCATGTGAAATGCCCACCAATGTCTTAGATTCTTTCCTCTGTTGTACATCACCCCTCTCCTCCCACCCTCCCCAGAAGCTGTCTGACCCACAAGAAGAGAAAACAAAGTCTTGTTTTTTCTTTGGAAAAATGTATGTCTTTCCATGTTCCTGTTGCATTTCTTCTTGCGGGGAGGGGCTGGATATGGAGAGTGTGTACTTCTACACACACCATTTTCCATTGGACACATTCATTAGTTAGTGAAAAAGCATATAAATGAATTTTGTATACATGCTTTAATAAATAAAATTAGTAATACTTGATTTTTTTTATCTGTCAACTTTCCTATATAGTATTAGAATATAATTTTTAGACATTTTAAAGTGTGCTGTTACTTAGAAGAGCACAATTTTTTTGAAAATTTATCATTTTTCCTCTTTGCCATAAGACTGAAAACTAAAGTATAACTCATTGCTAGGTAGAAGGCAATTCATTATTTTATGTAGGTCTGCCCTCTTGTGTCTGTACTAGAAAATCTTGATCATAATGGGGATAGTCACCAAAAACAACCCACAAAATAAAAATGCTTATATTAGATTTTTTATGATAATACATCATATCAATCATGAGTGTATTAAAGAATGATTTCACTGAGTTCAAGAAGGTCATTTTAATATAAGTGATTTGCATTAAATAAACATTGTAAACTAAAATATAAAGGCAACATTTTAAAAGTAATTAGTTTTTAGAACTGTGAAGTTTGGAATTTATTATACAGTAGAAAGTATTTGAGCATTTGGCATTTACATTTTTAAAAATACATTGCTTTATTATACATCATGATAAACAGAATAAATAACATTTAAAGAATGGGTTTTTGTTCTGCATTATACCTGAGTTACAGTGTTCTGTAATCATCAAGTATAAGGTTTTAATTTCTATTAAAGGCAGAATGAAAAACAATCTTTACTTGTAATTTATTAAGGAAAGCCCGATATCTGCACAGTTTACAGTTTGAAGTTGATGTTGTGATGAAAAATATATTAAAAGGAATAGAGCTTGTTATTTCAAATTTTCCACTTACTTATAAGATCATGCAGCTAGTTATAGAACTTGGTTACTTTTTGCATGGGTAATTGCACCAGTGAGGTGAATGTGTGTCTTCTTTATAAGTTTCTAGTTGATATTAGGGGTCTCTAACCCATAGCTTTGCTCAAGAAATGCCCTTGTAAATATGAGATCCTTTTCCCCTCTGTTCCTCAGCTGTGAGCGAACCCCCTCCCATCTCCAGTACTGCTCAGGAATTCAGAAAAATTTTAAAAATAATGTCTCTATCACTATTCCGCTGCCAGCACTGGTGTTATAAATCAAGGTCAATGTTGACTTTTCAAATACTTTTAGTAACTTAGTAACCATATTTTAACAAATCATACAGTAAATTAAATGTTCTCTACTCCTTTAATAATTGCTATATTAGTAATATGTCTTGAACTGAACTTAAAATTATTGGATAATACAGTATGTGTAAACCATTTTATACTTCATTTCCAACTGAGTCCACTTAAATTACCAAATTTTGATTGAATATATTTTTCATCACTAATTTTTACTTCTGTTGTTTTATGAGTAGTTGCAAGAGGGGAAATAGGAAATGTATTCAGCAAGAAAATAATTATAGATTACTATTGTGGGGCGCATGATTTAGTGTAGTAGAGTGGCCTACCATATAAGTGTTTACCATCTGGTTGGTAGATTAAGGAAAGTAGCTATATTCTGTCATAAACAATAATAAGAAAAAGTTCATTTCAAAATGTAATCAAAGAATTAGTTTTATTTTTCAATACTTGAGTTGTTATATTTTTCTTTTCTTTTGTTTGCCTACATTGAGTATGAGGATAGAAGACAACCTATAAAATATGAAGTCTTAAGATTTCATGATTCCAAAGATAGAGTATGCCAAGTTATATACTGTAACGCAGATAATCAATTACAGTGCCATAAATTAAGGTTAGACTCTATTCTATTAGTGTAGTAATTATGGCTAATAACACTGTCATCAGTTAAATTAACCAGCACTTCTCCTTTATTTATCATAATGTCCTAGAGAAAATAGATTTATGGTTATCTACATGTACTAGCATTCTATAATTCTTTAAAAAATAGTTTAAGAGAAATTTTATTTATGTAATAGTATGGTCTTCTTTTTCCTACTTGATTCTCATGAACTTCAAACAATGTTAAGGTAAGGATAGTAAAATATTTTAGAATGGAGATTATGATAGTTACTAAAGAGATGTCTGTATAATAATAAAGAAAAGGTGAGGAATCAGTGGGCTATTTGAAATAATGACATGTCATTTGAGTGATTATTTTGGTACTTGGTGAAGACCTGAAAAATACATAATAAACATAAAAGAGGCTTTTACAGTACAATATAAATTATATTTACCCCAAACAGTGAAGCTAATGCATTATATATGAAGTGACTTGTTAGCAGTACAGTTTCAAAACTAAACTCCTAGTTCATCCTCAGAAAAGGTTTGGGATTGAAATTTATAAGCTCTGTTGCAGAAATCAACAGTTACATTATGCACACTTATAGTCATTTTAAAGTTAATTTTGAAAATGGAGCCTTTTTTCATGTTTACAAGATCCAGCAGATGAATACATTTGCTAATAATTTCTTCTGAACCTTGATCTTTTCATGAAGAATTTCCTCTTCCTGGGAAGTGGTCTCTTCTCCCCTCTCCGTGGGTGACAGACTTAAGCTGATGGTGACAGGTTGCAGCACTGGACATGGCAGCAGCACTTCAGAGAAGCATCACGATGATGCAGATCAGCAAGAGGCATATTAAGATGAGACAGAAGTTGATGAATAGGTTCTGGAGATTTTGACGTGCTTGTTGAGGCATTTCAATGGTTGAAGCTCTTCTTAGAGCAGAGCGAGTGAGGTATTGGACTTTCTCCATGACTCGGAAGGCAAGGAAGTCTGAAGTTTTAAAGGATCAAGAGAAAGGAAAAAAGTGGGCAGCCAAATGTGAGATCACTGTGAGGTAGCCTGGAATGTAGAAAGAGTAAATGGATTAGGATCATATGTGCACCTGGTTTCTGAACAGGTAAAACCAATTTTGTATTAATTCATCTTCCTCAACGTTATTTGTATTTATCACATCTTATATCTCTGTAGTCTGTACATGTGTGCGCACACACACAGGTGTTTCCTCGTCTGTCCTGTCTCTCTGGGTTTTTTTGGTGAAGGTCACCATGATGTCGTATTTGTCTTGTGTTTGGAATGTAATAACTTTAGTCCTTGCCTCCTCCTCTCAAAATGATTAGAAATGTAGTTGTTTTAGGGTGCACCTTGTTTTGGGCTATTGTCTTGGGCAAAAAGTTCTTACATATAGTTTAATTAATACTATATTTCTCTATGAGCATAATTGTTGTAAGCATTAGTGTCTTAACAGCTCTAGAGCAAATCTCATAAGAAATGCATGCAATAAAGTGTTCTTCGGATGTTAATCTAGTCCAAAATAAATTAGTTAAATGAGAATTGTTTCACCAGTACTACAGATTCAAATATTTGTCATTCCTTTTTATGATTTCACTAGAGGCCCTATGCACGAAATTCGTGCAAGGGGCTCGGCCCCCACCGCCGTGGCGGCTGCAGGCCTCTTGCCTTGCCCCCCCCCCCAAGGACATCCGGTCTAATTAGCATATTATGCTCTTATTATTATAGATAGTTCTGTAGAATATACTATTTTAGGTAACATTTTAACAAATTTTGATACTAAGTACTGCAGACTATCAGGCTCAGAAGTCATAGCAATAAAATCATCATCTCATTGTCTACCACAGATGGTAACTATTTATGAATGACCTGTACTTACAGGCAGTGGGTGCCATTTGCTTTTCTTTCAGAGCTCCCACAAGCTATTCTGCATGATTAATTAATTAGTTGCTGCCTTATTATTTGTGATAATTAATAAAACAAAATAAAACCTAAAGCAATACATCACTGTAGAAAGATAATAGCTACTAAGATTTGAGGATATCTTGTTGTAAATCAGGATACTTCTAAATAAATTTTGAAATAAGAAAAATTATGGAATAAAAAACCATCATTAGTGCTTAGAGATGATATCTGTTGACATTTGTTGAAATAGCATTGTTAGTCAAGATGTTACTGCCTTACTCCAGCTACCAGATTTAATTTTCTCCCATCTCTCTATCCGATGAAAACTCATCTTAACCTGTTAGCTCCATTTTTTGTAGAGACTAGTGATGAAGAGAGCAGAAGGGAGAATGAGAGAGGGGGAAAGAGGAAGAGATGTATCAGTGAGACCTTAGCATTCATTTTTACAAGGAAACCCTGTGGTAAATAGTAGTTAGATTCTGTAGTTTCAGTACTTCAACTTGGCTGTATTATAATTGGAATTATATACTAGACCCACTTTCATTGCTGGAGACTCTGGCCTCCTTCATAGTGTTGGTCTGTAGTGAGGAGATCCCATTAGCTAACATATCACAAACTTCATTCTCTTAAAGAGTTGGTAACAACCTGTTTAATCTAGTATACATTCTCTAACAATTCTTAATTGTCCAATACCAGTGGCTATTACTTAATCTATAACACTCTCTACTTAGAAAATGGCAGCTTAAACTTGTTATATATTTAATTATTTTGGTTTCAGTTCCTTAGATAAAATACTATAGAAATAAAGGGGTTTTCTCTTATTCTTTAAGGAAATGCATTTTTAAGTTGTTTCTGCTTATGTTCGCTTATAGTAGATATAGTGATTTTATACTATTGGGTAGTTGTGGGGAGGATTTTCTTTATTGCTTTATATATTTGGATGTATAAGGATATATTAACAGTACAGTTAAGAAAGGAGTAAGAATTAGATTGGCAATTTCTATTTGAGCTTGTATTTTTGTGCAGTTTTAGGACTTAAATTGTTTAAAAGATCTGAATTTAAAAATTGTTTTGAGACAAAACATGGAAAAGGAGGAAGCTAGCCAGTTGTTCATCATGAAGCATTGTATGTACAAGAGTCATTCCCTGTTATGACACTGGTGAGTGGTGTGTCAGTCACATGAACATGTCACCTTTCCATAAATACTTCATTCCCTTTTATGATTCTGTCGTTTGCACATGTTGTTCTGGCTCTGCCTGGAATGTTCCCCCCACTCCCCCACCTTGGATTCTTTGCCAGGCACATTTCAGTTGATACTTAAGGCCCAGTTTAAATATCACTTCCTAATAAAACCTTCCATTAAGTTAGAATGATTAGCAGCTCTGCTAGTTTTCAGTAGGGCACTAGTGTTACCAGTATCCGGATAGCTATCAGGATGTGTTTCAATTTTGTTTTACATGTTTGTTTCCTCAACTAGACTTCTAGTTCATGAATAAAAGGAGCCACGTGTTTATTTTGTATTCTGTCACTTGGGACATAATTGGTACTATTTGAATAACTCAATGAAGTTGAATAAGGGATTTTTATGATTTCCTTTAGTATTTTTGGAAAATTGATAATGATCAAAGATAGTGCTGTGATTAACAGATTAGCCAATTAGAGTAACAGAATTTGATAGTTGAACATATAATCCCCAAACACTTCTCAAGTCTCTTCCTATTGCAGGTGAGGAAAGTGAGGCTTGGAGAATTTACATCAGACGATTGCAATTTGGAAAAGTTGTTGTCAATGATTAACAACATTAACCTGAACTAGGCTTTGTACAAATGGGTATTTGGTGTTTGTGAAATACAAAGTGGTGTGCCCTAAAGAGATGAGCTCTCTACTGATAAAAGTGTAAGGAATATACTTTAAAGATGATCTCATCTTTCAACAGCCAGCTATTATTGAAAAAGGATAGTTTGTTCTCGGAAGCAAATTGAGTATAAAGATAGTGGTTGTTTCTTGTCAAACTTAGAAATGTTATAATTCTGAAGTGATTTGTAGTCAATTTATAATCTTATATATTTATAATCTTATGCTAAAACTAAAAAACAACTCTGCTTCACATGCTGAAGTGTTTGTTGTATGCATTCAATTTATTGGACCCAATTCATTTTACAGTGGTACAGTCTGAAATGTGCTGAGTCCTATTCTGCTGAACTTCCAAAATTTGTATGATGATAATTAGCCAAAATTCATTCATACCAGATGAGGCTTCCTATTTCATGTTGACAACTGAAAAGCTGTGTGTGGGAAGCACAGTCCTGTGTTTGGAGGTGTCTGTGACCTTTACTACATCATAACAACATGATTGTCAGGGGCTTATCATTCTTTCTCTGCATTCATAACCATTCTGAGTTTAGAACTCCCCCTTCTTAGAGCCAAGAACCTAGAAAAATAGTTTCACTTTATTTTCATTTTATCTGAATTTTTTAGAGCATTCTTTTAGGATAACCAGAAATAGATTGTATTGGGATGTTCTGAAATTGCTTCTGGCTTAAACAGCCATGAAGACAGAAATTAGCCCTTACCCTCTCCCCCATTTACAGGATGATATTTGTAAGTTAGGTATTTGGAACAAGAGGAGTGAGGATGTCTTAAAAATTAATTAACTACTGAAGCCCTAGAATTAGAATATTGAAAATATGAAAGATGCTTTGATAGGAGTTCAGTTGTAGAAATGCCAGATCCCTGTCTCTTGAGTAACATGTAAGAGGCAGAAAAGTGCCCACAGAGTTATCTTGTGAGTCTGTGGCATCTATAATTATTGTAATTTTTGGAGGGATGGGAGAAATAACTCTTTACTATTTTTTGTAGGATTTAAAAGCCTTTGCTTGTTTACTTTTCCTTTTTTTTGCTCAAAAAGGTGAACTTGGGAAGTAAATGCAATGAAGTTCAGGATAGTATCCTGTTTTCTTGAGGTGGAAGAAAAAGACAAACCACAGGCAGCTCTAATCCTTCAACAAATGTGTGCCACGTTAGGCAAAGTTTGGGTGGAAGGTACTGCATCAGTTTCTGCAGGAGTCCTCACCGAGTCATTTTCTTATGTATTAGCAGATGCATCTTGTGCAAAAGGAACCTCAGTCCACCTTTGAAAACATTCCGTGGTCTGTTTTATGAATTGCTAGCAATTAATATGTATGCTGAGTATTCATCCCCACCTACAGTTTAAGTACTTTTAGTCCTTTGCAGAACTTTCTGAACCAGTTTTTGGGGGCGCTCCCTCTGCTGAATTATAAATTTCTGAGATTTAAAAATCTATATTTGTGGAATTCAGATTTTTGCTTTCTTCTTATTTTTGCTTATTTATTCTTTTAGTAAATGTGGGCATATTATGCTAGTAAATTCAAATCTGACATTTTTTAAAAATTTTCCCTCCATTTAATTGGTTCACAAGATTAGAATTCTGTATAGATTTGAGCTTACAGGATTTGTCTGTATTGGCATTATTTTGGCATTTTATTTTTTTCTACTATTTGCTGTCATTTTTTTAGATAATCTAGACGTGATTGTATATGCAGCTTTTTGTAATTTATTGAATTAAATCAGGAGAGTTCGTCATTAGATTTTTCATCATTCTGTTAGCATCCAAAAGTTATTTTGATAGAATTATTTTCCTTTTGAGGTTGCCTAATGCTAAACTTGGAAGTTCTAATTGAAGTTAAATGTGACAGCAACATTTCAGAGCTTTGTTAGTTCACACTGGCTATTTGAAAGAATCTTCAACTGCTTCTGCCTGGTTATGAAAAGAATTGTATAAGCATAAAAATCAGTTTATTTTCAGACCTTAAAATGACTCCATAGCCCTAGCTGGTTTGGCTCAGTGGATAGAGCATTGGCCTTCGGACTGAAGGGTCCTGGGTTTGATTCCAGTGAAGGGCACGTAACCTCGGTTGCAGGCTTCCGGCCGTGGTCGGGGGCATGCGGGATGCAACCAATTGATGGGTCTCTCTCTCACATCAGTGTTTCTCTCTGTCTCTCCGTCACATTCTAAGAATCAATGGAAAAAATATCCTTGGGTAAGGATTAAAAAAAAAAAAAAAAGACTCCATAATGAAATGTTTCCATTGCTTTAAGCTGTGCCTTGAGGAAACTTGATTAACAACAGTGCAGAGAGATTTTCTCTTTGAAATTGGCATATTGCTGTTGCTGTTTTGTCTGTAGGCTTGTCTTCATTATGTTTATTTTGTTAATATTAATTTATTTGCAATTAAAATATTATTTTTAACCCTGCAGTAGTTGAGACTAGATTCTTCTGTTGAGAAAAGATTATGTGGGGAGGTAGTGTAGGTGAACTTTTAAGGAAAAATGAATGCCAAGTTAAATATATGCCCACTAATGTGAGAGGATTTTTTTTTTTAAAGACCGGAAGGTGGAGTACATTATACAAAGCACTAGAGGGCCTCAGTTGACTACAAGTATACTGGGGTGGTGATGTATACTCAGGTCTCATTTTCATGTATATTTGGTAATAAATGCATCAGAATTATGTAGGATAAGATCACTGAGCACTATTTCTAGAACATTCAAGGAGACTACATATTATCTGGCTTAGGTCACTGTTATTTAGAAGGATTATTTCCTGGATTTCTAACCTTCAAGGTTCACTCCTTTGCTGGTATGGTCAGCACTGTGTTAATTCACAGCATTGATGAAGGCTAGTGATTCCCATAGCATAAATGACAAAATTCCTCTATTCAAGCACCCCAAAATATATGGGGTTGGATATTTTAAATGGTAGAATGTGAGGAGGTCAGAAATGAAATTAAGAAAAATTAAAGATTTAATATATAACTGGGACAAAGTATGAAAAGTTTTGAAAAGTTAACCTGGATTTTAGGTTATCAAAACTAAATAGATTAAAGGCATGAGTATTTTAGCAATGAAACAAGTTAAGGAAACTTAAGTTTGATTATGTTATTGTTTTTTAAAGTCTGTGTAACTATTTTGAGTTTTGCCTTCCAGGGTGTATTACTTAAATAAGGTCATCTATAATTTTCTTATATCCCCTGGCTTTGAAAATGATCAGGATAATATTATATAGGCTATTAAGGATATAATGCCTATGCACAAATAAACTTTAAATGAAATGGAGTGATTTAAATAACAAGTTTGTATCCTCTAACTTTGCTTTTTAGAGTACCATTGATAGCATTTGAGGACTTTTATTTTGTTTTTCCAATGTCCTGATTTATTTTTAAGCCACGTTAATCTGTGGATGGGATGTGCATGTAGTTTAGAGTTAGAAAATCTTGGCTCTTGGCCAAGGCTCCACCATTTCCTAGCTCTGTGACCTTGAGAATTCACCTTTTCACATCTGTTTCCTAAATTGTAAACTAGAGATGCAGTGTGAAACATATAGGGAACTAAGAGGATCAAATGAAATGTTTGTATACACCAGTGCATTTAGAAAATTGTTCAAGAATAAAGAAGGAAGTTTTAATTGAATCTTTATTTCTAGGATTGGTAATAAATATACAGTCTTAGAAAGGTAATCTAATCTTTACATTTAATGTTTACTTAAAATTTTAATATATCTTATATAATTAAAATATTACATAATAATGTAATAAGTTAAAAATATTCTTTATTTTTAAACTATTTTATCTATACAAATATTCTATCTCTAATTAGTGAGATTAAGAAACAATATGTACAAATATGAACCAAATGCATTTTTTTCTGGAATATTTTTTTCCTTAATGTTCACTGAAATACTATTAAAATAATTTTTGAAAGTTGAGTTTTAGGAAATGACAGTGATGTGACTGATGTCTCTTAATAAAGCAAAGTACTCTAGCTCTTTCAAGTGTTTTTTGTAATTTAAACATCTTTCGCATTTCTTCCATTTTATTCCATCTGACACTTTTTTAGCACTTAATTTTAAACCACATAGCTTTATAAACAAAGACCATACTTAAATTTTACCTTATGATAGAGATGAACTAGTTGGGATAAATGTCTGGCACTGATGCATAATATTTGAAATTTGAACAATAGTCACTGTTAATCTGGACACACTATCTGCGGAAAACTTTCATAGCAGAATTTATGCTCTTTCTAGAAATTGTCAATTTTTTGGAGCAATATGTGATGTGGTGACATTCTGATACTATAAAGACTCACAAACATCTCATTTGAAATGTGAGGATGTAATTTGGTATTTGAGTAAAAATGAATAAATATGCATATAAAAACACCTGCACTGAGTGACTTCTGTGTAATATCAAAGGAAAAACATGCTATGGATAAAGTGATATTCAGAGGCAGGTTGGGTGCCTCAGTAGACAAAAATTAAAAATGATTTTGCATGCTTTAAGGAAAGCTGCTTATGGATATACAGTGTTCTTGTCTGTATAAAGTGGTAGAGTTAACATTTGTCATAGGAACTTAGAACTCTAGAGGTAAATTTTATTTTGACATACATAAAAAATAATGAAATAAAATTGAAGTATTATTCTTTATGCCATAACTGAGATTTAAGAATGAAGACACATTTTATATATTATATTGAGGATTGTAACATCTTGAGTAGAGTAGAATTCAAACAGAAGTTATACAATTTATTGTGGCATCTTTAATCCTGAGCATTTCTTGCACTTTTTTCCATTTTCCTTTACCCCCTTCCTAAATGCAGGAGGGGAGACTGAAGAACACTCGGAGATAGTAACTTGATAAAGGCATATTCATTAAGAGGCAGAATAAACACTCATTTTATCATATTCACTCAAATGAGATATTTAGGAATGTTTTGCTTTCAAACTAATGTCTGTTTTTAAAGTGCTGCACTACTATTCTGTAATTTTAGAATTTTGCATGTGGTTTTGACAAGTGTTTTAAAATTCCCAAACTCGTTATTGATGCTGTAATACTGAATTTAATATAAGTAACTCAATTTATTAAAAGCTTGGATTTTTTTAGCAGTGTTTGTTAAAGTTGACTGGACTTTATAGCAAAAAAAAAAGTCTTCAAAAGCATTTTAAAATAGTTTATATTAGATATTTTAACACCAGTTTATTAATATTCCCTATAGGGAATCATAATGATAATATTGGAATAGTCATGCCAGTAATGTGCATGTTGTACAATCCCACAACTATTCATAGTATTCCAGATGTAAATAGCCCACTCCCATCCTGTTTCTTATCAGAGTAGCAAACAACAAAATGAAGCCATTGTCTTTGCATGGAGAAATCAACTCATCACTATCACCTAATATAGTAACATCATTGAAAGGTATTTTAATTGGCAAAAAAGCACTTTTAAAAAGCAAAATTAAAGTGAAAGTTAAACCAAAATGACAAACCAATAATCAGGATCAAAGATGAATAACCCTTATCATTTCAAAGTTGTCTTATTCTTTCTGTCACTGACTGGATAAGCATTTATTTAGAAATTAAGCCTTTTGTCATAGCAGACATTTTATTTTCTAACTTTGAACTGAAATTTACAACATGCCATTCTTTTTTTAAAAGTTCAGTAAGTTTGAATTACAGAAAGTATTACCCAAATCAATGAAATCTATTTCTTACCTTGACTGTTGTGATGATCCCAATATATAGAGTATTGTGAGTAGTATGAAGTCTTATCGGCGTTTAGCTGGAAAGTTTTCTCTGTTACCAGATTTATGGGAACAATTGAAGTAGGTGGAGGAGAAAAAGTGTTTTAGGGAGGTCTTATGATGTCACACAGGAATTCTGAACTTATGATTGGTTAGCCATAGTCTTATCACAGCCAAACTTTTTAGAATGCCATTTGTCTTACTTTAGGTGTGGAAAGGTCATTAACATTTTATGCCTCATTTTCTTATTTTTGATTTTAAAAAGTATGAGATAGATGAATGAAATAAATAGGTTTGGGATGTAGAAAGCTCTTTTTGAAGACTCGTGCAGCTTTGGGCTTAGAAATGATTGTATACTGAGAATGATAATGTTGAAGAATGAAAATAGTTACATTAGTAAGAATTTTAATAGAGTGAAAATAACAATACTGACTTAAGCCAAACAACTTTTGTTGAATTGCTGTTGTTTTAATTCTGCAGCTTCATAATGTTAACTTCTAACAAGACAATAATTAAACATTTTCACAGAAAACAAATTTTCTACCTTTTCCTGTTTTATTTTTACATTGTTTCCCCATACTTACCTGGTATGTATGTCAGAAAGCCAGGCTAACAACTAATTTTTGGTTTTAAAAAATTAGCTTTTTCTGATGGCTAAAGTAAGAAGTAATAAATGTACTTAATACATTTGTGTTTCCTTCAATTAGGGTTTTAACAATATCTAAACAGTGATTCTCATATTTAACTGATGCATATCACCACAAGAAAAGTTGTACTTTAAAATGGAAGTATTTAGGATTTTATAATAGCTGCATTAAATTACCATAAAATATCAATAAGTTGACATAGAATCAAGCGTAACATTCTAGCAAAAGAGAAATAATCACATTCTTAATTGCTGGCATCCTAGTTAATGATACTTTGTTGACAATAGGTGTGTATGTATTGGAAATTTTTGTGTAGTATTTCTAAAAGGAAGTGCCTCATTTAATACAGCAGTTTTCCTGAAAATTACTGTATAAATGAAATTTTAGTAAATGGGATGACATTTTGAACTTCCTGGAACGGTTTGTCTTAAGGTAGAAGTAGGAAAAGAATTCTTTTGAAAAGCCAGGCATTGTTCCTGTTTTATTCTGATTTTTGTTTATATATTAGATTTACTTAAATCATCAGACCTGCAAAGTCTGATTTTTAAGTCTCTTCTGTAATTTTGGGAGAACTATTTGTTAATATTTAATTTTTTAATACTTAAGCAGAGTGAACTCAGCCTGCTTTCTCATGGGGAACTAAAATGTGTTGCAGCGGCTGCTGTGTGTCCTTAAATGGAGATGATTGGGCTTCCTCAAAGAGATAAAATCATTCTCTAGAGCAAAATCTTTCATTATTTAAAGAATCAACTAAAACTAATGGAAAAATAATATTTCTGCAAATATCTCCTGTGAACATTGCTAAGGGAAAATTTACAAATTAAAAGTAAAACCCAATATTAAAAATACTGCGTGAATAATGTTTGACATTTGCTCAGTGCTCTATAAGCATTTTTTTCTTTCAACCTTTTCATAATAAGAATCTCTTATTATCAATTGCCAGTGATGACTGAAATACAAAACCTAGGCTCAAAATACAAGCATAAAGTGGTTTACAGTTATTTGTCAAATACGACATATCTTCTGAGAGACTGAGGATTCCAATCCATATGTTGAGTTGTAATTCACTGACGGATTGGCATGTTTGAGTCTGCTTTAAGTTTGCCTGCCAGATGTACATGCATTTGAAAATGACGCTTAGGGGATAGCTCACTGTAGTATAAGCACCTTTAGTTCTGAGAAAGAGAATTAGTAATACTAGTAATATCTACTTGGATAAACGAAAGAACTGCCATGGACTGAATAAAATATGCCATGAATATCTCACATGTTGCTGTATTTGCTTTAGAAGCATACATAGGGGTGACTCACATGCATACACACCCACCTTAGAAGGATATTAACTGTATGTGTGAGAGTTAGTGAATAGACGCAGAAATTTACTTTTCAGATTTGTACAAAAGTGGGAGGTTTCTGTTTACCCATTTCCTTTTGGTTAGCTGCTGCTCCTAATTATTATTAGTCCAAAGGGAGCTCTAGGAAATGTTACATTTTAGTTTTAACCTGATGCAGCCTAAACAGAAAGTTGTTTAATAAATAGGAGCGTTGGTGAGCTACAGTATAATCAATAGAGTATGCTTCAAAAATTCCACAACTAGGGGCTGGAAACTGTTTTTGGAGGTGCTCTGTCAGAGTATTAATTTGGAGTCACACTATATAATTCGAATCTCCTTGTGGTCACATGACCATATGCAGCTTCCCTAGCTGCCTTGTCTGTGGAATGGGTTTGTTGTGAGGGTTTAATGAGTCCATTTAGTGTTAGTACTTACTTTCTCTTTTTCTTTAGAAGAGGATCCTTAACCTGCAGTCCATGGATAGAGTCCAATGGTCTTGAACTTGGATAGGAAAGATTACATCTTTATTTTTACTAAACTCTACATGAGATGTAGCACTTCTTAAGTTTTGACTATAGACCACAAACTGCAGAAATGTTAATACACTTGATGTCACTATAGCAATCTCAGAAAATTTCAGAGCTTGAAATACTGATGATATTCCTCACTACTTTGAAATTACCATAATTAGACCTGCCTGTAAATACTGTAGTTTAATGTATCAAAGAAGCACAAGTATTACATCACAGATTTGTTTTTAAAAAATAATTATTTTAGGATAATTCATTTTCTTTCTAGTGCTGTGCTTTTTTTTTTAAAGCTGGTATAGTGAACTGTATTGATGGTGCATGACAAGATAGGGCTCCCTAACCTCCTTCCCTTCTTCAGGGGGCATTTAATTTTTTAGGACAATTCTAAATTTACAGAATTAATACAAATATAGTACAGAGGGTTTCTGTATTCCCCACTCACCATTTCCCCTATTGTTAATATTCTGTATTAGTATTGTACCTTTGTCATAAGAGTTGCACCAAGACAGATTATTTTAGCAAATACCCACACTTTATTCAGATTTCCTCAGTTTTCTGTAGTGTCCTTTTTCTTTTCCAGCATCCTATCCCGGATACCAGATTACATTTAGTGGTCATGTCTCCTTTGGTCCTGTTTGTTGTGACAGTTTCTCAGACTTTCCTTTTTTGATGACCCCAAACATTTTGAAGAGTGCTGGTCAGATATTTTGTAGAATGTTCCCCAGTTGGAATTTGTCTGATGTTTTTCTCATGGTTAGACTGGTTAATGTGTTTTTGAGAGGAAGCCCATAGAGGTTAAATGCCATTTTCATCACATATCAAGTGTACATGCTATCAACATGATTTACCACTGTTATTGTTAAACCTGATCACCTGGCTGAGCTGTAATGTCCATCCGGTTTCTCCATGTAAGGTTACTCCCTGCCCCTCCTCACTGCACTCCACAGAAGAAAGTCATATGCATAGCCCACACTTAACGCTTCCCTACCTTTACAGTGGAATGTCTATAAGCATTATTTGGAATCCTATGTATTTTATGTATATAAAACATCTTAAGAACAAATCAGTAGGCTTTAGCAGTCTTCCAGAAAAGTCCATGGCATGAAAAGTTGAGAATTCCTGTGTGAGAGGATATTTCTGTAGCTGGTATGGGGCAGCCCTTATTTGAAAGAGGAGGGCTGAGTTCTCACGCAGCTCAAATCCGGACCTCTTAGTTTGCTTTTTTAGGCCCTGTCTTTCTAGCTTCATCCCTTATCACATTCCTCTGTATTGTGTGCTCTGGCCCTGTGCAGCTGCCAGCCACTCTCGGAACAGGCTATTGTTCTATTTTAAGCCTCCCTACTTTTTTTGTAGGAATGTCCTTCTTACCAACCTTTCTGCCCATCAAGTGCTGTTTCAGTTTATATCTGCTGTGCAGCCCTTCCTGCCTTCTGGCAAACAATTTTGCATGTACCTCTGTTATCATGTCTCTCTTTATTGCATTTATAAGTATATGTGCCTAGACTGCAGGCTCCTTGAGAGCTGATCCAGTAACTCATATTTATACTGCTATTTATTCTGTATAGTACTATTCCCTAGTACAGAACCTGGCTCATAGTAATTCTTAAATCCAGACTAAATGGATGATTGGATGAGTGAATAAAGGGAGAATCAGGAAAGATTGCAGAGTTGGTTGTGAATGAGTGGTCCTGCAGAAGGAAGTGTTAGGGTCAATTATAAAATCCTTCTCCATTTTAAACTTATTGTAGTGGAGGAGGAAGAGGATGGAGATTAGGGATTAGAGTAGAATAACTGGGAAAGTAACTTTTTTTCTTGTCATTTAAGAAGGTTTAAATATATTTGGAGGGTAAGAGTGAAGGAAGGCCAAAAAAAAAAAAAAAAAAAGGAGTGAAGAGCAAAGGAAGGCCAAACCATAAGCACACATTCTCTAAACATATTATATTTTGGGCATTTTTATGTGATTATATATTAAATGAGTGTTGTTTTTACAGCATATAAATGTGCCATAATATATTGAATTAGTCTCTTATTGGATATTTGGTGATTTATAACTTTCGCCATTGTAAACCATATAGAAATAACCCTTGATGAACATCTGTGTAAATAAATTTGACCTCCCTTTGTCTTTTTTAGTCTTGGCTCTGTAAGCTTGTTATAACTAAATGTCAGTTTATTCAAGGATAATCAAACTTTTAAATGAATTTGATTTGTATTTGAATTCCAATTTAGTAATTTTTGCAAGTTTTGGTAGTTAAGTGACAGCATTTCCTTTTATATCAATAAACTTCTTTGATAAAATTATCTATTTATAGAATTTTTTTTGGTGAGGATTAGACTGAAACTGGTTAACATGCAGAGTAATATGACTGAATCACCTTACCTACTAAAGGAGTCACACTATGGCTTTAGGTCAGGTGACCTTTTTAACTGTGCTCCTGAGCTGAGGATGGGGGAGATACCCTTACCTTAATTTAGGTCTGAGCTTTTATATAAAGACTTTGATTTTAACATTTAAGTCCTTGATTGCCTCAGGTGGGACCCTCTAAAACATAATAGCCAGATGCATTGTTGAGAAGGTTATGTAAAATGGATTTTGATATGTGGAACTCATGTTTACCTTATCAAGCAAGAGATGTAAAGTGTCTTAGTGAAAAAAGATGAATAAGTTTACTTTCTTGATGTGGAGACATTGTAATTTTTTTTATCAGAACTTTAATATACTGAGAGTTGTACATTGTTTTAATATATCTCAGGACATCTGTGCTTTATCTTCAACCATCTCCGAATTAAAAGTTTATAAACACAGCAAAAGGATCTGAACATATCATCTGCTGTTTTCATTTGCCCTTGAGTCGGTCAAAGGTGGGTGGTAAGTGGGTTCCAGGACCAGCCCTGCGTCAGTTTCCAGAGATGCTTTCGGCGGAGTTGTTTATTAGGCTTCCCTGTTAATGCATTCATTTTTATAGGTTTATTGTTTAGTCGGGGCCATGATATCCGAAGAGTTTATTTTTGATTCCAGCATTAATATATTGACATTTAAAAATCTTACTTGAGAAAATAAAATATCTAAAAATTCAAAATTTGGATAATTAAAAATCTGTGTAATGTATGTGAGAGAATCAGAAAGTGCTGGAGACTTCACACCTCCAAAATAGAACCCACTCTGGCCACCAATGACTATATTTCACATTTATGTCTAAAATGCAAGCTAAAATTAAATTAGTTATGTAGATTACTCAGAGAGTTGCTAGGTGTGAGAGAAATGAAGCTAAATCAAGGCTGGAAAACATGATTTTTATTCAGATGTTAAGTTTGTGGACTGTTCTTTAAACTGTATCTTTAAAGTGTATATATTTATGTTAAATACATCATTGCTCTGAAAATGATAATAGAGATTTTAAGTAATGATAATTTGGAAGATGGCAGCCTTTTGTAGATAATTTTTAGATTGCTCAATATTTAGCAAAGATTGTCAGGTTCTGTGCTGAGTCCCAGGGGTTACAAAAGATTACAGCCTGGCTTACCATGATACAGACTAAACTGGAAAAGGAAACACTGTCCTGATTACTATCATAATACTCTAATTACAGTACCTTCCTGTGCTGTTGGAAATATTTTTAGATTTTTTTTTTTGAAGGCTGAGAAATATACTTGAGGGATTGCAGTTAATCGTCTTGTTTTTGTTGTGTGCTATGAGCCAAGTAATAAACTAGGCTCAAATCACTTAACATCTCTGGTTCTTAAACATTTTAGAAAAATATATGAAGGGATGTTAAACTGAACAGCAATCAACTTGTTCTGATTTTATAATCTTGTATTTGCCTTGCTCCTCAGTCTTGGATATACCATTTCCCCCCTTCACTTTTGCATTGTGACTGTAATAAGATCGTGTGTTGTGCATGATCTTTCCTTTGTTGGCATTAAAAAAAAACACACACCATGGTAATATAAACACATATTGGACATAAAACAAATTGATTTTTGAGAGGGGACATGCTCCTTCCTGGAAATAAAGGGCTTAATAGTAATTAGTTGTTTAGCACAGTGGAAATTAGTAATACCTCTAGGTTCTCTATTTTTATGCACATGTATTTTTATGACATAGAAAAAGAGATATATGCTCCTCTCATTAGTTTTTTTTTTTTTTATCATTTGTTTCTAAGGTCTTTTACCATTGAAGATAGCATAGAGTTAGTAATAAAGACAAAACAAAGAAATAATATCATTAACAGCTCAGTTCCTTCTATAATTTAAATTTCAAGTGTCAAGATGTAGACTTGGGTCTTTAATAGGTCACTCTAAGGAAGAAGTTACAGATTGAATATTTTTTGATATGTTTTTTGTGTTTTATTTTGTTAGAGAAAATGTGTAGTAATATACTTCATAAATAATTGCATGGACTTAGTTAATATATAGATTTTTATTAAATGTACCGCTCTCTTAGTAATATAGTAAGATACAGATTTTATTTTAATGCACAGTTCTTTTAGTAATCATATAATCTATGTTTTTCCTTCTCTTGCTGAATAAAAGTTCTTTAAATTCTATGTAATTTGTAGTTCATTTTTATTTTTGAGCTTTATGAATTTATTTTGGGGGTGAAGCATTATGATTATTTTACCAAAAAGCTCTGATAGGGTATCTCTTTAGATAGACTATTCCAGGAAACAGAGGAAGATTTGCTGTGCTATTTGACATGTTGTGAGTGGTGAATGAGCTAAGGAACAAAAGCAAATGAAGGTGAGATAACAAACTTGAAGAATCACAGAGGTTGTATTCCAGTTAAGTGTGGTAGCGCTAGATTATCTAAATTTAACAGTATGTCCAGGACGAGGCCAAGGAATTTGGAGCTATTTTCAGCTGCAACTAGTAAGCTTATTTTAGAAGCATGTTTGACCATTAAGTGACATATTTTGGCAACTTTTCATATCATTGGGTCTCATCTAAGTAGCATGTATTTGGGTTGTTGTAGATGCCCACTATCCCTATTCAGGTATGAGCATGGAAATTGCTATTTACAATAACAGGTAGATTGTGTATGTATTATAGGCCTGTGAATCTGGATGATTGGGTCTAGATGCAGAGAGTTATGATTCTTCCTTGGCTGATAAACTGCTGTTTTCTTCTCTAAATCATCATTGCAACACTGTATCTTATGCATTTTTAGCTAAAACAGCTAAATGAGGACTTTTCTTCTGTCCCTGAGTTTGGTAACTACCAAATATGTATGAAAAATGTTTACTTGTAAAAAGTGCCATAGTTCCACCTGTACAGATTTTGATATGTTTGTTACTTTGATGACATCCTTTCCATTCCATACTTTAAATTAGCTCAGACAGTTTTCATATATTGAAGAAGGATTGTCCTCTATCTTTTAAAAAAAATATATATATTTTATTTCAGAGAGGTAGAGAGAAGAAGAGATAGAAATATCAATGATGAGAGAGTTATATTCCTTTGTAATTATCTTTTAGATCTCATGTTCATGTCAGTTGAAATTATGTTATTCAGAAGCTATAAATATAAATTGTGTATTCATAAGTTTAAGCAATTATGTTCTCCTTGATTACTTATATTGGCAACAGTCAAGTAGAAATATGACTAACTGCTTGAAATTCTAAGAACAGCATAATAGTAATTTTCTACTTTATTGATATGTGAATTTTGAAACATTTTTTTCTAGAAATATTCAATATCTCTTCAGTGTCTTGTTCAGCTTCCATCAAAGCAATATCTATGCTTTCTGGAATATTTTACTACCAATATATAACTGCCACAAAATGGTATGCCTCTCCTGAAAGTTACAATTTTATTGAATAGGAATTCTTAGTTGTTTTCTTACTACTCGGGATAAAAATGTGTTACTAATGGGTCACAAGAGGAAAGGGCATTTGAATATAAACTACTTTTCTATTTTTTCATATTTTGAAGCATGATTTTCCCTATCTATTTTTTAAAAAAATATGTATATTTTATTGATTTTAGAGAGGGAGAGCCCATAACCCGGCATGTGCCCTGACTGGGAATCGCACCGTGACTCCTGGTTCATAGGTCACGCTCAACCACTGAGCCACACTGGCAGGGCTGTCCTCTCTCTTCACAGAAAGCCTCTTTATTCTCCTAGAGCAGGGGTGGGGAACCTTCTTTCTGCCAAGGGCCATTTGAATATTTATAACATCATTCGTGGGCCATACAAAATTATCAACTTAAAAGTTAGCCTGCTATATTTGGTCAAACATTTAACTTACCCCTAATGCCTTGTCAGGGCCAGACCAAATGATTTTGGTGCACCTTATATATGGCCTGTGGGCCGGACATTCACCACCCCTGTCTGAGAGTATTGACAATCTTTAAAACCAGCTGTACGTTGTTATAGGGGAGAAAAATAATTTTATTTCTACCCTTCTGAGTTAGTTCTTAGCTGAGACGCCTGTAATAAAAGATGGTTAACAAGAGAAAAACAAATCAATTTATTAATATGTATATATCTCTCATGTACACATAGAAGATACCCAGGGGAAAAGGAGGGACTCAAAAAGACAATTGGGTTCCTTTTGGAGGATCTTCAGGCAGATGAATGGATTCAGAAAAGTCTCTCCCTGCATGATTTTTCCAGTGCTTACAGTTCAAAATAATGTCAAAGCAGCACATTTTGGAGTGGCATGTCCTGAAGTCCCACAGTCATATTTTGGCATACCCAAATGTGGCACACACAGTATTCACTTCATCTGGTCGTTTATCTCAGTTATTTGCATGTGTAGAATAGCACTCAAGTGATGAAAAGATGAAACTAACGTTGTGTCATATATAGTGTACCTTTGAGTACTTAAGTATTCTCCCCTAGCAGACAAGGTCTTCATTTCCCCCTCAGTTCTACTTTAGAGAGAAAAATGAAGTATAGGTATTCTGTGTGGTAATTATATATTTTGTTTTTGTTGAGGTCTACTGTCTACACGCGAAATGCTTAACTGTATTAGCCTTAAGTGTAATAAGAGCTCCATTCTATTTAGTATTGTATTTGGCAAGTCCTTTATGTAGTGGTCCATCCTGCCAGTGGTTCAAACCAAGTGGTATTAAACCAAGTAGTATTGTCATTTGCTTTTCTCTTGCAGATCTGTTTTTTCCTTCTGTTTACTCCCTCTCTTTCTTGATGCTAAATCAAGAAAAGCCTTTTCCTTAGGAAGTTGTTAGCATGGGAAATTTTTTTTAGAAGATTACTTATAAAGAATAGAATAATGTCTTCTTGAGAAGTTCATCATCTATTGCCTAGGCACTTGTCTTATTCAAATAGGTACAAGATTATAACACAACATAGCTTCAGATATTATGGTATAGGTCTTTCCTGAGGTGTGATGATCAGAAATGGAGGAGCCATTTTTAGATCTTTGGAAGAAGAGACCATAGTCTTTAAGTTACCGTATATGTTTTTTGTTAAGTGTGATAACAGTGTATAAAACCAATATTTAATATGTCAACTGGTAAAAGTATATTAATTAATATCTAACTCAGTATATAAATAAAATATAGTTACTTTTAGTCACCAAATAAATGATATATTTAGTATGATAAACTATAGCACAGATGTTTCACCAAATCATTCTGGTCATTTCCAGATTTTATGTTGTTTTGGAATTAATGATATAGTCTTTTGTTTTGCTTAGCTTTTATTGTTTTAATTTTTGTTTGAGCTACATTTGACAAAATAAATTTTATGAAATGATTTGCCTAATAAATTGATAGTCATTAAGTAACATGGAGTTGAAATAAGTAGAGACTTTCTCTTAATGTGAACAATATTTGTGTATAGTGCTGAATCTTCTCTTAGTTTCTAAGAGCAGTTAGTTTCAGGTTTTTTTTCTAGCCCTTGTGATAAAATTTGCAATACCTTCTTAATTAGACCATAGTAGAAGAAGAGTAACAGTTTGGTGCCCTTTTGTTGGGCTGCCTGGGTATGAATCCTAGCTCTTCCAACTAAATATATGTTGGTAGTAGTGTTGAGCTGGGAGTTGGGGGTGTGTGACTAGTGCAGGAATAAATCAAACAGAAAGGATGCCATTTATGAATGAACAGGATCTTGAGAGGGCCCTTTTTTATGTGCCAAGAAGTAACAATCTTTTGTATGATGGAATGTCCTGGGCAGTGGCGTGGGTAGTGGAGAGGACATTCAGGGGGTTTGGGCAGTAGCTAGTTACCAACCACAGTGAAAGTAATTTAGTATTATAACAGCTAACATATCTGTATTGGTGTATACTAGCTGAATATAAGCCTGAGGTGTATGTTAGGCAAGGGAAAGAATGAAATGCAGAGATAGGGTATCTGATTAATCTGCCCCTGTAACACTATGTGTCACACTCCAAATATCTGCCCATCTGACAGTTATGTACTCTGTTGTCACCTAGTTTCTTCTCTTCTTAGTCTGTTCATCTTGCCCTGTCTTTCTGCCCGAAACATCCCGTCCTAGTATACTTGGCAATCATCTTAACTTAAAGGGTTACTCTATGGCTAGTTGATGTCACACAATTAATGGTTTATTCAGAACTAGGTCTTGTCAGCATCTTTGGAAAAACAAAGGATAAAAATATCGTTGCACATTTGAACTCTTTTAAAGTTGCTTTGTGGTGTTTATATAGTATCATTTAGCTTGTCAAGGAATTTATGTTCCTACTTGATTTACCAATGTATTAGTTTCCTGGAGTTGCCATAACAAAGAACCCAAACCAGGTAACTTAAACAATAGAAATGGACTGTCTCACAGTTCTAGAGGTTTGAAGTCCAAAATCATGGTGTCAGCAGAGTTGGTTCCTTCTGAGGGCTGTAAGGAAGAATCCGTTCCAGGCCAAGTTTCTAGTACTTTTCTGGCAATCCTTTGTTTTCCTTGGCTTGTAGATGCATCACTTCAATCTCTGCTTTCATCTTCGCATGATGAAAATGTCTCTCCCCTCTGCATGTGCATGTCTGTGTTCAGATTTCCCTTTCTCATGGAACATTAGTCATACTAGTTAGGGCCCACCCTGATGACTTCATGTTAACTTGACCATATCTGCAAAAACCCTGTTTCTGAGATGTTTGGGGTTTAGCACTTCAACATATCCTTTTGACAGGACACAGTTCAACTTAATACACCAGTATTAAATTTTTGTTTCAGCAATAGAAGTTTGAGGATATCTGTCATATTGGTTTTTATTGTCGTTGATATGTTTTAAATATCTCAAATTTTTCTTAAATTCTAAGAATATTTTTTTCTAAATGATATTTATACTAGAGGCCAGTAGTCACCTAGATTATCTGCTTAATATATTGTCTATGGATATATTTTCTATGGATATATTTACTACTTTGTGCAAACATTTTAGCTTTTGAAATTTTAATGTAATTAAATGATGATGTGATGAATGACAATTTGGAATCTGAATGCTACAGGCACTGTTTTTACTTCCTTTTGGAAACCCTTTTGGTAATGTTTGTCTAGTCTAGACATTGTATATTCTTTTACTACACTCCTTCTTTAGAAAATGATGAATCTCTTTTCCAGAAAGCTTCCCCAAGATGAGAACAAGATTTTACATATAGTAATACAATAAGCCAGATTTAATGTTCTATTGACACTAGTTCTTCCTTAGACTTGTACATTTACTTTGGAACTTCCTTGATGGTTTTCAAGTTATGTTGTGTTCACAAGTGTGATTTCAGATAGTTTTAAAAATTTTTTTCAAAGGTGCGTTTCTCCCTTTTTTAATGAAAATCATTGGGAAAATACTAGATGCTATATAAATAGGTCCTTTAGACATTTTTAGAATACTAACAGTATAAACATGTTTGTGCAGGTTTTGGCTGGATCATCTCGTCAAAGTTATTCACCTTCTGGCTATCAGGATTTCACAAAGTGGGAATCAGTGTTGAAAATAAAGGAAGGATTACTAAGGCAGAAAGAAATTGTAATTGATCGGTGAGTCTATTTTATTTTAATTACTAAATATTTCAGGCACACAGAAATGTAGACTTAAAAAAATACCTTTGTATCCACTATGTAGAGTTTAAAAAAATAGAATTTTACCAAGTATATTGTCTGTCTTTCCCCAATCACAGTCCTTTTAAGAACCACACACAGAACTACAGGTTGGTTGGTGGGTCGGTCTGTCTTTCTTCTACCATACTCCCAGTTACATTAGAGTAATGCATTATTTGGAAACTCATCTTCTTTGTACATGTTGCAAGTTAGCTGCAATGTTAATGAGCTATCAAAGCTGCAAGTAAACATTTGTATTTTACACTTAGGAAATATCAAATTGGAAAGCTACCTTAATATCATTTCCTTTAATGTATGTTAGATATGAAGGCACAGAAACTATGAAAATCATGAATATTTAAAGTAAATGACTTACAGATAAGAATTTTGGATATGGGGGTATATATACCAAAAATTTTGTATGTTTGAGTACCAAAGCTCTGAAAAAAAAATCTTATATACTTAACAGTTTTCTGATTACTTTGAGCAATAAACTAATATTATTTAATTATATTATCTGCGATATGTATTGGTTCTTTGTCATTTATGCATACTTTTGAGATAATTAAACATGCTCAGTATCATGGTGGTTGGGAAATAGTTTGAGGAGGTGTTTAATCAATGCTACTTACACTTATTTTCATGTGCTTATATGGGATAAAGTAGTAAACATTTTAGCTTTAAAATTAAACACTAATTCAAACTTTTAAATAGTAAACATTTTAGCTTTAAAATTAAACACTAATTCAAACTTTTAAATATATTTAAGAGTTGAAATTTCAAAAGATTTTACTTAGAAAGTAAAGACCTACTGGAGTATGAACTAGAGCATAGACATCTGGACTTCCTTATTTTCTATTTTCTCTTGAACAGAGCCTGACATATAGTATATGCTTAATGCTTGATAATGAAGATTCTGAAAGATAGTTTTAATTGATTTTATGAAAAAGCTTTAAAAATACTTGATATTTCTAATACAAGTGAATTTTGTACCTATGAGTAGTCACAGACCCACAGCTGGTATATATTTTGAACACTTATAGTTTAGTGCATTGTATAATCCTGAAATTAATACTTTATTTTTTAAATTTATTTTACAATTACAGTTGACGGACAATATCATATTAGTTTCAGGTGTATAACATAGTGATTAGACATTTATATTCTTTACAAAGTGATCACCCCGATAAGTCTAGTACCCATCTGGCACCATACATATTGCAATATAATTGACTATATTTCCTATGCTGCACTTTTAAAAAACATTTTTTATACTGTGACTTCAATTTATGTTTTGCAGGCAGAAGCAACAAATTACTCACCTACACGAGCGGATAAGGGATAATGAATTACGGGCACAACATGCCATGTTAGGACACTATGTAAACTGTGGGGATTCTTATTTGTCTAGTTTGCAGGTAAGATTACAGAGGATTTTATAGTTGTTTTATTAATAAGGCATTTTAATTTTATACTTAGACTTGTTCAATGCAGGGTTGCCACAAACTTTCATTTGCAAAAAAAGCAGTAACTGCTAAGTGTAATAATGACAAGCACGATAAAATGAGGTATGTCTGTTCAAGACCTCTGTCCAATTTTGAATTTAGTTGTTTGTTTTTTTGATGTTCAGTTTTGGACGTTCTCTATGTACTCTGGACATTAATCCTTTATCAAATATACAATTTGCAAACATTGTTTACATTCTGAGTTGCCTTTTTACTCTGTTGATAGTGTCTTTTCATGTACAAAATATTTTAATTTTTATGAAGTTCAATTTACCTACTTTTTTTTTTTTACTTCTGTCTTTGGTGTCATATTCAATAAATCACTTGCCAAATCCAATGACATGAAGCTTTTCTGCAATTTTAGGTCTGACATTTAGATCTTTGATATATTTTGAGTTAATTTTTACATAGGATGTTAGATAAGGTTCCAATTTCATTTTTTTGGATGTGGACAATCCAGTTTTCCCAGAACCATTTGTTGAAAAGACTGTCTCTTCCCCATTGACTGATCTTGGCATCTTGTCAAAAATCATTTCACCGTATATGTGAGGGATTATTTCTGATAACAATATTTTAATAGAACTGTGCAGTTTATCCTTGTAATTTTATTATTTTGAATAAAGGCTTTACTTCAATAATAGAATTATTATATTACCAATGATATGTAAAATATAATGTGTACCCGAAAGCTGAATAAAATCCTTTCTGACACAGTATCAGGCCAGTAGAGGGCTCTCCAAGCCAGTCAGCCAGGACGGATAGAAATATGGAAAAGGGGCTAGACTACTAAAACTATTACAAGGATTTTAAATTATGTGGATAATCAAAATATTGTTGAGAAATTTGATTTTAAATGATTAGGGTAGTTAATAAAAGAGAGATACCTGAAGTATTAACTGGATAGATACAGAGAGCTAATTAAATGGAAGGGATTAGAAGAAACAACAAATATGATGATAAAACATTTCTTTAGCAAAGGGGTTTTTACCTTGAATCTATGAACAACTTTAATTTAATGCACAGCATTTTGTATGTGTACATTTGGGGCTCATAGCTTGTTCATCCTAATTCCATAACACATTAACCAAAATAATACCTTTAATATTCTGTGTATTCTAGGTTAAATGAAATAAGTTTTTGAAATAAAATAACATTCTTTTATGAATTTATAGGTGAAAAACATGTTCTTGAGAAGTAATTTCTATTTTTCCATTGAAAACTTTTAATAACCTTATAGTTCTGATGACCTGAGACGTAGGTATTACCAACTCTCAGAGGCAAGAAATGAGAACTAGGTCTTTATCCTGAAATTCAAACTTCCTAGATTGTTTGAATGGCAGAATTGGTATAATCAAAGTGATTTGTACTATAATGCTTTATACTAAAATTTCAACCTGTGGTTAACAGGAAGGACTTCATGGAAAAACAAAACAAAATGTGGACTCTTTTATTAAAGAAAAAAGGAAGACAGGCCAAATACCAGGGAATTCATAAAATGCCAGGAAGTTACCAAAAAAGTCAGGGAATTTATAAAACATAGTTCACACTCTTCTGAAATCATGTTACTTTCTTATTCTAAAAACATCACTGGCTTTCCATTTTCTATGAATTTAGGTTAAATTCTGAACCTTACTATTCTACAATATGATCCACTTAGATTTTTAAATGTTTCTTTATACTCCCTGTTCTTATAAACTATACCTTAAACAGACATGATTATTCTCTGCATATATTCCATCCTTTGCGTTTTTGAAATGTTCTTTTTTTTTCTTTTTTCTATTCCTGCTAGAATCTTTTCTATTTTCAAAATCTATCTCGAAAGGCACTTTCCCAGTAAACCCTTTTTTCTCATTCTCCCAGTGCTGTCATCATTTATCCTCACACCTCCTGAGACTTTGCACTTAACATGACTTTTCTTTGTCTGCCATATTATATTGTGTCCATTATATAATTATATAAGGTTTCTTTTATGCCTCTCATTATAATCCTATCTAATAAAAGAGTAATATGCAAATTAACCATCACTCCTCTATACCCACAAGCCATGCCCACTAGCCAATCAAGAGTGAGTATGCAAATTAACACAACCAAGATGGCTGCAGCAACAGAGAGAGCAGGAGGGAGGCTTGTGTTTCCCTGGCGATGGAGGAAGCCAAGCTTTCCGCACACCCTGGCTGGCCCAGGCCTCTGCTTAAGGCTACTAAGTTTCAATTATAGAAAATACATAAATCCCAACAGAAATGGCTGCGGCCACGGAGCTGGAGAGAGCAGGAGCCTAGGGTTGTCCCCGGCAATGGAGGAAGCCAAGCTTCTGCAGCTCTGGCCGGCCCAGGCCTTCGCTCCAGGCTACAAAGTTTCATTTATAGAAGATACATAAATTCCAGATACCAGGGCCTCCACTTGGGTTGCCAGTGGGCGTGGCCAGCCTGCAAACCATCACAGGCCCCTCACCCAGGCCGCCCCATGCCCCAAGGGAACCCTGATCCGGGACATCCTTCAAGGCAAACCAGCTGGCCCCCACCCATGCACCAGGCCTCTATCCTATCTAATAAAAGAGTAATATGCCGATTGACTATCACTCCAACACACAAGATGTCTGCCCCCATGTGGTCAAAGATCCTGCCCCCATGTGGACACAAGATGGCCACCACAAGATGGCCAGCAGGGGAGGGCAGTTGGGAGGGACCAGGCCTACAAGGGAGGGCAGTTGGGGGTGATCAAGCCTGCAGGGGAGGGCATTTAGGGGTGACCAGGCCAGCAGAGGAGGGAAGTTGGGGGCAAACAGGCTGGCAGGGGAGCAGTTAGACATCAATCAGGCTGGCATGGGAGTGGTTAGGGGGTGATCAGGCTGGCAGGCAGAAGTGGTTAGGGGCAATCAGGAAGGTAGGCAGGCGAGCAGTTGGGAGCCAGCAGTCCTGGATTGTGAGAGGGATGTCCGACTACCCGTTTAGGCCTGATCCCACCCTCGAGGGGTCCCAGATTGGAGAGGGTGCAGGCTGGGCTGAGGGACACCCCCCATGCACGAATTTCATGCACCGGGCCTCTAGTCTATAATAATAAAAGCATAATATGCTGATTAGACTGGACAGCCAAATGACCTTCTAGACATCATTCTAGACATCCTTCCTGACGAAGCTGTGGCAGCAGGGGCAGAGGCAATTAGGGGTGATCAGGCAGGCAGGTGAGCAGTTAGGGGTCATCAGGCAGGCAGGCAGGCAGGCAGAGTGATTAGGAGTGATCAGGCAAGCAGGCAAGTGATTAGGGGCAATCAGTCAGGCAGGCAGGCAGGCAGGCGAGCGGTTAGGAGCCAGCGGTCCCAGATTATGAGAGGGCTGTCTGACTGCTGATCCCTGTGGGATAGAGCCTAAATCGGCAGTTGGACATCCCCTGAGGGGTCCCGGATTGCAAAAGGGTGCAAGCTGGGCTGAGGGACCCTCACCATCCCCTCCCCACCCCCGGGCCTCTAGTTTCAGTTAATAAAAGGCAGTGCCCGACACTGTCATCTTTGACATACACTGAACATGATAAATCTATTTATATGCTTTTTTTTATTGCATCTTCACCTTTGGGGCAGGATTTTTTTTTTTTATTAATTTTACTATAGAATTTATTCAGATTTCACTTTTTTTGGTGTGTGTGTGTGTGTGTGTGTGCCTGAGTGTCTGATTTCAATTCCAGGATCTTACTCAGGGTTTCACACAGCTGGCTTGCTTCTTTTTTTTTTTTTTTTTTTGAAGAGGTGATATAATTTCTTTTCAGATGTAAAATATGACTTTTATTAGCTACCATTAGGTGTTTTTTTTTAATTTAAAAACTATTTTAAATATAATAATACATGTAATAAACCTTAATATTTCAAGAAAAATGATCTTAAATATAATAATGTTACATGCATAAACATTAATATCTCAAGAAAAACTGTTTTAAATATGATAATGTTATGTGCAATAAACACCAATTATTCAAGAAATATGATCTTATATATAATAATATTACATGCAATAAGCATTAATATTTCAAGAATAAAAGGATTTTAAGTATAATAATATTACCAAAACTGTACTAACATAGTATGATATCACAAAAGTTGTAGGAAATATGAAAAATTTTCAAATAACAGGATTATTTCTATTATATTCTAGAATATTTTTTCCCCTCTGGCTCTATTTTTGTTTATCAGTTTATGTTGTTCATTATATTCCACAATTGAGTGAGATCGTATGATATTTATCTTTCTCCGACTTGCTTATTTCACTTAGCATGATGTTTTTAAAGTCTATTTTGTCAGATATGAGTATTGCTACTCCAGCTTTTCCTTTTCCATTTGCATGGAAAATTTTTTTCCATCCCTTCACTTTCATCCTGTGTGTGTCTTTTGTTTTGAGGTGGTCTCTTGTAGACAGCATATAATTGGGTCATGTTTTTGTATCCATTCACTACCTTACACCTTGTGATTGGAGCATTTAATCCATTTACATTTAGGGTTATTATTGAGAGGTACTTATTTATAGCCATTTTAATTCTGTCTGGCTAGGTTTCTCTCTCTGTTTCTTCTTCTCAGCAATCCCTTACAGCAATCCCTTTAGCATTTCTTGTAATGCTGGCTTGGTGGTGATGAGCTACTTTAGCCTTTTTATTTTTGTCTGGGAAGCTTTTTATTTGACCGTCTATTTTGAATGATAGCCTTGCTGGATATAGTAATGTTGGTCTCAGATCCTTGCTTTCCATTTCCTTGAGTACTTCATGCTATTCCCTTCTGGCCTGTAGAGTTTCTGATGAGAAATCTGGTGTCAGCCTTATGGAAACTCCTTTGTAGGTAACAGTTTTCTTTTCTCTTGCTGCCTTTAAGATTCTCTTTTTGTCTTTAATTTGGGGCAATTTAATTATGATGTGTCTGGGTGTGGGTCTGTTTGGATTCTTCTTGTTTGGAGTTCTCTGTGCCTCCTGAACTTGTGTGACTTTTTCCTTTACCATGTTAGGGAAGTTTTCTACCATTATTTCTTGAAACACCTTCTCTATTCCTTTTTTCCTTTCTGCCTCTTTTGGCACACCTACTATTCTAATATTGTTACGTTTCACATTGCCCCACATCTCCCTTAAGCTGTCCTCCTGTTTTTTAATTGTTTTTTCTTTTTGGTTCGCTAATTGAGTGATATTTTTCACTCTGTTTTCTAATTCACTGATTCCATCTCAGCTTCCCCTGATCTGTGTATTCCTTCCAGTGTGTTCTTTGTGTTATGTCATCTTTATCTCAGACTGTCCTTTTTCATAGTTACTATATCTTCTTTCATACTGTTGAGCATTTTTAACATCATTACTCTGAACTCTGTTTCAGATAAATTTCTTCTCTCTGCTTCATTTATCTCCTCTTCTGGAGAATTCGCTAGTTCTTTCATTTGGGGGTTGTTTCTTTGTTTCCTCATTTTGGTTGTCTGTTTGGGTTTGTGACTGTGTTTTAGGTAGATCCTCTCAATCTCTAATGCAGGACAGTGTTAAAACCTTTGGGACAGTTTGAGTTCTTCAACACCTCATTTGAGTTTTTATATGTGTGCCTATCTAGAAAGCCTTTCTGTAGCTACTACACATACAACTATCTTATCCGTTTGACAGTTTCGTTGTGTTTCAGTGTGTGACACTTTATTAAATGAGGGGCAAACTGAAATTTATGCCAAGATCTGTTTATTGCTAGAGCTTATTATGTACTCTCCCTCATTTCCAATTTATTTTCATTTATTCAAGACAAGTAAGCTTTTAAAGTCTTCTTACCTGTGTGTTTTTTTCCTAATAGCCACAATATGAGAGCACTTCACTCCAGACTCCATATTCAGATCCATCAGTGTCCAATTCCCAGCAAGAGGAACTTGAGCAAAAGCTTGCATCTACTGAGAAAGAGGTTTTACAGCTTAATCAGTTTCTCAAACAAAGAATAAGCCAATTTAGTGAGGAGAAGAAGAAATTAGAGGAAAAGGTAAGTATTTTTAATGAAGTTAAGTTAGGCCAACAATCTTTCTTCAACCTGCATGAGTGGACCCCATCAGAAGTGAGAAAAATCTTTAAAAAGTTCTTTATTGTGGGGAGAAGAGGGAGATAGGCGCATGTGTCAGGGTGACATAGGGGAGGTACTTGCCTGTCAGTCTAGCCTGGAGAACAAAGGACTAAAGAAAGAATAATTAGAGATATCGAAGATGTCAGAGTGGGTGCATGATGAAACGAGTTCCTAAGAGAAATAGGGAAAGGTTGGTAACAGACAACAAGGTGGAAGATGCACTCTTGGAAAGGAAGAGGAATTGCCTTCTGTGGAGTGAAGCAATGAAGAATGGAAATGTCTATGCCAGGGAAACTTGAGGAAGGGGTGAATGTAGAGGCTAAAGTTTGTATCAGAGAGCATGGAGATGAGTTCCTGAAGGAAGTGTAGAAGCTGGAAAATACACTCATTGATAATGCATCAACTACACAGCACTTTGGGCCCACATGAAATTGGATTGCATTGTTTTCTTCCTCATGTATTTTCTCTAATGCTGATCAAGACTAATTTTTTTTTTACTGAAAAACATTTACTGTGTTAATAATAAGCATCCACCTAATAAAAGAGTAACATGCTAATTGACCGTACCTTCGTGACACCCACTAGCCAATCAGGAGTGAGTATGCAAATTAATCCAACAAAGATGGCGGGTTAATTTACATATGCAGCCACTCTGGGCCTCTGAGCAGCATAGGAAGGCGGAAAGGCAGCTCAAAGGCAACTCTGGCCAGAGCAAAGGCAGTGCCTGCAGCCAGGGAGAGGAAGGCCCTTTCTGGCATGAATCTTCGTACATCGGGCTTCTAGTAATAATAATAAAAGATATTACTTTTTAGTGAGCTCTTTCTTGTATGTGCCAGACAGCATGTTAATGTGCATTCAGGGCATTTTCTTATTTAATTCTAACCTTCAGAAAACCCTATGAGATATATACTATGCCCCCATTTTAAAAAATGAGGTAACTCAAGCTTTGAGAAAAGTAATTTGAGAAATTTGTCTAGTTGCATGTGAATAGAAATTGTCAAAAAGATAGGAGTAAAATTCAAGACAATTTAACTCCACAGCTGATGCTTTGTTTGTAACAATGATTTGTAAAACATTTACAGAAAAACATTTCCTCACTAATCTGTTTTCTAATTATTGTATTTAAAGAAAAATAAATTTGTTTGTTAACCTCTTCTAAAACAGGGCTGGCCCTCCTGTTGCCTTCTAAGAATGATCTTAGTGTTGCATAATACTTCCTGGAAGGAAAAACACTTAACTTTTATAAATAGAATAGGAAAGATTTATTAGTGATGCCTCATTTACCTGGGATAATTACTGGAATTCAGACTTCAGTAATCTCTGCTAATCTGAAACAACACAAAACTGAAGTTAAAAAAACAAAATAAAACAAAAACAAAGAGCTTCTCATAGTGAGCAAGGCTGAAAAAAAACAAGACCCAGTGGTTATGGGTTATCAACTTGTAGTCAACAAATAACAGAGGTTATCCAGTAGGAGAATGTTGACAGAGATTTGTGATCAAGGGCAGCAAGGTTGGCATCATAGCAAAGAAGGCAGTTGACCGACCAAAGAAAAAGAAGAAAACAAGGACTTCTTTGCATAGTAGAAGACCACATGACTGATCTGTTCCAGTGGCTGCCTTTTGGAGGATATCACTGTGTCATGTTTAAGACACTTAAACAATTAAGTATAAATTCTGGAACACTTAGTAAAATAGACTGGTAGTTATGTTTACTTCTGTCACTTACAGAGTTACTTGCTAAGGAAGAGCAGGCTTTGTTGTGCAATCCAGCACAGCTGGTTGTAAGAGAATTTATGGGAATCTGGTTCGTAGTATAACACTGAAGGGACATTGGCTTTAGTGGGATGCTTAAATCCCAACTCTGTCTCTGAGACTTGTGGTTAAGTCACAAAAAATCTCTAGGCCTCATACTCTGAAAGCAAATTGTACTATGTGGTCTTGCAGGTCACCATCAGTGCCAGCCGTCTGTGAGTTGTAATATATCTCAGGTTAAGTTGTCATACCAGCATACTTGCCTTTAGTCCTGAGAAAGCCCCACTAAATAATGGGATTTGTCTATTTTCCCAGTTTTACTTCTTACCCAAGGTAATAAATGGATTCTGATGTTACTTATGGAATGAATGAGATGTGATTCATTTTTCCAATTGAAGTTGTTTTAATAAAATTTGTTATACATTGGATCTGAAGAAATTAGATAAGGCATGAAAGAAACTAAATTTTAGACAAGTGTTAGCTTTAGTAAAATAAGAAGGACTATTCCATTATACCACTGATTACTAGCATTTATTTCCCTGGTGAAAATGGGAAAAGGCTGTAAAAATATTTTAAAACCCTGTAAACTTCTAAAAGGATGTTAAATGTTTGGAAGACCGGTGATTTAAGGTAAATATGAGTCTAGAGTTCACTTTTTAGGTAACTGTTTATATATGCATATTGTTTTTAATCGATCTTAAGTATGAAAGAGCTTTGCATATAAGATGGAATTTAAAGAGTTTATTTTACATGCAAAGGTGAAAAAAATTACTACTTAGAAATCTGAGGTCTGTCCTACACAGATTGGGATTTTCTAATGTCATGTACTCTATGTGTTCTATAGTAGGTGCTCACCTAACATATTTTATCAATACTAAAATGACATTAATGGCAAGGTCTACCTTTATTTTATGTAAATTTTAGAACACAGGCTGCGAGTTTAATTATGCTACAATACCTTAACAATGGTCTTGCTTGAGGTATGGATTGGTATGGCTAGTCTCCTTATCAGTTCCTAAGTATTTAATAACTAGAGGCCCGGTGCACAAACTTTGTGCATGGGGGTGTGTGTCCCTCAGCCCAGCCTGCACCCTCTCCAATCTGGGACTCCTTGAGGGATGTCCGATTGCCCAATAGGATCGGGCCTAAACGGGCATTCGGACATCCCTTTCACAATCCAGGACTGCTAGCTCCCAACTGCTTGCCTGCCTGCCTTCCTGATTACCCCTAACCACTTCTGCCTGCCAGCCTGATCACCCCCTAAGCACTCCCCTGCCAGTCTGATTGATGCCTAACTGCTCCCCTGCCAGCCTGATTGCCCCTAACTGCCCTCCCCTGTAGGCCTGGTCACCCCTAACTGCCCTCCCCTGCAGGCCTGGTCCCTCCTAACTGCCCTCCCCTGCTGGCCATCTTGTGGTGGCCATCTTGTGTCCACATGGGGGCAGCCATCTTTGACCACATGGGGGCAGCCATCTTGTGTGTTGGAGTGATGGTCAATTTGCATATTACTCTTTTATTAGATAGGATAGAGGCCTGGTGCACGGGTTGGGGCCGGCTGGTTTGCCCTGAAAGGTGTCCGGGATCAGGATGGGGGTTCCCTTGGGGCATGGGGTGGCCTGAGCGAAGGGCCTGTGGTGGTTTGTAAGCAGTCCACGACCCCGGCGACCCAAGTGGAGGCCCTGGTATCTGGGATTTATTTATCTTCTACAATTGAAACTTTGTAGCCTTGAGTGGAGGCCAGGGCTGGCCTGGGTGGGCAGGAAGCTTGGCTTCCTCCATCGCCAGGGGAAACCTAAGCCTCCTGCTCTCTCCAGCTCTATGGCCCCCACCATCTTTGTTGGAATTTATTTATCTTCTATAATTGAAACTTTGTAGCCTTGAGTGGAGGCCAGGGTGGGCAGAAAGCTTGGCTTCCTCCATCACTGGGGGCAACTCAAGCCTCCTGCTTGCTCCAGCTCCATGGCTACCACCATATTTGTTGGGTTAATTTGCATATTCGCTCCTGATTAGCTGGTAGGCGTGGCTTGTGGGCGTAGCAGAGGTACGGTCAATTTGCATCTTTCTCTTTTATTAGATAGGATTTTAGTAAGTCCTCCTAGATTTTTTTCAGTTATTTTTTAAAAAAAATCTTTATTTTTGAAAGTCCTTCTAGCTTTGATTGCATTGCTTTAGTTCATGATAAGCAGTTCCTTTGCAAGTTTGTTAGTAACAGAACAGCTTTAATTATTTGCAGGCATCTTCCTTTCTTAATTCACATAAAACATTTGAATATAGCTTTGCAAGAAATAAGAATTGGACTCATTCCTCCAGAGAATGACTTGCTTCACTGATTTTGAAATTATACCTCATGACTCTGTTTCTGTGTCATGCTGAAAACCCAATAACTTTTATCAGAGCTAAATTGTAATGTAAAATTTTCAACACATAGTTTTAACATGTACATAACACTTTTGAAATGCCAAAAATAAGAATAGCCTTTACCAAATTATCACATATACAGGCATTAAAAACTATAGTAAATAATACAATAAAAACTTTATTACTGCTACCTTTCTGACTGCAGTTCATAAGATGTCATTAGCTGTAAATGAAAACAAAAAATTTCAAAAACTTGATTTCAGTGCTATGAAATTTGAAAAAAATGTGAATATTAGAATTGATGAAATAAAGTAAATCTTACTTGAATTGGTGGTGGTATCAACTATAACCTAGAACTGTTGGAGAATTCAGTGATGCCTAAGATTAGAATGTTTGTTTTGTTATTATTTTTTCATGGCACAAAACCACTGAAGATTTATAATCTTTTTATAGCTTAAAACTAGAGATAGATACATCAATAGCCTGAAAAAGAAATGCCAGAAGGAATCTGAACAAAACAAAGAAAAGCAGAGAAGAATTGAGACCTTGGAAAAGTATCTGGCTGATCTCCCAACTCTAGATGATGTCCAGAGCCAGAGTCTACAGGTAACAGGAACCCCAGTGCTCGTCTTTAAATGACATGAAGAATATACTTTAAGTTAATGCTTTAGAAATTTCATAACTTTTATACTTTCAAATTTTAGTTGTATAATTGTCTAATTATAAGTTAAATCTGTTTAATTGCTGTTTTTAAGGATTAACTTTAATTAGAAACTGTTCATCTAAGCATGAGTAGATCTTTCTTGTTAATGTTACCTTCCCAATGAAACTGTATGTTAATTCTCTCAATGTTGTACTCTCAAAGGTAGTTTCCAAACCAGTCTGACATACCTACCATACACACATTTACACAATCTGACTTTTCCCAGCATTCTCCAACAAGATTCAACAAAACCTTTTTTTACTATCTTTCCTATTTGATTTTCCCTCATCCTTCTTAATTTTTCCACAAATTGTTTTTTATACTTTATGGTCTCCATTTACTCCTTCTTCGCCTTCTTTTCTGACCATTTTCCTTTCTTAAGGATACCCCCTCCAGAGTCTTTCGACCAATTCTGGGGCCTGTCCTCCTGAAACCCTATTTATAAACCACCTATTTTTCAGTCTTTTTTCAAAGTCTTTCTGATCATGGCATTTTCAGCCTCAGCACTATTGACATTTGGGGCAGATAATTTTTTGTTGTAGGATTCTGACCTGTGCGTTGAAGGATGCTTAACAGTATTTCTGGCCTCTACCTACTAGATGTCAATAGCACTGCTTTTTCTTTCCCCCCACCCCAAACTGAAACTGTTTGCAGACATTTTCAAATGTCCCCTGGGAGGGAAAATTGCTCCAGTTGAAATCATTGGTCTAATCCACAGAGTGCCACTATTCTGCTGACTCTAGACCTATAACACATTCTCTGTTTAAGTTAATTTATAATTTGTGTAACTAAGAGAGGGTGACAGGAGGAGGACAGGAGTTTGCATGACCAGGAACAGCAAGGAATATAGATTTTAAGACATGGGTTTATACTACCTGGGTTTATACCCCATTAAGATGGCTAATATAAAAAAAAAAAGAAGAAGAAGAAGAAGAAAGCAACTGTTGGTGACAACGATGCGGAGAGTTGGATTCCTTATGCACTATTGGTCAGAATGTAAAATGGTGTAGCCACTATGGAAAATGATAATTTTGTCATCAAAAAATTAAACATATAATTACCATACAATCCACCAATTCCATTCCTGTGTATATACCAAAAGAATTGAAAGCAGGGTTTCAAACAGATGTTTGTACATGATGTTTGTTCATAACAACATTATTTGCAATAGCCAAAAGTTGGAGGCAACTAGTGCCCACCAATGGATGAATGCATAAGCAAGATGTGGCATATGCACACCATTCAGCCTTAAAAAGGAAGGGAGTTCTGACACATGCTACAAGATGGATGAACCTGAGGGTAATTTCTTATGTAAAATAAGCCAGTCACAAAGAGATAAATATTGTATGAGGTCCCTGGAGTAGACAGATTCATAGAGACAGAAAGTCAAAGTGTGGTTGCCAGGGGCTAGGGGAGAAGTGGATAGGGAGTTGACAATGGGTATAAAGTTTGTTTTGCAAGATAAAAAGAGTTCTGATTATTAGTTGTACAAGTATGTGAATGTACTTAACACTACTGAAATGTATAGTTAAAAAGGTTAAGATGGTAATTTTTTTGTTATGTATATTTTGCCACAATTAAAAATATAATTTTTTAAAAATCCCCCAAATTGAGATCATTCACCTTCTCTCGCTGTCTTCTAGAACTTTTTGATTCCATTCTCTTCTTCTCCATAATTTCATTCTCCCAGCTCTTTTTACACAAAGTAGGAGATAAAGTGTTAGTAAGTGGATGAAATGAAAACATGTAGTGTGATTTTAACCAGTGTATTAATCTTTGAGAACACAGTAACAATTTCTAGTAGAAAGACATTTAATATTTCATGTTTTATGAACTTTAAAACATTTCTTCTTAGCTGCAGGTTCTAGAAGAAAAAAACAAGAATTTGCAAGAGACTTTGATAGATATGGAAAAAAAGCTTGAAGAGATGAAAAAACAGTGTCAAGACAAAGAGGCACAGTTAATATGCCAGAAAAAGAAAGAAAAGGAGTTGGTAACTACGGTTCAGAAGTAAGAAAACCTTCAGTAATTCTTTTGTTATTTTTAAATTATTTATATTTTTCATAAAGCATTTCACTTAAAATACATTAATTTATAATTATTACTCTTTATTCTTTTTATCTTAACGATGTCTTATTAAGAACCAGAAGTACTGTGTCCTTAAAACAGGTTGTCTCAGTTGTTGTTTAACATTTTAATGCAACATACTGACATCTTGCCAAAGGGAGAGAAGTGAAAACGCTAAGTAACACGAAGAGGGACAGCCAGGCTCAGACTGCACTCCTCCGTGAGGATGTCCAGTGAAGTCTTGGCTCCTCTTCCCCGAGCCGCAGAGGGACAGACAGGGCCGTTTGCCACGTACTTTTCAGTTTGGCTGACACATCTTGCCTCATGGGATCTTTGCTTTTAAATCACTGCAGTTAGAATTAAAGGGAATATTTTTTGTTAGTATATTTAGCTACTGTATTCAAGCTGGGAAATTAATATTGGATTCCTGAAAAAATCTGGGCAACTGTGTTATATATGCATGTACACATACTCTCTTATCTTGTAAAACTTAAATATAATAGATTATTGATCATAAATAGATAAAATATCCTGAAGAATGAGACAACAAAGGAACAGAAAGCTAAATTTAAGAAATATACTCTTCATGCTTATATCAATTATATATAACTCAGTGTATTCTCAGCTGTTTAATCAAAATCTGATGATTCTATGTTAATATTGCTTTACTACTTTCAGAGTCTTAAGTATGCCTGGTCTCCTTTTCATTCTTGGATTTCAGTGCAGAAAATTCCAATTTCTGGGACAATTCAATATTATTCAGTGTTTCTGAGCTAAGCTCCAGAAAAATTCATACACTTTGATTCTACCTTTACTTTTCTCCTGTTTTCTGCTTTCTTGCTCTTTAAGGGAACTTTTTGTAACTCCACATCTTATATCCTATCTTTCGTCTCAAAATAGCTTTATGACTTCCACTAATTCTACCATATATCTTTTTCTGTCATCTTACTGATAAAATGAAAAGAGGTAATGTATCTGTTCTCTTTTAATAGGGCATTATGACTATAAACTCAAGCTGTGTTGTTTTATGAATATAGAATTGAGAACACTTGAAAATAATTTGAATGTTTGTTTTGTTCCAGTGTGTGCTTTTACATATTTAATATGATTTTATACCTTCTCTTTTAGATTTTTTTGCTTTTATTAGGTTTTTGGAGAACATTGAGACTGGTATTTTTTTATTTGGAAAGACTTAGTACAGTACATTTCAGAATACATTTTCCATTTCCTAATTGTATCTTGATACTCTCTGAGATGATATTATCCCAGAAAATTTCGCTCGATTTCAAAAGGGTGCAAAGAACCAGAAAAGGTCTTCTATAATTCTTCAGTACTTGTATGGCTATGGCGTCACTGGACTTTGGGGGCAGGAGTGTTATTTCCATTTCCTCAGCTAAATGATACAGTGTTCCCTAAGTGCCAGACTGCAGACGTGTATGTGACTTCGAATTATATCATGACAGTTTTTGGTTTTGTATAACATCTCTTAAGTTCCCTGCTTTATGAATACATAAGAACTTTTGAGATTTCAAAAGAAATGAGAAAAGTTTGCATATTACAAAAGTAAGTAAATATGTGGGTGTGATCCCTAATAATGCAATAGTTGATACCTTTGCTGGTCAAGAGATTTATTACTTTTCTAATTGAGCATGCTTTATAACAAAGAAAATGAGAATGGATGCATGAAAGAAGACTTACTCAGTATTTTTCCATGACAGTACATTTTCCCCTCCTCATTGTTGGCTCATTTTTCAAAAGTTTTATGTATTTATAATACATAGTTGTGTCTTGACTGCATTGGGAAAAAAAACTTATTCTGAAATTGAAATAATGTGTTTTTCACTTTTAGACTGAGAAAGCAAATTTTTCCATGGCAGGTAATATATTACGAAGCAGTACCCTACATTTGTAATACATATAACTTCTCTAGTGCCATTACTTACCAACACATCTGAAGCCCATATTGTATATTAGGACTGTCAATTCTTTGTCCGCAGTCTGAATATGGTATTTCTCTTTTGAAATTCTGTAAGCATGTATTGAGCCAAACTGAAGACATTGTCAGGAAGCAAGATCACAAATGCTCCTTTGTGTTTTTTTGTTTGTTTGTTTTGGTTTTTTGTTGTGTCTTTTTTTTGCAAGACAGAAAACACAGGATAGCCTTAATACTTGAAAGGAGAAAAATAATGAAAATAGCAAAACGCAAATAAAATGAAGCCTATTTCTTTTAGTATTCTGTAATTCTTGAGTATGACCACAAACAAGCTAAAGTGGAGCTGTTCCTAAGTGTCTTTCTGTTATATTTTGATTTTGGTCATTAATGTAAATGCTATAATTCTTTTTAACCCAAACACGACTATTCTACCTTTCTCAGGGCCAATACCACACCCCCCCCCCATTTACACTTTTATTCTTAGTGTGCCAGAGGGTCATTTGTCTTTTGTTCTTCTAAAATGCAACTCTGTTTCATGGCTAGCATGAGAAACTGTTAGGTGAAGTAATACATATATTAGATTGCTGCTCTTATTAATAAAGGAGAAATGTAATTCTGCTGGTTTAGGCAACAACTATCTTTACAAACTTTTCCTGAGCTCAGAATAAAGAGCAAAATATGTGTATTCATATTCTTAGGCTCCCTACCACAGTCATCTTAACCAAGTAACTCTGATTTTGGTGGGGAGAGGAAAGAAAGAGGGCTTAGATTTCAGAGCTCGGGTTAGGGTAACGAGGGCCTAAGGATGTCACATACTAAGCAACTGGACTCTGGTCTCATTCCTGAAAAGATGATCAGCCTCCAGTATGGTTTTTACTTTCATGAAATATAGGTCCTCAAACTTATTTATATACTGTCTGTAAGTCTCGATTAAAAAATATTATAGACCCTCAGAAGGGGCTGCATTTATGTTGACATTTTCTACCAAAGTTAGCATATAGAGCCCATTTTCTTTATATAATTGTTTTTCTAAAACAGTTTGCAGCAAAAGGTAGAAAGATGCCTTGAAGATGGAATTCGCCTTCCTATGTTAGATGCAAAACAGCTTCAGGATGAAAACGATAACCTGAGAGAACAAAATGAGAATGCTAGTAAGGTCAGTGCATATCTTTCATAATAACATGAACTCTATACTATGTGGTCATGTGTGTAGATATATAACTTAGAGTTATTTGATTTACATTTTTATAATATTTAATAGCTGATGGAATTTTTAGTTTGTATGTTTTTATTTGGAAAGAAAATACCCATTTAAGTAAATTTAAATAAAAGCCAAACTCGGGAAATTATATTCTTAGAAAAACAAAAGGATATCTTTTTCCTTCCTACATTATTCAAAGTCTCTTTCAAAGTTATTTTTGTAAATTGCATTAGAGAAAATCTTTATCAAGAAATAGGAAGACTTTTGCAATTTTACATATGTGGTTATTTAAAGGATACTTGGTATGAATACTTTTATTAAAAAATTACACCCTAATTTTTAAAAAAAACTTATAATTTCCTGTGATTTTATTTGCTTTCTTGAAATACCAAACTTTTAAAAAGCAATGGGGAAAAATTGATTCAGACTGATACGTTTTCTGGGTTTTAGATAATAGACTGCCAACAAGATGAGATTGACAGAATGATGTTAGAAATTCAGGTAAGAAATGTTTTGTGCTCATTTTAATTTAGCTATTTGCCAATTTACTCTTAATGGTTACACAACCTAAAAATATTAAAGCATATAAATATTTGTATGAAAAGATTAATAGCACTTGAGATGAAGTTGCAAATTCTTTAATATTTATCTTTCAGTTTTTTAGAACAGAAATACTACTCAGTAAATCAGTTCTTCAAAAAATTGTGAAGATTGTCTATTTCTTACTTGTCCTTGTTTTAATTGGATGTAGTCTATCTCTACTACTAAACACACATTTAGTTAAGGTCATCATGATCTAACTAAAGACAATGGGACTTTTTATTTTTATTATTTTTATTACTATAATAATATTTATTAGATAGGAATATATTTCAAAAACCTCTGAGGATTTTTCATTTTCTTTCCAAAACGATCTGCATGAATTAGTTTATGAGGTGTTGTCCTCATTCCTGTTTGTTCACCTGCCAGTGGGAGGTCTGATAATAGTCTATTTTTAGTTCACTGTGATGGCAAGAGCCTTCTCCTTCATAATAATTCTATATGTATTCTTCCTGTATTATCAAAACATTGACTTTGTTTAAGTATCTGTTTATGTGTTATGTAGATTTAACATATTTTACCCAGATTAAAAACATTCTTGGAAAAGATGGTGTTTTTTCCCCCGTTGTAGACAACTGCTCTAGAGGTAATATGGTTTCATTTAAACGTGAGCGCTTCATCTTCCAAGGGGCTGGGGAGGATGATAGATCTAAACTATTCAGAATCAATATTCCTTGTTATTTACCAAATTGCATTTTGCTTTCAGTTTTAACATGCTTTGTTTACAATTCTCTTTAGTCTATGCAAGGGAAACTTTCTGAAGAAAAGCTGACCACTCACAAGATGATGGAAGAGCTGGAAAAGAAAGAAAGAAACCTGCAGAGATTAACAAAAACATTGCTTGATGTGAGTAGAAGAAATTCAAATTACTTTCAAAGGATGATTCACTGTCTATTTAAGTTAAAGCAAATGCTTATTTTGTACATATTCAAAAACCATTTTTAAATTGAAGACTTGATTTTGATGTGCCAATTAATTAAATCCATTATGTTTCTTACTAAAATTATAATAAAAAGACAGACTTATATTTTTGTCTTAGAATACAATTTCACAGACATTACTCTAAGTCAAATGTTAGATAGAGATTAGGCCCCAAAACCATCGAATAAGACATAAATTGAATGTACAAAATTACCCTAGGAAATCTTTAAGGAAGATGCAGTGTTGACACTGTCATTGGAACAGATTACACTTTCTTCACTTAATTATGAGATGAACTACTTGGCTTGCATTTAAGCCAAGTTCTACAGATAATACTTAATTTGCATGTTATACAGATAATACTTAATTTTAGTTTTTAACTGTCATTGTGACATTTGCCACTTAAATACTTCAGAATGCATTTCCAAAAATTAGGGACATTTTCTTGTATAACCATATCACAATTGTCATACCCAGTAAGAATAATATGTCTTAATATTTGATAATACTCAGTCTATAATCCACTTTTTACAAATGCTTTTTATAGTGACTTGAAACTAGCATTCGGTAAAGACAGTGAGTTGCATTTCATTTTGTCTTATAATCTTAAGGCTCCCTTCTCCCACATTAATGACTTGTTGATAAAACTGTGCCTGTTTGTCTTGTAGACTTTTATTTGTCAGACTTCTAGGTTTGTCTGATTACTTCCTCGTGGTGTCATTTGTCTTGTTCTCTACCCCCTCTATTTTCTTGTGAGCTAGAAGTTAGAGCTAAAGACATCATTAGATTCAGGTCAAACATTTTTTGTAGGTGTTGTTCACATCATCAAATTATATATGTTTGGTTATTTCACTGTAAGTGACACCAGTACTCATCTCATTGGGTCAAGGGGCGACAGACCGATTTTTTCCTTTGTCATGTTAGAGCCTTGCAAACAGCAGGCATTCTGTGGGTGATGCTTAAGGCAACTGGGTGAATATGTAGTTTGCCAGCACCCTTTACTTTGTTGGTTTTAGTATCCACCAGTGATCATTATCTGAATCATTAGATGATTAAAAGAATGGTATTTTTTTCTAATTACATCATTCCTTTTACATTTACTAGCTGGCCCTCATCTATTTTTTAAAAATCTTTTCCTCATCAGCACGGGCTATTTGGTTATTCTGAAATACAGTCCCAGTTGGAATGCTAATTAAACTTACCCTCATGAGCACTTTTCAGGATGAGGAGTAGATGATGGCAATTTGGGGGATGAGGCGAGAAAGGTAACTTTCTCGAAGTGTAGTAATCTTGAGTCATACTGACACTTCCAATTCAAATTTAACAATTTACAGTCGTTCAGGGTCTTTTTTCCTTCTTTGAATTTTTAGTTGTATTTTTCTCTTACACTGAAAATTTTGGTTCTGTTTACTATAACAACATACATACTTAGTAACTGAATCACTATTGCTACTAATAATAAAACCACAGGATGAGGTGTAAGTTACTTTGTGGTTCTTTTTGTTCTTAGGATAAGTCTTGTTTTAGAAAAATACATATACAACCAAGATGCTCATTATGCGAGAGACTCCTGGAAACTAAGACTGTTTGGAGTTGTATTTCCTCTGTAGGGCAGAGGAACCATTTCCATTATGTAAATTATTTTTCTCTTTTTTCCCCCCTCACTAAATTTGGTTAATGTGCATATAATATTCCACTGTTTTGTTGATAGACTTAGGGGGGAAATGTTAACCTGTATGGCTTTTGAGTGAGTACCTGTCCTCTGTTTTAACCATGTTTTCTTCTTCCGTTGCAGAACCAAAGACACACAGAAGAGACATGCTCTGTGTTGGATCAGGGCCAGGAGGCAGACCAGCCCAGGCAGCAGTCGGTTCTTCCCAAACGACCCCTCTTTGATCTGAGTGTGATTGACCAGCTGTTCAAGGAAATGTCCTATTGTTTGTTCGACTTGAAGGCATTGTGCAGCATTCTTAACCAGCGTGCTCAGGGCAAGGAGCCGAACCTTTCATTATTACTGGGAATCAGATGTAAGTGGCCCATGACTTGTCCTTACAGTATTACTTAACTGTTAGAAACCGGCCTTCATGAATTAGGAACTTCTGGCTGCATTGTCCGTATTTGTCTTTAATCTCCTTTCCTACGTAGATTTCTAAATCTCTGAATCAATCTGTGGGTCGTGAATACATGTTTTTACTTCATTAGTAGGACTTACCTCATGCTTACAGAAGTGAGCGTGGCCATAGTTGATATGGAATGGCACCTGCCAGATGCCTGCGTGCTGAGCTGTGCAGATCCCTGAGGGAGTGATGATAGGTGTGGTTTCCTGACCACTCTTCTAAACATAGTAATTCTGTAGGCTTTCAATAGACCCAGCCATCTGTCCACTGGAAAATATTGGAGAAAAGATACTCGCTCTCCTCTGTAGCCTTTGTTCTGTGGAGGTTTTCATGGCCTACAGGTCTCTTGCTCTTGTCATGCATATCTGCTGGCTTAGTCCCTTTCGGTGTGACACCACCCATTCTGCCTCACTCTACCTTCCTCCACACAGAGTTGTGACAGCTGCCACAAGATGTCCCAGTGTCACGTCCCTTCTGTGCTGCTGTTGCAGGAACACTCATTTCTGCATGTGCTTCTCAATTTTAATATTGATGTGTTAATCTCCTTTTAATACCGAAGAAATGGACTTCAGTTAGGAGGTAGGAATGGGGTCAGGTCATTTATGCAGCAACATGTTGTATTGAGTAATTACCTAATAATATAGTAAATATGTACCTAGAGAGGGGACTAGGTTTTTTTTTCCAGTTTTATAAAGATTCCACCGTCTTGGATCGTAATAGTTATTTTGTCAAACCAAATACATAATACTCTTGATCAAAGTGTATCACTTGTTAAATGAAACATGTAACTGTGCTCAGAGATGTTAGCAGGATTTCCCTCATATTCATCAAATGCCTTCTACAGTCCAGGCATGATAATGCAGATAATTAGAACACAGCCCTGGCTCACACATTAACCAAATGCTTAGGGCATTGTGATAAGTATAACTGAGATGTGCACAGGGACAGTGGGAGCGCAAGGGAAAGCAACTAAATCTACCTGGTAAGGGCTATGAAGACTCCATGGAGTGACTGGTGTTGGCTTGCATCTTAAAGGAGGAGTTTGCTAGGTGAATATGGGGTGGCTCAGTTAGCAATGATCTCTCGGAACAAGAAGCAAAAGTTCAGTCTCAGAACTCATTTTCTCCACCATTTCAGAGATGGTCACTCTTTCACTTATTCTGTGACCTACATCTGCACACTCCTAGATAATATTTGTTAACTTCTTCAGTAATAGGACAAGAGAGCTATCTTATCTGAATAAAGGGAGGCTTAAGAACCTTGCCACAGTCACCTCTCCACGAACACTCTTTCCAGTCTTTACAGTTTAACCCCAGAGTCTTACCTCGTAGTTCAGCATTGTACAGCTAATTCTTTTGAATCCCCATCTCGTCACTCCGTGGATTATCTGTTGGCACTGTTCACCCATGCTTCTTCACCGCTCTGCCACCATGGTGTTCATGACATCACTCCCTAGGGTCTGCTGCTACCTTTATGACTGCTCAGCCTCAGACTTCTATGGAATTCTCTGCCCCTGAAATACTGGGTTCCCCCAGATACCTTGCGTTGTTGGGTTTTTGTTTCTCTTTTTAGATGCTTTCTCTGAGTAATCTTATTTATACCCTCCTATTGTGTTCTGTTATCACTGTACCTCTGACCCATACAGACACTTATCTCTTATTCTGCCTAGAATGTCCCTTCTGGGCTCCTGATTATATTGACTTGTACATTAGAACCAGCCGTTTTATAGGCATCATAGACTCAATATGTCCAAAGCAGAGCCTACTTCTCTTCCCTCTGTAACCCTGCTCTTCCTCTCAGTGAGTAGCACCACCATCCACCCATCACCCCAGCTGGACTTTATCCTCTTTCCTCCGTCATGTGTCCCATACACAATCCCTGGTCCCTATGCATGTTGAGGATAGTTGGGCTGTGTCATTTTTATCAGTCTCTTCCTGCTCCTGTCATTATTTCTGCCATGATAACTTCATTGCACTGTTGCCTTAATTCAAGCTTTCCTCTGGACCGGTCTCTCTGTCAACCATCTTGCCCCTCCCGCAGTCCATTTTTCACAGTGCTGCCAGAGTGATCTGTGGACTTCCTAACACTTACACTCCCCTAAAGCATAGATAGGTAGCTCACACCTGTCTCTTCAGCCTTATTTCTTGGCACTCTCCTCTCTCATAATTTGTGCTCTATCATATTAGAGCTGGTTACTAATTTTCTTGAACTTTTTCAAATTCTGTCTGACTCTTCGGTTTTCTGCTTCTATGCCTTTGCTTATTCTGCTTCCTTGGCCCATCCAGTGAACCTGTCCCCTCTCTAGTCAGGGCACATATGGGAGGCAACCAGTAGATGTTTCCTCACATCCATGTTTCCTCTCCTCCCCTCCCCACCCCTCTCCTCCCTTCATCTCTGGACACATGTCCTCAGATGAGGATTAAAAAAATAATAAAGTGGAAGAATAAGCCACTATATCTACAGGGTGTTCCCCCCCCCAAAAAAAAAAATAAAAGTATATACACTTTAATAGCTGATAGCTCAGTTTTGAATATGAAATGTAGTTTAATAAACACTGCCTTTATAATTATTCAAAGTGTGTGTGTACATTTTGGGGGTTACCCTACATTATTTTTGCTGACCTCAACATCTTGGATCATGGCAGGTATTCAATTAATGTTTGTTAAAATAAGTTATCTGACTCTTATGGCTCTAATAAGCTACCAAGGTCAATGAAGATATAAAGAAAGGTTTATTTTACAGTCACTGGCTCCACCTGCTTTTATGTTGAGATATGCTGACAAAGAGAGGAACTGGAGTAAATGATTAAAAGTTATCTGGCTTAGGGCCTCACCCTCAGTTATTCAGCCATTGGGTACCTAGCAATCAGCCTAATTCAATTGCTTGGGATTTTGGGATCCCAGTTCAACACACACACACACCCCATATATTTTGAACATTTGTTTTCATCCCAACAAACCCACTTTGCAGTCTATAAAAATGTGAGGTATCACCCCTCACTACACAAGTGATTTTCAGATTTTTGTCAAATGGGAAGAACTGAGTGGTCTAGGTAAGCTGTAATAGAGTTGCTAGAGGATGGTTTTTTTCTACTTTTGGAATATTGTCATCCATTAAACATGAATTTGTGTGCATTACTCTATGAATTTAATACATTTTAATTAACAGAATTTTGAAAGGACCAAGTAGATAAGATCTATTTAATAATGAATGGTGCATAATTTAAATCTGACCCCGAATGGTGTTCCGTGAACAACACTGTATTGGCAATGATAAGTTGAAAATCCTAAAATGACTTTGTTCAAAAAAATGTGAGACATTCTCCCCATATTTTATTTCCACAGCACTAAACTGTTCAGCTGAAGAGACTGAGCATGACCACAGCCCAGAAACACTCACTAAAAAGCTGTCCGATGTATGCCAGTTACGGAGGGACATTGATGAACTAAGGACTACCATATCAGACCGCTATGCTCAGGACATGGGGGACAACTGCATTACTCAGTGATCAAGTGTTGGTCCCACAGCAATAATGACCCGTTCTTAAATGCTGCTGTGTTAGTCTTCACATTTCTTTTTAGGAACCATGTTGGTCTACACCACCCTGAACGCACCTAGTCTCGTCTGATCTCTGGAGGTGCCATGTTGGAAAGTTGCAAGTAACATATGACTTGCACATAGGATCTTTTTTCTGTGGATTTCTTTTGCTGGGGAGAAAGGGGATGTAAGGCAGTCTCAAAGGGCTTATCTAATCAGGACAAGCAATCAGATTACCATTTGAAAATGTGATTAAGCATATAAGGGGAAAAAATTCTGTATTCTCAAACTACTGAGGGTAGGACCAAGCTGTGAAGAGTGCCCTTTCGATAAAGGGGGGAGGATTTCTTTTTATCCTATGTTTTTGTGTGTATACGTGTTTGTGTGTGTATGTGTGTTTATTCATAAAATAGTAAGGATTTCTAGGGTCAGAGCAAAGCTTCTGAGAAAGGCACGCACTTATATTTTTTTTCTTTCATGAAGCTTGTGTTAGACTTTGGGGATTTCAAAGGCTGGCTGAGCAAGAGTTCCCACAGCAGGCGAGTGTTCTAATAGTAGCACAGGAGGCAGACCCATTGTGTTTTGAACAGATCCGCTGTGCCAAGATGATGCGGTGTGGGGTTGAGTTGGTTGTAGTACTGTAGCTAGGTCAACTATTTTTCCAGAAGGATTGTGGATTGCCTTAAAGGTGTGAAATTTTGATGTGATCTTTTTCACTAGCATAGTAAAATTACATAGTATATATCACAAGGCAGTTTAACATAATTTGAACTAATTTTGACATGTCCCTTACTATTTATGGTTTCTACTTATATGTTATATATAAGTGTATTAATGTAAGCAAAGCCATATATAATTAATGCAGACCTTTTAAGGCCTCCCTTCATTCTTGTAAAAGATTAACAAAGTGACTCTAGAACAATAGCCTATTTATCCAAATCTCAAATGTTTACATTTTAACAGTTTTATATCTGTTTTAAAGTTGAAACTACTTTAAGAAAAAGCCAGCCTGTCCTCTTTATATTTGAATTATCACTAGCATAAAACAAAATTTAAATTAGGTGATATTTCAATTCCTTTTATTAGGTAAGGTACATTAAAAACAGGCGTTTTCATAGAATGCAGACTTGGTCAGGTTAGTTCCATTGGAGTACATGCTGTCACTAAGAAATGGAACTGTTAGGTAAGTAGACATGCAGTCAGTTAAACTTCCAAATGAGATTCTCCTTGTTTTAGTTGGTATTGTGGAAGGACTGTATATTCTCTTTCCTTCAGAGCATTCATTACATAGTTTTGAATATACTTCCTTATGACAGTCATTGTCCTTTATAAGTTGGTTTGTTTTCTTGATGCAGCTGAATCTCATTAAGTCAAAACGTAAGAGGTAGATGGAATAAGGGGTGTGAGTCAAGCAAGATAAAAGCAGATCACATGTCTGTTTTCTTGCGAGGCTTCGATCCTGGTATAAAGGCTGCTCCCAGAAGAGATTCTTCTGAAATATTTTCAGCAGTGAAAGCACGTGGTGTAAGGCCTTGAAGAAGACTGCCCAGTTCAGCATTTGGTTTACAAACAGCTCTCAATAAGTTACTTTTAGTTATATTGCAGCAGTCAATTATAATACATTGTGAGGGCATCAGACTTCCCTCTGTTCAGTGCCTGAGTCCTCCCTGCTCTTCTTACTTCTTAGGATCTGGGCACTAAGAAATCAGTGCACGGTAGTGATTCTGTATCCCTAGGCCTAGTAAGGAGGGACTGATTCACTGGTAAGAACTTGGCTTTCTCATGTGTTCATTTGCTTTCTTATGTTGGTGGGTTGAGGACATTCAGGGAGTAGTAAATTTGTGCCCACAATCTGAGGCAAAGAATTCTGCCTTGTAAAAATTAATATCTATAAAAATGACCCTTTGTAGTAAAGTAGGAAGGAGCATTTAAATGCAGCATGTATTTTGATACTCTCTTTTAATAGAATCCCCACCCCCCACCCCAACCTTCACAATTTTGGAAATTAAGGCACCCCAAAATATAGTACTAATGGGCAAATAATCACTGATTTATTTGGGTCACTAGGTTCTTACTTAAATATCTCCTAGTTTTTTAGTATATGTTTGGGGATTTTATGGTTATTATTATTGTTTTAAACAAACTTTTGGTCATTTGTTTTAATCTATTATAGATACGTTTTTGTGGCTTAGTTGGGGTAAAATATTTTATTTTTTAAAATAAGTTTTCTAAAACTTTTATAGAATTTCACCTAATTCATATATCTTAAGGTAAAAAAATTTATTTAACTTAGTAGGAAATTAACAAACTACTGCTTATGTATTTCATTTTCCAAAATATATACACTCCATTAAAAAAGGAAATTAAGATGTGATAGTTCAAGTATAACCTTGAATTACAAAATGTAATCTCTTGGAGTCTGGCGTTTGTGAAAGGACATAGGTAAGTGGATGGCCTTGGAGCATATTTTGGGAGAAAATCAAACTAGTAGTATATTAATTCATCAGTATTTAATTTTGGTTTTCATTTTTCAGAAAATTCCCCTTCCCAAGACAATCTCTTGTGTCAGTTTGAATGAGGGTACTCTTGGAAGTTATTACAGTGATATAGGTCTGAGGTGAAAAGTAACCTAATTTTAAAGTAAATCTATTTGAAAATTTCCTTAGATATGAAAACTTTTAAATTATGCTTTTGTGATTAAATGCTTGTCTTCAAAGGAAGTATCTCGTGCAGTATCAAAATTTACTATTAGTCTTCTGGGTTTTGAAGTTGAACTTATTCGGCCTCAGTCACATTAAAGCAGAGATAAAGTAACAGTGGTCTCAATAAAATACCCAAATTACCTGTGCAGATCAAAGGCACAATGGTTGTCTTTTCTCTAGTTAATTGTTAGTAAATTTGCAGTGGTCTTTCATTTTAAAAAGCCTCATTGTATTGACTAGATAATTTCATGCCTGAACTTTTCTTTTAAGAAGTGTGGCCCTGTTTTATATTTGAGATAGGATTCAATATTTAATGTTAACAATATTATATTTTAGTGAAATTTATTTTGGTTATGACAGTGATTAAACTGAATTAGATTTCTTTTAGTAGTTTGTTAGGGACAATCTCAAGGGCTAGGAAGTGTTGCTAAAATGGATATTATACATTTATGACTTATGAATAAGCTTATAAATTAATGTGATAGTTCAAGACTTATAAATATGAATCTCTTAGAGGGTATTTTTAAAGGAACTACTTTATTGGGAAAACATTTTTTCAGTATCAGTCATAGTTCATTGAATAGCAGCTGAGAACTTGGACTGTGGCTTTACATAGTGCAGTTCAGCTCAGCCATACCTGTAGTGTGGATTATTGGCATCCTCTTATACAGATTTCTATCACTGTAGATAAGTAATTACAGTAATAAGCAGTTCTCATAACCATGCTCACTTAGACTGTATCACTTGAAACTGCCAGTAGCTATAGCTCTCTGAGCCAAAGCTAATTCATTTCATTTCCATTCTTAACAATTCTTTTCAGTACTCACAAAGCAAGAAAAACTATTTATTTGGTATATAGAGTATAATTTCCAAATTCACCCCAAAATGCCATGGTGGTATATTGCATTTAATAATATTTAATCATGAAGGGGAAAGATTTTGTGTTTTTTTTTCTTATTTAGAGGAAGTATTGAGTATATTAGGAATGTATTTTCAAATCAATAAGTCATTAACACTCTTGGCAGCTGCATACAGAGAGAACCTTTCGTGCCTTTTTGCCTGCAGTAAGCATTCATTTCTATTTTACAAGAGCTATAAGAATGTTGATGACTATTGCACCTTGTTAGACTCATTAACGATTTTTTTAAAAATAAGGAGCAGTTTTTCATTACTAGGTAGATAACTTAGTAAACATGACAGGAGGTGTTGGATATATGTCTTTGGAACCCAGCCTTTTCCCCATATTGTGAGCAGGAAACTCATTTGGAATGTCATGTGTGAATGTGTGTGTACATATATGTATAAATATTATTTAAATATATAAACATAAAATTCAGCATCACGCTGGTGTGATGGCAAGAGTGGTAAGGTGCTAGGTAGTCACATGAAAAGCACAGCAGAGTGTATAATCAGTCACTATGGCTGGTGGTTTTTGTAAACTAGGTTCAGTTTTGAACCACCCAGAATACCTCATGTGTAAATACAGTGGTCATGACTTAATTGAAATACAGTCCTTGTAAAAAGAATGTGAAGCCACTGGTTGGCTTATGCCTTCTGATCTGTCATTCTTGCCTCTTTTTTTGTAAAGGGGCTGTTTTTCTGTTTGTTTTGTTTTTTTAATAGGGTTTACAGCTAGAATTTTGAATGCCAAAGTTCTATTTATTAAATTTTTAAAAAAGTTTTCAATGTTAATGGCTAAGTATTTTTCCACTGGATTATTGTTTGTTGATGTTGGAATTTGTATTTACAGAGAAATAAAATTTTTATTAAAAGACTTATCTCTTCCAAGTGTCTAATTTTAATAGAACAATGTGTTTGAAATTTCAGACTTGAACTTTCAGTGACAAGAAGATGCTGACTTGTCCTTTAGGTAAAAGCTTTCTGTAAATAAGAGAACCTGTGACTAGAAAGTGGAGACTTCTGTTCAGTTACTGAAAAGCTTTTTCTCATGGCCTTCCCATGAAGGGCACTGAGATTTTTTTTTTGACAGGTGCTGTAAATACATATCTATATCCATTTCAGCTAATAGTGTGTGTCCCCCTTTTGGATTTCAAAAATCCCTATTTATACCAAGAGAGTTTTCTTCTCCAACAGAGAAAATTTGATTTTAGTTTCCCATATTGCTAAAAGCTTGGACTAGCAAATCAAATATTTATTTCCCCTTCTAATCAAAGTTGAAACCTGACTGAAACATATGCTACGAATATGACCTTGTGAAAAGGTCATACTATGCAGGGACCTTGACCATCTCACCTTTGATGGTTTGCCAGCCTAGACTAGAGATGCCCTGTGGATGGCACCCTGGGTCCTTGTTCTAACACGTGTGGGCTGTGGCCTCAGTGTCTCTAGGAAGTTGGTTACTATTTGGCTTAGCAGTATTTGTTTCCAGCCCAGCTAACTTGACATGGCTCTGTCAGAGTCTTTAATGAGGCAACTGATTCAGTTAACAGAAGGAGCACTGAGAAATCATGCATCATAGACTCTTTTAGGTTGCAAGCAAATGTCTTAGAAATAAAAGTAGAGTGGACAAAATCCTAGAATATTTCTTTGGCAATTGGTGTAGAGGTTTCTCCCTCAGGATGGAAGATATAATTATTTTTGATCTGGTTCAAAAAATGTTTTGATTGGGGAGTCAGCAGCTTTTGGCAGGGTACATCTCAGTGATTTTGAGCTTTTTATGCCAAATCCCCAAACAACCATTTTATGTAGAAATTCAGAGGACAGTTAAGAAAGAGGTGTGAAGGGTGTTAGAAATGGGCAGAGTGGGTCAGCAGAGCAGACACCTTCTTACAAAGAGCACTCTCACCTCACGGCAGTCGAGACACTCCCTGATTTAGGGGAGAGTCCACTTTGAAGGCTGAAACTATGATGAAAAATTTCTAGAATGTTTAAGTAAAATTGCTGCTGATGAAAAAAATTTAGTGTATACACAAAAAGAAGAAAATCTTTGCATTTTAGCCAATGTGATTTTACTTAAACAGTCTCACTTCATGATCTCTATTGCCTTGCTCATAATAGAAGTTTTAAACTGAATTTAACCCAGAAATTTCAACCTAGATAGTTGATATAAACATATGTCTAAAATGAAACTTGAAGATGAAGGTTTATAGCAGTTTTATTTATAATAACCAAATACTGGAAATAGTCTTTCAGTACGAGTTCTTTTCCACCCAGAGTTGAAAAAGCATTTTTCTACAATCTTGGGTTCTAAGTGATACTCTATATACTTTTTTTTTTTGAAAATGGAGTAACATTTAATACACAAGGCAGTGGAGAATCAGAGTTGGGAAACAGCCTTTCTGTTAACTAGAGGCATTTGTGTTTATACTTCCTTCTGTCCTTTGTCTTGTTGCCACCTGTGTTCTCCGAGTCTCCACAATTCACGTGAAGTGCTTGGTGAAACAAACTTTCTATGCCATTGTTTGTTATTGGGGTGCTGGTGATTACCTTGTCTTATTAAGTTTTGTGTTTAATGAGCAACTAGAATATACCATCCTCCAGCGATGTGCAAATATCTGCCCTTAGCCCCAGGAAGTAAGAACCCTAGTAGCAAGGAGAAAGTGTGGTTTAAAGCATAGCTCACCCTAGGACAGTGATGGCGAACCTATGACACGTGTGTCAGCACTGACACGCGTAGCCATTTCTGATGACACGTGACCACTGAGGTGGCCGCATGCCGAGGATGAAACATTTGCTGCTCCTGAGGATGAAACATTTGTGAAATAATGTTTTTTCCTCAAAGTGACACACTACCCGAGTTATGCTCAGTTTTTTGGCCAAGTTTGACACACCAAGCTCAAAAGGTTGCCCATCACTGCCCTAGGAGGTTGTGGAGTTTGTTTGTTTGTTTATTTGGAGCTTTTGATGGAAGAGAGATACAGTGATAATAAATCCTATTTGGGCAAGTCCCATTTTCTTCCATCTCTTGGATCTCCTGTTCATCTTTCATGTGACTACACGGCCCCTCTGTGGGTCCAGGCCACAGGACTGGACACGGTTACTTTCCAACCCCAGATCCCCAAGAGCATAGCATTATCAGGCTTTAGGCCAGCTGTGCAGGTTTTGTAAGGGTAAATCCAACGTCTGGCTTAAAAGAGGAACACAATACCAACTTAAAAAGTGAATGCATATATATACATATATATGTATGTATATATGTATATATATATATATACACACACGTATGTATGTATGTATGTATGTATGTATGTATACACACACACACACACAAGTGGTTAACATTATTTAATGGCCCATGATTACTAAAAACTGCACAGGAAATGTCTTCTAGATCATCCTCATCATCATCCAGCATTTGAGCACGTGGCAACCAAGTACAAGGACCTTGCATTAAGTATCCCATTTATTTCTTTATGTGATGCTCTGTGAAGAAGAGCGTTATTCTCCCCACTTCAGACAGAGAGGAGGCACAAAGAGGTTTGATATTTTGACCAAGTTGCAGCAGCTTGTTAGAGGCAGAGCTATCATAAGAACAAGCCTGACTCTGAACCACTCACTAGACAGTGATTCTCAACCATCTTCATCTCATGGCACACGTAAACCAGTTCCTAAAATTCTACAGCACACCAAAATATATATATTTTTTTGGCTGATCAGACAAGAAAAATAACTAAACCCCTCCGCCTTCCCTAACCTGCTTCATCCTTAAGCGTCTCTATGCCAGTAAGTTACACACCTTCATTCCAAGAATCTTTTCTGGTGATTTTCTCCCCATGTCCCCATCCTATTGCCTCCGTAACAAATTGCCACAAATTTATTAGTTTATAACACAAGTTATTACCTTAGAATTCTGGAGGTCAGAAGTTCGAAATGGTGTCCCTGGGCCCAAACTGAGCTGTTGGCGGGCAGCTTTCCTTTCTGGGTTCTGTGGGAGAATATGTTTCCTTGCTCTTTTCAGCTCCTGGAGGTTATTGCATTCCTCGACTCAAGATCCCATTCATCTCTCTTCAAAGCCAGCAATGCAAGGCCCAGTCCATCTCCCACCGCCATCTCTTTGCCTCCCTCTTCCCCTTTAAAAGCCCCTGGGAATACATTGGGCCCACCCCAATAGTCCAGGATAATCTCCCTCTTTTAAGGCCACATGATTACCTTTTATGTGTAAACAGCAAAGGGTGCAGAAATATGGAATGATGTAAGACTCAGTGCTAGTGTTTGCCCATCAATGAGTCTGGGACAGGAGTGGAAAAGAAGAATGGGTCTGGAGAAGAGAAAATAAAGCAAAATCCCTCCGTAGTACTCGGGAAGGCCACGTGACTGACCAAGGAATGCTGGCTTCTCTGTGATGTGAGTGAAGAGATGTTGGGAAAACTGCTTATTCCAAAAGTGCTACCAATAGTTCACAACGAGCGAGTCACACTTTTGTGTTAAACGGTGTACTCACTGTGCAATTCTTTTCGAATGGATTTTGTTGTTAGAACACTTGTAGTTTTACAGAAAAAGGCCACAGGAAATACACCTACTCTCCCTCCGCCTCAGTGTGCAGTTTCCCTGTTGACACCTTGCGTTAGTGTGGTACCCCTCTTATAACTGATGAACTAATATTGATGCATGATTATTAACTAAAGTCCATAATTTACATTAGGGGTCATCTTCATTTGGACAGTCCGATGGGTTTTGTTGTACCTACCATTGGAGTATTAATATACAGAAGTTTGGTCACCCCGAAGATTCTCTGTGCTCCACCTACACTTCTGTCCTCCCAAACCCCTGGCAACCACTGATCTTTTTACTATAGAATTGCCTTTTCCAAAATGTCATATAGTACGTAACCACTTCAGATTAGTGTCTGTCAGCAATATGCATGTAAGAGTCCTTGATATCTTCCCATGCAGTTTATCCATTCCCTTATTGAAGGACATTTGGTTGTTTCCGGGTTTTGGCAATTATGAATAAAACTGTTATAAAAATTCATCTACAGGTTTTTGTGGGGACATAGATTTTCAACTCCTTTGGATAAATACATAGGAGCGTGATTGCGGGATTATGTGGTAAAACCGTGTTTGATTTCATAAAACACTGCCAAGCTGTCTTCCAAAGTGGTTGTACCATTTTTCATTCCCACCAGCAATGAATGCTGCTTCACATCCTTGTCAGCATTTGTTATCATCAGTGTTTTGGATCTTAACCATCCTATTTAATAAAAGCATAGTATACAAATTGTCCCCTCGACCGGGAGTTAGTCCGGGAGTTTGAGCAGGGGGCAGGGCTGGATGGGGGAAGGGAGGGATGCCCTGGCTGGCAGCGGCAGGTGACGAGGGGAAGGGAGGAAGTACTCGGCCAGCAGCTGGCAGCTGCTAGGGACCCTACCAGTGTACGAGTTTCGTGCACTGGGCCTCTAGTTCTACTAGGTTAGGGAATAGTGGCATCTCATTATTATTGTTTTAATATGCATTTTTCTAATCTATATATATAAAACGCCTAATATGCAAAGTGTCCCCTCAGGAGTTTGATCTGGAGACTGGGAGTTCGATCGCTTGCTATGATGTGCTCTGACCACCAGGGGGTGGTGCAGAATGAAAGAAGGCCCCAGTCAGGAGCCGGAAAGACCCCAATCGGCCAGGCCTAGGGACCCTACCTTTGCACGAATTTCGTGCACCGGGCCTCTAGTCTATAATAATAAAAAGGTAATATGCTAATTAGCCGCAGCAGGCAGGGGCCGCAGCAGAGGTGGCAGAGGCCCCCGGCTGTGGCGGCGGCGGTGGCAGCAGTTGGGGGTCAGGGCCAAGGCCCTTGCACGAATTTCATGCATTAGGCCTCTAGTAACAAATGATATTGAGCGTCTTTTCATATGCCCATTTGCATGTCTGTATATATTCTTTGGTGAGGTGGTCAGATCTTTTGCCTACTTTTTATTTGGGCTGTTTGGTTTCTTATTGAGTTTTAAGAGTTCTTTGTATATTTTAGATACAAGTTCTTTTTTATTGTTCTTTTTTTAAAATTAATTTTTATAGGAGAGGGAGAGAGAGAAACATTGACATCAATCGGCTGCCTCCTGCACGTCCCCTACCCGGGATTGAGCCCGAAACTTGGGCATGTACTCTGACTGGGAATCCAACTGGTGACCTCTCAGTGCATGGGATGATGTCCGACCAACTGAGCCACACCAGCCAGGACTATTTTTGATTCAACTTCTTCATCAAATACGTGTTTTGCAAATATTTTCTCCCATTCTATTTGTTATCTTTTCATTATCTAAATAGTGTCTTTCTCAAAACAGAAGTTTTTAATTATAATGAAGTCCAGCTTTTCAATTTTTTCTTTGCTGGATTATGCTTTTGATGGAGTATATAAAAAGTCATCACCAAACCCAAGGAAAATAGGTTTTCTACATTATCTTCTCAGGGATTTATAGTTTTGTGTTTTATATTTAGGTCTACAACCTATTCTGAGTTAATTTGTGTGAAAGCTTTAGGGTCTTTATCTAGATTCTTTTTTTTTTTTTTTTTTTGGTATGTGGATGTCCCTTTGTTCAAGCACCATTTGTTGAAAGGAATATCTTTTCTCATTAATTGCCTTTGCTCTTTGTCAAAGATCAGTTGACTATATACGTGTGGGTTGCAATTCTTTTTAAAATAAAGCTCCTCCTGGGAAAGGTAATGTTGAAAGTTATTGATATTTTAGTTTGAAAGAATTATTCAGAATCTTCTATTAACAGGTGGGGCTGAGTTAGAGAATACTGGCTGGTGAGGTAGTCATAATGGATTGACATAAATTGACAGCTAACATATACCCAAGACATACTCTCTAATGTATTCTTAACTTTGCCTGGGGCCTGAGTGTGTTGGGGTGAGGAGGTTACCGGCAGCCAGAATTTTAGTCTAGGTGCGTCCCTATCTGCAATGGGAAGGATTGGACTGACGGGTGCATTCCCTTATCTGCTCCTTCTTCACTTAGACTGTGAAGGTAAATTGTGAACTCATTATTCAAATGCAATAGCTATTGCATTGTCATCAAGTGATAAATTATCTTTAGAATTACATTGCTGTTAATCTCAGCTTTGATGCAGTAATTCACAAAGCAAACCAAATGAATTCACATTTTCCATGGCTCGATCCCAATTACTCCTTAAGTGTGCAGCAGAGCTGGTCTGAAAAATTTCCAGGCAGAAGTCATAAAAAAATAAGGACACCATGGAAAAACAATACATCTAATAACCTTGAACTATCAGTCCATCTATGCAGGGATTAATGCTTTAATACAAGAGTGCTATTCCAGAAATATGTAAATTCACTTACATTTAATCTAATATCTAGATTCAATTTTCAGTAAAAAATTGAAGGCTTTTCAATCTGAAAATGGTGGAGTATTTTCTTGCATAAATCTGTTAAAGGATAATTTTCAAAAAAAGCAACATGACTCATGAATATAAAATGAACATGTGTCAAAGATTTTATTTAACTCGTTAATTAAATGAGGGAACTGGAAAAGCTATTACAATTGATTCAAAAGAGAATCCAGAGGAAAAAACACAGTTATAAATCAGGAATATTGAAATGCATTTGCAAGCAGTTGCAAAATGCTTTTCCATCCTGGGGAAGGAAAGTCAATTGAGCCTCTACTAGTCAGAATTTATTGTGTATTGATAGATAAGAATTGTCGATAGACAATTACTTTGCCTTATTATTAGTTATCTACAACTTATACGATTTATAAAATAGCTGCAATGCTTGATAATTCTTGGAGCTCCAAGGTGCCAAGAGTTATAAAATGGCTCCAAATGCCCGGTTTAAATCAGATAACCTCAGAGACTGCTCTAAATGGCGCGTCGTTTTCTGTTGAAGACACCCAGTAACCATTTTTTCTTACTCCAAATTTCCCTACAAATGTTTTTGTGCTCCTATTCTTCTTTAGATTACAGGGCATTTGTATCATTTCAAAAACTATTAAGGCTTATGGGTATAGGCGACTTTTATAAACTCTCCCTGAACCAGATCCAGATGATGTGGGTTTTTTTCCTCACTGGGCAACTTTAGATAAAACAATGAAGGACTGAAACAGACAGGGATAGATGTGTAAAATGCAGCCGTAAATACATTATAGTACAAATGATTATTTAGAAAATATATTTTTACTTCATTTGGCTTTTATTTTCTATTTTTTCGAAGCACGCCTCGTTTGTTTCTCTCTCCTTATTATCAACTGGATAGTTTTGTAGCTTGTGATCCATTTTTTTTTCAGCTTGTATATGTGATACATAGGCAATGAGTGTGTGACAGCGCTCTGTATTTTGAAGTAATACTTTTTATCATGGTATTAACTAGGAATTGTTCTTCTGGATTCTTCATACAGGTCTAAGTGTTTAGAAAGGGTATCCCTAAAGGAGTCTGCAGAAAGGTGTTAGCAATACTTTTGCACGAATTTGCTTATTTTAGTTCCCATAGTCATGGTCAACAAGAAGAAGGTTACGAATGGGGAGGGGAGACCTATGCAAATCATGATATTCCAGAGGGAGCTTGCTGAAAGGAACATCCAAAGGCAGATTTGAGGGAAAGCCCTTTTTCTAACTATTTTCTTGCCTATAACTGTGAATGCTGGGAACACTATATCATACAAGATTCATCAGTGGGCTCCAACCTCAAGCAAGGTGATTTTTGACCTTGAATGACCTCATCTAGTGAAAAGGTATAATTTAAAAATAAACTTTAAAAATCTGTCTATTGTCTACTAATCCAGGTTGCAAGATGTCCTCTTTTTAACTTGATAATTTTTTATATTTAGAATATTAGGAATAGCAAATAGAGCTGAAAGGAGGTATAGCCACTGTACTAGGTTGAATGTTCTCTCCAAATTCATACCCACCTAAAACTTCAGACACTTGGAGGTAGGATCGTTGCAGATGTAATTAGTTAAGATGAGATCATCCTAGGTTATTGTGGGCCCTAATCCAGTGACTGACGTCCTTATAAAGTGAGACACAGACACAGAGGAAGAACATCATGTCAAACGGGGCAGAGATTGAGGGGGTGCATCTCCAAGGCCAGGAGGACCAAGGATTGGTGGTGATCCTGGAGGCTAAGGAGGGGCAAGGAAGGTTCTTCCCTAAGACCTTGAGAGACAGCAGGGCCCTGTTGACACCTTGGTTTTGGACTTGTCATCTCTAGAACCGTGAGAGAATACATTTCGGTTGTTTTCAGGTACTCAGTTGGTGGGACTTTGTTACAGCACCTCTAGGAAACTAATACAGCCAAATGTGAGCCCTTGGCAAAATGGAGGTCAAGGTAGCATTTGGCTTCTTTGTCCCTGATCCCCCTCTCTCTCCTCTTACTTAGGTATTCTTCAATGGGTTTCATTCCAGTGCTTTAAATGGCCCCCAGGGAGGCACATTTCAAAGGAACGAAGGCCTATGGTGTCCTGTTATACATGCAGCCCCTGCCTGGCAAGGCTCCTAAGGGCAAGTGGAATCTTCCCAGAAACTGTAGAAGAATGCCCCTTCTCTCCAGAGTAAGGGATTTTGTAAAAGCAGGAGCCATAGCTCCCTCCTGCCTTCAAACAAGTCCTGGGGAGTGGACACCCAGACTTCCAACCAGCCTCCCCTCACAGGTAGGGCTTGGCTCTTCTCCAATCAGAGGGGCCACGATGCAAAGAGGCATCATGGCATTTACTAATTTGCCACACTCCTTTGTCACCATTTACTGCGCTGCCCATGGGTCACCTGAGTATTTTCTCAGGTTAACGGCCGTGCAAACTCACAGCTGTAATGTGTAGTGCAGTCACCGTGCAGATGAAACTTGCTGCTCAAGCTTTATTCAGAACATCATCAACAAGCATCCGGGCTCCTGATCTGCATTGAACTTGGTTGAGGGAATATTGCCACCTCCCCTTGCCCACAGCAAACCCAAGGAAAAGTGCAACTAAACTCATTTCACCAGTTTAGGGTACAAATATGGTTATAGTTCCCTGTTCACAGCTAAACCATGGCGTCTTGCCTGTGAGCTTTCCTCCCCCGTTGGGTTGGTCTAGAAATGTGGGGGCTGATTTGGGTCAGATTTGGTGAGTTCTGCCTTGTACCCAGCAAGACACTGGCAGGTCAGCCAGATGTGGAGGTGCCTGCAGCCACCCGCACATGCTCTGTAGACCCTTGCTCTCTCACATACCTATGGCCCTTAGTTGAGACAGAACCACCAGCCATTGTCCCTGGTATTGCAGGTGAATTCCCCAGGTGAGCTCTGTGGTGTCCTCTCCCATCAGCCCTTTGGTCTGGTCCACTCTGTCGGGTAGAACATACCATGGGATTTGGGGAAAGGGGTTTGGAATTAGGCTTTCCCTTCCAGAAATATGCAAATTATCATGACACTTCCCAGAGCTCTAAGAAGAGCAGGGACCTTTTCTAAGTCACAGAAAGTAAAAAGGTCCAGTTAAACCCTATTCCCAGGGCAATAAGTACTTAATTTTCTGGGGGAAAAAAAAATATGTCTGCTCCTCCTTCAGCTAAAAAAGAAGTGAATATTTTAAAATTTTTATAGCAGAGAGACCATACTTAGTCATCCTCAACAAATCATGTATCTTATTTTTAAAATACTTTTACATTTATGAAACTAGTATGTGCTTATAGTATAATATTTTTAAAAGATAATGTATTTTTAAAGTGAAAAAGTGAGGTGCCACTTGTCACTCTGACTCCCAAACTACTACCAGGACATCCATCATGTCTGCTTGGACTGAGCCCAATGAGGGGAAATATCCAACATCTGAAAATGTCCAAACTTGGAAAGAAACCCTGGGCTAGTGTACCAGGAGAAAATTAAACTCAGAATAGCTCCCCTGACTTTAAAGAGAAAGAATAGAGAAGCAGAAACTCAGGAGGCACATGGGTAATGCGATCATCACCCAAACAGAAAAGTCAAACTCCAGGTGGTAGAACTCCGTGATTATGGCAGAAATCCTCATAAATTGCAACCTCTAACTGAGTCTCCCCATAAGGATTTAGTGAACAGGCACAATTACCTTCCCCATTTCTAACTTTTGTGAAAAAAGGAATTGGTGATCACAATTAAATGTCACTGGAAAAGCAGAATTTGACAAGAGATTAGGTAAATCTGCTTTCAGATTGTTGCTGATGATGCTCATAGAAATGTAGGATTTGCTTCATGCTGTTATGAGCAATTTTCTTTGCGCCCAAATGATGGACAGGCTTATCTGTGACTTTTGCTGCAGGTCACCAGTTAATCAAGTCTAGTGACATCAATCTGACTGTTGGGAATGGGATGCGAATAGTTCATAATTGAGTCTCTGAGCATCTAGCTAATGGAAATGTAAAGTCCTAAAATACCCTACTGCGAACATCCATCATTACCTACCACTGGATTCACAAAACAGGCCACAATTAAGTTGATAATTACAGCTACACTAATATCAACTTACAATGGACGGCAGAAGAGCAGCACTGGAAAGACCAATAACCAGCTTAAGGAAATACTGACATACGATAAAAAACATGTTTTCCTAAAAGTGTAGGAACTCTAACTATGTGTGTGTCTTGTTTTATTCATTATATTTTTCTTATTAGATGGAAGCCCCCTGTGAGCAGGGAGTTTTTATTTGTTTACTTGTTTTGTTCAGATGTACTCCCAATACCCAGACCAGTGCTTAGCACACAGGCAGTGGCCTCTGGTGGTCTCAAATGAATGAATGCACTTTATAATTACCAATCACTGACAGAGGGCCAAATCTCCCACTGGGAAACCCCACCACTAAGCAGCACTTATTCGAATATAAAAAGTAAAGTCTGGAATTATACTTTATTTGCCCCATAAAGTGAGCCCTCAGCCCTCCATGCCCAAATCTGACAGCGAGACCTACTTTGAAAATCACAGATCCAGACTACATAGCCTACTATGTGCTTTAAGTCTTTGCTACTCAAAGTATGGCCTGGGAACCACCTACATCCTCATCACCAGGATCCGGGTAGAATTGCAGAATCTCAGGCCCCCAATCGGACTTACTAAAGCAGAATCTACATTTTATCAAGATTCCCAGGTGATGCATATGCACATTTGAATTTCTGTCATAGGTGAGGTAGCTTTTGAGGAGAGTGGGAATACAGGTCAGATTTTGAGAAAGTGGGTGGAAGGGAGAGTATTCCAGACATCAAGATTTTCCCAGAGATGAGGCAACAGAGGTCATGTGTGATAACAACTAATTATGGCATCTGACAGCATTAGAATGTGGGGTTCAGGTCACCTCGTGGAGAATGTTAACTCTCAGCTAGGGGTAGGAGATCACTGAATTTGTAAATAATCTTTAAATCTCTTCCCAATTGCTTTTTCCAAAGCCAAACTTGGTCTTACCTCTTTGGCTCAGAGCTTGGCAGGAGAATTGCTTTTCTCCTTTTATGTGTAGTTGGTTTCATCCGTCCAATTACTCTTTCATACATCTCCCAGCTGTTTTTAAACTTCACTTGGTTACATTGCCTGTTACTCAAAATATTTTAAGAACCTAAAATAGAGGACAAAGGTAAAGCTGCTTAGCCTGGCATGTGGTGCTCTGCAACCTGACTCTGACTTCCCAATTTTGTTCCCTACGACCTGCTCTAGACCTTTCTGCTCTAGCCAAGCTAGAGAATCCGCTGCTTTACAATAAACTGAGTGCATTTCTGCTTTATGGCCATGACCCCAGCTGGCATGTCTTTTCTTGTCCTCCAGGGCCATGAACTCATCTTCCTTCTGCATCCAGCTCCTCCAGGCTTTCCCTGTCTCAGCCCACTACAACCATCAGCTGCCCTCTCTTCCCAAAAATCCTTTGCAATTTTTTTCTTCCATTCAAATAGCAACTTGTTCATTCTTTTATTGAGCTGAAACTTGTTGGATGCCTGCTATGTGTCAGGTCCGAGGAGAAGAAACATCTCAGCCCCAGCACTGGAAGAACTGACAATCTGGTAGGAGAAATAGTCACAGTTACAATAGGATGCGATAGATGCAACCATAGCAGTAAAATTGAGTAACAGGAAAGCACCTAGCACAAACTAGTGGGGGGATGGAGGGGAGGAAAGCAGAAAGGGAAGGGGAAAGGGGAAGAAATAAAGGGAGAAGGGAAAGACAGAGGGAGGGAGGAAGGGAGAGAGAGAGAGAGAGAGAGAGAGAGAGAGAGAGAGAGAGAGAGAATGTTTTAGTTGTAGATATTTCTTTCTGGATTCCCAGCCCAAGCCTCAACTCCTTTCCCTTAATAATCAATTATTTTTTTCTCTTAAAATGCCTAAGTTTACACCCTGGTGTGTATTCCCACAAGGCTATACTCCACAGAGATATGGTCAGCATATCAGGATGCCCTATCATCAGAGCATGTTTTGGGAAGACTGAGCCCGCACTCAAAGTTAAATCTCAAAACTCAATGATATGTTTACATGTTTCTAATGCTTGGTGGCTTAGATGCCACAATTCCAATGCTAATGACTTTATACATTTTCCTTTAATAATGGGAAATTGACAAAGAAGCAACTGTTTTTATTATTGAAGGCTTTAAAAATATGTCAAAAAAAGGTATTTAACTGTCCTTTTATTAGTCATCTTAAAGCATTCCATAATGAAGGGTAGGTGCCATTAGGTTGGGTATTCCTGAAAGATATTCCAAACCTGCATACCTATTTTGATGTCCTGAATATTTTAAAGACCCAACATCCCACCTACCCACTCCCACCATTTCCACACCCAAATTTCTCCCCTTGAACAAGAACCTTTCCACGTAACTCCTTGGTGAGTCCCTGCCTGAACATGGCCAGTCATGTGGAGCTCCATGTACATGCCTCATTTTCACAGGGATTTCATCAACCCGGGTCCATTTGTCACTATGAAAAAGAGCACAGTGGAAATGCCATTTAACTGGGCTGGCTGCTCTCGGCAGAAGCTGCTCCCGCTGACTTCCAAACAACTCCAATGCCATCCAATCTCATAAAAGGAAGGAAACGGAGAGACTAAATTGTGGTTGCCATCTTAAAGTGGGCGTTAGCATATAATACAGCCATTTCTGGCAGGAGCTGGGCTGGTTTCTTTCCTGCCCGGCTCTGTCCTCTGCTGTGCTGGCTTTATTCTTAGCTGCCTTTTCAAAGTAGAGCCCCCACTGGTTTTTGCATCAGACAGAAGGCAGGGGTCCTATTCTTTCAGCTTCTTGAACTGAACTGGAATTTGTGGGTTGGTACCAGGAAATGCATTGTCTGCATGTTCTTTCGTTCTGGCAAGTATAGAAATGAAATACAAATGGAAGTCTTAGTTGATTTTTAAGACCACGAGAACGGTTCCTGCAGAAGCACTGGAGTTTTGAGGAGAACTATTGGAGACTCATTGGGCCCTAAATGAATATTTTTGCACAGTGCCAACTTCAGGGTGAACTTGCCTAAAGGGCCACACTTTTAGGAGGTTGGGATAATTGGGGAATAGCTGCCTAATTTTCAGCTACTAAGTGTTGGATACCCTTTGGGAAATTTCTGCTTGTAGATTGGGGATTGCTTTGGAATTATTTCTGTTGCCCTAAATACTGTAAGTTCTGGTAGTGACCCCGTGTATCCAGGTGACATCTGACACCTCCCTTTCCTAACAACTTTCACATTTGCACACTTCGTATCACAAGTCAGGCTTTGGTTCCCCACTGTCACCTAGCTCCCTCCTGGGGTGGGAGCCCTAAAAAAGTGCAGGTCACTTGGCAGGACCAGAGCCTGCCTGATTTTCCACCCTTTCCTGCCTTTGTGCTCTTGACTACTGTTTTCTCCATATTAACCACTTGAACCCTCTCATTTCAACTAATCCAAACCCTTTTCTTTCATCAAGACTCTTATTAGGAGTCTGGTTTCCACAGAGGAAGGGATTTGTCCCCTTCTCGTACCAGGGTGAGTGCTGAGATTGGAAAGCTTGCCTCTCCCCATCTTCTTACTCTCCTTTCCCTATGGGAGAAGGAGGGGGCAATTTAGTTAGAACTTGACATCTGTTGAGTTCGAGCCAAGTCTGCTAGTGGGAGAGTAACTGGGCCAGGAAGTAAGATTTAGGCTCCACCCATTTGCTTTCTTTTCCTCCCTCCCTTCAGATGCAGGGCCTTTCTCCTCTCTCCTTCACAGCCGGATCCTTTGCTTTCTGGCCTCAGGCAGTAAGCACACCTGGATGGAGCCAAGGCCCATGGCAGATGGTCCTATTACAGAGACTGGGATAACAACATTTAAAATCTGATCTTCAAATGTTCGCACTTAATTGTCAAAAACAAGGTAGGCACAGTTATTACAATGGACAGCCCATCTGAAGTAGTTAAACTATGGTCTAACCACAGACGTCTTTGGCATTGCCAATCTATTGAGGTGTCCTTAGAATGGAAATAGATGGGCATCCTCCTGCTTTTTCCAATCCTATCTTAAAAGCCTGGTGAGACTTCCAACTTTTCATCTAAGGAAAAGTGTAATTTTATTCTGATTTTTCTCTTTGATCCTGTTTAAGATCTAACCCATTTTTTACATAGATCTTCTTTCTCCTTGAGTCTGAACAAAATTACTCCTTTCAAAATGTTCTCTTTGGCCTTTGGGATGTGATGGGTCCACTGGGATTTTTCACTACTTTAGCTTAAACAGTTGGTATGGGCCGTTTACCATAAAGGGCCCACTCATACTTCTTTATCTATTCGTGGACAAAATATACTTTTCCTAACTATAGGAATTTCACAATTGTGTTCAGGGCTTACATAATTCAGAGCCAAATTAAAGCAAGCATGATAGAAATGATACTCGATGCCTGGAGTCAAGCCATTTCAGCTATTCCCTTGAAATTTTATCTTCATCCCTGGTTATAGTTCATAGTAAAATGAAGTGGGACAGACTTGGTCTTAGCATTGCAATACCAAAGTCCCAAATGGCAGTCCTAACAACTACAGTGCCACCATTTTGATCAGCTCTTGCCCTTATAGATATCAGTTGTTTTATAGCTGTGTTCCAGGTTGACAAGTTAGTTTTAAAACAAATTATACCACGAATTATTCTTTCTACTCATGGCTATCACAGAGGTTCTGATGGCTCTGAAACAAGCCTTACAAGATTTACTAGGGGCTTTGTCCTCTGAGGTCCCTAAAAAAGTGAAGCCACCCATCTGGTCTAACCTCTCAAATGCAAGAATGCATCTCTCTACACACAAGAACATTTCTCCTCACGAAGCTTTAGGTTCTAGAAAACCTATCTGGGTCCCAAATGAATCTTCTTCTTTTTAAAGAAACAAACTGGGCCTTGTGTTACCAGGCTAAGCTGTAATTCCTACACAAGCACTACAGCTTGTGGGGATGTATCCTTGGCCACAAAACCCCAAGGGCATCAGCTCCAGGAACCACTCCAAAATGCTGGGCTCCCCATATGGTTCTCTGCCCTCCGGTTGCTACTTCCTCTGTCTAGGTGTAAGTTGTCCTTGCCAAAATGCCCTATGCTGACCCCTAAGGTGTGGATCACTCACAGCCATTACTTCCGGGTTTTTAGCCAATTAAACAGAGGCAAAGGAAGCCGGAAGCACTTGCAGTAGAGTTTCAGCCTCCCTGGCTCCACAGCCCCTGATAAACTATATTAGATGGTGCAGCTTAGGCTTAAGTGGAGGCTGCCATTTCTTCCTTTCCGCAGCCTGGGCCTTCTTCCTTCCCTGTAGGTAGGGCTGTTTCTGCAGAGCACACCTTTTCCCCAGCCAACCATACAGAGTCGTGGCAGCTTAATAAGTCAATGTCCGGCAAAACAGAGAGGGGCAGCTAAAACAGGAACAGGTGTGCGGTCGGCCTTTCCGTGCTGTGCCTCATCGCCACCCTGGTTGGCTTGGTGAATATGGATCAGGTGCATGGAGATCCAATGACCTTTCCAGAGGGATCTGTTTTTATTCCAGTGGAAAAGGATGAGGAAAGAGACAGAGAAAAGATGCAGAAGTATCCACCCCAATACTGCTCCTTAATCTCTATGGAAATGTGATGAGGAGGCAAATGTTCCCCCAACACATTCCAGCTGGGATGAAGGCACTGCTCTTGTTCTGACAGAAGAACTCTTGTTGGATGCTGCTGTGGGTGGATATGAGCTATATTAGAAAGAATTTTTAAAACTTGAAAAGCTTAGTTCAAATTATTTTGCAAATAGTTAATGTATTAACTTTTTTTTTTTTTTTTTGCTTGTTATAAAGCAGGGTAGGGTATTTTTCTTGCTTGATCCCTTGAACCCAGAGACTTAGAAATGGGAAATCTTGTTTATACAGAACTAACTTCAACTCTCAAGGTCAAACAGCATACTGATGAGATAGAATTTATTTATTTATTGAATTTGCTTACTTTGCCTCCCTTCAGTGTTGTCCATATGCTTTTTCACAAGAAAAGCTGTGGGGTATTGCAAAAAAACTGCTGAATCGTGTCATGGCATGGCTCATATCTTCAGGAGAAAGCCATTTTCTCAACAAAAATTTTCTGAATAATTTCTTAGTATATTTCACATGATGCTGGCCTAAGTCTTGGGGATGTAATGATAGACATTGCATTCTCCTTATCTTTCACAAACTTCAAAGTATAAAGCAAATATAATATTTGGTCTTTTAAATACAGTGTCATAAGCTTATACAGAATTCTGTTTGGTAGATACAATAAGACTTCTTTTAAAGAACATCATGTTGGTCTACAGATCTGGTCATAATGTAGATCAAATTGCAACCCTTAGTCTACATCTCTGTCACTATAACCCAAGAAGAACCAACAATGCCCTCCATATGAATATTTGATAAAATTGTGTGGCATTTTACCTAACAAAGTTACTCAAGATGAAAAAATGCTTATTGTTCATGCAAGAAAGGGAATATATTGGCTACACAGTATGGAATGTCCTTGTTTTCTTTTTGATTAGAATTATTTTTAAATTTACCAAAATGAGTATAAAAGTGATGTTATCTTCTAGGACTTACTTTTTCCCACTTTCTGCTAAGATTCATTCATAATATTGTCTCTGTAATTCATTCATTCTGACTGTGGCATCATATTCTATTTGTGAACATTCCACTGTTTATTCACTGTTTATTCACAATTGTTCATGTCTCCCAACATGGGTTCTTGGGCTGTTTTGTTATGAGCATGTGTTAAGGTGTTAAGGATATCTCTCCTGTGGAATTACTGCTTGCAAAGGGTGTAAATGTTCAACTTTATAATATGAAACTATTTTCCAAGTGGCTTTAACCACTTTATTTAAAGAATTTAATATGCTGTCATATTGTGTCCTTGGTTTGCATTTCCTCCATTGCTAATGAAGTTGAATATCATTCTAAATATTCATTTGCCATGAGCAGTTCTTCTCTGAAATGCATGGGTAGAATAATGTTTGGATAAAATTAGACCCCTTCTACGTTTCCTACCAAAATCAACTTCAGATAGATTAAGTGCTTGAATATAAAGAAGGAAAATTTATGTTTATATTAGAATATATAAGTGAATATGTTTTCAACCTTGAGGTAGGGGTGGCTCTCCTAAACAAGACACAAAAATTATATCTATAAGATATTGATACATTTGACCATTAACATGTTAAAGTTAAGAAGTTTTATTTATCAAGACACATTCAAGAAAGTAAAAAGACAAGTTATGAACTGAAATACAATATTTATAATACACACCACCACCAAAAATTAGTATCAGAATAATATTTATATAAGAATACCTCTAAACCATTAAGAAGGACATAAACAATAGGAAAACAAGACCATGGACATATGTTCTATTTCTCTCTCTCTCTCTCTCTCTCTCTCTCCATTCTCTCTCTCTCTCCACTTATATATTAAAATTTGGATATAATAAGGTGAAATGATTAAGAATATTAATTCTAGATTTAAGGAAAAAAACACCTGGCTTTAAGTCCTTGCCTGGACACTTACTGTGTGATCTCTGGCAAATTTTCTTAAAGTTTCTGTCTCAGTATCCTCAATTGTAAAGTGTTATTATGCCATCAACTGATGAATGGATAAACACAATCTGGCATATTCATATAATGAAATATTATTCAGCCATAAAAATGATGAAGTACTGACACACACTACAACATGGATGGACTTTGAAAACATGCTGAGAGAGTATTCAGGCACAAAAGGCCACACATGGTATGATTCCTTTATATAAAATGTCCAGAGCAGGCAAATTTAGAGATAGAAAGTAGATTAGTGGTTACCAGAACATGGGATAGAGGGGGATATGGAATGACTGCTAATGTTCTGGAAATAGATAGTGATGATGGTTTAACAATTGTGAATATACCAAAAAACCACTGAATTATACAATTTAAAATGATGATTTATGTGAATTACATCTCAATTAAAAAAAATAAAAATTTTATTGTGAGCGATAACTCATATAAATGTCTCAGCATATTGCCTAGCACATAATAATCATGCAATAATAGTAGGTAGTTTTAAAAAAATGCTATTCCACTTTCTTTTGCTTCACTTCTCCCTAGCTATAAGTATCTCTCTCCAGAATGTATGTTATTTGACTCAAGTTTCACGTAGCATTGCAGAAGACCAGAAATGATCTTCAAAAGTAGGATCAAAGGAATTATGATGACTGTTCGTATAAATATAGCTACCATGTATTGCTTACAAGACACCAACACCAATACGAGATGTTTTCAAAAGAATGTTCTTGTTAAACCTGTAGAACAATATTATGAGTTGTCCTTACCTTACATTTGAGAAAACTGAGGTTCTTTTGCCCAAGATCAAACAACCAGTTGATCTGGGAATAAAACCAAGAACTCTGAAACTCTTAAGTCTTCTTTTTTTCTGATCTACTACATTATACAAAGGTATAAATCACTGCAGGGAAATGCTGAAGACTGTCAAAGACTATTTTAAAGCAGTTTACTCTAATCCAATGATATGTTCATACGATTTAAAAATAAACCTCTCTGCATAGCAACAGGGATTTTTTTTCTTTAAACACTAAAGGATTTATTTTAAAATAGACTGCTACCCATGGTGGTGATTTTGCTCCTGAAATTCTCCAAATCTCCTTTCATATACCAGTATAACACAAAATATGAATAAAGCTTATAGTATGGAAAAGGAACCAAATTAGTCACTTAAATGTCAATTCTGTGAATGTCATTTTAATCAAGGCATTTGAAACCCCCTTCTCATTATTCTTCACAGCATCTCTCATAATTAGTAAGAGCTCCGAGCCAGTGCTCTGGTGTTAGAAAAGTGAGTAATTGATAGCATATAACTGAAATACCAGACCATAAAATCATTGAGAAATGTAGCCTTCTAGCAAGTTGGCTTCTGCGAACAAATCTCCATCGAGGTTTTATTTTTACCCCAGGCTTTGTTTGATCTATTGGAAACCACAGGCCTTTGAGCTAAGGCTGAAGACATCACAAGAATAGTTTCTTTTATGAGATGATTCTCCTCATCATTGCACCAGATTCTTGCAGACTACTCTTCATCAGCGGAATAGTGCTTGAGGTCACCGAGCTTTCAAAAGCCCACAAATGAAGCCAAGGGCATTTGAATGGAAAGCAACATTTCTTCTTTCAACGTTGGCAAACTGCATTTCATATATAAGAGCCGGTGTTTCAGGGAGGAGAGCTCCTTTCAAGGGTAGCAGAGAGCAGACATTGACACAGATTCTCCTGCTTTAAGGAAAAACTAACCTTGAGGGTGCATTCTATGGTATGGACTCTGTAATATTTATCTACCATGCACTTTCACATTCATCCAGTATCACCGCTCCTCTCTTCTGGGCAGGAAGTTGAAGCTTAAAGCTGTTAAGTAACTGACACAGCTAGTAGATAGAAAGGTCAAGATTAGAAACAGGTTTAAGTCTGATCCCCCAAATTGAGGCTGCTTTCCTATGACATTATGTTGCCTCTCAGAGAAATACATTGGTTAAGCAAGAAAGAATACTGTGAACATATATACCTAATTCTTGTTATATAATGCACTTTAAAATGGGATTTTGAAAGGTGTGTAATGAATTATTCTGTTCTAAAATTAAAGGTATTCCTATCATCCTATCGTGCAATTTAATAATTATGATAGTTATGGGGGGATCTTATTCTCATTTCTTTATGTTCCTGGGGGGAAACAGCTTTTTCCCAACTTGTTCTTATTCTTCCCTGGGAGGACGATGACCACGGGGAGATCGCTGAGGTTGTCATATCCTCTGACCCTCTCTCAGGAGCCCTCTGGATATGACTCAGGCACTTCCTCAACTCAGGCCCTTGCCCTGTTGATCCCTCTTCCTGGAACATGCTTTTTCTATACATCGAACCCGCCCACCTCCAAGTCTTCACTCAAATGTTGCCTTCTCAGCAAGGCCTACCAGGACCATTCTACTCAAAATCACATACTGTTCACATCCCCCTCCCCAATCTCACTGTCCTCCGCTGTTTTGTTTTCCATAACACTATATTCCAACATATATAATTTATTATATTTATTGCTTATTGCATGCCTCACCCACCAACTGGAATATAAGTTCTTTATGTGTTTAGTTCATCGATGTTCATTCCAAATGCCTGAGACAGATTTGTTTAACAAATGAACAAATGAGTGAATGGGAAGCGATACATTTCTATACCTTTTCTATTTCCTTCCATTTCTGTTTGCAAACCAACCAATTTACTGAGTTCTGTTTTTTTTTTTTTTTTGTAAAGCCATGCTAAAAACAGCAAGAAGCAGGCAGTTCACACATACCTTCGACTGCATGCAAGCACTTTCCCTGGAGCTGTGACTCAGCAGGTATGTTATTGAAGACGACTGTTTTGCATGGTCTACAAATGTCTCCAACTTTCCAGCCTCTGTTATATATTCCCTTTTCTCTATACTATTAGGGTCAAAGAAAGGTAAACAATGTTAAGTTTTCCTATGAAAAGATGCTCAGCTGTTCCTGCATTTGGTGATGCCCACAAAGTCCAAGGCCACCTCGGGGGAAATAAATGATCTAGAAAGGACTTGGAGAAATGACCTTCGGTGAAGCCCTCTTTGTAGGCGAGTTTGTGGTTTTTTCAAACCCACCCCCAAGAAAATAAGAATCAGATCTTCTAAGGTTATCTAGACAAAGAGGCTCTCTCGTTCTCTTCAATAGCTCATCCCTGCATCCTCCCTTCCCTTCTACTTTCTGACATCTGTGTTCAGCGTTGTTTTCACTCCTAACCTGACACCCTCCTGCCTCATTTTACCTCGACTTTGTTGTTTGCTCACAGACGTAGAGTGTGTTGGTGATGCTTACCATTTGCGTGCATCTAAACTTAGATTCCCATCACAACAACAACAAAGAGCTGGCCTAATAACCCATTGCTCTGAGATACATTGATTTTTCCCTTTTATTTCTACACAGGTGACATAGATGTTGCCAAGTTTCCTTCTTCCATTTCCCAGATGAGGAAACAATTTTTCAGAGAGGTTAAATGATTCACCTAAAAGTACCATAGCTATAGAATTGCTGCACCACATTTCAAACTATGTTAGTCTGACTCCAAGGGCATGATACCAGAGATTTCCAACTACCTCCCCAAACACATGCCTCCTGCTATCCACTGACTGGATTGGAAGTGCCGAGCAAGCCTGTGACTAGTGAGCTGTAACATACTTCCCAGACCCCCTTGCAGCTAGTTATGGCAAATGCAATGGGGGCAGTGGAGGTGCGGGCCACTTCCCATGGCTGGGTTTTCCCAGGATGCTTTTTCCCCTTATCCAGGTAGGTCACTGGGATGGACCATCCAGAACAGTGGTTCTCAACCTTTCTAATGCCACGACCCTTTAATACAGTTCCTCATGTTGTGGTGACCCCCAATCATAAAATTATTTTCGTTGCTACTTCATAACTGTAATTTTGCTACTGTTATGAATCGTAATATAAATATCTGTGTTTTCCAATGGTTTAACAGTAGCAAAATTACAGTTATGAAGTAGCAACGAAAATAAATTTATGGTTGGGGGTCACCACAACATGAGGAACTGTATTAAAGGGTCGCGGTATGCCGAAACCGGTTTGGCTGAGTGGATAGAGCGTCGGCCTGCAGACTGAAGGGTCCCAGGTTCGATTCTGGTCAAGGGCACGTACCTTGGTTGCGGGCACATCCCCAGTAGGGGGTGTGCAAGAGGCAGCTGATGCATGTTTCTCTCTCATCGATGTTTCTAACTCTCTATCCCTCTCTCTTCCTCTCTGTAAAAAATCAATAAAATATATTAAAAAAAAAAAAAGAGTAGTGGCATTAGAAAGGTTGAGAACCACTGATCCAGAACAATACTAGACTGGTCATCAAGCTGGGTCCCTGCATACCTACTTTGGACTGTTGCCTGAAGAAACAAACAAACAAAACCTTATTTTCTAAGTCCCCAAATCTTCTGGGTGCATTTGTTACTTCAGCTTATCTTTCCCCAGTTTATACAAACCAGATGGGCATTTTGTTTGAGCATTTTCAGTGCTAAGAGGTTTACTACTTTTTTAAGGCATTGTCAAGGTTAACTTTTTAAATGTTGAGTCAAAATATGTTTTTCTAGTTTTGTCCTTTAGTGTGGCCAGCATTTTAGTACCCGTCATCAGGACAGACCTGCAAATATTTGACGACAGCTTAAGGGCAACCGAGTCTCTTCCCTTCAGAACTGGCAGGAAAGCAGCTGTGCTTTGTAGACACAAAATCACCACTGAAGCTAGAAGCTGCCTCTCCCCTGGAATGTGCTGTATTGTAGGGCACTTGGTTTCGCTTTTTTCTTCTGCTGCTTCTGTTCAGGTCAAGAGAGCGAAGCCATGAAGATATTCTCCTCAGGGAATGCTGGTTCTGTCCTCTCCTGATTCAACCTTGGCATCCAAATGGACTCAGAGAAATCAGATGAGATGGAGGTATTGGGGAGTGGGTCACAGGATGTAAGCTAATTTTCTATTACAGGTGCTCTCTTGCAGAGAGAGAGAGAGAGAGAGAGAGACAGAGAAAGGGAGGGTGCGCGCGTGATCCTGGGTGTCCCTTTACCAAGATCTGTGAAGAGAGAAGCTGGTGTGGGATTGAGAAACCCCCAAAGGGTTGGAAAGCTGTAGAGTGACTCCTTCCAAGAAAGCATTTAAATGCCTTTCCTTGTTCGATACCACTACCAGGGGAGTCCATGACTCTCAGCTGGACCCTTTTTTATCCTCACCTGAGGATATGTTCATTGATTTTAGAGAGAGAGGAAGGGAGAGAAAGAGAAAAACATCGATGTGAGAGAGAAACATCTATCGGTTGCCTCCTGTACATGCCCCGATGGGGGATTGAGCCCACAACCTAGGTATATGCCCTAAATGGGAATAGAACCCGCAACCTTTGGGTGTACAGGACAATGCTCCAACCAACTGAACCACCCGGCCAGGGCAGGACCCTTTTTACCTGGGAAATTATCTTTTCCCTTTCCATTTGCCACATGTAGTTTCTAACCAGGACTTTCCCATGCCTCCACAGTTGCTGTGTACTCACCTGAACATGGCTGGTCAATATTTGGCTAGTTGTTTATTCTCTCCCAATTTTAAACTCTTGATTAAACACCTTTAATGTGATTGAATACAAATGTGTCCCCTTACTGGTCCTGCTTGATCCCTATCCTGAAAAGGTAGTAAAGTGACAGGCGGGCAAGCTTTACTAAAATGCTGTGGTTCCTAAAAGCAGACATAATGAGTTTTTATGTTGATACAGTGCGGATTTCACCTGGTAAAACAGCTTGAACTCTCAGTGCACGCCACCTTTGTAAGACTCCTTATAGAAAAAGATGGCGGGGACAGGAGACAGTGGAGACAGTGAGCTGGACTGACCGACCCACAGACCTTGCCCAACTCCTTTAAATACTCAGCAGAATGTCTTAAGTTGAGAATATTGGACAGGGCTTATGAATCCATTGGCTGAGAGGATAACTGTCTTCTTGCTTATTTCATCCATCTTCCATCCCCATGACCTCGCTTTGTTCATCCTACTGTGACTCACTTTTCTTCTGACCAACTGGACCTCATCCGGATGTTTCAAAAGACACATCAACAGCTGAGAGCAGCTAAGCCTTCTCTGCCCACCGGAGCTGTCTGGATCCAGACAAGAATGCAATTTCCTGGGCACAGTGCTGTCCATGTCCTGTAATGCTCTCTCCTGTTTTCCTTAGTGATGATAAATGGGCCCTTTGTGACTGGAAAGTACACACACACACACACACACACACACACACACACACACACACACGATGTAAATGTAAAAGAAGAGCTAGAACATGTTTCCCAACCAAACCCCAGGGCTAAGATACAACGAGTTCTTTCACTGGAAAGGTCAGTAACTGAAACCAAAAGACTTGGTTTGTCACTGGCCTCTGCTGTGTCTGCAGTCATGCTCAAAGGTGATACCAACTTCCTTCTAGAGCCAGGCAGCAGCCCCTCCTCCCTCTGCCCTGACTCCGTGAATCTAAACTAATTATTGGTCTTCATTAGGGCACTAGCTGGAGTCGGAAGGCAGTAGGAAAAGCAGTTTGTCCCCACGTGCACTGTCCATGTCCTTGTAAGGCACAGCGACAGGTGCAGGGAGGCCCTCCCAGATGGGGCAAAGGCACTCGGAGGATGCCCGTCCCTCTCCTCTGGAGGACTTTGCTCCTTTCCAAGCCATTCAGGTAACAGATTGGCATTGACTTCTGCGTCCTCCTTCATGTTCTTTTCAACGACCAGCCCTCTCCCACTCCGTTTCTATTTTAGGCCTCCCTAGAAAAGTACCTTTAACTCATGTCAAACCTAATCTTGCTGTTAAAGGTTTCCCTCAATGGTATGTACTTCCAGCATAAATTTTAAAAACTTTCTACTGACTTCTTTCATTTGTGCGCTCAGAAGAAAGTTCCCATTTGCCTTTCAATGTCCAATTTTTCCTTTCCTGGAAAAAAAAAAGGTATGCAACTATGACTGAGTGGAATAAATGATAACCTGACATGGTGGGTCTAAAGTTTGACTCTCAGTTCCACCACTTATTATAGCCAAGTCAGTCATTTAACTTCTGAGAAGTCCAGGTTCTATATGAAAAGATCTCAATAAGGATACCCACGCACTAGGCTCAATTGGACATGTCCAAGGAAGAAAACAGTGTTGGTTATTAGGAGTGTGAAGATAATGTAGGGGCAACCACCTGGCCTGCAAGCAACACTCAATGAGTTTATTAAATCTTAAGGGTAAAAAGGAAGAAAATATTTTCCAGTGTTCATTTCTATTCTCCATAGATTCTGAGTTAATCTCTCATGGAATCCTAGAGCAGGAGAGGACATTAGACTCATCTAGTACAACACTTTATCACTTACAAAAAATAGCACTGAGTGCCTCAGAAATTAAACTGATTTGATCATCAAAGAGTTCCTACCAGAGGCTGGACATGTATCCAGGGTTCCTGAGACCATGTCGGTAGTCTTTGCCCCACACTGTCTCTCCCTGTTCACCAAGTTTTTCTCTACCAGATTTCTTTTTCTCTAATCCAACTTAGTTTTTCTCTGAATTCTAGCATTCTACACTCCCAATTCCTTTTAAGCTTCTTTAAGTTATTAAAGGAGCCAAACATTTTAAAAAATATATATTTTATTGATTTTTTACAGAGAGGAAGGGAGAGGGAGAGAGAGTTAGAAACATCGATGAGAGAGAAACATCAATCAGCTGCCTCCTGCACACCCCCTACTGGGTATGTGCCCACAACCAAGGTACATGCCCTTGACTGGAATCGAACCTGGGACCCTTGAGTCCATAGGCCAGCGCTCTATCCACTGAGCCAAACCAGTTAGGGCAAGGAGCCACACATTTTATCTTTCTAAACTTTCCAAAATATACTAATATGAGAAACAATTACATTTTATGGAAGCTACACAATAGTTTAACCACATCATCTCAACTTTCCTGTTTTTGAGGTGTTCCCTCATGCTCTTACAAAGTTCATGTATAATGTGATCAACATTTGACACATCCTCTTAGCAGGGGCTGGCAAACTACAGCTTGTGGGCCAAGTCTTGTTTGCAACCTGTTTTTGTAAATAAAATTTTATTGGAACACAGTCACACTCATTCGTGTATTATCTATAGCTGTTTTCTGAACAATGGCAGAGTCCAATAGCCGTGACACAGACCGTGGGACCCACAAAACATAAAATATTTACTCTTTGGGCCTTTTAGGTAAAGTTTGTTGACCCCCACTCTTAACATCAACTTCAGCTTTCTTCAAATCCCCTTTACATACATGTTCTCCAAGAAATAATTTTCCACAGAAGACTAGATTTATTTTCCCAGAACATTTTCAAAGCATTTGATTATTTGTATCTGCATAAAAAGTATGGTAAAAATTTTGAAAAATGGTGAAAAGGCACGGAAAAGAGCATAGCAATTAGCTATAATCTAGCAGGCATAGATATCTACTGCTAGTCTCTGAGCTTTTGTCTAAGGACTTATTTGGCCAAGAGGGCCAGGCCCATTCCTGGGCATAAGAGCTTCCTTAGAGTCTTCAATAAACAATGCAGTTTACAGCTGAGTTTCAAGGGAGAGAATGGAGATAGAAAATTATTCTGCATATTACAACAGGGAAAATTTTAAATTCTTCATCATACTAAAAATGTTTTTTTTATTTTATTTTATGCCTGTAGGAAGGAGGATGCTGATGAGAAAGAAAAGATGAACAGCAAAATGGAGAGGCCAAGGGACTTGCAGGGAGAGAGGTAAGCATTATTTAGCTTTAAAGTTGTAGAGCTCTTCTGTTATAAACTTCCCAGCATCTCCCCTAAACCAGTAAAGCCACTTCCACATCCAAAGAGCCTGGGTGAGTAGTCTATTTGGCCACTCACCCGAATGGTAGACATTGATGACTGGTGTCACATGGTGTGGACCAAGCTCTTCACACGCAGAGTAGTGACTCCATAAACACAACAGTCTAGCCAGAGCAGGCAGGCGAGCAGATAAAGGAGCCACCACGTTAATCTACTACTTTCAGAAATTCAGGTCACTCTTGGCAAGGGCACTGGACTGTCCATAAAGTGTGGAGTCAGGATATTCGATTGTCTAGATCATAAAGCCAAGAAGAACCTAGCTGATATGTGGACTATTAAAAAATCCATGCACACTTTCAGAATACATGCAGCCTTTGTACATGTGGACTAGTTTCTTTACAACTCAGTCAAAATTCCACCTGGTTAGTTCTGGAAACCTTGTACAAGAGGATACAAGTTATCTAGCTGCTTTCTCAAGGACAGGAAGTGGGAGCGAATAGACAGGAAAGAGTGAGTACAAGCTACATTATTCACCCGTAATCCCCTAAAGCCTGTAGCAGAAAGCCACCCTGGAAAGGCTTTCTCCTTCTGGAAAATCACCACCACATCATCACGACCTGTTATACCCTTTCCAGGCCTACCATGCTCACAAGTGCACAATCCACGTAGGTACCTTGTCCACTAGGACACACCATAACTGCAGCCACACCATATGACTTCATGGATAGACACCTACTCTATCAATGCAGAATGGCTCCTGTGGAACATGAATGGAAGAGATTATCCTCTTACAATCCTAGATTTTTCCTTTTTTCCATCAGTGCCCAAACACACACACACACACACACACACACACACACACACACACACACACCATCATGAACATCATTTTAATAGATGATCCTTTATATAGTGTTTATTTAAACCTTAACACTTTGCTTAAAATTGACAAATATTTGCAGACATTCCATATTTCTGAAATATCCTAAGTAAAAGCATTTGTGACTCTCAAAGGCTAAAACTGGACAGAAACTTCATATTTTCAGGCTGATCTTACATAATAAAAGAGTCGGTAAGTAGTCTTCCACTGTGATATGGTCTGAGGGCCGCCCGCCCCAATGTTCTCTGCACAGACTTTGTGATCCATGGATGTATTTCTGCCAAATGTAATGAATTCCTCTGAGTTGAAGCACCACTCCCTGTCAGCCTCCTGGGAAGGAGAGGCCCCTTGGGAAATTCTCATCATGGGCCTCTGGGAACAAAAGCTCGCTGGTGGCTCTCCTTCCTCTCAGATGGGGGCCAAGGCCCTTCCCTGGCCTGCCTGCTCTTTCGCTGCTCCCCCACAGCAGCTGGCCCCGTTCTCAGCAGCCATAGACAACCCTCTGAAGGGCACCCTTTCTCGACAATGTCAGCTCCTGGCGCCTGACCCTCCCTCCCAGACGGCAGGGCCACCTCCTCCGCCGCCAGGAGATTAACGCAGCTCAGCCAAGCACAGCTGGGCCCGCGTGGACGGATGTGTGTGTCTTTACTCATCCTGCCTGTGTTTGTCCCCTCTTCCTTTATGAGGTAGCATAGCAACCCAGCACATCACATCTTCCGCACTCCACACCCACTGCTTTCTCTTCATCCCCGCTATTAACAGCCTGCGTTCCCACACAGCCTGGGCTTTGGCCATCAGGCACCAGGGGCCCGCATGAGCTCTGCCCGGCCCTGCCCTGGCACCGGGTGCATGCTTTCTTTGCCTGGAATGCTCGTCCCACCCCTTGCCTGTCTGAAAAACCCATACACAACCCTAAAGGCCACTCAAACACTGACTCTGGCCTTCCCGGGATAGTTAGCTATGTCTGCTTCTGTGTTTTCGTTAGCACCTTGGGCAAACTACAGCATTTATAGTGATGTAGACTTTTGTTTGTTTTCTTTCCTTTCTCTAGATCTAGGCACCCAGAACAAGGACCGTAATCATCTCTATACCCCCGGAACCTATAATAGTGCCTGGCTCCTAATAAATAAAGAACTAGTTGAATCAGTAAAATATAGTAGGTACTAACACTCTAGTGAGAAATGCTTCATTAGAGACTTTAGGGGTGATAACTAGCTATAATTAAGCTCTTCACTTCAAAATTGGAGTGAGAAAATATATAACCCAGTATTTCCTCTCAACTCCACTTGCTTAGGTCCGATTGTGCTGATTCATATCACTCTTGAACATCTTCTAGAGTTTTCAAACAATATGCCCCAAACTGAATTGCAGATTTTATCCCTCAATCCTTAATTTTCTAGTTCTCTCCATATCAGTTCATGGCAATTGCATTCTTTCAGTTGCTACATTTTCAGAAGCCAAATATTTTGGAATTGTGGCTGACTCATTCCTTTCTCTCACATTCACATCCAGTGCAGTAGCAGCAGATCCTGTTGACTCTTCCTTCAAAATAGCATTCCTTCCACTACCACCTTGGTGCAAGCCGTCATGTGTGCTACCTTTATTGCAACAGCCTCCTCACTGCTTTTCCTGCTTCCCCTTTGCTGACATCCCATCTGTGCCTCATGGCCTATTCTCCACATAGCAACTTGAGTGGTCCTTTGAAATAAATCAGATCACATCACTTCTGTGCTCAAAATTCTCCAATGGTCCTTTCCCCCCCAAAACTGAACAGTGTCTGGTGATAAAGATTTCCCTAATGAATAAAATAATATTTAAGCCTTAGTATAAAAAACAGAAACCAAGAAACTGCAACTTATCATTGTTTGGTTACCTAATAAGGTATGTAATATGAATTACTACATTTTTATATAATCATGTTTTTATATCACCAAAATGTTTCCAAAATATCTAGGTAAAGATAATCTCTTTATGCCTAGCAATACATGGACCACAAAATAACCATTTGGTTCTGGCCAGTCACATAGCTCTCAGGGACTTGGTATCTTCAGCTTTGAAAGGACAGAATTGAATTCAAATATTTCCATAATATCTTGCCATTTGAGATATCTATCAATTTTTCCATGAACTTCAGCTCTTTAACTGTCTCTAAACATGGGGTGGACCTGCCCTTTCTGAAGAGCAATTATTTGATCTGGTTTTGAAAATATTCTGGTTAATCCACAGAAGAAACCTGCAGAGTGGCTGGGAGAAGAGTCAGGCCTGGCCGGTGGGGTGGTCAGCAGCCCAGCTGAGACAGAACCAACCTCCTGGGCGAATGGGTGGAGGAGCATGTGTGAGACTGGCTGTGAGCACAAACCTTGTCCACCGCCAACCTGTGCCCTTTTCTCTCTTGAGATCTGGGCCAGGGGCTTAGCGAAGTGTCCTTGACTTGGAAATTAATGACAAGGGATGAATTTTCAAGTGTAGCTCCTTCGCACTTGTTTTGAGAGATTGTGTTTGTACAAAAGCTGTTCTAACACGGAGGTTGTCTGCAGTAATTTGCTCAGAGATATATTTAGACAGGAAGCTAATGTAAGATGAAGTCATTGGGATCAACTCTAACAGGTTTTTAAGTGCTTGGGTGGAAAGGTTGTTCACCCAGCCTTTGGGTGAAACCTTATGTAAACAAATCAAATGTAAAAATTATTAAAACATCGTGCACCTAGGTCCGGGTGAGCCCAAGTGGCCCTGGGTCTGGGAGAGGCCAAGCGTCCCTGGGTCCGGGTGAGACCATGTGTTCCTGGATCCAGATGAGGCCTCGTGCACCTAGGCCCGGGTGAGCCCAAGTGGCCCTGGGTCTGGGAGAGGCCAAGTGTCCCTGGGTCCGGGTGAAGCCAGAGCCTGGGTCCGGGTGAGGCCGTGTGCCCCTGGATCCATCCGGGTGAGGCTGGGTCCCAGGCCCGGGTGAGACCACGCGCCCCTTGGGTATGGGTGAGGCCACGTGCCCCTTAGTCCGGGTGACGCCGTGCCCCTGGGTTCGGCCGAGACCAAACCAGAGGGAGTCGGACCTCTGTTACCGCCATTTGTCCACCATCCAGAGCTGGGGGGTCAGTGCTGACATGTACACATAAGGAACTACTGGACATTGAAATTGAGTCTCAAAAGAACTGTTGGTCCAGGGGGAAGCTCGCTACAGACTGATTCATTTGCCTGTCAGCATAACTATTATTGCTCGTCTCACATTCAGTGCTTATTAGTATATATCTAGTGACATATGATCTCGCTCATCTAGGGGAAATGATGAACAACATAGACTGAGGAACAAGAACAGAACCAGAAGCAAGGAGGCATCGATCGGACTATCGGGCCTCATAGGGAGGATAGGGGAGAGTAGGGGGAGGGTGGGGGGAGGGGGAGAGTTCAACCAAAGGACCTGTATGCATGCATATAAGCATATCCAACGGTTAAGTTCAACAGGGGATTGGGGCATGCGTGGGGAGAGGGGTGGGATGGGAATGGGGGGATGAGGACAAATATGTGACACCTTAATCAATAAAGAAATTAAAAAAAAAAAAAAAAAAGAATAAAAAAAAAAAATTATTAAAACATCACCTTTCAGTATTTTTATATTAAAATGAATTCACTTTTCAAAATATTTATAGTGTAGTGTAGGTAGGTTTCAGATTCAACTCCTTATAACCTACAATTATTTGTGTGGGACTTATATTTGTCATTTAAGAGTGAGAAAACCATCTGTCTGCTTATGTAATTTTAAACTTTAATAATTTCAGCTCTTACAATCAGAAGACAGCAAGGCAGTTCACATTTCTCAGCTTCAGCCCAGTCACTACCCTTCATCACAAATCGCTCAGAACAATTTTCCAACTCATTGACAACGTTCCCCAGTTTCTGCTGAGTGATTTTGCAATTTGCTTCCATCATCCGTGCTCCGGGTTCCTCTGAACAATGAGCCTGCGGTGAGTAAACAGACACTCGCTTCCATTGTGCCCCAGCCCAGAGTTAATAAAGCTGCAGTGTGCACTGAGCTTGTAAAGACCAGACCTAGATAGGATCATTATCTGACTTAATTACTAATGTAAGCTATAATCCTGGTTGTAAAAAGTTCCGGAGTTACAGAAATGTAAGTGTAAGTAGTCAAGGTTCTTCCTCTGTTCCTTCCCTCTACCCCTAGGCTCATGTCTGGAGGACTACAGTTCTTAGTTTAATATCTTTGTGAAATTTTTCTCTACTCACAAACACCAAGCAAACATACTTATACACACAGTATACATAAATATGATTTCACCTTCCTTCTTTCCTTCCTCCCTCCCTTCCTCCTTCCCTTCCTTCCCCCTCCCTCCTCCTTTCCTTCCTCCTTCTCTTCCTTCCTTCCTTCCTTCCTTCCTTCCTTCCTTCCTTCCTTCCTTCCTTCCTTCCCCTTCCCTCCCTCCCTTTTTTCCTTCCTTCCTTCCCATCCCTCTCTCCCTTCCTTCATTTTCTTTCCAAAAATGCAATCTAATACTAGTCATTATCCTGCTAATTCCTTTTCTGTTACCCAACAATCATCTTAGAGATCCTTCCATGATAGCAGATACAAGTTTGCTCCATTTTATTAATTGCCTCTCAGTATTCCAAAGCACAAAAATATTGTGATTTATTCATTCTCCTATTGTTGGACATTTAGGTTGTCACCAGTTTTTCAAGGTCATCAGTAATGCTGTAGATGAGGGAACAAGGGAGGAAGAAAGCAGGGCCAAAGAGCAGAAAGAGAATCAATCAGTACCATTATATAACTAAGACCTAGATGTCAAAACACAGTCAGCATCATGGTTAGCAGGGCCTTTGATAACTGAGGGCTGACCTCAGGCGACGACCCTTCGTACATCATGCTGGCAGGCCTACTAGCTGGCTGACGGTCACTGTGTCGTGGGTGTTCAGAAATTATGTACTACTTCAGCAGACAAAAGAGACTATGGCACCCCCTAACTCATCGTACCCTGAAGAACATATAAAAGGCCCTCCTTCTTGGCTTACCCGTGGCAGGGTTCCTTGGCCAGTCTGAACCTCAGCACATCCTCTAATGTTTTGTTAAGATTCCTGATGCCATTGGATTTCTGAAAAGGCCTGATATTTTAGCCTGCCTTGAGTTCTACTCAGAACCCTGGGGTCAGTTTCTTCTTCCCAGGATTCTCATCCTTGTCCTTCAGACATAACCCCTAATGCAAGCCCTCCTGCTCACCAATCTTCTGCTCTGCCTTCTGTGGCCCTTCCCTCAGCTCCTCATGCACTCAGGTGAGCTGGCATCAGAGTTCTCTGCATCCTCCACCCCTGCACAGAGCAATTCCTTCTGTGACTTCCTTTTTTTGTACTGATGCCTGATTGTCTGGAGAAAGCATCATCAACCTATAGTCTTTTCAGGGGTCATGGAGGGCTGCTCAGCCTTCATCATCACCATTTCTGGAATTGGGTCTGAGGATGGAAAGAGGATGAAGAGATCAGAGGTGAGAGGAGGATTGGCATCCTATCTAATAAATTAGGTAATATGCAAATTGACCATCACTCCAACACACAAGATGGCCGCCCCCATGTGGTCAAAGATGGCCACCCCCATGTGGACACAAGATGGCCACCACAAGATGGTCGGCAGGGGAGGGCAGTTGGGGGCGATCGGGCCAGCAGGGGAGGGCAGTTGGGGGCGACCAGCACTGCAGGGGAGGGCAGTTGGGGGGGACTGGGCCAGCAGGGGAGGGCAGTTGGGGGCGACAGGGCCTGCAGGAGAAGACAGTTTGGGGTGACCAGGCTAGCAGGGGAGGGCAGTTAGGAGCAATCGGGCCGGCAGGGGAGCAGTTAAGCATCTATCAGGCTGGCAGGGAAGTGGTTAGGGGGTGATCAGGCTGGCAGGCAGAAGTGCTTAGGGGCAATCAGGCAGGCAGGCAGGCAGGTGAGTGGTTGGGAGCCAGCAGTCCTGGATTGTGAGAGGGATGTCTGACTGCCTGTTTAGGCCCAATCCTACCTAGATCAGGCCTAAACGGGCAGTTGGACATCCCTCGAGGGGTCCCAGATTGGAGAGGGTGCAGGCTGGGCTGAGGGACACACACCCCCTCTCCCCCCATGCACGAATTTTGTGCACCAGGCCTCTAGTTTTAAATAATATTCATATTCTTTTATGAGTGCTTACCTTTATTGCAACAGCCTCCTCACTGCTCTTCCTGCTTCCCCTTTGCTGACCTCCCATCTCTGCCTCATGGTGTATTCTCTACATAGCAATTTGAGTGCTCAGTCATTGGGCTATACCATTAAAGGGCCCCTGTCATTGGGCTATACCATTCTCTTCCCTTCCTGTCATTCTCATCTTCTAAACTCATGGTCATCCCTCCAAATTTATGGATAACTTTGGTTCCTGTATGCATGATTGCCTTACATCCCACCTTCATCCTGGGAGATTCCACTCACAATGTGGGCATTTAGCAAAGACTCTGGTCCTCTAGGCCCTTGATGTCCTCCAGTTCAGGGACTGTCACCTTCGCTCCCCATTTCTGTCATCCACACCCATGCACACATTCCCATCAATCATAATTCTCCCTCCTCTAAGATCTTACATTTCCATATTTCACTCTCCTCCCAGCTCTCACTCTTTCATGCCCCACCTCCAACTCCTGCTTTGCAACCTGATTAAGGTCCTCACACTGTTGTCCTGAGCCCAGAGCCTCTGCCTCATTCTCATTTATTTCTCTGTCTAATGAGTCTTTGGTCAGATTTATTCTTTATTTTCTATCCTCCCCTTCCTATCTTAACCTGTGCTCAAATCCTTGTCCAAAAGTCAGCTGCCTTCCATCTGAAGTGTTTTAATATTCTTTGGAAGGGCCTCCCTACCTCTAGTTTCTTCTTTGCATAGTCACCTTAACTCAATCCACCAGTTTGTCTTCAACACTCTATTCTGTGTCAGGAAATCCTAGAGTTCCTCTTTCCCTTTCTCCCCCATGACTGAAGACACTCTCTATGGTTATTGACACCCACTGTCCAGTTTAACTTCAGTTGTCCTGATTTTCATCAGTCTGGCCTTTGGTCTTTGTCTCCTTACTTTCACGGAGATCTAGAACTGTCTGTCATCCTGGAACATCTTTGTTCCCTAGGTTTGGGGTTACTTACGTTTAGAAGACAGTTGCAAATCCTCTTATAAGATTTTATGTCTTGAACACTAAAATTGAAATGGGACAAATAGACTTTGGCAATTACAGTTTTCAAACAAAGCAATGTTGCCACAAAAGAGAAAACCTAGGAATCAATAATAATTGTGACAATACCTCATAATTATACACTGCTTTTATTATTCACAAAAGAATTTCTATCTATTATCTGATGTAATTCTTCTACTAGGTCTAAGAAGCAGCTCTTTTCCCTTTTATAGATGGAGAACTGAAGCACTGACTTCTGTTTATTTACTTATTTAGGTTAGGGCAGCAGCTGTTATTAGAGCAGTTGAATCTAAACCTTATGCTCTTTTTTTTATATATCTTGGTGGCTTAAAAAAAAAGTCTAAATGTGCTCTAAAGGGAAGAAAAGATCAGTAAGGCTTGAACTAAAGCCTAAGGCTTTTGACCCAGAAAATCCCCTGTCCTTGGGAGTAATAGTCTAGGGACATCATGATTTTCCACTATCCTTGAACCATCCTGAAGTTCAAGCAAGGGCATGGTTATCAAAATACCAGCTCTAATTTTAGAAGGGACAAGAGAGGGAACAAGCAGAGATGTGAGGTTTAATCAAAAGTGCTATCACTTATGGATGTTAATAAGCCAGTTATCAGTCTCCCAACGGGTCTGGCACATTTGACCTCATCATCTGGGAGGCACATGATGTTGGGTCCCAGCTTCTGGTCACCGGGCAGATGACTCAGAGCCAGGGCTGCTGAAAGCCTGTTGGAAACAGAATTCCAGGATTCAATAGGAGCCAAGAAATCCTTCCACACACTCTCTAAATAGCATGTGACAACTGCTTCTATCAAACCAGAACAGCACCTGGGTGTTTTTCTGACCCATTTAAGTTTGGGTGCTCCGAGGATGGAGCAAATGCCTTATCAAGAAACATTTATCCTGTTTGCAGAGTCTTCCTAAAGGTGTCCTCAGAAAACAGATTCTGTCCTGGGTTTATGGTGAACCTTATTACAAAAAGTCTAGGGTGGGAGTAAAATCAATTTAACAACATGATTGAGTGCTTGGGCCTTGGTCAGAACAGCAGCATATAAAATCATTTCTATGTCTGACCTCAAAAGAGCAAGGTGAGTCCAGGCCAGAGCTGTGGGAATCAATATTTGCAGCACCTTGAGCCACAGAGCTAGTCAGTTGGAAGATTCCCGATGGCTTCAATCACAAATTCTTCATTGGCAGGGGACTTAAGCACAGCTGTGCAGGAAAAACTCATTCCCAGCAAGCATAACCACTTTTTTTTGGATTGTCTTAGACACATACCAACCCTGGAAATGTGGATTCAGACTCAGAAAGTCTTGGAGTCTTCTCCAGTTCTGAGAAGGTCGAGAAGCCCAGATCCAAGCTAGAGGATGCTGGGAAAAGACTACAGTTCTCTTTGGTCACTCGGGTGGCTTGTTTCTGCACCAGGAAGGTTTTAGGAGGTCAATACCTTCTCTGGTTCCTGAGGACTTCTCCAGCTCTCCGGAAACTCAACCATTCCCCCAGAATGACTTTGGGGGATGGAGGAGTTAGGGCTGCTGGGGGTTGATAGAGGCCTGGAAGGGCCAGAATGAAATTGGACTTGAAGGGTCTGAGGGGGACTGAGATGCTCGGTGTGCTGTGCTCACCCCCTTGGCTGTCCACTCTGGGTTGACTTGTGCCTTAGTCATTGAAGGCCACAGTGCTTGGACCCTTCCTGTCACTCAACAGGAAAGTGAATACTCCCAAGAATACTTGAAGCTATCCAGAGGCCTTACTAGGTTGATTCTAAAAGCAGTTATTCCCTGACTAAACATTGGTAACTGGAGCAATCTATGAGCCCTAGCATTACTTCCTCTTAGGTCTAGACCACGTAAAACTATTCATTCTTGATGGGAAATAAGAAGGGAATCCCAAATGCCATTGCCATCACCTATCTGTCTAAAATAGTGGCTATTACTGGTGGGAAAATTTATCCTCAGATTAGACCCTCCTCCTGGAAGCTCAAATATATGCATGATGCATGAGTTGCTGCTCCTTTGTCTCTGAGGGACAGCCTTCTGCATCCCCCTGAGAGCCTGAAATAGCCCCAGGCCTGTAGGCATGTGCTGTTCTTTATCTGCTTAAGAGCTTGGGCCAAGAAGCTCAACACAAAACAGAACCCAGGCCATTCTGCTTGGAATGTTGGCTTCTAGTTCCCTACTCATCAAAAAGCACACGGTGGGAAAGATTGAAGCAAATTGACCGAGGACACAGTGACTTCCCTCTGCGCTGGCAACAGGAAGCGTCAGGCCCTCTTTCTCCAAGGGTCAGAGAGACAAAGGAGCAGGGCTTGGATAGAGAGGCCTGAGGGACTGGAGCCTCCCTCTGAGCCCTCTGGCTTATTGTACTCGATACTGTAAGTGTTCTTTATGTGTTTACTTATGGATGACCTTTAGATATTTGACTATCTAATAGTTTCACAGTGCAGTTTGAGAAAATTAAATGTGGTTTTTAAAAGGTACAATCATGTTACAAAATCATTTAGCAATTTCATAAGTTATACATGACCACTTTGACCCAACAATTGAACTCCTAGGTATTTATCCAAGAAAAATCAACACATATATTTACTAAAAGCCTTGTACAAAAATGCTCCTAGCTGCTTTATTCATAACAGCCAAAACGTGAGAACAGCCAAGATGTCCTTCCACCAGAAAATGGATAAGCAAATAGGGGTACATTCATACCATGGGTTACTACTCAGCAATAAAAAGACATAAACTATTGTTACTGGCAACAATACGGAAAAATCTCCAAAATATTATGGTGAGTAAAAGGTCAGACACAAAAGAGATAATGCATTATGATTCCAATTGAATGAAATTTTAGGCAAAACAAACTCATGATGATAAAAATCAGATCATCAGCTGCTTTGGTTAGGGGTGAGAGGCTGACTGGGAAGGGGTACAGAGGAACTCTCTGGGGTGATAGAAATGTGTCTTTGATATGAATTAGTTAAAAGTATTTCCAAAATAATACTGAATGTAAACTGTAATTGAAAAAAAATAAAATAATTTTTTTTGTGTGTTTCATTGATACACTTAAGATCTGAGCATTTCAGATCTATATAAATAAAATGAAAATGTGAATGTAAAGATTGGCCTAAGACTGCTCCCAGGTGTTTCTCAAAACTGGCTGCTGCAGGATTTGAGTTACTCTGAGAACATCAGGAATCATGCTTTAGGTCCAGGAGGGTTCCTTACAATTCATTCCTCCTCGTTCTGCAGATACATCTATTAGCTCCTGCTCTGTGCCAGGCACTGCTCCCAGCAGAACAAAACGACACGTTCCTGCTTTATGGAGGTTACACTCTAGTAGGTGGAGACAGGAAAGAAACAAACAACAGTGGGCAAAGTTGGTTTCAGATCGAGAGGACTGTGCAAAAGAACACGAAGGAGGGTGATGTGAGGGCGAGTGGCTGGGAAGAGAGAGGGCGCATTTAATTTGGAGGAGGAGTAAGGAAGTGGTGTCGGGAGCCCGTCATGCGCACAGGAGGGTCAGAGCATTAGAGAATAGACAGGGAATTTTTAAACTGATGGGATCGTTTCTCATTCAGGGGGCACACCCTCTGCACACCATCTCTGTAAGGGAGCAGCCAGAATCCCGAGAAATACTCCGCGCATTTCATGGAAAAGCTGCCAGAAGCTTCCCTAGACATGTTTCCTTAACGCTCTCAAACTGTCCGTCTCAACGGTCTCCCCCTGGAAGCCACACTCTGACTTCATGTCAAACCTCAGTCTTTGCAGAGAGCTGACTTGCCACTTTCCTTTCGCATTCTCTTACAAATCACTGCGTGATCTGCACATCCTGTGCTGGGAAAGACAGCCTCCATCCCAATACCTTGTCCCTTTTCTTTAATGTTTATTGTTATCATTGTAATTTTTATAAATATCTATCTGTACACTTTCTTTCACTTGTATTTGTGCTTACGGCAGAGTCTTCTTCTTCTTCCCCTATGTCACGCTTGGGATAAGAAAGAAAAACAGGCCCAGCTTCATTGCTATGGGTGATGTAGTCATTAAGGAGTAATGATAAGGTGGAATCTAACTTGTAAATCAAACCGTAATTCCCTTTGTGGGCTCAGTCAGCTGTAAATGTTCCAATGAGTAGTTTTCCTTCCCCGGCAAATTAGAGGGGGTTCAGTGAATGCTAGAGACATGTATTAGCTGCTGACTCTAGATATGGGACTGAAGAGTTCAAAGAAGAGTGGCTGTATCGTGCTCCTCGTCTAGACAGAGCAAGGCTTCGGAGACCATCTCCTGCTCCTCATATTTCTTTAAAAGACTGGAAGGCAGATCTCCAGGACACAAGCACCCAGGAGAGGTCTGAGGCCACAGTTCTCCTGGGAAGACAAATGGAAAGAATATTTGCCTCCGAAAGACTAAAGCAGCGGTCGCCAACCGGTGGTCCGTGGAGCACTGGTGGTCCGTGAGGTCCGAAAGGTTGGCGACCGCTGGACTAAAGCCTTCCTCCTTCCCTCATTTCCTCCCTCTCCCTTCCCCTTCTCCCTCCTCTCCCTCCCTCCTTTCCCTCCTTCCCTCCACTCCACACTCTTCTTGCTTGTGTGGTTTCTAAAGATAAGTCTGATATAGTTCTTACTCTTGTTCCTCTATAAGTAAGGCGTTCTGGTTCTCTGGCTTTTTTCAAAAATTTCTCCTTGTGTTTGATTTTCTGCAGTTTTAATCTGATATATTCCTAAGTGTAGATTTTTTCTTTTTCTCCTACTTGGTATTCTCTGAACTACCTGCATTTGTATTTTGGTGTCTGTCACCAGTTTTGAAACATTCTTAGCCACTGTTACTTCAAATATCTCTTCTGATCTTTCTTGTCCTTCTGGCATCCCCATCACACGTATGTTGCACATTTGTAATGATCCCAAAGTTCTTAGAAATTCTGTTCTTCCCCACCCCCATTCCTTTTTCCTGTTTGCTTTTCATTCTGGGATGTTTCTTGGATATCTTCGAGGTCACTGATTCTTTTCTCAGTTATGTCCACTCTACTGCTGAGCCCACTGAAGGCATTCTTCATTTCTGTTACATTTTTCCCCCCTGTTTTGTTTTATTGTGGCAAAATATATATTACATACAATTTACCATCTTAACCATTTTTTAAAATATGTTTTTATTGATTTTAGAGAGAGAGGTAGGGAGAAGGATAGATAGAAACATTGATGAGAGAGAAACATTGACCAGCTGCTTCCTACACGCCCCCTACTGGGGATGGAGCCCACAACCCGGGCATGTGCCCTGACCAGAAATCTAACTGGGGACTTCTGGTTCATGGGTCAATGCTCAACCACTGAGCAACACTGGCCAGGCCCATTTTAACCATTTTTAAGTGTGCATTGCAGTGGCATAAATATATTTACAATGTTCTGTAACCATTACCACCATCAATTTCCAGAATTTTTTTCATTATCCCAACAAAAATTCTATATCCATTAAATAATAACTCCTCATTCCCCCTCCTCCCAGCCCCTCGTAACCTCTATTCTATTTTCTGCCTCTATGAATTTGCTAGTCTAGACACCTCATAGAAGGAGAATCATACAATCGTCCTTTTGTGTCTCAGTAACTTTGGATATTATTATGTTGTGGAGACTCTGGATTGCATTATAGTGCTCCAAAGAATGTCGACAATTTTAATTTGCTGCTAGTTGGGTTGCTTGGACATAGAGTGTAAACTCTGCCTCCTGGCAGCCACTCCATCCCCTCTTCATCCTTTTCTCCTTCGCTGGTTTGCTTGCAGACTGCCCTGCCCATGCACGATTCAGGGCTTCACCAGAGATTTGGACAGAAGTTTGCACAGAGTTTGTGGTTCATCCCTGTGAGTCTCTACTTTCTATCCTTCCCTCCCCTCACATTTTAGTGGCTGTGGTTGCCCTGAACTCTGCCTTCTAAGACCTTTGTTTTGTTTTTGGAGTGTTAGCTGCCTTGCATAGTGCAGACTGCAGCGTGACTGACCGGAGGCCAAATGCCAGTAAAAGTAACCCTTTACCAGTCCCTTCTTTCCCGTTTCAACACCCCTCTGGTATCGACATGCTTTTGTTATTCTCCAGAATCTTCAGGTTGTTATTCATTCTATTTTGTCCAGGGTTATAGTTAGATGTGGGAGAGTCAGTCTGACAGGCGCTGAGTTAGCGATTCCCTCATTACTCTTGACATGATAAGTAACAGTGTCTGAGTAGTTCCTTGGTTTACCAAATCTCCCTGAAGATAATAACCAGTTAGGCTACTTATAGTATGCAGATTACCATCTTTTGTCATGGAAATTTTGATTCAGTGGATCTGAACTGGGAACTAGTAATCTGGTTTTAGTTAGAAAATAAGGTGCTTCTTATTTTCAGGCAAGTTCAGGCTAACATGGCATTGGGCCCTTGCTACTCAAAATGTGGGACCTTGTTAGAGGTGTAGAATCTCAGCCCTCTCCCAAGGCTGAAACTGAATCCACATTTTAACGAGCCCCCGGTGATTCATACCAACATGAAAGTTTAGGAAGCATGGGTTCAGGCTATTGCGACTTATTAATACAGAATAGGAAATGCTTTCCCTTCTATTATGCATTCATTCATCAGATACTTCTGGAGATGAATAAAATAGGCATAGATCCGACCTCGATGGTACACAGCCAATACATAAACAAAGAGGCACATAAGTCACTATTATAGCTGCAAAGTGTTACAAAGGAAACACAGAGATGAGCTCTACGCCAGTGGTTCTCAATCTTTCATGCAAATTAGAATCACCTGAGTGGCTTTCCAAGCTCTCAAATGCCAAGGCTACATGCCCAGGCAAATTAAATCAGAATCTCTAGCAAGAAGGTGGGACGGATCAAGGAATCAATAGTTTAAAAAAACACACACACAAAACCCAGATGATCCCACTGCACAGTCAAGGTCACAAGTTGATTATTCAGGCTCATTGAAAGAAGTTAGAAGTCAAAAGATCTTGTTCAGTCTGAGAGTTGTAGATTAGTAAATTTCTAAGGATTTAGGGAGCAGCATGTCTGAAGGTGGAGTGAATCTTGAGGAAGGAAAAAGCCTGATGTATTTGAGGAACTAAGGACGCACACAGTGTGGATCTAGGATAATGATTAAGAATGGGAAAGGCACCAGCTGCCCGCCAAATCTGGGCCTTGAGCAGATACTCACTTCCCCTTAGAATACTTCCTGGATAGAGAGTTCCTGAATGCCACTGGGAGTGTCTCCCTTTTGCTCCAGTAGCTGACTTACATTATCCTCCATTTTTCTTCTCATGGTATAGTTTGGCTTATTATTGTTGAGTCTATTTTTAAAAAATCACATCCTGAGCAAATACTATTGCTACTAAAATTATTTGGCCAATGGGTATGAATTTTACTTCAAGGTTCAAATCAAATTGCTGAATTTCTTTCAACAAAGTTTTTGAAAATTTTCACATCCGTCAGAGCTGTATGACACTCTGTTTTATTCATTTACCAATCTTTTGCCAATTTAACAGAAGAAAATTGGCATTGGTTTGCTGTATTAAATTTCAATTCTTTATGTTTTAGTAAGGTTGACCTGTTTTTATATAGTTTGTACGTGTAGATTTTTTCTTGTCCTTTACCAATTTTCTCTTGGGTTATCTCTTGATTTATAAGGGCAATTTATGCTGAAAATGTCAGCAAGCTGTCTCATGAATTACAAATATTTTTCTTTTTTGTTTATGGTATTTGGGGCATATTAAAGGTTTTAAGAATGTTTTAAAGTAAACTGTGTTACTCTTTTTCCCTTATGGTTACTTTGTTTATGTTTAAAAAGGAAATGTTCAGCTTTTTCCCCCTAATTTTTTATGTTTTGTATTTATTTTTTAACTTCCTTACATAGGCAATTGATTTGCTTTATAGTGAAATGTTTTGTAGTTCTCTTCATATGGAATCTGTACATATATAGTTAAGGTACAACTCTAGTATTATATATGTAGCTGTTGTGAATGCAGTATGTTTTCATGTATATAATATTTTGTTTTTATTATTATAAAGGAAACTAGTTTTAAAAATTTGACATGATAAGTAACTGTCTGATATATGTGATGATATATTACATATGTGATGATATATTACATTTTCTAGATTTGGATGAGTTTAAATACAAATTAAATAAGGATGATAAAATAGCATTGGTAGCATAGGAGTAAATTTTTTTTAAAAATTGTTATTTTGCTTTCTTTAACAGATACAGTATAATGATAAGCATAATTATTTAGCTGCTTTACTGAACTCTTTAATTAGTTCAATAGTTTTTTTTGTTGATGTGCTCAGATAACTAATTATCTATTATAATTTAGATACATATGTGATGTCATATCCTTATAGTTAATAATTGTACTTATTTCCGTTTCCTGTTCTCTCTGTGAGGACTAAAGCTTCCAGAACAGGTTACAATAAACATGATTATAGTGAGCATCCTTACCTTACTTCTGTCTTTAAATTCCATGCCTTTGGTGTTTCATTGTCATTTAAAATATCGGCTGTTAATATATTTTTATGCTAAGGTAGTATTTTTATTGCTACTTATTAGTTCTTTCAAAAATCAGGAATGAGTGTTGGTGTCTTTCTAAAGACTAAATTTGCAATGCTTAAGATAAATTAACAAACCAACTGTTTTATTGCACTTGTTGATATATTAATATATTTTGAAACACTTATCCTTTCTGGGCTAAATATTAATTGATTATAGATTATTATTCTTTGAATTTGTTTTTGAACTTTTGTTCTTAGTCGTTTGTTAAAGATTTTTTTAGACCTATATTTAAAAATGTGAAGGATCACACATTGCAAAGAAAAGTCTAGATCAATCCCAGGTGTTAAAATTCAGGATCTGCTAGTTTCATAACATGCTCTGGTAGGTTTTCATTGTTTTGTTTGCTCTTATCAGATGGCATGGGAATTAATGATTCTGTGAACGTTTGAAAGAAGTTGCTGTAACATAACCACCATGTGAAGCCTCGAGGAGTAATTCCTTGACTACCTTTTCTCTCTTCCTTTTTATTGGCCAGTTCAAGTTCCTATAGACTCATTCAATATTGGTGATTTATATTTTTCATGAAACACTCCATTTCATCAAGATAGTAAAATGTTTAGTACTAACCACTTTAGAGAATAGGAGAGAGCACTGACCAGAGAAACAGTAGGGTCGGAGATTGTATTGAAGGTCCAGTGAGTGTGGTCCCTGCTGATATCTATCGTTCTGTGATCTTTGTTCCTATGTCCCCCTAGCCCAATGGTCGGCAAACTCATTAGTCAACAGAGCCAAATATCAACAGTACAACAATGGAAATTTCTTTTGAGAGCCAAATTTTTTAAACTTAAACTTCTTCTAATGCCACTTCTTCAAAATAGACTCGCCCAGGCCGTGGTATTTTGTGGAAAAGCCACACTCAAAGGGCCAAAGAGCCGCATGTGGCTCGCGAGCCGCAGTTTGCTGACCACGGCCCTAGCCCAAGCTTTCAGTTGTATCCATGCAGGCTTGACAGTTTTTGCCAGGCATCTGAGGCGGAAAGTCCAAAGACCCAAGGAAGTGGCAATACTAGCAGTAGAATGGTTGATATTTTGGACAGGACATTTGTGATGAGGATGGAAGGAGGGGAGAGCAGGAGGAAGCCAGGAGGAAGCCGGGAGGAAGCCGAGAGCCAGGCAAACTTAATGCATATTAATTCCAGTTTCACAATCACAACTCTGAGTGGAGTGCTGGCTGCCTGTATGAGGGGATAGTTCACATTAATTCTTTTTTCTTCTTATTTCCTCTAGCAAAGGACTTTACTCACAGTAGCCTTCAAGATAGTCTCTCAAGTGAATAAATGATCAATTTTAAAATACTACTACAATGATTGAAAATACTCAGTAAATGATCAGTTGGCATCAATGCATACAGTACGCCCCAAATCATAGAGCACTCGTATGTCATATAGAGATTTAGATACCTACATTTATTTTTCAGTAAATGTGATGATATATTACATTTTCTAGATTTGGATGAGTTTAAATACAAATTAAATAAGGATGCTGAAATAGCATTGGTAGCATAAGAGTAAATTTTTAAAAAAAATTGTTATTTTGCTTTCTTTAAAGATACAGTATAATGATAAGCATAATTATTTATAAACGTGATGTTAATGTCATAGGTTATATAAATTGTATAATATGTCCCTGCCGAATACTACACTGCTGTAAAAAAGAAAGAATTCTTACCACTTGCAACAGCATGGATGGAACTGGAGATCATTATGCTAAGTGAAATAAGCCAGTCAGAGAAAGATAAATATCACATGATCTCACTCATTTGTGGAAAATAATGAACAACATAAACTGATGAACAAAAACAGATCTAGAGACAGAGAAGCATCGATCAGACCGTCAAACCTCAGAGGGAAGGTAGGGGAGGGTGGGGGTAAGGGGAAGAGACCAACCAAAGGACTTGTATGCATGCATATAAGCCTAACCAATGGACACAGACAACAGGGGGGTGAGGGCATGAAGGGGGGGGATGGGGGTGACAATAGGGGGAATAAGGACACATATGTAACACCTTAATCAATAAAGAAAAAAATAAAAATAAAAATATATGCCACGGCTGGTTACTCAGTGGTTAGAGCATTGGCCTGTTGACCAAAGGGTCATGAGTTTGATTCTTGGTCCAGGCTGCATTGGGGTTTTGCTTCACATCCCCAGTCAGGGTGTGTGTGGGAGGAGGCAACCATCGATGTGTATGTCTCTCTCTTCCCCACCACCCTTCTTTCCACTTTTTCTGAAAAGCAGTGGAAAAAATATCCTCAAGTGAGGATTAACAATCCTATATAATAAAGAGGTGATATGCAAATTGACAATCACTCCAACACACAAGATGGCTGCCCCCAGGTGGTCAAAGATGGCCACCCCCATGTAGAGACAAGATGGCCAGCAGGGGAGGGCAGTTGAGTGGGACCAGGCCTGTAGGGGAGGGCAGTTGGGAGCAACCAGGCCTGCAGGGGAAGGCAGTTGGGGGTGAGAAGGCCTGCAGGGAAGGGCAATTAGGGGCAATCAGGCCGGCAGGGGAGGGCAGTTAGGGGCGACCAGGCTGGCAGGGGAGGGCAGTTAGGGGCAATCGGGCTGGCAGGGGAGCAGTTAGGCGTTGATCAGGCTGGCAGGGAGTGATTAAGGGGTGATCAGGCTGGCAGGCAGAAGTGGTTAGGGGCAATCAGGCAGGTAGGCAGGTGAGCGGTTTGGAGCCAGCAGTCCTGGATTGTGAGAGGGATGTACGACTGTCTGTGGGACCGGGCCTAAACGGGCAGTTGGACATCCCTCGAGGGGTCCCAGATTGGAGAGGGTGCAGGCTGGGTTGAGGGACACCCCTGCCCCTGTGCACGAATTTTGTGCACCGGGCCTCTAGTAAATAAATAGGTTGCATAATAAATTAAGTCATAATTTATCTTGTTTTCAAATAATTAGGTAAATGTTCTCATGATATGAAATTCAAATGAATTACCTTTTTTACCAAATGCAATTTTTCTCTAGGAACTAGGAATCATGTGTCATTTTGTGCAAGAAGTCACAACCTGGTATGGATGTGAGCCAGATGACTCTTAACCCCATGAACTTGCCGCAGCTGTGCTTGTCAAGTCCAAGTTCAGTCACTATGTGGACCATGGAAAGAAGTAACCAGGAGCATTCTCTCAAAGCAAAGTGGGAGACTTCCTTACACCATACAGTGGTGGTCTTTGTTTGCATTCATGTAATGTGATTAGATCAGTGTGATGAATAAATGTCTTAATACATAAAAAAATAAATAAAATGTTTAGCACTCAAGTGTGCAAAGTGTGCACTTATAATTGAAAAATACTCATGCTTGTTATACTGTCATTATCCTTTTTAATTTTGTGTGCTTTCTCTTTTGTAAGCAAAAAAGAAGGGACTTACTATGTATTTCTCTATTTTGTTATTGAAATCCAAGTCATATTTATTTATCAACTATATTGTTTCTGATTTCTATTTTTATCAATATGTAGTATCATATCATCTTTATCTTTATGTCCTGGCAGTGGTACCTCTTCCTCCTGGGCCATTATTTTTCATTTTAGAAATTTCACACAATATTCTGGCTTGTGAATTTTTCTTAGAAGTGTCTTTCTACTTAAAAAAAAATCTGGTACTATTTTTGAAATCACTTTAAGTATGTGGATGATAAGAGCATGGCATGATTTTCACTTCAGTCTTCCTTTGTGTTTCTCAGGAGCGTTTTAAAATTTCCTTCTTAAAGATTTTATACATAACCTCTTAATTTATTCTCTTTATCTATTTTTGTTTTCATTATCTTTGTTATTATTGTAAATTATGACCTTTTTATGATATCTCCTAATTAGTTTCCTTGTGTATGTTAAAACTATTGATTTATTACTCTTATACCTGGTAATGTTAGTAAATTATTTGCAAGCTGATTCTTCCCTTAGTTTTTTTTTTCCTAAATATAATCTCATCATCAGATAATGCTGATTCCTTTCAATTTTTATATCTATCTGTATTCTATCTATCTAGCCATCCAACTTTCTATCATCTATATTTTTACCTAACTCCATTAGAACTCATGTTAAGTAACAGTGTGATAATAGAGGTTACTTTCTCATTCCTGATGATCATGGAAATACTTTTGGTGTTTTTCAATTTAGCCTAGCGATGGCTTGTGAGTTGAAGGTGCTATATTTTTTAATTCATGGACACTTTAATGGGGTGCTAGGATGTAATTCAGTTATATTTAATTCACTGCCAATTTATTCCAGAAACCTGATGGATTTAAATGTATACAAGGACACTCTTCTTGATTTACAGATTGGCCTGATTTCTGAGCTCAATTTTGAAAAACATGCTTTTTCATGGGGGAGAAAAGGACATATCAGTGAAACTTCTAGGCAAAGCAAAAGCTTCTTATTTTATATGGTATAAAGAAAGTCTCATGGGGTGCAGCCAGGTAAATAACTTTTTCATTTTCGAGCTGCTCATTTAATGGCACTATACAAACTACATACACTCAGGTACCTGTTCCCTTTTGGGCAGGCTATAGGAAAATGGTTCTTGTTGATACATGCATTGAGTTGCATTTAGAGTCCATGCTGAAGTCACATAACAATTGAAAATCAGCAGATACCATATTTATTTTTATGAACTTTGATATTCTTATGGGCCAAATATTTTCCAGGAAAGGTAAAGCAGAAGGCATATTTTTATAGTGTGGTGGGTTTTATCTGGCCACTGCCTTTTGAATAGTCATTCTGTACTTGGGGACATTCCCCTTTGAGTCCTGCCTCCCAAATGTGGGAATTAGAATTCTGTTTCACAGCCTTTCATACCAGGATGGCAGCACGTGACCCAGCTTCTGCCCCTGAACCCGCTCCTACATGCCTTCCCTTTAAAGCAGAGGATTGGGCCCTAGCTGGTTTGGCTCAATGGATAGAGTGTCAGCCTGCAGACTAAAGGGTCCCAGGTTCGATTCTGGCCAAGGGCACATGCCCGGGTTGCGGGTTCAATCCCCCCCACCCCCAGTAGGGGGCGTGCAGGAGGCAGCCAATCAATGATTCTCTCTCATCATTTATGTTTCTATCTATCTATCTCTCTCCCTTCCTCTCTGAAATCAATAAAAAATATATATTAAAAAAAAAAAAAGCAGAGGATTGGAACTGCTTCCAATCAGGGGTGGCTGCGTGGGATGAAGAGGCAGCCACTTTTTGAGGCATTAGTGCCAGCGATGCTAACAGTGGGGTCCTGCACCCGGACTGTGCCTGCAATCAGTCCACAGTTCCCACTCCCTTGTCCCTTTGGGAACTCTGGAATATTACCTAATACCCTCTAAGGAATCGTTCTGCTGCTCCAACTAGCTATGGTGGACTCCGTGCTTTGCAACCGAGAACCCTAACCAGCAGCTGGTCCAGAAGGAAAAAGACCACTGAGATTACAGTCTGTGGAAAGCACAGTGAGACGTTGAATGCCAAACTCCGAGTGTTTTGCCTGTGAGGTAGAAACTGTAGGAGCGGGTCTGTCTATATAATGACTGCACAAGTGAAAAACAAGACAGAAGGCGGCCAGCTCTGCCTCCGTTGGAACATGGCCTGTGTATGACGTCAAACAGTAAATTGAGTTGATTGTTTATGGGCATTAAATCTGGCCTTTGTTTTGGCACCCGGGCGACACAGCCTGTCACTTAGAGCACACCGAGAATTCCTAATGAGTTTTGAATCTGGGCCGAGATGAGTTTTATAAATGCAGATAAACAGAACTCATCTACTTATAATTTGCTAAGTAAATACGCCTGCCTGCCTGCGGGCTCCTGACGTTGTGTGTCTGGGATGTGCCTCCTCTGCTTCTCCTTCTTGGATGGGGCCCGGGGAGAAACATGGGACTATATTTAGGACTCAGCACGCGGTTTCCAGAATGTAACCCTTGCAGCATCTCCCATGGTTAGAGCCCTTCCTGGATCACCTTCCTTTACACAAGCCAGACCAGTGGATTTTCTCATTTATTGAGTGACGTTTTGATCTGAAAGCAGAGGTAGATCCACTGGGATTCCAATCCCAAGGGCCTCCTACCCACTGGAAGGTAAAAATCTTTTGTGTAGAACTTGTTACATGAAATGCTATCTGTAAAATGGTAGATATCATAAAACCAATCTGCTTCCCACCCGCAAGAGAGTAAGTAGCACCTGTATCACTGAGTTTGGAAGGGCCTGAGGGAGAGAGGGATCAGACCTTTTCCCAGCAAGGAAGCCTCAGGTCCCTTTTGGTTAGCCCAGTGGTCGGCAAACTCATTAGTCAACAGAGCCAAATATCAACAGTACAACGACTGAAATTTCTTTTGAGAGCCAAATTTTTTAAACTGAAACTATATAGGTAGGTACACTGTTATTAACTTAATTAGGGTACTCCTAAGCTGGCCTTTGCTAAAAACTCAAGGGGCCAAAGAGCCGCATGTGGTCCGTGAGCCGCAGTTTGCCGACCACTGGGTTAGACAGAGGGCAGTTCCACTGAAGCTGAGCGCGGCTGGGTAGTAAGGCTGTTGACAGGCTAGCAGGTGGCAGAAGCAGATCTCCAGCCCCATTCCCCCAGCCCTCAGAGCCTGCGCTGTTCTCAGCCGCATAGGCCCCCGCCTCCCCTCCGCTCCCCTCCCTCCGCCCAGGTCCCAGTCCCCGTCCCCTTCCCCCAGGTGTCTGCTGCTGGGGTTTGCCACGTTGGTTCTGGGAAGGGCGGCGCTGGCCTGGATGCCTTCAGGAGGCTGTTGCCTGTTCGTTCACCCATGGGGCTGGTTAGGAGCAGAGTCAGCTCTCTGTCCTGCTAACTACGAATTTGACTCTTACATCTTCAAGGCCTTCTCTGAATTTCTAAGAAACACACTTCTGTAGGAGAGAGGCGTCCCAGGACAGGCTTCTTAGAGGTATACATCCTCTGGAATAACCACAAACGACAGGTTAAAATCTCCAATTCAGGGTCTTTCTGGAAGTTCTACTGCAGGCCCCTCCTCATAGCTTTCTGGGCCCCAGGAAAATGAAAGGTGGTTCACTCATCAGGGAAGGCGAGCTCTTCAGACACAGCAATCCTCTTCTATTGTCATTTTTAGGTAAATGAATTATTTCCTCTTCTTTGCAGTTTGTTGTTTTAATCTCCAGTTATAAACAGGCCTCTCCCTCGCCCTGACTAAAGGATATGACGGAATCTTCCTTATGTCTTCACAGCTTTAGACAGAGGCCATTTCCACTCTTTTCGGCCTAACTCTGCCCTTTGATGTCTGCGCTTTGCTATTTACCATCTGCCTGACCAGATAACCTAAGTCTCCTGCCTCTAGGGTCCATTCAGCACGCCACCACCCAGGTGCAAACAGCCGCACCAGCCGCTGTAAATCCTGCCTTCACGTCTGCAATCTCCTCTCCTCATCGGTGCCCCAGCTCTGGCCTCTGTCATTTCTCCCCGGCATGATCACAGAGCCCTCCAGGGTCTTTCTCCTCCCGCTCCCACCCCTGCTCCTCACCCTCACTGCTGCCGCTGTTCCCTCATGCCACACCTCTGCTGAAATGCCTTGAATGGCTTTTTATAACGTTAAGGATAGATACAGACTCCCAACTCTTTTTAAAAGGGCTGGGAGCAAACTGCCTGAACTTGGCCCTAGCAGAAACCATTATCTTTATTACAATAGGTAAGTACAATCAACAATCGCGTCTCTGCTCTGGAGGGGACAGAATCTCGATTTTCCAAGGGAGGGATGTCTCCCAATGCTATTACCTCCTCTTTGAATTATTGTGAGGACCAAATCAGTTACCACCAATGACTGGTACATAATGGACCCTGAATAAATGAGTTGCTATTAACATATCTGTCCCCCCTCCCACTTCTCTCTGTCAGCTATTCTGAGTTGTTTTCATTTACTCAGACATGCCAGGCTGTCTTTTGCATCTGGGCCTTAAAACGGATCACTGTGTCTGAAATATTTGACTCCCCCCCCACTCCCCCTCCCCACACACACACACACACACTCCATTCCTACTTCTTCACTTTTGGCCCCAACCCATGAGCTTAGATGACCCCGCTCTGTGTTTGTGCAGTCCACTCACGCTACTTCCCTCTCTTGGAACACTGGCAGCCCAAAGTGTTGAGGCTTTTTTAAGTTTCTTCAACTCCCCTGGAATATAAGCTCTGGGACGTTAGAGAAAATATGAAGCAACAGAAAGTGTCTCTGGCTGGCTTAAGGAAAAGGGAAAATTCATTGGAAGGTTCCTGGGTTATTCCTTGGGATCAAAGCTAGAATTGAACAGTCAAGAATGTCGGAAGGGCCCTAGCCAGTTTGGCTCAGTGGCTAGAGCATTAGTGTCGGCCTGCAGACTGAAGAGTCCTGGGTTCGATTCTGGTCAAGGGCACGCACCTCAGTTGCAGGCTCGATTACGGGCCCTGGTCGGGGCTTGTGTGGGAGGCAACCAATTGATGTGCCTCTCTCACACCGATGTCTCTCTGTCTCTCTCCTTCCCTTCCATTCTCTCTAAAACTCAATCAACAAACATCCTTGAGTGAGGACTAACAACAACAAGAATGTGGGAAGGGAAGGACCAGTGAGCGCCAGCGAACTCGAGCAGCTGGTGTCTGCAGAGCCATTTACTTGACTCAGCCCTAATGATTCCCAGACTTTAGGTGTATTTTCTTTTTCCAAATTTCAAAGACCAGAAAGAGAATCTGAATTCAGTTTGTTAGGCAATCTCCCTGGATAAGTCAGCTACGGTCAGTGGGGATGGAGTTACATAACAAAGTCATGGCCATTGGAGACTATTCCCAATGGAGAGTCATCAACCTGGGCCAGTCACCCCCAACGGTTGTCTATCCCTGGGAATATGTCCAATATGCACTATATTTTTGATTCTAGGCTGGCTGCCTCCAATTTTTGTCCCATTGCTGTAGGACTAGTCTAGCATCAAGCTATTGCCTCAGCTTCAGACCCACCCTTCTATCCTCTGTTTGGTAACACTGGGGTTGGGACTCTGCAAACCACAGGTGGATCCTGTCAGGCTTTGGCAAGGGGCACTAGGAGAAGCCTGCAAGGTGGGAGGCGGGAGAAGGGATTTGCTCTTTCCTGGCAGCTTCCTGTTTTTGTCCGTGTGACTTACCCAGAATTAATCGCCAGTTTATTCCAATAACAGCCCTTGAATCCAGTCTGCAGTCTTTCCAGCACTCCCAGAGCTAGTCTCATCACACTCACTCAGAGGTTCCAGCACCAGCCAGGCAACGTCCCCCTCAGAGTGCGGCATCCCAGCCACATGGGTCCTTTTCTCCAAGTTCAGAGACCCTACACCAGCGGAGATGTACCCCTCCTCAGTGTTTGGGGGTCCCAACACCACAACCTCCCCTTCAAAGCTCAGCACTAGTCAAACAGCACCCCACCCCTTCTCAGAGTTTGGGGTTTCAGACCCGTGTACCCTCCCCTCTGAGCTGGGAGACGTGAGCACCAGCCAAGCAGCACTCTCTCCTCAAGGCTCTGAGTTTCAGCTTAAAGGGCCCCTGCTCCAGGCTTCTACATCTTAGCCACCCAACCTCTTCTCTCTGTATTCCCAATCCTAGGGAGAGGAGCTGCTTTCTGCAGTGCCCAGCCCTGGGGCTATGTATTACGCTTTTTGCCTTTTCATTGATCTGGATAATAATTCTTTACATTAAACTCTCTGTTAAAATAACTGGTGTAGGCCTGGCCAGTGAGGTTCAGTGGTTGAGCATCGACCCATGACCAGGAGGCCATTTACTTGACTCAGCCCTAATGATTCCCAGACTTTAGGTGTATTTTCTTTTTTCCAAATTTCAAAGACCAGAAAGAGAATCTGAATTCAGTTTGTTAGGTGATCACCTTGGATAAATCAGCTACAGTCAGTGGATGGAGTTACATAACAAAGTCATGGCCATTGGAGACTATTCCCAATGGAGAGCCATCAATGTGGACCAGTTACCCCCAAGGGAGGTCATGGTTCAATTCCCAGTCAGGGCACATGCCTGGGCTGCTCAAATCCTCAGTAGGGGGCATGTGGGAGACAGATGATTGATGATTCTCTCTCATCATGGATGTATTTATCTCTCTCTCCCTCTCCCTTCCTCTCTCTGAAATCAATAAAAATCCTATCTAATAAAGAGGGAATATGCAAATTGACCATCACGCCATCACAAAGATGGCAGCGCCCATAGCCACAAGATGGCGGTGCCCATTCCCCTCAGCCCCGCCAGAGTCCCCCAGTTCTTTCAGCCCTCAGGCGGGTCCAGCCACTCCTTGTGCCTGCCACCGGAGTCCCACAGTCCTTTTAGGTGCACAGTGCGGCCAGACCCACCCTCAGCCTCCCAGCTGCCCAGGGCCGGCCTGAGGTGCAGGCAAGCCTCGGATGGCGGCTGCCCAGCTGCCTAGGGCCGCCCAAGGCTCAGGTAACCAGGGCTGGCCAAGGCTTGTGCTGCTGGCAGTGGCAGCAGCAGAGGTGTGATGAGGGCATTGCCTTCCCCTGATCGCCGGGTCACCTCCCACCCCTGAGGGCTCCCAGACTGTGAGAGGAGGCAGGCTGGGCTGAGGGATCCCCCCCTCCAGTGCATGAATTTTCATGCACCGGGCCTCTAGTAAATAGATAAAATTGAAAAAGAAAAAAACAACAACAACCAAAAAACTGGCATGATTTCTGTCTCCTGACTGGACCCTGTTGGATATAGGGGTGAATTTTCTATAATAGAAATCGAGTATAGTACTCCTTTGTTGAAATGGTTCAGAAATTACATCAATGTTCATAGCACTATTCATAGCACTAGTCAAAAGGCAAAAGGTAGGAACAATCCAAATGTCCATGGACAGATAAATTGGATAAGTGAAATGTAGTACATCTATCCACAATGGGATGTTTCTAAAGCCTTAAAAAGGAATGAAATTTTGATGCATGCTGCAACATGGATGAACTTGGAAACGGGTAAGTGAAACAAGCCAAACACAAAAGGACAGATATTGTATGAGTCTACATATGGGAGGTACCTAGAGTAGGTAAAGTCATAGAAACAGAGTAGAATAAAGGTTACAGGAGCTGGGGGGCTGGGGAAATGGGGAGTCATTTAATGGGTGGAGTTTCTGTTTGGGATGATAAAAATTTCTGGAAATTGATAGTGGTCATGGTTGCATGGCAATGTGAATGTACTTTAAAAATGTACACTTACAATGGTTAGAACAGCAATTTTTATGTTACACATATTTTGCTACAATGAAAAAAAAATCACCTATAAATGCTTCAGTGGCCCTCACTGACTAAATATGGGTTCAGTGAGGAAAAATAGGGGAAGGTATGATTTGGGCTTTTCCTCCGAAATCTCTGGCTGTGGTGCTGCCCTGGTTAATGTGTTGGACAAAATCATCATTGGGAAACCCCCCTCCCATCCCGGGGACACCACGTCATGGTGGGATGATACCGACTGCTGCAGGCCTGTTTCTCTCTCTGCATTGAAGCAGTGCTTGGGGGATCTCCTGGGGAACTTATGCTCAAAGGCTTCCCACCGGACAGCATATTTATTGTAATTGTTTCTCTCTTGGCCTCAAACGGGACTTTATCGTGGGCATTCTTATCAACTCGCTTTGTTATTAAAGATGGCCACCCATTGGTGCTTCTCTTTTTGTTATAGTGTTGAAATCCTATGTTTCTATGGTCAAAATACTCCTCACCACCATAGGAAGAAGCAGGAAGAACAAGAACAATGCAAGCAAAGTGTCTCTGCCTAGTGCTTTGCTTGCCATAGGAGAGTTGATTTTAACATGGAGGATTTGGGATAACAGATTGTCCTAACATCCTCAATTGATGGAACGTAGTAGGCTAATAATAGATAGTTTTAGGCCCAGAAATATTTTGCCCCATTATCTATTCTCTTCTTAATGTACTATTTTAGTGAATACAGTTTCAGTAGTAATAAGATTTCTGTCTCTCTCTTTCTCTATCAAGGATGAGGGCAATTTAGATATTTTGCCCACAAGTAAAATAATACAAGTATGAAACTCTCCTGATACTTTCGTATTCTTGAGGAGGCATATGAAGATATGCTAGTTAGCTGTCAGAGGCTGCGAATCCAGCTAATCTTCTTTGAAGCTCTTTCTAATCTCTCTCTCCTGGGCTCATAGAAGGCCCATTTCCCCTGCTAAATTCAATGTTAGGTTAATTAAATTGGCTGTGTATATGCAATTGAGATCACCTCCAATAAATTTATAAATTTTACTGTCTAAATAGTGACAGATAGCGATAGTACTTTCTTTAATGCCTACGGCATTTACATATCCCTAAAGAAAATGTATTTTGGGCATTTAGATTTATTAAGGAAAGGAAAATATAGTCACAAAACAGAAATAGAAGAGAGAGAGAGAGGGGGGGGGGCAACATCATTTAACTTCTAAAGTGAAGGCTGGACTTTGGACCATCTCCAAGGAAAATATTTCTTGAATACTTTTATCACTCAGCTTCATGACATGCTGAGTGACATAAATGACACCACAGAAAGATGAAATACATTTTGGACATCATATCCATAGCCATTGTCCAGATTCCTCCACCTTGGATTCCCCCATGCAATGCATGCTTTGCAGCAGGCAATCAGAGGGACTTACGAGATGACTCTGGGGGAAAAAGTGATGCATTGTTCTCTAGCCCGGGAGCACAGGGGCAAATATTGAGTGACAGGTCTGGTATGGAGGATGATGTGCAATTCTCAGTAATGGACCAGTTGCATATCTGGTGGACATGGCCTCCAGCTCCTCCGCTCACCATCAGTAAGATCTTGGGTGAGTCACATGATTTTTGTGTCTTTGTTTTCCTGTTGTATAGTGGGGGTTAAACATACCTTCTTCATAGGATTATTTTGAGAGTTAAATGAGATAATGCATAAAAATCTCAGACCCATTTCTAGCATATATTAAGCATTTAATACTTGTTAACTCTTTTTATTGAAACTCTTCTCTCAAACTCAGAGCCTCGGGGGGCTGGTGCTGAAGATGACTACAGATGGCCCCATAAGCAAGGAAAAGAGAGGGAATGTCCGGGCTTTGGAGAGAAGGAAGAAAGCACCACCATCCCACCTTGGGATGGACCTTGTACCAGCCATTGACCTGCACAGAGCACAGCTCATCTGCAAACTCTAATTTCTATCTCTAAACCTTCAAGGCAGTGGAGTCTAATGTTAAACACCGTGAGAGCTAGTGTAGCTGGGTAAGAAAAGGCATCATTTCCACCCTGCCTGTAGGTGTGGAGATAGCATAGGGTAGGGGTTAACAGAGCAGACTTTGGAGCCAAAGTGTCTAGGTTTACACCTGGCTGTGCCAGTGACTAGCCGAGTTCATCGGTGAATTACTTAACATTTCTTTGAAATGGTGTACTCTTCTGAAAAATGGGGTTAATAATGCTGTATCTCTTGTAGGGTTGTTCTGAGGATTCAGTGAGTCAAGAATTGAACATATTGCCTGGAACGCAGCAAGTGCTACCTACATGAACATCTATACCTCAAAGAGTTTAGTAATTGTCGTTTCCATGTGAGTTGAATCTCTCTGCCACCTCAGCGCTTTGGAAGGATTTAGGGTGGAAGCATTCACCGATGCAACCATGTGTCTGAATTACCTTGGGTTTGGTTTTCAGATTCTGTACATGTGGTGAATTAAGCACATTGAGTGTGCATGATTCATTAGTAAATGGCTCAGGTGTTTCCCAAACAGGGAAATGGAAAGAAAAGGAAGGAAGGAGAGGCAGGTCTGCCTAGTGAACATGAACCAGATGGTTATAAAGAGCACAGAGTGCCCTCTGGAGGCAGAAAGGGAGAAAGCACAGAAGAGGACCAATGAGAGGGAAGCAAGGTGCCTAACTGGCCAGAGGGAGCTCTTGGGCCCGTGGTCGGCAAACTGCGGCTCTCGAGCCACATGCGGCTCTTTGGCCCCTTGAGTGTGGCTCTTCCACAAAATACCACGGCCTGGGCGAGTCTGTTTTAAAGAAGTGGTGTTAGAAGAAGTTTAGGTTTAAAAAATTTGGCTCTCCAAAGAAATTTCAATCGTTGTACTGTTGATAGTTGGCTCCGTTGACTAATGAGTTGGCCGACCACTGTCTTAGGCGCAATGGCTGAAAGCAGCTTTGGATGCTGCAAGACAGAGCTGTGCTAATGAGATGGCAGCACGCACAGCCAGGCCCCTTTGCCCTCTCCTCCCTCCCGGGGTGTCTTTATATTTTTAGCCTGTGGGATTGGGATGATGAATGTCCAAGTGGAAATAGCGTTGGAAGGAGATTTTTCTTGGCAAAATGGCTGCCAGGGCTGCCAAGTATTTTCTAAGATGTAAACAAATCATCCACCTTCATCAAAGATTGGAACACGTTATTCCTGAGTCAGTGTAGGCTTTTCACCTGCTGCCGTTTAACATTTGAATTATCCGCCCGCATCATGGGCTTTTACAACCTGGTGTGCATTCAGCACTCGGTTGCTCTGAGAAATCATTGATGTTCCAGCTGCTGGAACCAAATAATCAGGCACAAATCAGGAAATAAAAATCTCCTCCTCCATATAAACAAGTTAGGAGGCTTCAGTGCACGTGGCACTGACTTGGGGGTTTGATTTTCTCGTGGTTCAGCCACAATGGCCTCTCCGTGCATGTGGCGGCATTTTACAGTCAGGAGAGAAGGGTGTGGGAGTGAATGATGCTGACGATTCCTCTCAGCCCTGAATCCGGAGATCTAGTGTTCAGTGTGATTCGAGGCTTCTTTGGGCAGAAAGCAGCTCTGTCTTCGTATTCACGATAAAAGACCTTCTGGAATTTTGACACCCCCTTTCCAAAATTTTCCAGTGACCCTTTCGTCCAGGCTCATACAGTGAGGGCCTCTACCAAGCCTTCTAGAAGCTCGCCGCTTTCCATTACACTGTCTCCATTCTCCTCACCAGACCTCCTGCGCCTGCTAAGTTCCCTGTTTGAAATACTACCTCAGTCCCTCCTCTTAATTCTAGCTTCAATCCAAACTCCAACTCTCTCAGAGCCAGTGTGCCTGAAGAATTTGATCCATTACAAGATTCACAGTGTCCTGCCCTGGACATAAAACAAAAACAGGTGCTTAAGAATGTAAATATTTCTCTCTTTTCCGCGTCCAGCGCAGCTAGAGAGCGGTCTGGTTCCTTAGTAGGGGCTGCTGAGGATTGAGAAAATGAAAGAAAGAGACAGACACAGAGATGGAAGGAAAAAGCTGGGGCCGTGTGGGACCACTGTCCTATGATGGACAGACAGGAACCCAGAGCCAATACAGTATGTTTATTTTATACAGCAAAAACCAGGAAGTTTTACTAAAGGTCAAGACAAAGGAGATTATGTGCAGTCTTGGGTGGGCCCCAGTCGTACTTGTTCCTGATGCTTGGCTGGATTTAAATAACAAAACCCACTCCCTGGCACCTGGGCTGAAGGTCAAGCTGACAACACTCCTGCCTCTGGCAAAGCATGTTTCCAGGACGTGGCTTTGCCAACACCACTGGATTCAGCTGACAATAATTAAAGAAATGTCCATGTGCCTTCCCAGGCGCTCTCTACATAAGAACACAGAGATTTTCCTAGATATTGAGATCAGAGACACAGTTCTCCTGTGGGTTGTAACTGAGAGGGGACGTGTGGTATAATGAACACCATCCACCCATATGGTCTGTTCAGAAATGGATCATCCTGGGAGGTCTCTCGTTAACAACCTTCCATACAGAACAATAGCATTGCCCGAAAGGTCAGTTCAGTAATAGTGTGTCTCCAGCACTCAGCTCTCTACTGGCCTGGCCTAATCCAGAAAGATACTATTTTAGAGGACTAGGGCAGTGGTCGGCAAACTCATTAGTCAACAGAGCGGCAAACCGTGGCTCGCAAGCCGCAGTTTGCCGACCACTGGGCTAGGGGAAACTCAGGTGAACTAAGAGGTGGCCTCCGACAGCTGGGGTGCCTGGGCACACCCCCAGGTTGGTTGCTTGAACTCCAACAACTCTCCTATTTATCTGACAAGTGCTATCAGTGTCTATGTGTGTCTGTGACACGAGAAAAGTAAGGAAGTACTGCTTAGGGCCACTCTCATTTATGAAGATGAGGCCCCATTATCTGCACCTGAGAGACGGCTAAGTTCTGTAAGTGTAAGTGGGAAGTCCTACTGGTGTGAGATGCTCGTCCGGAAGTGGTATGAAGTACTGGCTGTTTGGGTTCAATGGTGGCTGCCAGAGGCTGCCCTCCCTCTCGCCACAGTTCCCAGTGCCCGGGGGCCTGGTGAGTCAGAGCACTGGGGGCCAGCCAGCTCATCCCGCCTGCACTCCCAGCGGAGACTTTTCATTCTCAACTCCCTGCGTGGCAAAACAGAAGGGAAAACTCTTGTGTCCCCATTTTCTGAAGACTCTACTCCTGCTTTTATTTAGGGCATGAAAAATAAATTTCTTATTAGCTCTTTTTTTTCTGTGGTTGCTTATTTTAGAGCTTCTTCATATTTATGCATGGGAAGGAATTCTTCCGTTTCGCAGGCATTTTAGAATTTAATTCCAACCTGCCACCGTTAGTCTGTTTCACATTGTGTATGAGCCTCACCCCCCGTTCACTTTTAAGAATGGTGTTCCCTGGCTCTCTGTCTTCTCCATTCCCAGGTCATATCGGTTCTTTAGCCTGGAAGTAACTCTTGAAGAATGACATTGGCTGTAAGGTTCACTTTTTCCCCCAGAGGAAATTGCATATCTGATGTGTTAATATGCAATATCAAGTGTTCTTAAAGTGTTCTCTCGAGAGGCAGAAGAGGATGTGGAAATTGTAGTCGGCTCTTGACAGCAGACCGCCCGCATTTCCCTGCTCTCCACAAACTCTCAGGGGGCAGATGAAGAAGGGAGAGGAATCAAAACTCACATCAGCCTACTTTGCCACTTGCTAGGCTCTCCGGAAAGGTGTTTTTTGAGCAAGGCCTGGAAACATAGTTTTTGAGGAAAGCCTGGAGTTATTCACTAACATGAAGCTTTTAGTGCCGTGTTACCATTCAGATCCTGTGTCTCCGATGACAAGAAATTAGGCCTTGATATTCTATTTTTGAAAATTCCCGCAGGACTTCAAAGTCAGAACCCGGGGACGCCATGAAGGACATTCAACATTATGAGAGGTTTGCCCATTGCTTATCCCCAGGCATTCGGGTTTCAGGGGATCTGCTACTTCGCTTTTTATTCTGGAAGATGATTATCTCCTGGCAGGATGTCAGAGTCTCTGGGGGTCACACGGATGAATCACAAAAGTCATGAAAATAGTCTTTAAAATTTGTATTTTAGAATTTTTAGTAAATCTTTTTCAGAAACTTGTTTTGTTATATGAGGGTGTTTATTTCATAATGAAAGTCAAGCTCCCAAACCCTCCACTGCTTTGCATCAATACTGCCAGAAGGTAATCCAATTCAGCTCAGACAACCAGGAACTCTGGCTTCTTTGAGCTCTTCCCCCTAGACTCTGTCACGTAGGGAAAATATTCAATTCAGTACCATGGCAGGACGGTAATAATTGGCCTTTAGCACGAAAGATGATCTGTGTTTCAGACATCATTGTTTCTAAAATGTCACACTGTGCCGACTGTCAAGAGAATCTGGAAATAATTTTTCAACTCGGACATTTCATATCATGTTCAGGACAAACCCTTATTATTTCAGGTAATTTTTTTTTTGCTAAAATTATTTTATTTGAAAATAAGTTTGATATTGACAGGGTTCAGAACATGCTGCTACCCAGAACATGCCACCTTGCTCTCTTGAGTATTTTATGCTGAAGGAGTTTGAGAAAATGTCAGAAGCAGGAAGGTCTTTCTCTCTGACCCTCTCCCTCCCTCCCCCCCTGAAGCAGGTCATGAGACCCTCCTGTGAGAAGCGCTCTCCCTCCACCCACAGGAGAGGAGCATTCTTATCTCTGAGACGGAGGGAGGACAATCCAAATTAACAGGTCTTACTTACGTTCCTCAGTCTATTACTTTCAGCTCATATACCCTTGTCCCATGACATTTCTCCACAACTGTCTGCTCTCCGTCTAATCTAGCATAAAAACTCTCAGGTTTCACCATCCTCCATTCTCCATTTCTGTATGAAGGCTCCCATGTCCCATAAAACTTATTAAATAAATATTAAATAAATGTGTGTACTTTTCTCCTGTTAATTCATCTCTGTCAGTTTCAGACCCAGCCAGGGACTCTAAGAGAATCAAGGAAAACTTTTTCTTCCCCTATAATATCAAGGGTTAGTTCATGTTTTATTAAACAAAAGCTTAGAATCCATTACCACCAGGTTCAAGATAAGTAAATTTCTGATTTTCATTTTTATTTATTTATTTATTTTTGCAATCTAAGATTCTAGCTGAATAATTTATTTAAGAGACAGAGTTCATTCTCATTGTTGTCTTACTTCATATTTTCCACACGGAAATGTTTGCCTCATCCGTAAAGACTATTCACCTTTTGCCCAGACTTGGATAAATGGCCATGGGTCTCTCCACCCAAAGTCACTCATTCACCTCCCTGTATATATGTGAAGGACTGAATATTTTTGTGTGATCATGGTATCTCCCCTGCCAGGTAAGTATAGGGCTGAATATTTTTCAATATGCAATTTCTGATGTAAAAAAAAAAAATGCTTCCTAATGGTTGTTTGTAAGGTTTTGTTTTTCAAAGATATCTAAGGTGGTATCATAAATGCTGTCAAAATTCTACCTCAAAGAGCCAGAACCTTCCCAATGAATTACTCTTTCTCCTTAATCTAATCAGAGCCAGTTTCTGTTACTTCAGAAAATAAACACACCCAAGTGCTTAATATTCTTTCCAGCCTTACAGAATTTATACTACAGTGGAGAACATGGTAACAAAACAAACACAATAAGGTGTTATTTTAAATGGCGAGAAATGTCCTGGAGAAACTAAACCAGGGTAATGGAAAAGAGTGAGACCAGGGTGAGGGGGAGTCAAGTGGCCCTTTGCGGAGGGAGCATGGAGCTGCGACCTTAGTGGGAAGCACCAGAGCTGTGTTGATTGAGGGACAAGCACCCCAGGCAGATGGACATCAGGGCCTCAGGTAGGAATGAGCTTGGCTTGTTGGGGAAAGAGTCAGGTGCCCATGTGGTGGGTGAGTGAGGGCAGAGTGGAAAACACGCCGTTGTCAGCTTGGCAGCTCCAGGTCTTGTCTATTCAAATAGCCATGTGGAGAGTCTGGAGGGGTTTGTGCGGGGAAATGACAGGATGTAATTTACATTTTTATAAAGCTCTCCGAGTGTAGAGAATGGATTGTAGGGAGAGCACTTTGTTGGCAGTTTGCATAGCTCAGGACAGAGAGAGGGCTTGCACTGACTGGGGTGGCAGAAGCAGCTGTGACAAGCAGTCAGAATCAGGTCAAGCCAGAGGATGACGACACCAGCTGGTGGGCTGGATGTAGTTGCTGATGAAAAGAACAAAATCAGAGAAGGATCTGGCATGTTTGGCCCAGGAACCAGGGAGGTGATGGTGCTATTAAGTGAGATGGGGAGGAGCATTTTAATTTTTTTTCTAATCTCCAGATTAAAGGAGAAACAGATTTGGGAGAATCATGAGTCTTGCCTTGGACACAAGAGGCCTAATGGACGAGGGGAGTTGGAGCAGGCAGTGAGAGGTCTGGGCTGCGGATGCAAACAGGTGCATCGTCAGCATGAAGCTGGTGTTTAAACCAGTGAGGGTGAGTGGGGATAAAAGGAGAAGCAAACTAAGAGCATGATCACGGGGAGCTCTAATGTTTAGAGTTGTGGAAGGAAAGAAGGACCCAGTGACCACGAAGGAGTGTTCCACAAGATCCAGGAGAAAGGTGTGTTTCAAGAAGGCAGGCTGTGCTAAATGCAGCTAAAAGGCTAAGCAGAATACAAGTAAAGAAGTAACCATGGCTCAGCATGGCTCAGTAGTTGAGCGCTGACCTATGAAACAGGAGGTCACAGTTCGATTCCCGGTCAGGGCACATGTCCGTGTGCAGGCCTGATCCCCAGTGTGGGGCATGCAGGAGGCAGCCAGTCAGTGGTTCTCTCTCATCATCGATGTTACTATCTCCCTCCCCCTTTCCCTTCCTATCTGAAATCAATAAAAATATATTATTTTTAAAAAAGAAACAACCATAGAACGTGGCACAGATAAGATTCCTATGTGGGGAGGGTGCCCTGGGGGACCCGTGCTGCCTCAGCAGGTGGGAATGGAGCGTGGTGCAGAAGTCCGGGACATTGCCTGGGACTACATCTTTCTATCTCCAGAGCAAGTTACTATTTCTTCCGTTGGCTGAGGAATGTTTAAATTTTTTTCTAATCTCCAGACCAGCTGCTGCTGTTGGTGCTGCACAAAGGAATCTGCCCGTCACCCATTCCCCACATCAAAGAGGAGCCATGAGTGTGGTTGATTTCTCATGCTAGCTGATTTACTCATTACAACTTAGCCCATTCTCTACTTGGACACAGAGCTTCTTCATTTCTCTCCCAGGTGCTTGTGATCACTGGATTCTTGCGGGTAGCTCCCCAAAGGATCCATCAACCTGAACCCTTTCCTGAGATACCATGAGACACTGTGTACAATAGTATATTCTGATGTCTTTGGAGTCAGGCACACCTGGTTTTAAATTCTGGCCTCATCACTTTTCTAGTTTTTAAACTTGGCCATTTTATAGAACCAATCTCTGACTCCATTAAAACATCAAAAAATAGCCGGAGTACACTTGATAATCCGCCTCACAGCGTTGTTCTGAGGATTAAATGAATCAGTCACCCAGTGCCTAGCACACAGTAGAATAAACAAGAGTGGTTGTAGCTGGAGCTACACAGACATCTATAACAGACTCAAAGGAAATGCATCGGCGCCCCTAAACATTTGGACCAGGAAGCTTCCAGACTGATGGCAAGCAAATAGTCTCTAATGGAAGAGACCCTGAGGTCTGATGCTTACAGCTGAGTTTCAGCCTCCCTTTGAAGATCTTGCACTGAATATTGCTGCTCCACATTATCCCCCAAATGAAGGGAGAGTTTCACTTGTCAATACCAGAGGACCAGGGCTTGATTTTATAAAGGGAGCAAGTGGATTTCTCCTGGAGATGCAAATGGAAAAGAGGTTTGGGCATTGTCCTGGGCTTTCGTTTGTCCAGCTGAAAAGATCAGACAATGGAAGTGAACCCTAAGCACAGTGCTAGTTGCATTCAGGAAGGAGGAAGGTAACCTAACTGCTTTGTTCTCCGGCTTCATCTCACTTGGAGCAACATGAACCATGGCATGCTGGGCAAAATCGTCTTTGGCCTTGTTCTTAGATGCACTTGGGCTTCCCAGAGAAATCGTGTAAAGTGTAAATAGACATAGCTAGCTACTAGATCAAGTTGCAAAGGAGTAGAGGTAGAGGGATTTTCAAATTTCCTTCCCTGGAGAAAATCATCACCTAGCGCACGTAACTGAAATAGGACTTAATCTATAAGCAAGTGGCTAAAAGGTGGCCTCAAGTTCCCAAATAGAAGTAGGTTTGGGAATCTCCTGTGGTGAGTCCCAATAGGGGCATTATCAAGAATAACTATGAGCTAATTGCAGTTACTTGAGATTCTCTTCCTACATCTTGACTTTGCCTCCATTTGGGCACATGGCTTTGCTGGCACCTGTTTTATCACATTGGCTGAACATGTGAGCTGCATTAGGTCTATCAGGAATCCTGTTCACACCTGTCCACTTGTTAAAGCAGATCTGTCAAGCCCAGACCCTCGGTTGGTACAAAATTTCCATTTGGTTTGATTTAGAGGCCTAACTTTATTGCCTTATTTTTCAGAGTTTCTTTTCTAAAATTAACAATTTTACTTATTTTTCTGTTCTTCTAAGGACAGAAAAAAATAACGTTCAGTTCATTGTAACAAGGGTAGTAGAGAATTACTTGCTATATATTATCTCCACACTATTCTACTTGGTCATGATTTCCTTCCAAGGATGTTCCCCTTGGATGAATGAAAAAATAGTGCAACATTTTTCCCTGAAACCTTGGAAGTAAAAATACAAGAGAAAGAGAAGTTAAAGTAGATAACAACCCCACTGAAGAAAATGGCTTTATTCTGCAGAATGGATGGCATGAACCAATTCCACCAGCAGCAAAACATTTCACGGTGTTTTGCTAATGTGGGAATCTTGACATATAGTGTTGACAGGTAAGGACATTAGAAAAAATAATAATTTTAAAAATTTTAGAACCATAATTTGATTTTTAAGTCATTGCTATTTAGGACCCAGATTGCTTTCATTGCATAATTATGCAATGTGATATTAAAAATCTAATTCTATTTTCTAAAACAAATATGCATATAGCCGAGAGACAGTATCTGAGATATGATCATTCATGCGCAGTAGAGTTTTCTCCTTTTCTTAAATGGCTTTAAAGACAAAAGCTCAAATGTAGTTAAGTTCTAAAGTAAAGAAAACCATTTCCCTGAAATGCTCAAAGAAATCAGCCATCAAGAATGAACTAGTGAAGTAGAAACTCCAGGCAGAGAAGATGCAGCAAATGTGGAATGCTGCCGTGAAGCTGGGTGAGTCATCTCAGGAGGGATAGACAGAAATAATACAATGCCAGAAAGCCGATGCTAGTGCATTCTCATTGGAAACAGGCAGGAATTTTGCTGTACTCTGAAGAAGATATTCTACTTTATCACAATAATGCAAATAATAAAATTGCTTAGTACATAAAGTCTATTTCGTTACAATGTCAAGAATCAAGAAAAGGAGATTGAATTACAAACAGAATATATTCAATCAAACAATAAAGAATTAGGAGAGCACTTCCACTGAAAAATACCCCCACTAATCCAGCAGTAGGGGGTGGTGGGCCCGATAACCCTAGAATGAACAGCAGCATTCATTCCTCAGGGAAAGCAGGGGCACATTTTGCTTTTAAAATTTCAGCTTCAATATCACCTCTTGCTTGATGACTTTTTTCCCCCACATCCTTGCATCACAAGGGCCACTTGACTGAATGGTTCATGTTGTCCCAATAGTCAGGAGGAACACAGAAGCTCTGTCACCTCAAAGTCACGTCTGGCCTTCATTCCACAGCAGGTGACTTGTTTCCCACAGGCAGCAGCCTCACCAGGGATGCTGACCTGCCATCAGTCATTGGACAATATAGGAGTGACAGCGAGTGGGCATCTGGAGGTCGGACATCTCCCCATGCAAACAGTGAATTCTCAGTTCTTGGGCAAGCAGCTACAGACGGGTCATTGCAACTTTTAGTAGATTATCTGGATCTCGGAGTCTCATGGGCAATGCTGGTCCCAAGATCCCTCTTACACTTGTGTGTTGAATAAGAGGAGCAGAGGGACATTTCCTGTTGGCAAATGTGCATGATGGACTCAATCCAGAAAGGCAAAGGCAGTTCCTTGGATACATACCAGGTGCTTTTCCTTTAATTTCTCTTTAGAATTCCACGTTCAAAGGAGGTTGAAATTGGGATCCTCCTAGGGACCACTTAACCAAGCCGCCTACCAAGCTGCCCAGCCCCTTAAATGGGAAGGATGTGCACTAGCTCTCTGACTGGTTTCCAGGGATCACAGAGCAGCTTCTTTACCTGGGGAATCACACACTGTGCGTTATCCACTTGTGAACTTTGTCAGTAGTGAACAAAGCTATAGCTTCTACAGGCAAAATATATTGCCTTCAACTAAACATCTCCACACTTACATGTCATAAAACGACTTCAGATTGTGAATGAAATGATCTCCAATGTTCCCTGCAGCTCTCCAATTCTGTGTCTAAGGTTATGACTGAAATGAAAATGAACTTCATTGTTGTTTGGAAGTCATGATTATAAACTGAAAACTGAATGCCAACGGAAGCCTCAGTTTTCAACTCTGACACCAAACTCTCCACATTAAGTTGTCCTCTCCTGACAATTTTCCTTTTAATTAAAATGCAGCCTGATGGGCAGAGTCATGGGGCACATAAAGAGGTTATGTGATTCACTCAACCATTCATATGCATGTGTGACCTATTTAGCTTTTAAAATCCTATTTAATGCCAAAAACTACATTAGAGAATTCAAACAAAAGCTCACAGGGAGTCCCATAATGAGACTGTTTTGATTATTCCAGTGATTAGCCGCTTTCCTCTCTCTTTAGTAATTTCATTTAGTAAAGTAGTCATTTTAAGAACAAGTAGATTTTCTTTATTGCTTTTTTAGTTTGCTGTGAAATTGGCAGGTGGCCAACCATCTATAAAACTGCAATTATTTACTATTACTTAAAATTTGTCAAACCTCTCCGGGTAGTATGAAAAGAATCCCCCTGCCCATGAAGACAAGGCCAAGATAGGGACGAATAAGACCCAACACTGCACAGACCTAGGTATTACCCCATGTTTCAGCCTTTTAGCCCCAAATCCCAGAAATGGCATTAGTGGACAGTGTTAGGGGAAAAGGTAGGTGCAGAATTGCAGAATGGTTTTCATCCTCTGCCACAAGGCATCTGCTCTTCGAACTTAGGAGTCTACTTCTTCCTCCCATGAACAATATGTATTCATTCATAAATGCATTTATTTGTCATTCAGCATTTCTTGAAATGTATGTGTTGACTTCTCCTGTAATTTACTTCTGAATAATTCAACCAGTAATGCCTCCTTTATTTTAGCCACACGTTTCTCTGTTGCTCTTACTTTTGTACACATTTAGCAATGAAACAATGGTGAGGATGTTCAAGATACTACCATTGGAACTCTGCCCACTTTTCTACCACTCCTGGCTACAGATGTTTCCAAGAAGAAGGTCTGAGCAGCATGATGGGAACCCAGGTGGGGCCTGCCATCCACGAATAAAATCCAGTAACAGCAGCTTCACCACCTTGGATAGATAGATGGTCCTCTTCACCCAGCTCTTTTACCTCAGACAGCGACATCTAGTGGCAGGAAGACATGGCTTCCATTGTGCTACCAATTTCCCATGGTGAGGGGAGGTGCAGGAGTATCTTTTAAAGGCAGGGTGACCACACTTCCAGGTTCGCCTGTGATAGCCTGGGTCTATACCTGTTGTCCAGACATAATTATGAGTAATGCCTGCTTTCAATCTACTAGTAAAAGTGTAAAGAGAGTGGATAAGGATTACACAGCTCACCTAATGTCCCACTGTAGCTCTCCCACCTATTAGGTGACCTAACACATTTTCAGTCAGTGCTAAAGTGCGGTAATAAGTTCAGGAAGAACACGCCCCATTATGTAAAATAATATTTATCTATCCTGAAATTATCCTCCAAGCATTATGGGATAACTCCCAGCTCTAATGCTGGACCCAGTGAACAAACTTGTTTTCATGCTTTTATAGGTTTAGTCTTATTCACACCAAGCCTTTGTCTATCCAGATGAAAGCCACTAATTTTAGTCTATTCCCAGAGATCTCCTCCCTCCGATCATTAGTTTTCCTTGTTAATCAGGCTTCAGTAGTGTTTGGAGGCAACTTGTCCGCTGTCTGAAAAGTAGCGCACAATGGCCTGTCAGGCACTAATGAAAGGCCATCTGGTAGGTGTGGGCTTTCCAGCTGTATTCTATCTTTCTGAATTAAACATTTTTGTCCACACAGAGAATAAAGGGCAGAGGCACTGTCTAGGTGGCCCTTAGTGAGCCCTCTATCTATGCTTGCAAAAGAAAAGAGACAAAAAGGAAAAGGAAATCAAAGAAAAATGGCAGAAAGGAAAAAGGAAGACCAGTGTGCATAATGAGAAAGCAATTTAATAAAATCAGAAGCACAATTCACAAGTAAAAAGAAGAACTTTTCTTTTTCTTTTTTTTTTTTTTATATCCCAGGGCCAACCAGAATGGCCAAACATATTAAGGGTTTGTAAAAAATTCAAGCGTGCATTGAAGGGAAACCAATGATTTCTTCCTTTCCAAGAACAGGAATTTTACAGAAAAAGTACTTGAGAGTAGGAGGAGGAAAAAGGGACCATTTTGTAATAGAATACCCTCCCACGGTGTGTTTCTGATTCAGAAGTTAGAGTACATTAAAAACAAGATGTATGAGTGCCTTCCATGTGCACGGTATTTTTCCTAGGCGCTGAAGATGGATAAGCTGGATCTGATGTCAGTTCCTGTTGTTTCAGACATTACCGTTTGCTTTCCTATAGAGCATCAATGCAACATAATAAATTACAACTTTCCTGCTGAATTTTACTTGTTTCTCCTTTTCTTTCATGGTAATAGTCACACAAATCATTCCAGTGCTGCCTTATCTTACCTCTGCAAGAGCTTCCAAGCATTTAGGAAACCCAGTTCTTTCTCTTAAGAAAACGATAATTCACTGGGAAACAGACTAAACATGACTTACACATTTGTTATGTGTACCACTTGGACCCCGATCATTTAGGATTGCTGGGCATTTGAACACAGACTGGGTGGAAGTTCAACTGCATTTCGTCTTTGATCTGAGAGTTTACTAAAAAAACAAAAAGCAATCATTTAGAGAAACATTTACATTTTTCAAGGAAAACCTTTTTTTTAACCCGTGAGTCACATGTTTTCAAGCAAATTATTTCTATGAAGTACATACTGTTCTAACTATTTATAAAAGCAGATCACGATGGGTCTCAGCTTAAGAACACTTTATCAAGGATCCGTGTGCTGCTGTTCCTTTTGTCCTGAACAATGAATGTATTTCTTTAAAAAATATTTTAAATGTGGAACGTGGACACACAGTCTTTTTGGGCTCACCTAATTTCTGAAGTCTCATTGTGAACAAGAAGAGCAAGAACATGAAATTGATATGCAATCACCTCCAAGTACTTAAGGGGGTTGCTGGGCAACTCCACTTGGTGGGGGAGGGGCGATGCTAGCGTGTGAGCTCTGAGCAGGAACCCCAGCAGTCCTGCTGTATAGATGTCCTGCCCTGGAAGAATGCTCACCCAAGGGCAGCACACACAGAACTTTCCTGTTGATGAGAAACGGTTTCTTGGGGGTTAACTGTATTTTCCTACGGGCGTTTTAAATGTGGGCCTAGAGGCTGCAGCCCCAGAGCCTTCGTAAGCATCCAGATAAGTAATGGATTTTGCAAATCACAAACATGTTCAATTTGGCTCTTTGAAAGTACAGTTCTGAGAACAACCGTGCCCTTCCTAATTTGGAAATATTTTCTTTCTGGTTTTTATTTTGACATGTTCCCTGCTATCGACTTTCGTGCTATTTCTGGCCTCCCACGGGAGCTGCTTCCAGGGTCGTCATAGTGCAGACAAACACTCAAGAAAACCAAGAGCTCAGAGCTTTCATAAAGCATTTACTTTTATTTGAAAACATTATACAGGCATTACATTGCCACAGCCAGTCCGTAGGGGAGCATGCAGATATCAAAAATGGAGAGTTTGCTCAACTTATAGGTGTAAATTTCTTTCTTTTCTTTTCTTTCTTTTTTTTTTTTTTTTGGTTCATATTTTCCATTTGCAGTGTCTGGGTTAGTGTGCTTTGTTATGTGGCTTGACAATAGAATCCTACCCATGGGGTAAAATCTGTACTGGTAGCTAGCTGGGGACTACTAAGTGGTTATAAATCATAACAAACGCAAAACAAACAATACTACACGCTTCTCAAAAGGTTAATAGCACACGTTAGCAATATCTAAACTAAACATGGAAACATTTTCATGGGACACAGTGGTGCAAAGTTTTCTATTGCTTGGTCTACCTGGTTGTGAATTTCAGAGTTTGAAGATGTGAGAAGACGTGACCAAGGCAAGCTCCGTCCCCAGTGCAAGTTTTCGTTGAGGCAGTGAGAACCTCCACTCATCTCTAGGTGGGGTTCAGGAAAGCTGTGGTTCGCTTGTCCAATCAAATTCTACACAAATTGCTAATCTCATTCACGGAGGAGCGTGGGGTGACGCATTGAAAAGCTGAACTTTTTGCTGGTGTCTACTGAGGTTATGACATTTCAGAAATGAAAACAGCTAGAGTTAATGTCCTACACCCACTTCCCACCCCACTCCCAAAGGATAGATGTTTTTATACAGAAAAAAGAGTGTGTTTCCTGCTATCTTTTTTTGTTCCCAAGAGTTGATGGGAACTCCGGATCTCAGACAATTCAGTGTTATCAGCCTTTCTAAATGGAGACAAACCAACACCGTGAGGTTCCCCAGGGGCATGAAAGTCTTGTGTATAAGGACACTGGATGATAAAGCGTATACAGTGAATTCACCTTAACATTCACACTTGGTTTTCCTACAATGGAGTCAATTGAAATATCCTAGAAAATAATTCAGATGGCAACTTTCAGCCATCCACTGATTGCCAACCTTTGTGAAACTGAAATTTTATAAAAGACTAGAGGCCCGGTGCACGAAATTCGTGCATGGAGGGAGGTTGTCCCTCAGCCCAGCCTGTACCCTCTCCAATATGAGACCTCTTGAGGGATGTCCGACTGCCCATTTAGGCCCAATCCCACTGGGATCGGGCCTAAACGGGCAGTCGGACATCCCTCTCACAATCCAGGACTGCTGGCTCCCAACTGCTTGCCTGCCTGCCTTCCTGATTGGCCCTAACCGCTTCTGCCTGCCAGCCTGATCACCCCCTAACCACTCCGCTGCCAGCCTGATTGATGCCTAACAGCTCCCCTGCCAGCCTGTTTGCTCCCAACTTCCCTCCTCTGCCGGCCTGGTCACTCCTAACTGCCCTCTCCTGGAGGGTTGATCACCTCCAACTGCCCTTTCTTGCAGGCCTGGTCCCTCTCAACTGCCCTCCCTTGCAGGGCTGATCCCTCACAACTGCCCTCCCTTGCAGGCCGGGTGCCTCCCAACTGCCCTCTCCTGCTGGCCATCTTGTGGTGGCCATCTTGTGTCCACATGGGGGCAGGATCTTTGACCACATGGGGGCAGCTATATTGTGTGTTGCAGTGATGATCAATCTGCATATTATTCTTTTATTAGATAGGATAGAGGCCTGGTACAGGGGTGGGGGCCAGCTGGTTTGCCCTGAAGGGCGTCCCAGATCAGGTGGGGTTTCCCTTGGGGTGTGGGGCGGCCTGAGCGAGGGGCCTGTGGTGGTTTGCAGGCCGGCCACGCCCCCTGGTAACCCAAGCGGAGGCCCTGGTATCTGGAATTTATTTTCCTTCTACAATTGAAACTTTGTAGCCTGGAGCGGAGCCAAGCCAAGCCTGGGGCTCCCTCCGAGGCCCGAAGCCATTTGTGTTGGGGTTATAATTGAAACTTTGTTGCCTTAAGCAGGTGAGCCCGGCCAGGGTGTGCTGAAAGCTTTGCTTCCCCTGTTGCCGGCGGCAACCCTGGCCTGCTCTCTCAAGCTCCATTATGCCGCCATTTGTTTGAATTTGTTTACCTTCTATAATTGAAACTTTGTAGCTTGAGTGGAGGCTTAGGCCTGGAAATGGCAGGCGGAAAGCTTGGCCTCCTCTGTTACCTAGGAAACCTTGCTCTCTGTGGCTGTAGCCATCTTGGTTTGGGTTAATTTGCATACTCGCTCTGATTGGATGGTGGGCGTGGCTTGTGGGTGTGTCGGAGGTATGGTCAATTTGCATATTTGTCTATTATTAGATTAGATTCCCAGTCCACTGAGGCGACTAGGAAAACGTTCAGCCACTTATTTCTCCTAAGATTTTACTAAGCATCTACAAATTAGTGTCACAAAAAAAATGAATTAAAAAAGGCTAAAACATTTGGCTTAAAATAAATACTAAAAATGCAATAAATCAAGCAAATTATGCAAACCAAAGGAATGTAAACACAAAAATAAAACCACAGTCTTTAAAGGTCTTCAGATCTGAATGGATGAACTATTGAGAGAAAGGTATTTAATTGGTTTTAAAGGTAGCAGAAAGCAGAAACTGGCAAAGTTGTTTTGACTTGACGTAGCTTTCACATTGTTGTTGTTTTTTTCCCCCCAGAGAAAATAAAACATGTTCCTAAAGGGGCTGAACACAGATGAGCATAAGATCTGCATATCAGAAAAGGTACTTGTTCTTCTCCATTTGCAAGGGCTGCACTACCCACGCCCAGAGTAGAAGGCAGGCAGAGGGGCCACGGGAGTGCTGACTGACAGCATGGGGTGCTTTTGCCTTCCTAAGGAGGCCTCGCTCAGGCTATATGGGAATCCCGACTAAGCTGCAACCTGTCCGTCTGCCGTACAGACCCCTCTGGCGTTTTGCTTTACTTGCTTAAGATTCATTGATTTTACTTGCCCCAAGTTTTATAAGCATTTACTTTCCCGTTACCACCCTGTAACTTTATCGAGGATCTTTTTGAATGATAGTGAAGCCAGCCAGACGTAAAGACCATTTCCCATACTGACACATAGAATCTATTTCTAAATCATAGAGATGTGCGGTGGTTCTTACTTCTTGTGTTTGGAAAAGGGCTATTTTAAGGGCCCTTTTAACAGAATTAGAGTAGTGCCATATCCCTCAGAGCCTTATCAGGACCTTGTAATATTCTCTGTCTCCATAAGAATGCTATGTTGATATATTCTGTTAATGAATGGATGCCAAATATGACCAACATGCCAGACTTTCTCATGGGTGACATCTTTACCACCACAAAGTGGCCAGATCAGTTGAGCTTTGTCAGAGACTACTTCATATCAGCACCTTGACTTTGTCTGGAGGCCACAATAAAGGTAGCTGCAGGCTTGTGTATTTCAGAAGGGTGTCACACAATTAAAAGGACAGAGGACCATGGCTTTTGCCAACACCTTGATTAATTTCCACATCACTAAAGATAATCTAGGGGGAAAAAAGAAAAGCAAATCTATTTTTTGAAGAGAGGATATAGGAAGAGGCAGCAGGATTTAAAAAAAAATATATATTCCCCTAAACATACATTATATTACTCCCAGGGATTCCCATAAGCCACAGAAATGGAACATTCCTTATCCCGTTACTTCAGAGACTTGATTGGCATTATCTAAGGTGGCACAACAGAAAGACAATGGCCGGGAATAATCAGAGATCAAAATATAAAAAGGCGATATCTATTCCTAGAATAGAGAAGCATATGGTCAGTTGCCCCTCCCCACAAGGGTCACAGCAAGAAATACTTATTGAGCAGACAATCCAAAGGTAACAGGGGAAGCCGTGAGCCACCAGGTCCCCAGGATAGGGACACTTCTCAGGGTGGGGCTCCTGTGGCCGGCAGCACTCATAGACTGTGCACACAAAATGAAGTATGATTCTTAAAAAGTGACTTGCTATAGAAAAGTGGGATTTATGTAAACTACATGTGGGTGGTCTGGCAATAGTTTCCTTCAAGAGTACAAAACATCCTCCTGAAACTAGGCGTCATAAGAGCAACAATAATAATCCACGTGATAATAATAACAGTTGCTTTTGATCCAAAAATGTTCACAGTAATTAATGCAGGGGCGTTGTGATCAGGATACACACAAGCGGGGCATCTCTCCAAGTCAGGTGGGTCAGAGCCTGTCTCCAGTGATGCTTACTAGCTTGTGCCTTTGACAGGCTTTTGGATTTGCTACCTTGCAGTCCACCCGTGTAAACTGCACCTAATAAATACCTTTCTCTATGTACAATACAGAGATGATGGGCGAACACGTGGCCACTGAGTTGTGCTCAGTGGGCGGGGGAGGGCCTCAGCCTAGGCCACACGGACGTGGGGCTCCTCTTCGGTCTCCTGGCCCAGGCTGGTGTAGGTGACCGAAGGCTCCACCTGAGCTGTGGCTGGTAAGTCCACGACAGGTCCCGAAGGGTTGCGGAACTGCTTGTACACCCGGGGGTCCTGGGCTATGTACGTGGAGGTGGAGGAGTAGAGCACCAGCCCGATGAGGATGGTGAAGAAGGACAGGAGATAAAGTCCTGAAAACTAAGAAACACCACAGCAAGTTAATCAGCATTCAGAGGGGAACCATTTATACATTAAAGAAGCACAGGGAGACCAGGGTGGACCCGCTTCCTCTTAGACCAGGCGCTTGATGAGCTGGCCAGTGCTCTTGATGGAGGTTAATTGGCTCTTCCTAAACTGCCTTGGTCTTATTGAGTCTCCTTATATATTTTTTTCTCGACTCTGTGGCTAACACAGAGGAACACTTAGCTAACTGTCCCTAAAATGCCAGTGAGTACCGGATGTGGGAGAGCTAGGAAGCACAAATTAAAATACATCAAGTTAAAAGCCAAAAATCTCCAATATCGCTCAACACAGAATGGGCTGTCGTTGGCTTCATTAAACCCAGCTGAAACATAGATATTCCATTTGATGTTGTAATGAAGCCATGAACACCAGACCCCTCCCTGACACAGCTGCATGGGCACTCCCATTTCCCCCTAATCCAGTTCACACTCTATTTGTCTTCTGGGCAGGAGCTGTTATTTGACTATCTTTTCATTAGATTATCACTGGGTGGGAAAAAAAAACTATAGCATTCCATTCTTGACCCCCTAACCTAAAAACAAAACCAAACAGGGTTGTATCTATAGAATTTTGCTTCCTAAATTCCTTGCTTGACAGTTGGTAGAGTTTTGTAAGAAAAAAAAAAAAAGAGAGAGAATAATGGTTTATATAAATGCCCAAGAATTTACATATGTGTTAAAAACTACCACTTCTGAACCTTCTTGAGTAGTTACATGGGAAGTAGCTACTTGAGTAATTACTGGGGGAGAGTGAGGTAACAATATATGCTGCCACTTCTGCAGTTTCTTTCATTCATTCACTACGTTCAACAAACAGTTCCTTCTCTATATCAAACGTTGAACTTTTTACTGAGAAAAAGAAATGGAAACATATGGTTGTTACCATCAAGGACTTAATAGTCTCAGTGGAGAAGCAGGGATATATAGATAGACAAGAACAATACAAGGCACTGTGGCTGGCCAAATCTCATTCTAGTCAATAGCTATTATCCCCATCTTGACCACATTCTGCATCCAAGGGAAAAAAGGATCACTTTGATTTTCCTATTTTATTTTTTTATGCTCATATTCTAAAAGAACTAAAAACTGGTGGGAAAATAAAGGACAAAAGTCAATTGGAAGCTGGAAGAAAGGAGGAGGAAAAGGATCCAGAAATCTATAAAGTAAGTTGCAAGGTTACAATAAAGAGGTAAAAGATGGCTATAACAGGAAAGGCAGTTTTGAAAATGGCACAAAGAAAAGATAGTCCTGTGGCTAACATTCCTGCCATGATGGTGGGTCTTTTCCTTTCTTCTTTTCCTTCTATTTATTTATTTTTTAGCAGCAGAAAGATAGCTAAGACTAAAGGCCATTTTCTGATTTTCTTTCTAGAAAGGAAACCATATGATAATACTTCCTCAGATGGATGTATATGCAAGACTCAGCTTGTAACAGCTTCACTTAATTTGAAATAGTTCATAGGAAAAGAAGACCCCTAACTCAATACTGTTGTATATAATCTTACACCTAAATGTGCTTCTTAAAATTCTACACTCAAGAGATTCATCCTTAATCTAAAAGTTTGGTGAATGAAACGAATTTGTTCCTAATTTGACCATCATCTCAAATATTTTGTTAATGACTTGCATTTTCAAAACCTATACTCTATTTCCAATGCCTTTCCATTTAATTCATACAAAATTCACTCTAAAACTGTCAAAATATTGATAGCATGGGGTTTTATATGGTAGAGGCATCTTGGAAGTCACCCAAGAAATTTTATTAATAGACAGTAGGGAAAGTTTTCATTTAAACATTAGCCCACAAAAGGAGCAGTAAGGCCAGCATTACAATTAATCTGGATAAATATTGAAAGTTATAAATAACAACAGGAAGGTTGGACTTGTTAAAAAATCAGAAAAAGTTTCTGCTTATTTTCCTTTATAGGTAGACTAGAGGCCCGTTGCAGGAAGATTCCTGCAATAGGGCTTCCTGCTGTGGTTGTCGCCCCGCCTGCTTCCTTCCCTTCTCCCCTGGCCCACCTGCTTCCATCCCTACTCCCCACCCCACCTGCTTCCCTCCCTTCTCCCCCGCCCCGCTTGCTTGCTTCTCCGCAGCTTTGCTCCCTTCTGCAGTGCTTGGCTTCTTTCTAAGCTGTCTTCAGTCTTCACTCTGGCCTGGATATGCAAATCAACTGCTATCTTGGTTGGGTTAATTTGCATACTCGCCCTGATTGGCTGGTGGGCGTGGCTTGTGGGCATAGCAAAGGTACGGTCAATTTGCATGTTTCTCTTTTATTAGGTAGGATAGGGAAACAATTTAATCAGGATGACCCTCAGTTCTGGATGCCACACTTATCCTGATAGAGCATCCGATTAAAAACAAACAAACCTAATCAATCTAACAAAAATTCTGTATATTCCCAGCTGTTTAACTTATCTGCAAAGAAATACTCATTTCAAGTTCCCTGAGCAAGGAGAACAGGGGCTGCTCTGGAATGCTGATGGAGGACTGAGAGCCACCTCTGAGCTGCAGATAAGGCAAATTTCAGGTAGAGGCTCGCTGTCTCCATGTAAGAACATGGGCTGTTGTCTGGAGTGTGCTTGCTATCCTCCCTCAGCCAACGGGAAGTGATCAGGAGATGCTGTATGTTCTGTGTTGCAGACGCACTCCTGCCTGCATTTTCTCTGACTTGTAGCTTTGAGAAGCTGAGACAGGACGCATCTGCATTACACTACCACACTGCACACTCCGCTTACTTTGCTGCTGCCATTTTCCACCTTGATGGATCTCTTTGTTAACGAGGGTCAGAAAGCACCCAAGGTGCAAAAGAAGAAAGCCTGTGTGTTGCTTAGGGAGATCTGACTGGGACACAGCCATGGTCCAGAGGAGGTAGCATGAAGACTGAGAAAGCTGGACAAAGCTCTTTAACCTCCAACTAGGGATGAAACCAAGCTCTTAGCCCGCTGGTGCCTCAATATGATTACTAGTTAGCTAATGGGACATTCAGCACATCAATGAAGGACAGACCAAATTTCCATTTTAGCTTTGCTATTAGACTTCTGAGTTGAGTTTTAATAAACTAATGACTTTAATGAGCCTAAGCTTATACAAAGTAGAAAGCCACATGGTTTGAAAGCGACTTCAAAGTACATTTATAAACATGTCAACTAGAATATGTGAGGAAGAGAGCAATTTTCAGGGGCAGCTTTCCTTTTCTAGCTTGCCTAAGAAGATGACAGGGAGGAGCAGAGGTGCACACGGGCAATCCTCACAGGTTGAAAGTGAAGGATGAAGTGACTGTAGGTTAAAGCTCTACTTTCAGTGAATGTATGTACCCGCCATGCAGTATGGTGGGTCTGGCTTCTGTCTTATCCTTATTTCCTGGGAGAGCACTTTAAAAAAGTTCCTCTATGTGTATGCCTGGGTGCCAGGTGGCTTCTATAGGTGCCTACTATTGGACTCTGGTCACTTTTGTTCAATGACTTCACTGGGGCCTATTAATGATCAGAACCAATTTTATTTTAACAAATAATTAAAAGTAAAATTTTATTTGAGCTCTTACAAAGAGATGTTCCACAGTTCTATCTGCAAAACAAGACAAAACAAAAACAAAGATTCCATGGAAACAGAAACCATGTCACTCGTGAGGTAGAGGAAAGACCTGGAAAAGAGCAGTTGGTGAGGTCCTTGAGGAAAGGTGGGTACAGGGCATGTGTAAAGCTCTTGGAGTTATCTGAGAAGTAAGAAGAGTTTTGATCTAAGTTAGGTCTCACTTGGAGAGCTGGAAGAAAAGATCAGAGAAAATACAGTTGGAAGGAGGGAGAAAACAAGGTAAAAATAGAAAGAAAAAAAGATACAGGTAAAGAAGTTTCTCAATAGGTAGGAGGAAAGGGGGGTGCAGAACTCAATAACCAACAAAATAATGATTCTATTCTAAAGTGAGCCAGTATGTCTCTCTCAAATTTTTGTACACACACACACACACACACACACACACACACACACACACACACACCTGTGAGCTGCTACTGCTCATGTGATAAGACCTGCCTTCTGAACTTTTCTGAGAAGAGTGAGAGAACATTACCTCGAAGGCTTCTCCTGTGTAAACTGATAAGCCAGGAACACTGCCTTCAAGCACTCAGGTGTTCCCAAGACTATCTCCGATGAAGGGAAGAAGGAAATAACCCAATATCTCAGACCGTAGCTCAAAAGTAACATCATTGCTCAAGTTTCAGAAGACGATCATCTTGCCCAAACAAGAGGGCTTTATTGGATATGAGCCTGACACTGAAAGAGGCATACCATTTGGAGACATGATAATGGTAAGTGTTGAAACTAACTTCGGAACTGCATAAGGAAGCTACTCAGAAATGAATTTGAGGATATTTTTAAGTGTTCTTAGACATAGCTTTAATGTGGAGCTTTTCCACATACACAAAGGATATGTGGCTACAATGATTTCCTTTCTAGTTTTTATTCAAGAACTAGATATAATTAAGCTTTTCCACATTTTTTACTCTTTAGCAGAAAACATCTAGGAGGGAAGAATCTGGAAATCTGCAAACTTAGTGGTTGCTTCAGCAGTCAGTGCAACCGTAGCTCAGTCGAATGATGAAGGGCAGTGACTGGTCAGTCCCAAGGTTATGCGGCACAGGATGGTAAATGTGAGGTTTAAGAGCTGTGGGAGAATTTCTGTGTAGGGAGACTGGCCTGGCTATTTCAGCAGACAATTTATGACTGGGAAAAAATTAGAATTTTAATTAAGTTTGTTTAAACTGTCCTGAATACTCTGCAATGCTAAAAAAAATTTCTTTCCCCCAAACTTCCAATATAAAATGCACATATAAAGATAATCAACTGGCACATATAAGCATGATTTCTAGACCAAGAAGGAATAAATAAGCCCAATTCTTTCTGAAACAGAACCAGCTTACACAGTTTGGAGGTTCTAGGTAATAGAGTAGTTTGAAGACCCAGCAGTGACTAAGTGAAATGCCAATTAAAAGAGTGAATCTTGGTAGCATCATCATTTCACTAATGAAATCAAATGCTACTATAGTTGTTTCAAAGTCCAATTTTGAAGAAACTGATATAAATGGATTTGGGGAGCCCAAGTTCTCTTGAGTGCCCACTTTACATATGGATTGAAGGGTCAACCCTTTGGGCAACAATCTAGGAAGGGGAAAAACCAATCTGCTGAGTGTCCTGGGGTGGAAGGGAGAGGACAGCTCAGCAATGACAACGCATCCCTCGGCCACCACGTGTGTCTCAGAAAGGTGTGGACCACACCTGGAGCTTGAGAGTGGAATGGTGGGGAGCAGAACCAGAGGAGGCTGTAAGTCGGGGCCTGGTTGGGATCTTGAGGCTAAAGGCTCTGCCTGATTGTGATCTATGGCTGCTGGGTCTGAGCCAGTTGCTATTCAAGGCAAGGAAACTAGACAGACCTGGCTCCGCAGAAATGCCAACATAAACAAGTTGACGCTCGACCTCCTAAACTTGGCTCTGCACTGAATTAACAAAATCATTTTTATTATTATTAAGAGTATTAAAAATGCAAAAGTTCTGCTTCTGAGTTTACTAAACTGAAAATAAATTGCCTGGAGAGGACAGAGCTTTTTCAAAGTTTTTAGATCTGCCTTGTACCTGCTCTGTCTCCTACTCTTGCCTCTTCTCATTTCTCCTCTCCTTCTCTTTTCCCCATTTTTTTAGAAGAAAAGGGATAAAGCTCTCTGGTTAAATATTGCAATATTTCTTTCTTCTAGGTCACAGCATGGACAATACCAAATGCGGGCATGGCACACACTCTACCGTCAAACACCATAATCGGTTGTCTTTAGGGACCAAGAACACTTACCCCCGCTCATTACCTCCCATTCTTTCTCCAAGTAGGAGTGAGAAAATAACCCCAAATTCATCTGAACTAGAGAAAATAAATCAGCGAGTGCCCCAGTCAAAATACTAAATGGTCCCTTCATCCGTATCAGAAAACCACAGCGCAGCTAAGGTTTAAATATTTGGGAAATAACCTATGCTCTAAATGCCGCTTTGTAAAGGAGAGAAGCAGCAGCCAGGACCCTTGCTGCTCTGTGTCCTGACGCTGTCACCAGGTACAGGCTGTACCCCCCACTGCCTTTCCAGTCTGATTTATGAGGCCTTTTGTTTGGTTTTCAAAACCAATTCATTTGGCAGCATAATTTGTGTAGTCAATCACATCTAAGGCCAATAAAGGTTTTTTTTTTCCCCAGGCAAATATCTTCCCCTGTGGGTAATTTCACACATGAGTACAGCAACAGGGAGCTAAAAATGGATTTCTGCCATTATCTTTTATATGACAAACAGACATTTTCACTTGGTTTGATGAATTGATAGGATTCCTCGTTTGTGCAGATTTCTATTCTCTGTAGTCCCACAAATGAAGACCATAAAGTCAAGCCACAAGTGGAATAAAAGGGGACAACTCTATGGGAGTGTTTAATTATAGGTTCAGTGACAACAAAGGCTGTGTGATGGCTCCTTTATGTCACCTTGCCATGCATCAGTCTTAGTATCAGGATTCAAAAAAGGGACTATATTTGTGTGCAGGGTACACTGAGCAGTGGCCTTCATGCCGTTTGGATTCTTGCATCACAAGATATCTATTTTCCTTCCACACAACACAGAGATACACACTGGGCGGATTGATTTTGTAGGAGACTGAATATTAAGCTAGTGAAAGACAATTTATAGACGTGGTAATGTTGCTGTTCAACACATTTCAGAGAACCCCAGCCCCATTACAATGGAATCAAGAGCTAGAAATGGGAGTGGCCCCACTCACTATTACCCCTAGTGATCCACTAGTGCAATTTTGCTTCCTGTCCCTGCAACCTTATGCTCTGCTGATCTAAAAGTCTTAGTGCCAAAGACAGGAATGTTTCTACCAGAAGACACAAAAATTATTCCATGGAACTTCTCAAAGTTAAGACCACCACCCAGCCACTTTGGGCTCCTCCTGCTTCTCAACCAACAGGTAAAGAGGGGCTTCTTGTTACTGTGCTGACATGGTGGGGTGATTGATCTTGGATACCGAAGGGAAAGTGGGCTGCTGTGTCACAATGGAGGTCAAGAAGAGTATATCTGGAATCCAGGAGATCCCATAAGCATCTCTAAGTATTACCATGCCCTGTGAACAAGTCAGTGGAAAATTTCAACATCCCAATTCAGATAGGACTATCAATGGCCCAGATCCTGCTCAATGAAGGATGAGTCACCCCACCAATTGCCAGCTGAGGACAAATATAATACAGAAAAAATAGTAGAAGAAGGTACTTATAAATATCAGCTAAATCACATGACCATTTACAGAAATGAGAACTGCAATTCTCATGAGTATTTGTACCTTATTTTGTTATGAATATGTTTGTGTGTGTACGAAATAACTTTGTTTCCCCCTTTCTCTTATCCCCTTGCCATGTAAGATGTGTTGAGTTTTCATCAGAGTATTCAAGTATTGTTACCTTTACATCATAATATTTAAGTTACAGATATCAAGGAAAAGAGTCACATCCCCCAAGGTGTTTGTATCCTCTTCTAGTGTGTTAGTGTGTTTTCAGTTGTGTGCAGAATAGTTGTCTCATGTCAAACAAAACTGTGATCTTGTTACTGTCTTTATTTCAAGATTAAGTATGATTTAAAGAGATGTTTATATGGGGGCAAAGCTGATAGACAAACACTTGAGATAGTGAATTTTATTTGTCAACTTGGCTAGGCCACAACACCTAGGTATTTAGTCAAACACCTATCTAGATGTTGCTGTGCAGGTAGTTTGCAGATGAGACTAACTGTAAATAGTAAGTAGACTTTGACTAAAGCAGGTTACCCTCCATAATGTGGATGGGCCTTATCCAATCAGTTGAAGGCCTTAAGAAAAAAAGCCTGAGGTCCCCCAAGAAGGAAGGAATTCTGCCTTTGGACTCCAGCTGCAACACCAACTTTCCCTGGGTCTCTAGCTTGCTGGTTTGTCCTTCAGATTTAGAATTTGCCAGCCTCTACAGTAGCAAGAGCTAATTCCTTAAAATAAAAATCTCTATTTCTATAGATATATGGCTATAAATACACACAAACACACACATGTCTTTCTGGCTATGTTTCTCTGAATAACCTAATACAATTGATGATTTCAAAACATCTGTTATACAAGCTCTTGAAGCTGATGTAAACTTTCATAACAATTTCTCTCCATGGCAAATTTTAGAAATGGGGTGTTTAATGATCTTTCCCAGGAAATATAAAGTGGTGGTTCATAGTGTGGGTGTTAGAGTCAGAATTCTGGCATTGCATCTCTGTTTTCCATTTCCTTTGGTGATCTTGCACAAGTTTCTTACCTCTCCACGCCTCTAGTCACTCACCAGTTAACTAAGGATAGTAGTAGTGTGTGGCACATAGTAAATATCCAGTAAATGTCAGCTATTGTTAGCTTTATATTACAAAGAGTAAATGCTAGAGCAAAAACAAATATAAAAACTCTCCTCAAGAGCCATTTCTGAACCAAGCTGAACTGCAAATGCATTTGTATAACTGACTACTGAAAAGCATCACAACAATCAATCCATCGGGAATGGGAGGCTTTGTGTCAATGCAAATAATAAACCCCTGGCTCATAGGCTCAGTGTTTGGATTTATTCATGTTCAGTTTTTTTACAATGATGCATAATTACAGAAGTCACAGAAATCTCCATAAATTCCTATTCTGTTTTCACCTTATTTATTAATTTTGAGCAGCTACTCCCCCTTGGCACATATCACACTGGAATACCCACGAGTATATGTGAGTTAGCAATTTATTTTGCTTCTTTGGTTGGTTAGCTGAAAAGTGGCCCCACAAAATGCATCCTAATCCCTGGAACCTTCAAGTGTTAGTTACCCTAGTTGGAAATATGTCTTGCAGATATGATTAAGTAAAGGATATTATGATAGATTTTCCTGGGCGCTATGGACTGAATTGTGCCTTCTCCCCCGACCCACAAGTTTGTATGGTGAAGCCATGACTCCCATGTGGTTGTAATTAGAAATGGGGCCACCCAACAAACAAAGGTCCTGGACTGGATGGCTTCACAAATGAATTTTATCAAATATTCAAAGAAGAACTCACACTTATCCTTCTCAAAC